>NC_089038.1:17855000-18455000 GCF_034140825.1 Oryza sativa Japonica Group | reverse complement strand
TCGTCCACCCCCCACCGCCATGCTCCATCGTTGCTGTCCGTTGCCACCGTGCTCTGTCCCTGTCACCTGCCGTTGTCGCCGGATCCACGCGAATCTTGGCGGGGCACGGCCGCCGCCTGCCGGTTCCGTACAGGGGACCCGTTGTCACCCTTCTTCAACGAGCGGGGGAGCTTGCTGTCGGCTGTGTCGCCCGCCACCCACCGTTGGCCGCGCCACCCGGTGGAGGCGGATCTGACCGCCACCAAGCACCCAAGGGCCGAGCCACCTGCTGCCGCCCGCCGCTCGCTGCCCGTCTCGTGAGAGAAAAGTGAGAGAGGAGAGGAGGGGAAACTGTTTTAAACACTCGGGTGGACGTCCACCCGTTTCTTGCATGTCATCTAAATGATTACGAAAAATTTTCAAAAAAAAAGACATGATAGGTTAATATGTAATATATATCATCTCACAAATATGCAAGTTCAAATTTGACTTCTACAAGTTATAACAAAAATAACAAATTTGACTGTGAATATACGTATACTAGTTAGAGTTTAATTTGTTATTTTTGTTACAACTTTTAGAAGTCGAATTTGAACTTGCATGTTTGTGGAATGATATATTACATATTAACCTATCTTATAATTTTTTTTGAATTTTTTTCATAATTATTTAGGTGGCATGTAAGAAACGGGTGAACGTACACCCGAGAGATTAGAATCCATCTCCAGGAGAGGAGAAGAGGTGAGAGAGTGGAGAGGAAATAATGAGAGAAGGTGAGAGAGATGAGTGGATAAGGATGAAAAATTTTGAAGGATTGTAAGGAAAATGAGGAGGTAACTCGGACTTTAGGTGGAACTGTAAGAGGTCCGCCTGCGAAAATATATTTCCGCGTGCAGCCCATTAAAAGGTACGCTAGCAAAAATAGAATTATTTTTGCATGCGGACCTTTAAGAGACCTGTTTATGAAAATTAATTTTTGTGTGCGTTACTCCTAAGGAGTTGTTTGCGAAAATTGAGTACTTTTTTCAGACGCGACGAGTGATCTGTCTGCAATCCAAAGAGAGCTTCGTCCAGAAAATCATTTCTGTAGTAGTAACTGGCATGACAAAATAACAGTGTCACAGCATGACAACATTATTTGGCCATGCCACCCTCATTGTCGTGGCAAGACAAAATACAGCGTGGCAGTTTTGTATTGCCACGCTAGACACGCTGGTCTATTTTTAAAATTAAAAAAAAAGTTCAGAAAATAAAAAATTCTGGTTTCTGCCGGTCGATATTTGCGGGCATTGGTCAGGTGTGTTTCTACTCCATCCATACCTGACTCGACTAATTGCCATCCATTGACATAGCCATGTCCTGCTTATTACTCAATGGCACCATTCCTAGTTGGAGTTCCATATAAGAGCGAGTTTAATGGTATAGCTAACTACTAGCTTCAAATCACCTATAGTCAACTTAATAGCTAATTCATATAATAGTTAAATACTACACTATTAATACTTAGCCCCACTTATCATACACATACTGCGTCTTGGAGTTCGTGCTATAGCTGATTATAAATTTGTAGCCCGCTGCTCTTCCCTCTCCTCTATTATCTCTTTAAAAAATATGTTTATAGTAGGCTTATAGCCTGCTATTGTTCCTGCTTTAAGTACTACTCTGTCCGTACCAAGATATAAGCACTTTTGGACCTCGTCAAAGTCTTCGGGATGCTACTATAACAAACAATATATATAAAAATAAAATGTTTTAAGTAAAAAGAGTTGTATATTATAATAGTTTGATTAATGATAAATCTAGTAACATCAATTTTACATGGTTGATCTTTTTTATTTTATTGCTATTAATAGTCGAAGTTAAAAATGGTTGACTTGGCACTATGCTAAAAATGTTTATATTTTGAGACGGAGGAAGTAAGTAAGTCAAAACTAGTTTGGTTTTATGCCGAGGAGTGCAAATTAAATTATTTGGAAAGTTAAAGGATGAATAATGTATATCGCTAAAGTTAGGACGACTTTTACATTATTTTTTAAAAATTTTATGGTGTAAAATGTTGTTTTATTTCATTTTCGTTACTCAGCCGGCTTTGGATTGCTAAGAGTTAATTATACCTTAAATTATTTATATTACATCAGTCATGTGCCTTCAGCTTATAAGATGTATAGGAATTTTCTTGTGTTCTTTGTCAATCGGCTACCATAGAGGATTTAATGCACCTGTTCTTCACATGCCCTTTTGCCCAAAACTGTTGGAATCGTTTGGGTATTTACTTGGGATACTACCCTTTCTTTAGAGGGTATGTTTATAAGGGCTAAGCTGAATTATCAGGGAGCTGTTTTATGGAGAAGTTTCTATATGCTGCCTGGAATATTTGGAAGCAAAAGAATAGTTCCATTTTTGACCAAAAAATTTCTTCTCTGTCTTCTTGGAGGCAACTCGTGAAGAGTGACCTCTTTCTTATATTGTTTAGAATCAATGCGAGATATCACGATGTAATCGTAAGCTGGATAAACTTATTGTAATTTGCACCCTTTTCCTTTAATAAATATGTCTTAACAGCGGTGGCCTCCCCTGCTGTGTTCTCTTAAAAAAAAGATGTATAGGAATGTGTCCCAAGCAAATTTTTCTGAATTCTCATCTATAGATTGTTAAACCTGAAAAAAAAAGTTCTAGTCAGTTCATGCGCGCGCGCACAATTTGTGCACAAGCTTGTGCCTATACCTTCTGGAATTTAATTCAAACATGTACTGCTCAAAATATAACATGCATGCGTATTACTGCGGGAATTATAAGTGATAAATATAATGATTGCTCAGTAGAATGGCGAAAATAAATAATGTGCTTTCTTGAAAGAGACAATGTGCTTGTCCGGCAATGAAGGCAGTATTCTACGTGTTTTAATAGGGAGGCTTTGTTGCATACGTGGATGGCTAGGATTTGTAAATGTGGTAAAACAAAGTCAGATAGTAAAAAAATTGCTCGTAAAAGGATGAGTAACATGATTTAGGGTTAAAGAAGATTGAGGTCTTTTTTATTTTTTTTAAAAAAGTAAATTGAACATTAAGCTGACCATTTTACAGGTATAAGGGAGTTATCTTACCTGATTATGTCCACAATTTTGTATAGATGTACATCTTCCGCCAAAGATAATGTCAACTCTACATGGAACAAAAATAGGATGGTAGACATAGGAGCACACAATAAATAAAAAACTAATAAATCAATTTTCAATTCAAGTTCCTGTATTCTTTAGGAAACCACAAAATTAAATCAATTGATGGGGTCATGGCGATAGAGAAATGAAGAAGGCTTACCTGGACAACTGCATGACCTATGCAAAAATGAGGGTCACTTGGCGCTGCAGCAAGAAGCTAGTAAAAAGGTCACTGGAGTCTGGCAGGTGAAAATCCAATATGAACGTCAATAAATCTGCAAAATCAGCCGCAGAAAACAGTAAAGTCTAAAATGTAATTCAAATAAGCAGAGAATTTAGAGAAGCTTCCATGCCTTAGAAAAGTCCTATAGTGTAGTTTGGATTATAAGGTATTCATCGGTGATTAGGTATTCTAAACAATCAGTGTAGGATAAATCAAATTGAACATATGGCATAGAGAATATCAACAAAATTCGGCTCAATGTACAAGGAAAATGTTACATACCAGCCTTATTTCTGCAGATTGAAAATAAGATTGGAGCGGAACAACACATTCAGCAAAGAAAGCTGTAGATACTGCATCATCAATCACCCTTCTTTACATGTGAAAGAGCTGGCGAGTAAGAGCTTTCAGAAAACTGCAACAGTACAGAATCAATCAAAAGATACAAGGGATTATTTGAAGTGGTACCTATGCAGCACGAATGCAAATGTAGAACCTCATACAGGTAGAAGCTTGAATGGAATGAACTAGGTAGAGGATGACCGAGGACCTGAATTTGTTTGTATTGAAGTTGCGTCTCCCCGGCAATAAGTGAAAAACGGCGATGATTTTGCCATGACATTACAGTCGCATGAAATTAATGTCTTGATGACAACCATGAAGGGCATAGGCGGTTTCTGGCTTTGCTATGGGTTTGGGGAGGGGGTAGGGGAAGCAAAGGGAGACGAACCATCGCGGGGTGAGGTGGGGCAGGGGAGGCGCCACTGGGCCATCGTCACGGTGGCCGTGCTACTTGCCGGCGTCAAGCATCAGAGAGGAAGCACCACAGGTGGGGGAGGAGAGGCGGCGTGCGGTTGCGCTTCCCTGGCGGCACCACTTCTTTGTCGTGGGGACGGACGAGGAGAGGTTAGGAGGAATGCCGGATGGTATTTACTAGGGTGTGTATTGGGCTTTTTTTGGCCTTTTCGTGTGTAACCAATGGCTTGACGAAGTGCGCTGGGCTTCACGCGTGTGCGAGCGTCCAGATTAGATGGAACGGCTAAGATTTAACAGGTGACGTGGCTTAACCATAAATTAGCTTTGGGTTTTAACTATATGGAAAGAAGGGATCTGATGGAATAAAACAAAGAAAATCGTCCAAATAATTCTATTTTTTTTTCTTCCATGCCTTCCTGTAATACTGTCTGTATTACAGAGACGGGAGACATGAAATTGATTTTTGCAATCCATTAAATTGTACAGTTTTCTAACTAAGCACCACAAAATTCCATTTCTTAATGTCACTGGTATTTTGCTGCAGATATCGATGAGTGCAAGGAACCAAATAAGTATCCTTGCTACGGAAAATGCAGGAATAAACTTGGAGGCTATAATTGTACTTGCCCGTTTGGTACAAGAGGCAATGCCTACAATGGACCATGCGACGGAGGGCTAGCAATTGGTACACAGAAAACTTTCAATCTTGCAATATTTAGATACATTCGAACAAATTTGAATCTCTTGTTCGTACCAGCATAGATCAATACATTTTTTTGTGTTACTTATTGATTCTTTTGAACATGTCATGGGCTAATTCCTCATGATACATAGTTGGGCTGAACGTTTTTAACATCTTCTTGCCAGGAATTTGTGCCACTCTTTTGGTTGCTTTAACGAGTTTGCTTGGGATAGAATGGATCAAATACAAACAACGAATTAAAAGGCATGACCTCATGAGAAAGAGGGGTGAGTATTTTAATCTACACGGAGGCCAATTGTTGACAGATATGATGAACATAGAGAACAACATTTCATTTAAGTTGTATGACCGAGATGAAATTGAGTTGGCCACAAAAGGCTTTGACAAGATGTCAATCATCGGTGAAGGAGGTCAGGGTACTGTTTTTAAAGGGTATAATCTCGATCAAGTGAACAACCCTGTTGCAATTAAGATGTGCAAGGGATTTGATGAGAATAGTAGGACAGAATTCACGCAAGAGTTGCTCATACTTTCTCGAGTCAACCATGAAAACATCGTGAAGCTAATTGGCTGTTGTCTGCAGTTTGAAGTTCCAGTGCTTGTGTATGAATTTGTCCCGAATAAGACTTTGCACTATCTAATTCACAGCCAAAATGATCCATCCATCAGAACACTAGAGATCCGCCTAAAAGTCGCTGCCGAATCTGCGGAAGCATTTTCATATCTACACTCACTGGACCACCCTATCTTACATGGGGATGTGAAGTCGATGAACATACTACTTAGTAACAATTTTATTGCAAAGATTTCTGATTTTGGGTGCTCCAAAATTAGGGCAGCTGATGGACACGATGACGTGGTGAAAGGTACCATTGGCTATCTAGATCCAGAGTACCTGCTGAAGTTTGAGCTCACTGATAAGAGTGATGTGTATAGCTTTGGTGTCATCCTTCTTGAGCTTTTAACTCGTCGAACACCATTATCTAAGCAGAAGGTCAGCCTCGCATCAGTATTTCAAGAGGCCATGAAGGAAGGCCTATTTCTTGAGCTCATAGACACGGAAATATTACATGAGGATAACATGGGATTGATAGGTGATCTAGCAAGGCTGGCATGCCAGTGCTTAGCAATGACTAGTGAGAGCAGACCAACAATGAGCAGGATTGCAGAGGAATTGCGACGAATAGAAAAACA
Source organism: Oryza sativa Japonica Group (assembly GCF_034140825.1). Classification (NCBI taxonomy): domain Eukaryota; kingdom Viridiplantae; phylum Streptophyta; class Magnoliopsida; order Poales; family Poaceae; genus Oryza; species Oryza sativa. The sequence continues at coordinate 18,448,988 of NC_089038.1, read as the reverse complement.
AGTACGACAACACCGTGGGGTACTTACAAGTATTAGTTCATTGTCATTGTCAGCAAGTTCATCTGCAGACACATCAGAGCATTTCACAGGTGAAACCAATGGTTACGACAGCCTTAGGAGGGTGGCTGCAATGAGCATAGAATTTGCTAGATGATTGCACAAGTACTATATGGTTGTCGTTTGAATGTGAGCGCTTCTGTTATATGCTAATATTATATTTGTCATTTGTAACTCTGTTCTAGATATATAGACGATAATGATGTTGTTGTTAGCATGTCCCTCTAAAGAAAACATTGTGTATCTTGGATCAGGTGTTGTCACTAGTTATGAATAATTCAGGCTAAAGATATCTTCTTGTGTTTAATTTTAAGATTGGGAGGTTAATTATCTCCTCATTCATCCGAATAATCTCTCTTCCCTTGATTTGCTAGATGTCTACAATTATTGAAAACCGCATCAGGTTAAATCAGATGGCGAAGAGGAATAACATGTTTGACTCAAAAAGGGCAAAATAAAAATCCTGAGGATGAAATATGAACTTCAAGAACACTAATGCTGGAAGCCATTGAAGAAGGTTGTCATTGAGAATTTTCATTCATGGGAAGGATGCCTTCCAAAAGACACTCTTATGCTACAGCTAACCACAGCAATTTAAGTACTATCAAGTACAAAATGATGGTGAAAAGTAAGGTGAGAAAAGGCTAGCAGGTTAACGATGACAATGTGCTCTAAGCAACGGCATGACAGCTTTGCCAGATTCGCAAATAATGGGCAAGGTTTTCACAATTGACTTCATAGCAGACTGATTTGGCAGCACCCTGCACGCCTTTCTCAGAGATCTTAGGACAGCCACCAACGACCAGAGACTGTAATTTCTGTGCATGAGCCAGCTTGGTCATTCCAACATCACTCACACGCTTACAATACCGGAGAGTGAGATTAATCAAGCATGGAAAATGTGCAATGCAGCGCATCCCATGATCAGTTACGTCCTTGCAATCCATAAGGGTGAGTGTTTCCAGGAACGGTGCAGATGAGAGGCCCTCCATCCCGTCACCATCGAAGAAGAGGGCGCCGTTCAGGATGAGAACACGAATCGGACAAGATTGAACGAACATCACAAGTCCCCTGTGTGAAGCCTATTTCAGGTGGAAGCCAATGCTCACAACCTGTAAATGTCAGTTCAACATTTCTGAAGGAAAGGACAGTTGAGAGCTAGTGCCTTGAGACTTTCATCAGTAAAACCCGTCCTGAAAATTATATCATCACCAACATTGTAGTGTTCGGGTTTCAGCCAAAGTGAGATGCTTTTAAGATTCTTGCAGGTCTGGGATAGTGCAATCATGTCATTGTCAATAAGACCACTAACATACTCTAGGCTTAGCTTCTCTAACGACCTGCACTTTCCCAACAGAAAACGAAGTCCTATTTCTGGGCCTTTCGGCTCTGTTACAATATGCACCAACCTCAAGTCCTTCAAACCCTCGCACAAAAGATCATATCTATAAGTGTGAGCCTTGTATGATGGGTCACGATCTCTTCTGAAAATACTCCAAAAACTTTGTTCGTTTTCAAACTCAAATTTCTGAAGCTTCATCCATCCTGGGCCAAACATTAAAAAATGATACTGCCCTATTCCTTTGCAATTCTTCACTACTAGTTCTTCCAATGATCCGTTAGTGCCAAGATGCTCCAACCACTCAGTGCTGCTAGTAATTCCCTTACAATTGTTAAGGTGGAGAGAAGATAGAGTCTTGCAACCAACAGCTAAAGAGAGAAGCCCCCTTGAAGTTATTTCTGGTGTGGAGTTCAGTTTTAGGGACATCAACATCTTGCAATTAGTCAGGCAAGCAAGACCAGAGTCATTGATTTCAGAGCAGAAGCTTAAGGTGAGATCATTGAGCAAGGGCAGTGAGAATGAAAGCACACGGAGACCTTGGTTGTCGATCTGACTCCCATTGCCAGGTGCCCAACCAGAGTAATTGATCTCTACTTTGTGTAAATTGGGGAATTGGGAAAAAAGTGCTGGTAAAGCTTCAATTGCAAGTCCACTACCAACACAAATTAGTGGCCCTTTGCTCCGCATCAATGTTGTAGAGCTGCTTCGACACAAGGGAAAGAGAATTCAGATTGTTTGTCCTTGCAATCCTCTTGAGAATATTTATGATCAGTTCCTCCGAGAGATGATCCATTGAGAAATGCAGCAATGCTAGTTATGTAATTTCAAAGGGTAGCAGGTGTCCAGAGCCCTGGATTAAAATTGATGAAATCGTAATGAATCACATGAATACAGGATGGAAAATTAATGTGCCATATTTATACTGATGAAATTTAAAACTTTTTGCATTTTGCTGTACGTGTTTGTGCTTCACGATTCGATTTAAAGAAGTAACCTATCTATTCATCCACGAAATGATTAATTAAGGTAGAAACTCTGAAAATCAGTTAACATAGAGCAACTTTTCAAACCTAGAACCGAATTAGTCGAACAAACTATGTATGATTTACAGTACCAATTGAAAACGAAAGGATTTGCAGCTATAAACGAATTAAAATCTTGGATTTGCTTGTTCAAAAGAACAGGTAAGTATTCCACAAATCAATTAATAAAATGCACCTACATTTTATACAAACTAAAACCTGAAACTGGTATATTTGGGAAAATAAACTGTACTAATTGATTAGGGAATTGAGTAATCCAAGGTTTTAGAAACAAGTAAACTAGATATAACAGAAGCATACAATAAATTGCAACAAGAATCTACTGGACTAACATATTTGGAACCGAAGCGCCCAAGTAAAGCCACCATATGCAACTGAACCAAAGATTAGAGGGGTTTTTTTTTGTTTCAGAATGCACTGGCTTCTTCCTCGGTCATCTCGATTCTCGAGTTCCTAAACAAGAACTGAAAGATCAGGGTAGAGGAGCAGAGACGAGACATATATGCGTATATACCTCCGAGGAACCAGTGGCCGGGGTTGAGGGTGGCTGAAGAACCAAGAAGAGGCGGCGCCATCGCCGGGGAGAATAGGAGGGCGCGGCGGAGGCGGTCGTGGAAAAAGATGGATGTGCCGCGGAGGTGGAGGAGAGCGCCGCTCGAGGGGACGCCGGCCACCTCGCCCGCGGTCGGCGACGGCGAGTTCTTTCCTTTTCTCACCGGACTCCGGCAACGGAGAGTGATAAAACCCTCGCGTCCTGGGCCTCTGTTGGGCCCGGGACCTATGGTGTCTTTATTCTTTGAAATATGTTTACAATGACTCCCTTAACTTGTGACCAAATCTATTTCGAATCCTTAAACCGCAATACTGGATATCTCAACCCTCCAGAGGACGGTTTCGCTGACGTGACATCTACATGACAGTATTGACTTGTCTGTGACGTTTAGGTGGTAGTAGAATTAAAAACATATATATAGGACCCATTTATCATTCGCAAAAAAAAAATATGGGGCCTACATATCATCCTCTCTGTCTTTCTTTTTCTCCCCCTCTATCCTTTCTCTCTTTCTTTCTCTTCCTCTCCCCTTCCGTCTTCTGCAAGAGGCGCGAGCAAGATTCTTTAGAAAAGTGCATTTACTAAGAAGAAATGCAGTATACAACCGAATATTCAGTGTTTTCTTTTTATAACAGAAGCTGATCGAAGCAGGCCTTATTCTGCCCCATCTCTGAAAAAAATGTAGAAAAGTTTACAGCTTATCTGACTTTTTCATTGATTGACAATTGCAAATTTGCAATCGCTTATGTGATTGATCAACGATTGCAATCCAACCGCTAGCATTACAGAAGCACCTAAACTGAACAAATTCTGAACTCTGCAACAATTCGTAGCAGTAAGAAGCAGGAAATGCAACAAGCTGTTCGTCACAGCTGCTTCAGTCCACCGGCGAAGCATGAGCTGAACTGCGCAATGTTGGCCTCCGGCAGCGCCATGCCGATCGTCGATGGTGAGCGGGCAGAAGGCGCCGCCGGTGGCCTCAGCGTAGTCGGACTCGTTTGTTGATCTGAAAGAAGAGGGAGTTTGAGATGAGGATGAACCCCATTAGGCCAGGGTCGGCGGCCTGGAGCTTCGGCCTCTCGGGCCTCGGCCATCCGCCATGACACCCGTGGACGGACACGGCCGAGACGCCGCCAGGCCTGAAGCTGAACTCGTCGAACAGGATGACCCGCCGCGCGTCGGCGACGCAATCAATAGACGCGGAAGCGATAGGGAATAGCAATGGCCGTTCCGGGCGTGGAGCGCGACGGCCCGGAACAGCGAGACATAGGTGGGGGCGTGCTAGTCGTTTCGCCCTAGCCACCACCTCCTCCATTCCCCCTCTCGGGAAGCGGCAGGCGCCATCTGGACTCCGCCGCAGCGTGGGGATGGCCACCATGGACCAACCGCCTCGGCTCCAGGGTTTTGAAATTTTGTTTCGAGATTTCCGAAATTTCGGTAATTTCGTCCATGACCGGCAAGCTCATATCTCATCCGAAAATTTCGGGTTTTTTAAATTTTTATGAATTTGGTCAAATTTTATTTAAATTCATTCAAAATCAGTAAAACATTTAAATAATTTCAGCCAAAAAATTTCTGAAATTTTGGTCCACCCCAGAAAAAAACCAATTTCGAAATTGAAAACCTGCTCGGCTACTTGGTCTTTGCACCATTGAAGTTAGGCACTGCGCTAACGAGGGTCGGCTCTATGCCGTAAGGCCCTGTTTAGATGGGACTAAAACTTTTAAGTCCCTATCACATCGGATATTTGAAAATTAATTATAAATATTAAACGTAGACTATTAATAAAACCCATCCATAATCTTGGACTAATTTACGAGACGAATCTAATGAGCCTAATTAATCCATGATTAGCCTATGTGATGCTACAGTAAACATTCTCTAATTATAGATTAATTAGGCTTAAAAAATTTGTCTCGTGAATTAGCTTTTATTTATGTAATTAGTTTTGTAAGTAGTCTATATTTAATACTCTAAATTAGTGTCTAAAGACAAGGACTAAAGTTAAGTCCCTGGATCTAAACACCACCTAAGTCAGTGTATACTGTAGTCAGCCCTTTGCTGCCCTATTCCCATCTTCTTCAATTTCCCTCTTTCCTCTTCAATGCTAACCTAGTCCTCCTCATCCACATTCTATTCCACATTCCCTCGTTCAATCCCTCTTCCTTACCTTCTTCTTCCCCTTCCTGTTTTGTTCTGCTTTGGCGTTCGTAGGGGGTCATGGATCTGGATGGGGATCCACCCCTGGAGGATGAGCATGAAGTAGTCCACTCTCAACTTCCAGAGATTGCCACCTCTCTGGAAGCGATGACAATCACACCAACAAAGGAGATCAGAGTGAGGTTGCAACAGTCTCCTGAAACGGCAACAGTTCAAACCACTCACAACCTCCTCATGAAGGTTGGACATTCTGGAGGCCAGCAGAGGCAGATCCCTTTGGAGGCTTTGAAGAAATCAATGGCAAAAGCTTGGCAAAGAGTTTATCTTGACATCTCTCAGGTAGAAAGCAATCTCTTTATGGCTCATTTTCGTAATTATGAAGATCTGTCCTGGGTTTGGCAAAAGCAACCGTGGTCTTTTGGCAGTGATGTTTTTCTGCTTGAATGGGTTTCTTTGGATGAGAAAATTAAACCTATGTCAGCTTACACTTTCAAGCATCTTATGGTTAATGTGCGTATCTATGGCATTCCCCCAAGTCTTAGAAATGTTAAGAATGTCAAGTTGGCTGCTGAAAACATAGGTCAAATCTCAAAAGCTGAACCAATAGATCCAGATAGTTTGCTGAGGAATCAGAAATTTGTTTGTGTTAGAATCAGGATTGATGTGGAAAAACCAGTTCCTGATCATGTTATCTTGGAGCTTCCTGATAAATCTGAACTTAAAGCTTTTCTGCATTATGAAAGAACTCCCAGAATATGTACTTTTTGTGGTCTCCTCTTCCATAATGTTCAGGTCTGTCCTCAAAGACAAAGAATTATCATTCAATTTCCAGATGCATTCGAGGAAGATCTTAAGGATAAACTGGGAAAGTGGATCACTCAGATCGATTATATGCCATCAGAGGCATTTTTGGATATGGAGGAATCCAACAAAAATTCAATTGTGGAAAAATTCAGGCAACATTTTTCTTCTCCTCAATTCAAGAACATTCAAGAACAGCAGAAGCAGCAAGAGAGAGGAAGTGGGACCAGCCAGTCATTAATGCCCAAGCTAGATTGGAAAAAAGCGAGTGAGAAAGCTTTGACTTTAGCTGGCTGCAGCACTGTTCAAGGGCCCCCAAGTCAAGCTGTTCACACTACCACAGCAGGCAAACAATGTGAGAAAAAAGACAAAGAACCTGATATACAAAGTATACCAGAAGTTGGTACCGAAGAGATGTTGGTACATGGAAGTACAGAGAAAAAGAAGCTGGTTTCAAGTACTATAGAGGATCATGTCAGCTGCAACTCAAAGAATGTCAATACTGCTGGTAAGGTGCATCAGATGGAACCAGTCCAGTCTGTTCCATTGGTTCACCGAGTTTCACCCAGTGCAAGTGCCCATCAGAACAGTTTAGTTAACCCTGCTATTGGCACCAACGAAGTGCAACACAGAAGAAGCACAAGAGCTACCAAGATTTATGAGACAGCCTCACAACATTTAAGTAAGAAGAGAGGGTTTCATGAAGCAGCCCATGAATCTACCAAACGCCATTGCTCCCCAACTACTTCAGCTGCCTCTTCCTTCTCGATTGTGGGAGGTGAAGAACATGGAGGGATTGAATCAAGAAGTGCTTCTCCAACTAACCATCATTCAGCACCAATCAGGGTTCCAAGTAGAAGAGGTGGGCAGAGAGCTACAAGATGGGATCAGAGAGGAGGTTATGGTGGTGGAATGGTGACCTCCACTTCTTGGAGACCTCTTGCTGCTGCTCATTCTGATGTCATTCAAAGAGATGCTCCAAGATCCCCTCAAAGCATTAACAATTTTCATAGCAGGAAGCATACTTGGAGTGCTTTGGAGGTGCATCATGATATCTTTGTTGATCAAGCTGCCGGAGATACTCAAGGGGGTGGTGCAAGTGATGCTGGAGCTAGCTCCAGGCTGATACTGGCTACAGATCCTAGGGAATGCAATGTTTCAGAGATTCAGCTTGTTGATCCCAGTGCTGGAAACGGTGGAGATGGAAGTGGAAAGAATGATGGATGGGCAATGGCGCCAGCCCATAAGGCGTCAAGGGCGCCATGAGTCTTTTAAGCTGGAACTGCCGAGGTATGGGGGGTCACCTCGGCAGTAGGAAAATGCAACACCTCCAACGCCTAATATACTCTACTAATGCTAAGGTAATCTTTATTTCAGAAACAAAAAGCTCTAAAGTCACTGCTTCTGATCTGATCCATCATTTTCATGTAGCTAATAGTCATGTGGTTCCTGCTGATCAAGCTTCTGGTGGTCTGTGGCTGATGTGGGATGAAGACATGGATCTTACTATAGTTCAGTCTAGTGTTAATTATATCTTAGCTTATGGAGTCTATAAGAACTCTGGTCCTATTTTCAATCTTCTTTGTATTTATGGTGATCCTAGTCACAGGGCCACTAGTGCCATGTGGAGTGAAATCTCCTCTTTTGTTGTACATAGTAGTCACATACCTACCTTTTGTATGGGAGACCTTAATGAGATCATGCATGCTAATGAAAAGTATGGTTTGGCCCCTCCTAATCAGAATCGTATTAATATTTTTAAGCATCATGTCAATAATCTGGGGCTTATGGATATGGGTTATAATGGTCCAGCTTACACTTGGTCCAATAAGCAACAGGGTAAGGATCTGGTTTTGGAAAGGTTGGACAGATGTCTTGCAAATGTGGAATGGTGTTTTGATTATCCAAATACCACTGTTTATCACTTGCCCATGTTGTATAGTGATCATGCTCCCATCATTGCCATTCTCAATCCGAAGAACAGGAGGCCTAAAAGATCTTTCATGTTTGAAAATTGGTGGCTGCTTGAACCAGATTTTAATCAGCATGCTCATTCAGCCTGGCTGCAGTCTGTAAACTGTCATTTTCAGAGAAGAACAACCTTGTTAGCAAGATCCTTAACCTCTTGGAGCAAAAAGAAGAAACCTCTTCAGCAGCAATTGGATCAGTTGGAAGAAGATCTGTTGAAAATTCAGAGTTCCCCCGACAGAGAACATTTGTACTTTGAGGAGAAAAGGATTGTGCAACAACATGATATTACCATGCAGAAGCTGGCCGATTATCACAAACAGAGAAGTAAGAAGCATTGGGTCCAGAAAGGTAACAGAAACACTTCTTTCTTTCAAAAAGCAACCCAGAAGAGAAGGAGAGAGAACAGAATCTCTAGTGTTATCCATAATAATTCAATAATTAATGATCCTGAGGAGATAGCAACTGTCTTCACTTCTTACTTTGAAAATCTCTTTCAAAGCTCCAATACAGATGATGCCACTCCTTCTATGGATCAAAATGACAATGATGTAATTTTTCCTCCCCCTGAAATCCCTTCTGAAAATGACATCCTGGAAATTCTAAAGCAAATGCGAAGAGATGCCTCCCCAGGGCCAGATGGTCTCAATGTTGCATTTTATAGAGCTGCCTGGAATTGGATAAAAGACGATGTTACTGCCATGGTAGGCTCCTTCTATGAAACAGGTAAGCTTCAATCAGGTATGAATGCTACTAATATTGTTCTTGTTCCTAAAAATTCTAATCCTAAGTCCCCTGCTGATTTTAGACCCATTAGCCTTTGTAATGTTTCTTATAAAATCATTGCTAAGTCCTTGGCTAATTACATTCAGAATAAACTTCCTAACCTTATTTGTGACACTCAGCAGGCTTTTGTCAAGGGGAGACGCATCTCTAATAATATTGTGCTTGCTCAGCAAATTGCTCACTCTTTTAATCTCACCTCTTTTAATCAAAAAGCTTTTCTTTTAAAAATAGACTTGTCTAAAGCTTTTGACAGGATTGAATGGAGATTCATAGCGGACGCTCTTTGTCGTAAAGGGTTTCATGCTAATTTCGTTCGTCTTGTTCTTTCCTGCATCAACTCCGCTAATTTTTCTGTTGTTATAAATGGTCAATCGTACGGGTACTTTTCAGCTCATCGAGGTATTCGTCAAGGTTGTCCTTTATCGCCTTATCTTTTTGTCCTTGCGATTAATGAACTTTCTGACCAGCTTGCAGATGCAATTCAAAGGAACCACATTTCAGGAATAAAGTTAGGACAAAATGATCCTTCCATTCATTCTCTGATGTTTGCAGATGATCTAATCATTGTGGGGCAGGCCCAACAAGAGGAAGTCAGGAAAACCTCTGAAATAATCAATTCCTTTTGTCTCAGATCAGGCCAGACTCCAAATTGGGGCAAATCTTCCATCCTGTTCAGCAAAAGTACTCCTGAAGAGGTAAGACAAAATATTCTTACAATTTTTCCTGTTTCTCTTATGAACTCCAGCACAAAGCATCTAGGGCATCCTCTTCTGGTGAGGGCAAAAGACAGAAATGCTGCCTACAGTTTCATTGTCGACAAGTTTAAAAGCAAGCTTACTACTTACAAAGCTAATTCTCTTTCTCATGCAGGTAGGCTTGCCCTCATTAAATCTGTCTTTGCTTCCATTCCTATTTATTACATGTCCATCATGCTTTTCTCAAAAAAATTGATTGCTAAACTAACTGCTATTATAAGGAAATTTTGGTGGACAGGAATTCAAGCAGATGGTGGCAAAAAAGGAATGGCTCTTAGGTCTTGGAAAGACATTTGCAAACCTGTTTCTGAGGGAGGCTTGGGCATAAGAGATTTGATGGCTGTAAATAAAAGTATCCTTGTCCAATCTGCCTAGAGAATTCTTACTAATCCAAATGATCTTCTATCCTCTGTCCTAAAATCAAAATATTTTCCAAACACTTCCTTTTGGAAGGCTAGAACAGATATGCCAAAATCTGCTTTCTGGTCTTCTATTCTTCAGGTAAGGGATGTCTTGGAGGAAGCTTCAGTGTGGCAACTTTCTAAAGGTGATATTTCTATTTGGAGCCAACCCTGGTGCTCTATTTGAAAAAACATTCATGATCATCTTAATCTTGATAATCTTCCTTTTCACATGCCTGATAAGGTTTCTGATCTTTGGGATGAGAATAAGAATTGGGATGCTCAGAAAATAACTCAAATTTTTTATAGTGCAGCTCAACATTCAATTATGCAGGTTCAGATTATGCAGGGAGAGGAGGAAGATAGGCTTTGCTGGAAGTACACACCCTCAGGAGTTTGTTCAGCTAAGAGTGCTTACAAGACAATTTACAATGAAATGTACCCCAATCAAAATCAGGTCAGTAATTTAACAAAAAATCTTTTGAAATTAATCTGAAAACACAGGTACATGCCTCCCAGAGTCAAAACTTTTGGATGGAGGCTGCTGAGTAATGCTCTCCCAACTGCTCAAAGAATGCACCACAGGATCAAAACCGTTAGTCCCAATTGTCGGACCTGTGGTCAAAGGGAGGATGACTTGCATCTCTTCTTTCTCTGTAATTTCAGTCGTTTATGTTGGTTCATCTCTGACTTTAATCTCAAAGCTGATAATCTTTCTTCTCTAGGCTCTGTTCAAGATATTATTGCCTATCTTTCAGCTAATGGCATCAATATATACAATCTTTTAATTATGCTTTGGCAGATTTGGAAAGCAAGGAATGATATCAACTTCAAAACAAAGATTTGGGAGCCACAACAAGTGTGCAATGCTGCGCAGGCAATGGCAAAGACATATGAAAGTGTTCATCAAATGGAAGAAGACAGTTGCCAAGACTTCAATCGGGCTGAAGAGAATAATATAAGAAATTCTGTTGTTAAAATTCCTGCAGGGACAAGAGTTTATGTGGATGCCTCTTGGACGGAAGAGAAAACAGGAGTAGGGATCTTCATCCACAACCCTAGCAATCACAATGCTATTGTCATCAAAGCTCAAAGTCTCAATGCAGGAACTCCTTTGCTAGCAGAAGCTGAAGGATTATTTTTAGCTATGCAAATTGCTCGTCATCTTCAGCTGCAAGACCCTATTTTTCTCTCAGATAACAGTGAGATAGTGAATGCTGTGCAGAACGAGGACTACATACAAAACCCCGGACATTGGTCTCTGAGACCAATTCTTTCAAGAATTAAAAATTTTCTGCAGGATCAACAAGTTCGAATCATTTGGATCTCTAGAGAGCTCAACAAAGTTGCAGATGGCCTTGCAAAGTCAGCAAGACAAGCTCAGACTAACAGCTGCTTAGCTTTTGATTGCTCTAATATTTCTCACATTTGTTCCAGAGATGTTTGTCCTACTAAAAGAGCTCTTTCCTTCACTCCTAATGGAGCAGTTAATGTAACTCATGCTTTGTGTTTCTAAAACGCTTTCTTTTAATAAAGTGCATGAGTTCTCAAAAAAAAAAAAAAGTTAGGCACTGCCATACTGTTTGCGGCTGCTTCTGCATGTATCACCTTTTTTTTTTCCCGATCAAAGATTGGGTTTGCGTCTCCCACCGCCTCGTTGACATCTGTGTGTCTCCGACTTCAGCATCGACTCCGGTTTCCTCTTTGTCGTCTAGCCCCACGCAACTTTGGCTTGATCATCCGTTCAAGTTCTCGGCTACAATGACTTCTGTAACCGATCGTCATCGAGCATGCGCTACACCATCAAGCTTCGGGTTGCCATTTCGTTGCCACCTCGGACTGCAGTGCTGCCGCCCGTGGTCCACCTTCACTTGTTGTTGCAGTGTTGAGACGCGCCCTCCTCAGCATAGCTTCATCGCCGTGCTCATCGAGCCATCGAACCCTTGCATGGCAGAGGTGTGGCTCGATCGAGGCCGAGGCCATCATGTTCGGCGCCGTCTTCTGCACCAGACAGGCGTGAGCGCCAAGGACATTGGCGTACTCGTCGTCAACTGCAGCCTGTGTTCAACCCGACGTCGTCCCTGTTCGCCATAGCTGTGAACCACTACAAGTTCGATCCAGGGCAACATCACCAGCTACAACCAGGACAGGATGGGCTGCAGGCTGCAGCGCCGGCCTGCTCTCCATCGAAGTCGCCAACTGTCTCTTCCGGATGGGCAGCGTGGCGATCCTGCTGTCCAACAAGCGATCGAAGAAGAAGAGATCCAAGTACGAGCTGGTGCACACGGTGAGAACTCACAAGGGCGGCGACGACAGCAGGAGGATGGCGATGGCACGTCGGGAGTCTCGCTGTCCAAGGACCTCATAGCAGTCGCCGGCAACGCGCTGAAGATGAACATCACCACGCTGTGTCCCCTCGTCCTGCCACTATCCGAGCAGCTGCTGCACTAGCTTCGCGTCGACGCTAATCGGCAAGAAGCTGCTCAAGATGAAGAAGATCAAGCCAGCGCCGCCCGCCTCTCTCCCCCGACCATCGCCCATCTACCCGTGGAAGTCCGATTGGGGCTGCCGCTTTCCATCTTCCTCACGCCAGTCCAGCGCCAGCTGCCGCTTCCACGAGCACGGGAGGACGAGGCACGACCAGTGAGCTTGACAGGCCGGCCCCCGCTGCGCAGGCTTGCAGCCGCCGGCGCGCGGCTCATTCTCGGCCTCTGCTAGTGCGCGGGGCTCCTTCACAGCCTCCGACCCGAGAGAGATACAGAGAGGTGTAAGGGGAATAAGTAAGTTAGAGGGGAGAGAGACTATGACACATGGACCCATTGATTTTTTTTAATAAAAAATTAACTGACTGGATTGCCATGTAGAACCAAAACCACTCCGGATTATGGCAGGGGGATATTTGTCCGGTTTCAATAGTTGGGGGATAATTCGATCGACCATAATAGTTTAGGGGATAATTTGTACTTTTCTTTGTGTGAATTATGTGCGATGATGATTTAACGTGGTTGCAATTTAGAAGCTCTAAAATTTTATAAATTATAAACCTATAAATAATATAGCCGGATTACATGATATTTAAATTTAATAATTATTAGTGGATGATGATGTGGCATATTGTTAGTGGATTACAATGTGATATCTTTGTATGTTAAGTTTTAGGATTTAGTGATTGTAAATTTACAGAAAGAGATGATTTGCACTAAAGCTGTGTTTAGATCTAGGGGTGAAAAGTTTTAGCATGTCACATCAGATATATAGACACACATTTAAAGCATTAAACGTAGGCTAATAACAAAACAAATTACAGATTCCGTCTGTAAACTGCGAGACGAATTTATTAATCTTAATTAATTCATCATTTGCAAATATTTATTGTAGCACCACATTGTCAAAGCATGGAGCAATTTAGCTTAAAAGATTTGTCTCGCAATTTACACGAAATCTGTGTAATTAGTATTTTTCTATATTTAATACTTCATGCATATGTACAAACATTTGATGTGATAGAGTGGAAAGTTTTTGCGTGGTAAATAAACATGGTGAAAAATCGTGGGATTGATGCAAAGATGACTTAGACCGTCGAAGAATTTTGTTGGATCATCTTCCTGGAAATGGTCACCGGTGACTTTAATATCAAAGTAATTGTGCATCTATTCGTGGATGACGTATTGATTTTGAGTGCAAGTAAAAAGCGGCGTCTAAATTATCTGTGTGCTAAATCGATGGATAACTTAATTTTGCAGTCAGGAGTGCGCTCGAGAAAGGCAATGAAAATAACAATATCTCGTTCTAACGAAGATTTACGTTGCCCTAATTAATTCACTTGTATAAGATTTTCTTCATTCTTTTTACATCAAACGGAATCATATAAAATGCGCTCCAACATACTACTACAGAAGTCGTTTTTCCATATGGTCGAAAACACATTTTTGCGTGAACGGAGATCCGCTTGTAACATAAGGTCTGAAAAAATGTCATTTTCCCATGCGGGCTGCGCACCCGCACGTAAAAATCCTATTTCTACGTGTGGGTGCTTATGTCGTCCGCACTAAAATAAAATTCTAAAAAAATTAAAAGTAAGAAAACCTTAGAATCCTGGCGGATCGAGCCATTGCGGGGCCAGCGCCCGCGGATCCGGCCATCACGTGCCCAGTGGCGGCGGATCCGCCTGCCGGCCGTCGCAGGGGCTAGTGCCCGTGGATCTGGCCAATGAGGGCCCGGCAGCGGCCGATTACGGCCGTCGCGGGGCTGGAGGCGGCAGATCTGGCCGCTCGCAGCCGCTTCTTCCCGAGCCTATTACTGTCACGCGCTGCCATTCCTGAGCCCACCGCACATTTCCCGGCCAGGCCCGGCCTCTCCAAAGCCCGCAGTCGCTGCTCCCGGACGTTGCTCCCCGAGCACGTGACCGTTGCCAACGCCGTCGCTGCCCCCGCTGTCACCGGGAATGTCGTTGGGAAGTGAGGATGAGAGCAGGTTAGAATGAGTGGAGGGGAGGAAGTGAGGAGAAGATAATGGAGAGAGATGGGAGAAGAGATTTTTCTCTTTTTGTTGAATAGATTGAGAGGGAAAGAGGAGGAAGATTAGACTTGCAGGCGGGTCTTTAAGAGGCATGGGTCTCTTAAGTGGCCTGCCTGCGAAAATATATTACTTTCGCGTGCGGGCCTGTTAAGACGCCCATATACGAAAATTGATTTTTTTTTCAATACATGTCCGTATGCGAAAATGGAGGTCGATTTCTGCAGACGCGGTCAATTATGATCCATTTGCAACCTAACGTGGGCCTCTTTTAGGAAAATTGTTTATGTAGTAGTGCCAGTTGTTGAAATAAATAAAAAATTCACGTCACACTCAACCTCTTGTTAAATTTTAATCCATATGCTTGTTGAGTTGCCTCCCGTAGTTTTTCTTGCTCTCTAATAAGATGCTTTGGTCTAAACGTGGGATTCTTTGTTAAAACGTCATGTCATTTAGACATGGCCATATTGTTCAGAAATGTCGTTCTATATGTCCATGTCTAACCCGATAATTAACCAATTTCTGAACATTATTGGAATATTTCCATGGGCAAAGAGAGCAAGGGGGCATTCATAAAGATTTCGGGTCAACCCATTATAGCGACCTTTGCGGAAATATATAGTACATGCGAAGACTTGGTACGAATCGTTGGATCTTTTTGTTTTATTGTACTTTTGTGGTGAACGACACATCCAAGATGATTCATGGATGCTAGCGGCTACGCTTGCCTTCATATATATACGAGCAGTCGTCGAACTGTATGAGGTGCACACAACTAGGCAATCACCTCGCAAAAAAGAAAAGTACACCACCAGAAAGAAATTAACCATGCCTGCTTGCCATAGAGGGCGAACAATGCTATGGCTCGCCATAGCGTTCGCTTCTTTGGAGCTCGGCCTCATCACCGGCGGTGCAGTGGCGGAATGCCCGGACACCAAGTGCGGCAGCGTGGACATCCCTTACCCATTCAGCATCGGCCCAGGCCGCTGCGCCATGCCTGGATTTGAGCTAGCCTGCAAGAACTCCAGGCCGTTCCTCGGAGATTTCGAGGTCGTCAACATCTCCCTTCAGCTCAGTCAGCTCCGGGTGCTGAATAAGATATCTTCTTTCTGCTACAATCCTGCATCTAAGTTGATGGAACCAAATACATTTCAGAGTGACTTGGACACTCCGTTCATGTTGTCCGACACCGGCAACAAGTTCACCGTCATCGGGTGCCGAACACTGGCATATATTGCCGATAAGGACAACGTGGGCAAGCTCATGAGCGGGTGCGTGTCCGCCTGCCGGCGAGGTGACGTGACGAGCGCCACCAACGGTACCTGCTCTGGGGTAGGCTGCTGCCAGACAACCATCCCCAAGGGCCTCCCTTATTACCAGGTCTTCTTCGACCAAGCCTTCAACACGTCGGACTCGATCTACAACGCCACCCTATGCAGTTACGCTGTGCTCATGGATTCGTCCGACTTCAAGTTCTCAACAAGCTACTTGACTTCGCCGGAGTTTAACACCTCCTACGGCGGCCGGGCGCCAATGCTACTGGATTGGGCTATCCGAACTGTGAACAACTGTGACGAAGCACAAAAAAATCTCACGTTATACGCGTGTAAAAGTGACAAGAGCGAGTGCTTCAATTCCTCCAATGGACCAGGCTATATATGCAATTGCACAAACGGGTACCAAGGAAATCCTTATCGACAGGATGGTTGCCAAGGTAAAATTCCTTCTAATCTCATCATAGCTAGAATTTTAAAATTACGATTACCCTAAGTCTTTCTTGAAAGCTACTAGTGAGTAGATTTATAATGCAAGTGATGATTGATCGACAATACATTAATTTGTTTGGGCTTTAAAGTACTTTCTCCATCTTGTACTTTATAAATATGCAATAACCTTTTTCCATAATGCCACTGCACTAGTCTTGCTAGTAATGTATATATACTACACCATCCGTTTCATATTATAAGTCGCTTTGACTTTGGTCAAAGATAAACTTCTCCAAGTTTAACCTAGTTTGTACAAAAAGTAATTAATAACATTCCCAACACAAGACAAATATATTATAAAAATATATTTAATTATTGATTTAATGAAATAATTTGGTGTGTAGTTATTTATAAACTTAGTTAAACTTAGAATAGTTTGACGAGGTGGGCACCACCCGCTGCACGTCCTCATCAGCGCCAAGTAGGAGGACGAGGTGGGCACCGATGCGAGGCGCTTGACGCGGGCCACATCATCGCGGGCGGAGTAGCAGCCGCCGCGTGCTCTGGTACAAGTCCGACAATGTTGCGCCGTCGCCGCCGGAGAAATCCATCGCCGCGGTGGTCGGACTTGTCGCGTGAGCTCGAAAT
The DNA here is from genome assembly GCF_034140825.1 of Oryza sativa Japonica Group. Lineage (NCBI taxonomy): Eukaryota > Viridiplantae > Streptophyta > Magnoliopsida > Poales > Poaceae > Oryza > Oryza sativa. The sequence continues at coordinate 18,432,253 of NC_089038.1, read as the reverse complement.
TGGGAAGGGGAGATCTGACATGTGGGCCGAGGATCTGACATGTGCACCGGATAAAGAGGGTATTGGGATCCGTTGGTACGAGGATCGACGTAGTATGACATCAAGCAAACAGAAGATAAGGGTGTCTGTCGACGGGGGATACCCGTAGACCGGATAAAGAGGGTATTGGGATCCGTTGGTACGAGGATCGATGTAGTATGACATCAAGCAAACAGAAGATAAGGGTGTCTGTCGACGGGGGATACCCGTAGACCGGATAAAAAGGTATTGGGATCCGTTGGTACGAGGATCGACGTAGTACGACATCAAGCAAATAGAAGATAAGGATTATACTGGTTCAGGCCCCTTGGTAGGTAATAGCCATAATCCAATTGGTATGGAATTATATGATGGAAACCACAGATTACAAAGAGAATAGCAGAACTCGATGATATCGACGAGATCATAGTCAAGTTGGTCCGACTAGATCTCCCGGCGACTTGGCTCCTGCACGCTCCGACTCCGTAGGCTGTGGTGGGTGTGTTGGCGGTAATATTCGATGCCTTCGGTCCTGCCCAGGGGTCCCTTATATACCGCGGGTCAGTTGATCTCCAAGTAGGACTCGAAGATATCGGACCCCTCACGATATGGTGACCCAGTCTTGTCCGAGTAGAACTCCTTTCATCTGTAGATACCATCCCTATCACGTGATAGATTTCCTTAATATATACGGAAACTATCCGTACACGCGCGGGTATACCGTATCAGTATACAACGTACATCCAAGGATAGAGGGTATATCTTATTCGTAACCCTGATAGTGTCCTACAGCTAAATCCATGAAGTCACGGCGTCCTATAGTAAAATTTGCCTTAGTAAAAATAGATTTTCGTAAGCAGTTCTCAATGAGCCGACATAAAAAATAAATTTCAGCCTACATAAAAGACATGGTCCTCCTCCCAATTGTATATGTCTTATCCTCAGCCTCTCATCCCTCTCCTCTCTCACTCCCTCTCGATCCCTCCTCCCTCCTTTCCTCCTTTCCTAACTCAGGGCAGCGCCGGGCGGGCAGATCCTGGCAGGACTAAGTGACCTTAACCATATCTTTTCTCTCACGGCGTCACGCGAACGGACAGCGACTACGGGTGGTGGGGTCGCACGGGCCACCGGCGGCGGATTTCAAGCACGAACCACAAATGGCCAGGTTGCGCAGGCCTCTGGTGGCGGATCTCGATAGTGGGTTACTGACAGCGGATCTCGAGCATGGGGCCACAGATGCGCGGGGTTGCGCGGGGCACCGGCGGCAGATCTCCAGTGCACATTGTGGGAGGTGGGGTTGTGTGGGCCACCATCGATGGGAACTCGAGCGTGGGTTGTGGGTGCCGGGGTCAAACAGGCCACTGGTGGCAGGAGGTCGAGTGCGGGTTGCGAGCGGTGGATTCGGTGGAGTTATTTTTGGGAATTTATTTATTTTTCCTAGAAAATCATTTTCGTTGGTGGTTGGCTTAATGTTGCCGCCTGCAAAAGTCAATTTTTTTTGACGGTCCACTTAACCTTGCTGCCAGTAAAAATAGATTTTTTATCGCAGATGAAGCCCGCATATGCAGATAGTGTATTTTCTCTGGCCTTTGGTCGTAGGTGGTTTAGTCTAGCCGTCATCCAAGATTGATTTTGGTCATCAGAAAAAAAAAACTATTGTTTAGTAGTGTTAAGCTGACTACGGTGTTAGTTTCTAAATTTTGTGGTCTCATTCTGATTTGCCCCCTAATTAACCGCGAATTGTATGGTTTCGCTATACTCTTCAGTCCTTATCTTCAATATAACACCAGCAATTTACCATGGGACTTTTTTTAAGGGGCAATTGCGCATTTGACCCTCTTTTGAAAGCTAACTATCAATTTGACCCTTTTTTATCAACTTTGCTTATTTGGCCCTTCTTATCAAATCCGAAGATATGGTATGCCCTATTCTGTTAAGGGCATCTAATGACGTTAACTGAAGCACAAAATGTTCCTTCTTCCCTTAATCATTTGACCCTATTATATGTGGGACCCACCCATCAATTCTCTCTTCTCGTCTTCTCCTCTTTTCTCTTTTCTCTCTTCTCCTCTCCTCCACAGCTCCACTCGCAGGGAGAAGGCGGCGAGCGTCTAGAGGGTGAGCCGGCACCGGCCAGCAGCTGTGGAAAACCGCCCTGTCGTCGCCCCTCCCTCCCCGGATCTAGCCGTCACAGCTCCATCGGCGGGCTTGCCGCCTTCCTTCCTTCGTGCATGCCGGCGGTGCCTCCTCTTCCTGCTGGCGCCGCGGCCTCCTCCCTCCTTCCGCATGCCTATCGCCACCGCCGTCTTTTCCCTCTTTCCACATGCCTGCGCCGGCGCCGATGCTGCCTCCTTCCGTCCTCCGTGCGCCGGCGGCGCCGCTTCTTCCCTCCAGCACGGCTCCCTTCCCTACCTTCTCCGACGCCGACGCCGCCTCACCCGACTGTGCGCGCAGCTTCACCACGCGCCGGCGCTGCCACCGCCGTCGAAGAGGCTCGGCGCTGCTGCTCCCTTCCTTCGTGATCTGACGCAGGCACGGAACCCTCCGTCCGTTTCTCACCGCCGCCGTTCCTTCCCTTCACTAGCGTGCGCCGGCCTGGATCGCCTCCACACGCTTCCCGCCGCCGCCACCCCTGCGTCCACAAGCGGGCACCGGTGCGGATCCCCTCCGCGCGCTTCCTGCCGGCACCATCCCCTTCCTCCCTTAAGACACCAAGCGCCGGTGCCGCAACTCGCCAGCAGGAGAGAGAGAGATACATATGTGGATAGGGTTTGGGATGGATATGGTTTCCTGAAGGATATTTTGGCATTATGAAATTTAATTATAATTATTTCATTCTTTTAAACCAAATCTTAATGGTGTAGTGGAAACAGGGTTAGACGGAAGAGGGTCTAACAGGGTAAAAACAGGGTTAGATGGAAGACGGAACAGGGTAAAAACAGGGTCCGCATGCAAAAGTCGATTTTCGCAAGAGGGCCTTTTAAGGTGTCGTATGTGGAAATGGAGGTCGATTTTTTCAGACGCGGGCATTTATGGTCCCGTCTGCAATACAACGAGTGTCTCGTCTAGAAAAATCGTTTCTGTAGTAGCGCTTGTGCACTCGCGGTGCACTTTAATATAATAGAATTTCGGTGCGGTTAGACATTTACAGGTATTCTTGGTCCATTTAAGCATGTATTATGGGGCACATTTGTTGCGTTACAGTATAATCATGAAAAATAAACAGTCACGAATTGCATTACAGTACACAAAAATTCATTCATTTGTTGTGCTGGTTTTCCTTTTCTTTTTCCATGCATGTGGACAGGCGGCGCCACAACATTTTTTCGACTCACCATCTGACTTTGATGATGATTCACATAAAAACATATGCGGAGAAACAATCAAGGTCAAAACTAAATAAACCTAACATAGTACTGTGGAAAAATCTAAACTGTTGTATTCTGATGTTTTCTGATCTATTACATCGACCCTCTCATGGGGTATATATAGGAGTACATAGGGGATAGAGACTTGGAGTACAATACAAGTAAGAGTAGATTTATCTCTAGGATTCTATCTCTAGGACTCTATCTTATCTCTTGGATTCTATCTCTAGGATATATCTTATCTCTATAATTTGTATTTGACTCTTATCTCTAACTAACATATTATACTTCTAACATTCCCCCTCAGTCGTAACGGGAGCGAAGCGAACGATTGCGACTGGATTTAAAATCTTCTATTTCTTCATCTTTTTCTCCATCTTTTTCGACTCACTATCATCGATTGCATCTCTGATGGACGGTCCTCCACCTGGTGCCTGCGTCCCCTTCTGTGTCGTCCCTTGACTCTCCTCTATTCCCTCCCGCAGTCATAGCGGGAGTGTCATGGACGATAGCGATGACACGGACGCTTGGACTGGAGTTTCTGTAGATGATTCTTGTTGTAGACATTCGTCGATATAGCCGATCATGTAGTAGCCGTGGTTGTCGGTGTAGCCGCATATAGCCGAAGGCGAAAAAAAAAATTACACCATGGTGTGAAGACGAAACTGCAATTGTTAGCATCTTGCACCTTGTAGATGTCAGATGATGCCATTAGAGACGTCTTGCATATGTCAGAGGACGTCGTTGGCGATGAGGCCACCATTTTGGTTGTTCCTTTTGTGCCGTGTAGTGGTCACCATAATAGTGATGCCGAGTTGATGCAGTTGTTGTCGTCGTAGATGACGTGATCGATGCCGTCGTTGGTGACGCGGTCGTTGCCGTCGTAGAGGATGCGGTCGATGTCGTCGATGAAGCGTCTTGCAGATTAATCTATCAGAGGACGCGAGGTGTCCATCTATGTGGACGAGTCGGCAGCGGCAAGTTGATGAAGACCACTGATGATGTAGAATCGGCGAAGACGATCGTCCTGGAGAGCTCGGCGGCTTGACTTGGACTCCGCGAAGACGTCACAGATGATCGGCCGGTGTCTTGATGCAGGTGTGCAGCACAGGCGTGTGCACATGTTGGCGACGAACAGCATCAGGCCCTTGCTTCTTGTGAAGTAGCCGATGCAGATCGATCCATGGACGAGGCCGGATGGTATGATGCTTGTTGACGTTGTCTGCTCCTGTAACACCTGCCGCATTGCTCCTGACGATCATATGGTTTTCTGTGGCTAGCTAATAGATCTAAAACTAATTATTGGAAAACGCATCTAATGATATGCAGTAAACTAATCTGTAAATGATTGGAGATGCTAGCTAGCAAATGCGGTGCGGTGCCCCAGTGAGAAATTGATCTCATCTCCCTGGGGCAGCGTGGATGGAACCTAGCTGGAACCGAGGATCGATCGACGTTTGTCTACAGCTCTGATACCATGTGGAAAAATCTAAACTGTTATATTCTGATGTTTTCTGATCTATTACATCGACCATCTCATGGGGTATATATAGGAGTACATAGGGGATAGAGACTTAGAGTACAATACAAGTAAGAGTAGATTTATCTCTAGGATTCTATCTCTAGGACTCTATCTTATCTCTAGGATTCTATCTCTAGGATATATCTTATCTCTATAATTTATATTTGACTCTTATCTCTAACTAACATATTATACATCCAATGAAAAAGTGGACCAATAATTTCTCCATCAGAGGAAAATTAAAGTATGCATGAATGCCCACTGGTGATCGCTGGTGCTAACAAAGTTATAGGCAAAATAAGTTCATTTTTTCAATCAATTAGCGGGCCTCATCTCCATAGTCCTGCTAGAGGATTTGAAAAGCTATATCAGGAAGCCGAAGCCAAAGACCAAACAAATCGATCGAGGCAGCAGGTGTTTTTCAGTTACGTATATATACATATCTATCTATCTATCTATCTATCTATCTATCTATCTATCTATCTATCTATCTATCTATCTATCTATCTATCTATCTATCTTTATATACTAAAAGTCCATTAAACTCCCTACAAACGCTCCTACGTTGACATGTAGCACTCCTACAAACGCTCATATACCGCCACGTGGCACTTTCATTTAAACCGGTGGACCCAATATTTTAACCTATTAAATTATTAATTTTCACCACTAAATCTTATATTGAAGAAAAAAATATGTATGTTTCCTCTCCGTTCACACGTTCACCTAATACGTTTCAAAAAGAAAAAAAATATGTTTGCACATGTATGTACGTACTCCCTCCGTCCCTTTCCATCTCTCCTATTTCCTATTTTCTAGCTAACAACCAATACATACTATAAAATTTTAATTAGATAGCTAAATATTCTCTTAGTATATATGCTTCTATATAAAAAATTATAATACGTCACTTAGATCTATATATCCTTAATCTTCAGTGGGAACTCAGAAAAAAATTATTGGGACATCAATTGGATATATATACCCTTCCTTTTGAGTGGCGAGCCCATAAAAAATATATTTGGGCACTACACCTACAAATTATTTAATTATATATTGATATATTAATTAACATGACATGAATTATTTATTATTATTACTGAAAGTCCATTAAACGTCCTACTAATGCTCCCAAGCTGCCACGTGGCTTTCTATAAACTTTCCTAAGCCACCACGTGATGCTCTTATAAAATAAAGTAAATATAAGAGATTTTGAGAAAAATATTGTCTTACCCAAACCGATGTACCATATTTTAAACTATTATATCTATATCTTAATAAAAAAAACCTATCGATCAATAAGACTGCCAAAGTCTCTATATACAACGCACGTATTTACTTCCCTCCTCAGAAGCTGTCGCCTCTTTTTTTTTTGCCCCGTACGGCAATTAAGTAAATCATAGGAAAAAAGAAAATCTTAAAAAATACCGCTGAAAAAATAACCACCTTATTTTTAAAAATAAAATTGGTGGACTCATTAATTTGTACCAACTTAATTGTTCAGTGGCGAACCCATAAAAAATTATGTTGGCACTACACATACAAATTATTTAATTATTGATTAATATATTAATTAATATGACATAAATTATCTATTATTATATACTAAAATTTCATTAAATGTCCTATAAACTCTCTCAAGATACCACATGGCTTTCTATGAATGTTCCTAAGCCACCACATGATGCTCTAATAAACTAAAGTAAATATAAGAGATTCTGAGAAAAAAAATCGTATTACCCAAACCTGTGTACCTTATTTTAAACTATTAGATCTATATCTTAAAAAGATTATTGATTGATAAGACCGTCAGATTTCATATGTACAATGCACGTATCCACTTCCCTCCTCATGGACGAGCATGTATCCACTTTCCTCCTCACGGACGAGACGAGCCCATAGGTTGTCGCCTCTTTTTCTCCATACGGCAATTAAGTTAACCACTGAATAAAAGAAAATCCTAAAAATTACCGCTGACAAAATAACCACCTTTTTTAAAAAATACAATTGGTGGACACATTACTATGTACCACTAAACATGTGACGACTTTCTACCAACTTAATTATTTCTCTCATCGTGTATATGAGGTCAAATAGGTAAAGCTAAATCAATCCACAAAGGTACAAATAAATCCGTCTACGAATTAAGCTCTTTTTAATTACTATCTTCTACCTAAAATGGATCATATAATTTTATAGGAAATAAGGAGGAATGAAAAAAATACTAAGAAGCCCAACAGGGGGTATTTTGCCCTCATTAAATAAGTTTCATTAAATAGGGGTAGTTGGAGAATTATAAGGTGGTTAAAGTAATATTGGGTAAAAATTAAATGAGAGATGGTTGGATGGTACGAGTAGTATTTATAATCCCTGATAATCTACCATAAAATTTAAATCCTTCGATTTATGGATGGAGGTAGGAGAAGCAAACAAGAGTAAGTGGGTATGTCTTAATTTAATAAATTAGATAAAGATATCATATTACCACATTTTTAATAAAAAATTTCTTAAACTAATATATCCTAATATCTAAAAAACATCTTTAGTATAAAAAATATATTATGGTTTTAATTAATATGATATTTTTTTAAAAAAATCTAAACACATGTAATATAAATTATAGTTTCATATGAACCAGCTCCATTCTTGCGACATATTACGACATGATTCAAGTAATTTTAGTTTACAATTTGTAACAACCTATCCTCTATAACAACACAGCCCAGCTCATCCAACTAGTACGCCCACTTTCAAATATCACCCCACTTACACTTTTGTTCTCACTTTGTGTAAAATAGTTAGCCCGAAAATGATATAGTTGAAGGGACAATGACTTACAAGTTGGTTGTACTCAAGCACACACAATGTTTATGAGCAACATAGGTCACATTTTTTTAAAAAAAAAACAAAGGCCACATTCTAAGAGAAGTAGGATGTCACAGACAACCGTCAAATGTCCCAACGTCCTCGTCGGTCCAACTTACCTGCATAGGTACGCATGCATGTAGACAAATGTCTAAAACCATGCCCCCCTCTTGGCCTCTTAGCGCACGTCCGTATGTCCAATGAACGAAACCAACTTTCAAAACAATCCCTAACAAATTATTGATAAATGCAGATATTTAAAAGTAAAAAAAGATGTATTTTTCAAAAAGAACCTATACATAAACATCATAACAAAATTTCAAACACCACTAAGTAAAAGTGTCTGCGCATATACGCGGGCTACCTTCCTACTTGGTAAATAAACTGTAGACCTGTAGTTGATATCGATGATGGCTAATGAAAGTAACGTCGATGGGTTTCAATCGCCGCGCTGATTAAAGATGAAGAGCGATCGGAGCCTGGTCGATTGGAGTGGGCCGATTCGTCGCCAATAAATCAGGATGTACTGACTGGAGCGGCCAGTGCGTTGCTGGCGAATTAGTCGATCTCATGCGCCGCGTTTCCTATCAGCTTTGCGTCCGCATCTGTTCTCTACCGTATAAAGAAGTTATTAGGATCATTTCCATCTGTGTTCTGTTATTAATACTCCATTCGTCTCAAATTATAGTCACCCCTTTTTAAAAAAAAATCAAACTCGATAGTTTTAACTAATAATCGTACTAACTATATCTATAATAAGTATGCATATTATGCATGTTATATCTCTAAATTCATATTTAAAATACTTTTATGCGATGCTAATTTCATATTTATTGGGATCATAGAAAGAAATAAAATACTAGTCAAAGTATATTATTGAATACTGTGTAAAAAAATTATAGGTATTATAATTTGAGGTAGAGGGAGTAGGATGTAAGATTGGTCATTAATTTAAAGAAAAAGAGTTTTGGATTTGTCAATATTAGGTGGAAACACTCACGGTGGTGGTAAGATGGGCTGGCCGCGGACAGCGAACAGAAAAGCGAACAGAAAACGACGAAAAGGCGCGCCACAGAAAAAAAACGCATTTTCTGTTTTCTTCTTTTCCTTCCACGCCATGGGAAAAGATCGACGTTTCATTTTTATTGTTTTTTCTGATCAGATATTTGTTCTAATTGTATTATTATTTTTTTGAAAAAGTTTCAGTGATATCAGTATTTTTTTTAAGAATTACACAGTATAATACAGACACACAACACATGCACACTCACCCCTATAAACGTACTCATGCAAACCCTACCCCTATGAGCAACTTCGAAGACAGAGCCGGCAAATCCATCTTGGAGTATTTTTTTTAATCTTTAGTAAAATTTATGCACTAAATTTTCAAATTATAGATATAATTCTTTGTAAATTTAGATATACAAAATTTACATATATAAAGTTTCTCTCTATATAGAAAGTGTATACATAGAAATTTTCCTAGTAAATTGTTCATTTAAAAAAAATCTGTCAACATTTTATTATTTCTAGTAAAATTTACGCACTAAACTTTCTAACTACAGATGGAATTTCTACATAAAGTTTACACAAAGTATATATATGGCATGCGTGTGGGATACATGTAGTCAATTTTGTCTACTATTATAATCTGACGGTTACATCCATGTCAATAACAAAGGGAATACTAATATTAAACGCATGGTGTGAAATTAGTCTGTGTAGTACGATAAATTGCAAGGGTTTCGACAGAAATTAGCACCACTGAATTCCATTCCACAACATCACGCGTATTTTGTTTTGCAGATATTGATGAGTGCAAGGAACCAAATAAGTATATTTGCTATGGAAAATGCAGAAATAAAGATGGAGGCTCCGACTGTACTTGCCCCTTCGGTACACGAGGCAATGCACACACCGGACCATGCGACGGAGGGCTAGCTATCGGTACACAAAAACTTTTTCAATTAATCTCGCATTGTTTAGATATATATGTTTGAATAAATTATGAAGTTCTTGCATTTATACTAACATGGATCCATATGTTTATCTTTTGTTGTCACTACTTATCGCCTAATTCCTCGTCGATTTATTTGCGTTTAAAATGTTTACCTATCTTGACAGGAATTTGTGCGTCCCTTTTGGTTACTCTAACTATTTTACTTGGGATAGAATGGTTCAGATATAAACAACGAATCATAAGAAAAGACCTCATGAGACAGAGGGAAGAACTCATGAGACAGAGGGAAGAGTATTTTCATCTACGTGGAGGCCAATTGTTAAGAAATATGATGAGCAGAGATAACAACATTCCATTTATGTTGTATGACCGAGATCAAATTGAGTCGGCGACAAATGGGTTCGACAACATGTTAGTAATCGGTCAAGGAGGTCAGGGGACTGTTTATAGGGGATGTATTAATCTTCATCCAGACAACCCTGTTGCAATCAAGAAGTGCAAGGGATTTGATGAGGATAGTTGGGCAGAATTTACAGATGAGCTGCTCATACTTTCTCGAGTCAACCATGAAAACATCGTCAAGCTTCTTGGTTGCTGTCTTCAGTTTGATGTTCCAATTCTTGTCTACGAATTTGTCCAAAATAAGACTTTGTACAATCTAATCCACATCCAAAATGATCCATCCATCAGAACACTGGAGATCCGCCTAAAAGTTGCTGCTGAGTCTGCTGAAGCACTTGCATATCTACACTCATCAGTCGACCACCCTATCATCTTACATGGGGATGTCAAGTCCACCAACATACTACTCAACAAAAATTTTATCGCAAAGGTTTCCGATTTTGGGTGCTCTAAAATTAGGACCGCGGATGAGAACTATGATGTGGTGAAGGGGACAATGGGATATCTAGATCCTGAGTATCTTCGGAACTTCCAGCTCACCGATAAGAGTGATGTTTACAGCTTTGGTATAGTTCTTCTTGAGCTCTTAACCCGGCGAATGCCATTATCCGTGGATAAGGTCAGCCTCGCGTTAATATTTCAAGAGGCCATGAGAGAAGGCCACTTCCTTGAGCTCATAGACGCAGAAATATTGCACGAAGATAACATGGGATTGATAAGTGATCTGGCAACTCTAGCAAGCCAGTGCTTAATAATGACTAGCGAGAGCAGACCAACAATGAGCACGGTTGCAGATGAATTGCGCCGGCGAATGGCGGGACAAGTACAACAAGACCAAGGGGTACTTACAGGTATTAGTTCTTCATTGGCCCTGATAGCAAGTTCCGGTGCAAACACATCGGAGTATTTCACAGGTGAACGATCCACAGATTATTACGACCTTGAGAGGGTGGCCTCAATGAACATAGAATTTGCTAGATGACCGCACAATTACTACATGTTTTGTTGTTCCATTGCGAGTGCTTCTATTTATATGCCAATAACATTTGTCTTACTGTATCTCCATTTATATAGTAGCTATAGATTATGTTTGTTACGTAGTAGTATGTCCCTCTGAAAACTTTGTTGTATCACAAGGTGTGCCTAGTTAATATGAAGTAATCGTAAATATATCTTGTTTTCTTTAAGACTGGCGCATTGATCCTCTCGTTTATCCAAATAATCTCTATTCGCATCCATCTGCTGCCTTGGAGAATTGCATCAGACATGAGAGGAACTTCTCATCGACAATATGTTACCATTTTCCCCCTCTAAATAAGTCGACAACTTCCATGTTTGGAGCGGTTGTGCCATTGAGTGTCGTGTGTCGACCTACAGGTGTCGTTTTTGTAGAACTTACATTTTGTTCCTACTATACATAAACAGAGATGGCTGCCGGTTGGAAAATCTTCATGTGTGTTGGATTTCCCAGCCAGCACCCTACAGGCGATACTGATGAGGAGGAATCAAAGGTACCGATTTAGGCTCGATGCATCCATTGGCTCAAATCAAGCCAATGCATCGGGGCGTGGCTAATGGGCGATCGATCGCTTGGAGTGATTGATCCCCATGCCCCCCTATACACTTCTCTCCGATCCTCCCTTTCTTCTCTTCCTACTACACCATAAATTTTAAAAAAAATAAAAAATAAAGTTAGAAAAATTAATGTATAGAAATACTATATATAAAAAAATATTTAAATTCAAATTTAAATTTGAAATGGTTATGTAAACTTTTGACTTATAAACTTTGGGTCTATAAATTAATATTTGAATTCAAATGCAAATTTGAATCGGGTATGTAATCTTTTGACTTATAAACTTCGGGTCTATAAACTTTAGGTGTATAAACTTTAAATGTATAGAAATACTACATATATATATATATAAATATTTGAATTCAAATTCAAATTTGAATCAGGTATGTAAACTTTTGACTTATATAGGTGTATAGAAATACTATATATAAAATATATTTGAATTCAAATTCAAATTTGAATCGAATATAATTCAAATTCAAATTTGAATCGGGTATCTAAACTTTTGACTTATAAACTTTGGGTCTATAAACATTAGGTGTATAAACTTTAAATGTATAGAAATACTATATATAAAAAATATTTGAATTCAAATTCAAATTTGAATCGGATATATAAACTTTTGATTTATAAACTTTGGGTCTCTAAACTTTAGATGTGTAAACTTGAGGTGTACAAACTTTAGGTGTATAAATTTACTAAAATAGGAAAGTACTGCGGTGCTAAAAAGAAAACTAGGTGGAGGAGAGGAGGGCGACCCGATCGCCCCTAGCGAGCGATCGCCATTTAGGAGTTTCGAATGCATCGAGTAACTTCCCATCCCATATCCACATATCACCATCCATCCATCACTCCAATTAAAATTCAATATCGCAAATTTTGGTACAAATGAAGAATTTTGCATCACTGCAATTAAAATCCATTACACATATTATTTGCATGCATCAAAGGGAAAGAACAAGATAAATATATCAGAAACAAAATGGAGTCCATTTGCACGCCATAGAGTAAAATATGCACCCACTGTCATAGAGAAGTCCCTCCGCACCAAGCATCTGCCAGGCGCCATCACCGTGTGCCTCAATCCGCACCGTGCTGCTGCTAAGTGCCTCGATCCGTGCCATGCCACCACAGCCTGGGTGGGGATGCCATCGAGCACCTTGATCCACACCGCGCTACCGCCGCTCGGGTGGGAACGTCATAGCTACCGGGGTGGGGACGCCACCGCCGCAACTGTGGAACACCGCTAGCTAGGAGTAGTTAGTTGGAGTGAAAACACTATGGTTTCATCCGTGCCACCATCTGGGAGTAGTTGGGGCAAGCAGGAGGGGATGGGGGCAGCAACAAAGACGACAATGGCGATGATAGAGAGGATGGAGAAGAGGAGAAGGGCGAGGATGTGCTTGGGGTGGCACAGGTGCTCGGGGCGGCCGAGTTGAGGGCGGAGTTGATGTGGAAGAAGAAGGCGTGGGAGATGGCGATGTGAGCGAGTGCAACGAGATAGGATAAGGCCGGATGTGGACTGTGACTCGGTGAAGGTGTGTCAAAAGGATGGGCTTAGCTCGATCGGCTCAGTTTGTTTTATAGGTGCCAGTTTTTAAAGAATTGACACATATAATACTCTAGCACCTATATTTCCTCAAAGGTACCGGTTTCTTTTTATTTGTCCCGTGAAAGTGGGAAACGTTTAACAAGTGTCGGTTTTAAATGAATCGATAACTATGAACCGGCACCTATGTGATGTTCTGTAGTAGTCTTAGTGTTAATCACGCAATGTCACACATCTGTTTACACGGTTAGTTTTGTCTAACATCTTACACTCACAATGCCTTTTCTCATATTGAAAGTGTCAGTTACCCCACTACCCACTTAGATTGAGACTTATTAGGACGGTGAACAGGCGTGATTGAGGCCCACTTTGCACTCAACGTTGAATGGCCTTGTTGGGCCTGACGATGCATCGGATAGCGATTAGCTCCAAGAAGGGAATTTGCAAGCCCAAACCGAGCCAGAGCCGGTGAAAAAAATGCACCACCTCGATCAGGTTGCAGGAACCTCTGGTAGTGTGTACGCTTACGTTTGAATTTTTTCATAGTCGAATCTTGTTAAATTTGATCAAGTTTATAGTAAAATTGAACAACATCTAAAATATGAAATTAGTGTCATTAAATCTAAGTCAGTGGCGGAGCTAGGGCCCGGCCAGCGCGGGCAAGTGCCCGGGCTCTACCACTATGCAGCAGTTTATCCGCACTTAGTTACGCTGTTTAGTCACCAGCTAATCTGCATACAATAGTAGGTATAAAGTGGTTGATTACCATGCTTAACTAAATGCCTATTACTTTCAAGATAATTAATTCAATTTCACACCATCACAACTGAGATCTAAAGGCAAAATTATATAACTTTCTGGTATCAGTCTTTTTTCTTTCAATAAGATAGTACAAACTCCATAGTCTAACCTATATATCCATCGTCTCTTTGATATATTCTCGTACACTAGATTTCCTATCCTAAATTAGAACTCGATGACCGTCAATTTTACATACGTATATGATAAAAGGTATACATATTTGTATTGATTTATGTATACTTGTTTTTCGTTGTTAGACTTGCCCAGGCTCAAAAGTATTCCTAGATCCACCACTGAATCTAACCTAGTATATTTTCATAACTAGAAAAAATGCCCGTGCGTTGCAATGGGTGAAGTCTATTTTAATCTTATTATTGTTATATGGTTAAGTTAAAATGAAATTCACTGTGGGAGTTCGCTTGGATATATATAAATTTAGAAAATTATGAGCTGCAGTTAGGAGTCCGATCGTCTGAAGTTAGCATGCGAGTGTTTTTAAACAGATTTCCTATATGATTCCTTCTATATTACCAAAAGTGAATGGTCTTAAAAACCGACTCAAATATGAATATGTATTTCTAAAAGAAATCGAACTTAAAAACCAACTCATACACGGATGACGTACCAAAATACCGGCAAAAACATCTTTAGTTTTTATAATACTAGAAAAAATGCACGTGCGTTGCAACGGGTGAAGTTAATTTTAATCTTATTATTGTTATATGGTTTAGTTAAGATGAAATTTACTGTAAGAGTTCGCTTGGATATATATTTTTAAAAAATCATGAGCTGCAGTTAGGAGTTCGATCGTCTCAAGTTAGCATGTGAGTTTTTTTAAACAGATTTTTTATATGATTTCTTCTGTGTTACCAAAAGTGAACGATCTTAAAAATGACTCAAATATTCAAAAAATGACTCAAATACTAATATGTATTTCCAAAAGCAAATGGACGTAATAACTGACTCATACACGGATGATGTACTGAAATACCGGTAAAAACATCTTCAATTTTTACAACATTAGAGACTAGAAAAAATGTCCGTGCGTTGCGACGGGTGAAGGCTATTTTAGTATTATTATTGTTATATAGTTTAATTAAGGTGAATTTTATTCGGGGAGTTCGCTTAAAATCATGAGCTGTAATTAGTGTCCGATCGTCAAGTTAGCATGTGAGTTTTTTTTAAAGAGATTTCCTGTACGACTCTTCTATATTTCCAAAAGCAAACGAACTTAATAAACGACTCAAATCCAGATATGTATTTCGAGAAGCAAACGAACTTAATAAACAACTCAAATACGGATATATATTTCCAAAAGTGAACGAATTTAAAAACCGCCTCATACACAGTGGTGTACCAAAACACCGGCAAAAATAACTTCAATTTTTATAATAGTAGAAATAAAGAAGAGATATAGATTAAAACCAAAATATAAAATTAAAACCAACTCAAAGACGAATGACGAACCGCAGAAACATCTTCAATTTTTCTAACCGACTCAAACACAGATGACGGACTGCAGAAACAGCTTCAATTTTTATACTAGTAGAGATATGTTTGTTTTGTATTAAAAATGCTATTATATTTTTCTATAAATTTGATCAAACTTTAAGAAATTTTACCTAAAAAAAGTTAAACGATTATTTATAATATGAAACGGAGCCGGTATTTGATACCAGGACGACATGGCGTCGCTCGATAGGGGGCATCACCAGCGTCACACGGCGGACATTCGGAACAGCTGTCGGAGTGGCATTCCTATGTGTACCTTCCCGGTGTCTACGGATACCTGGTAACTTATCTATTTTTAAGTTGTTTTAGTTCTTATTAATTAAAAATTAGAGGATTTTGAGTAATTTTTGTTCTGGTTCATCAATCGCTGAGAGAGAGTCGGCGTTTGACAGGTGAGAACGAGACGAGGGAACGTGAGAGATAGTGCGAGTTTGAGGACACAGGGACACAGCCATTAATTTCGCGTTAACTTGGGTGGTCTGGTACATGCTTCGGCCGGCTGTACTTCCGGTTTTTCTCATGATCCGGTAGCAACCAAAAAAACACGGACAGTTCTTTTAGAAGCAGCAATGATGAGACAAGTTCAAAAGGCCATTTTTGTAATTATTCTGAAGCAACAGCAACAAACTCTAGATGAATACAGGCTCAGCTCGCAGGGAATTAACCATGCGCATGCACAGATCGATGAAAATTAAGGGTGGTGTATCCAAACTCCAAAGCAAGCTCCGCGGGTCTTCTTTAACATTTTCGAGTTACGGCGACGATGTATATTTGGTTGGCAGAGAAACGAAATAGTATCGTGTCTCTTGTCACTGAGAATCATATATAATACTATCTCCGTCCGAAAATAAGTGCAGTTTTACACTATTCATTTTCAACGTTTGACCGTTCGTCTTATTTGAAAATTTTTTATGATTATTATTTTTATTGTTATTAGATGATAAAACATGAATAGTACTTTATGTGTGACTAATTTTTTAAAAAAAATTTATAAATTTTTCAAATAAGACGGACGGTCAAACGTTGGACACGGATTTCGACGACTGCACTTATTTTAGGACGGAGGCAAGTATGTAGAGAGACAGAGGAATTTAGAAAACGAGTAGACCTGATCACGTATATTACTTTGCCACGGTGAGCAGCGGCCGGGCGCCTAATTAACAGAGATCAGCCAACAGGAAGCGGCTCCTCCCATGTTTAAATTAAAAATAAATAAAAATGTAGCATTCTTTGTTTACCTTTTTTATGAGGGCCCTTTTGATTTACCGGTTCCACATGGAGTTTGATTGATTCCACAAGACATTATACTTTGAATCTAATTAAATATGCAAATGGAGCTTTGAACCAATCGCAATATATCAAACGGTGTATACCTTACTTATTTTCTCGATCCGATTAACATCCATAAGAGGGAATATTCTGAGGTTTTAGATTTGTCTTGTTGATAGATTGGACACTCTATCAAAGTTTGAAATTAGATTGTTTGGACTTATTTGAATTTTCTTATGAATATTTTTATAGTTTCTCCACAACAAATAAATCTCAACCGTTCTTTGTCTGGAGCCATCGAGATCGAACAATACAGATATCTCTTTCTTTATTCCATCGATGTCATAATTATAGAGAAACATAAAATCCCCCCCCCCCTCTTTTTTACATTGCTTTAGCACATTTGTAAAATGCACAATGAATAATTGTTTGATGTGAGACATGTTATTTCATAGTATTTATTTATGGAAGAAATCAGAAATCCTTGCAAAATGATAGACTATGCATATTTATCATAAAAATTATTGACACGTGCCTTTGAAAAATTATTTGTTGAGTACTCCACTAGCTAATTAATAGGAAATTGCCAAGTTAGAAACTTTGAATTAGTAATCAGTTATCTAGTAAGAAATACTTCTCTGCATAGACCTGTAGAATTACGCGAGGGCATGCATAGACCTACCTAGAAGCCTAGAAGTAGAACAGGTCCAAGTCAAAGCATCACACGGTTGTACGTAGCTTGATCTCTCGTTTCCTACGCGCGTCTTTATGAAAGATCGAGCTAAGCTCTAGCTAATTGGACTTATGAATTATTTAGAATCGCCGACTCATATATATTTAGCTAGCTATAGGTTCCGAAGAAACTTACCCAGAACAACAGCGTGGAAGAATAGAAGATTCACAAATCATCCATGCCATTCCACATGCTAGCTTCACTACTATGGCTCTGCGGAGGGATCGCGGCATATTGCTCGGCCGCCTCTGCAGCCACCTGCGTGAGAAGCTGCGGCGGGGTAGAGATCCCTTACCCGTTCGGCCTGGATCCTGCCTGCGCCCTGCCCGGCTTCAACCTCACCTGCAACATCAAAGGAGATGGCAAGCCGTATTACAAAGACGTGGAGCTGCTTAACATCTCGCTGACAGAAGGTCAGGTACGAATGAGGATGCACATAGCTAACTATTGCTACAATAGTACTTCTGGCGGGATGAACGGTACGGGCTGGTCGCTAAACTTAACGGGCACACCATTTAGATTATCCGACTTCGGCAACAAGTTCACGGCCATCGGGTGTCGAACGCTCGCTTACCTCTTAGCAGACGATGTGTTAACAACCGGGTGTGTGGCCACATGCAAGGCAGACGACCTCTTGAGGCTCCCAGACGGTGTCTGCTCCGGGATAGGTTGCTGCCAGACAGCCATCCCCAAGGGGCTACAGTACTATGGGGTCATGTTTGACTCGGGCTTCAACACGACGGAGATCAACAACATGAGCCGTTGCAGCTATGCGGCACTCATGGAGGCATCCAGCTTCAACTTCTCTAAGAACTACCCTACTTCTTCATCGTTCAATGATCATTACCGTGGGCGAGCGCCGCTGCTTGTGGATTGGGCCATCGGAAATGAGACCTGTGATGTAGCACGTGTATTACACGTGCATCAGCAAAAATAGTGGGTGTGTGGACTCGCTCAATGGACCAGGCTATAGATGCAACTGCTCCCAAGGATTTCATGGAAATCCTTACCTGAAACCAGAAGATCCCGACAGCTGCCAAGGTGAAGTTAAATACAATCCCATCCTTTAATTAAGGCATTATTATTGAGCAAGTTAAAATGGAATAAAAAAACACGTAAGGTTATGGCTAGTTAATGTGAATTCAATACGTACGTTCTTAAAGTAGTACGCATAGGATGGACCTGCTTGTAAGTTCTAGCTAACTATAAATATTTTCTAACCTAGCTAATTTTAGAGTTAATTTAGGATGGACGTTCGTAAATTAAAATTCATTTTACATCAACTTTCGTGAATGTGTAAAAATCATCCATCAACTTTTAGATTGAGCCTGTAAATCCCTCAACCAAAACTCGGACGATTTTAACTTAGGTGCCACTTATATATGGTATTACAATCAGCAAAGAAAATTTTGGATTGTTCATTCCTTTTCCTTCCTCTCTTGCCCTTCCCCCTCCTCTCAGCTGTAACTGCTAAACCCTTCTCAAGCCCTAAGCAATTGCTGCCAACCAGTGTTTCCAATTAATGCAAGTACAATCCAGGGCTCCTGCTGGCAACTTACAATTTTTGCGTTAATTCCCCGGATTTTACTCAGATCCCCCGTGTCCTAACACGCCCATCTGTTAACGTAGGTGCCTGCACCTCTGCCTCCTAGCGTAAGCATCGCTAGGGTCCCTTGAGCCTCCTTGCCGTTCATGTCGAGTGGTGTAAATTAAATTGTTTATTAGAAAGTTGAATGATGAATAATAATGTATAGCGCTAAAGTTTAGAGATAATTTTTAGATGTTGCGAAAGTCTTGCTTTTGTATTGCTTAGAGTCATACCTTAAATTATTTCCATTGCATCTGCCATGTGCCTTTAACTTATAAGGTGCAGTATAAGAATATTTTCCTAGAAAATATTTTGATTTCTAAATCATAGATTTTGTAATCTTTAAAAAAACATTTTTTAGGAAGTCCATTTGGATACACATTCACATGTACACACTATATACTCATGATTTGAATTGCTCTGTTTTCTAACAAAGCAACGCTAAATTCCGTTTCTTAATACCGCTGGTATTCTGTTGCAGATATTGATGAGTGCAAGGAACCATATAAGTACCCCTGCCATGGAAAATGCAGAAATAAAGTTGGAGGTTATGATTGTACTTGTCCGTTTGGTACACGAGGCAATGCCTACAATGGACCATGCGACAAAGGGCTAGCTATCGGTATACACAAAATTTTCAACCTTGCCTGATTGCTATATTCGAATAAATTATGAATTTCATGTTTTGCATTGATTCATTTGAACAATTCCCTGTACATATATATTTGGCTTAAGCATTTTTACCTTCTCCTCGCTAGGAATTTGTGCCTCTCTTGTGGTTGCTCTAACGACTTTACTTGGGATAGAATGGATCAAGTACAAACAACGAATCAAAAGGCAAGACATCATGAGGAAGAGGGGCGAGTATTTTCATCTACACGGAGGCCAATTGTTAACAGATATGATGAACATAGAGAACAACATTTCATTTAAGCTGTATGACCGAGATGACATTGAGTTGGCCACCAAAGGCTTTGACAAGACATCAATCATTGGTGAAGGAGGTCAGGGTACTGTTTTTAAAGGGTATAATCTTGATCAAGTGAACAACCCTGTTGCGATCAAAAAGTGCAAGGGATTTGATGAGAATAGTAGGACAGAATTTACACAGGAGCTGCTCATACTTTCTCGAGTCAACCATGAAAACATCGTCAAGCTTCTTGGTTGTTGTCTGCAATTTGAAGTTCCAGTTCTTGTGTACGAATTTGTCCCCAATAAGACTTTGCACTATCTAATCCACAGCCAAAATGATCCATCCATCAGAACACTGGAGATCCGCCTAAAAGTTGCTGCCGAATCTGCTGAAGCATTTTCATATCTACACTCACTGGACCACCCTATCTTACATGGGGATGTCAAGTCGATGAACATACTGCTTAGTAACAATTTTATTGCAAAGATTTCTGATTTTGGGTGCTCCAAAATTAGGGCAGCTGATGGACACGATGACGTGGTGAAAGGTACGATTGGCTATCTAGATCCAGAGTACCTGCTGAAGTTCGAGCTCACTGACAAGAGTGACGTGTACAGCTTTGGTGTCGTTCTTCTTGAGCTTTTAACACGCCGTACACCATTATCTAAGCAGAAGGTCAGCCTCGCATCAGTATTTCAAGAGGCCATGAAGGAAGGCCTGTTTCTTGAGCTCATAGACACAGAAATATTACATGAGGATAACATGGGATTGATTGGTGATCTAGCAAGGCTGGCATGCCAGTGTTTAGCAATGACTAGTGAGAGCAGACCAACAATGTGCAGGATTGCAGAGGAATTGCGACGAATAGAAAAACGAGTACGACAACACCGTGGGGTACTTACAACTATTAGTTCAATGTCATTGTTAGCAAGTTCATCTGCAGACACATCATTGCATTTCACAGGTGAAACCAATGGCTACAACAGCCTTAGGAGCGTGGCTGCAATGAGCATAGAATTTGCTAGATGATTTCACAAGTACTACATGGTTGTCGTTTGAATGAGCGCTTATGTTATATTCCAATTTTGTATTTGTCATTTGTAGCTATGTTCTGGATATATAGATGAAAATAATGTTGTTGGTAGTACGTCCCGCTAAAGAAAATGTTGTGTTTCATGGATCAGGTGTTGTGGCTAGTTATCATTAATTCAGGCTAATGATATCTTCTTGTGCTTAATTTTAAGATTGGGAGGTTAATTATCTCCTCATTTATCTGAATAATCTCTCTTCCCATCAATCTGCGGCATTACTAAAGATGCACCGTCTTGGAGAACTGCACAAAAAACTGGAATGATGAGCTTTGTTTTGGTCCTTAACAAGTTATCAAAAGATGACATTTTTTTTTTACTTTGAACAGCTACACCAGAGATTTACCTATAAAATTTCTCATTGAGACCTCATTTTGTTTTCTCTTCACATATTTCCATCATTCATGCTTTCATAACGGACAACATCTGGTTGCGCCAATTTGGTTCCTACAATTTATTATGTAATTCCATGTCTTTCATATTTGAGGAGTTTGTATGATATTTTATTGTTTTGACTTGTTGCTTGTTTCTTGTTCTTTGTCCATTCTGTTCACGCAGTGTTACATCTGTCTGAAGTTTCCTTTAGTGTGGTCTCAATTGAGGGTTTCCCTAAACATTTGGAGTGGGGTTACTGCTACTTCGTGTAACGGTTACCGTGGCAACCACATGTGAAAAAAAAGAGAAGTTACACCCAAAAATTAGGAAGTTTCAAAAACTGACATGGTATCGTGCAAGCTTTTTGCGATAACCAAAGCGTAACCACACGGTATTGCACACCAGTCAATTCTCAATGTGTTCCCACTCCTATGCATGTCTTGCTTGGCCCAGAAATTGCTGAATTGCAGCTCATTTCCTAGCCATTAATTACATATTTGCTTGTGCGGAGCGCGAAATTCCTGATATGGCGTGTGGTCCGAGGGGATTTCTACCACGCACACGTATACGCCATGGTGGGAAGCCGTACAACCGCCCCGAGTACGACACGCCCAGTGACAATCACATGCTTTGTAGTTTTCTATAATGTATAATAATAATAATAAAAATGTTGAGTTGAAAGTTTTAATATATGAGTTGAAAGTTTTCGAATTTTGAGTTCAAAGTTTTAAATTTCGAATAGGAAGTTTCAAAAATTGAGTTAAGATTTTTAAATTTTGAATTCAATGTTTTAAATTTGATTTGAAAGTTTTTATATCTTGAGTTGAAAGTTTTCAAATTTTGGTTGGAAGTTTCATGTTTTGACATGAAAGTTTTCAAATTTTGAGTTCAAAAACTGACATATTTTGGCTTGAAAATTTTCAATGTTTGAGTTCAAAAATTTTAAAACCTGAGTTGAATATTTTCAAATCTTGACTTAAAAGTTCAAATTTTGAGTTCAAAGTTCAAATTTGAGTTGAAAGTTAAAAAAATTTACTTGAAGGTTTCAGTTTTTTATGGGTCTTGAATTGAATTTTTAAATTTTCAATTCATTTAAAACACTAACAATGAGCCGACCAAACCCTAGGAGAAAAAAACATGATGGAGATTGAGAATGACAATCGATGCGCGTAAAAAAAACGTGCCTAAAAATGGATGGTGAAAAAGAGTTTCCGTATACTTTCTTGCATATGCGTGCCACTTAGGTAACTTGCACGTCTGCACAAACTAGGAGAAGTTGGCTAATGTTGATCCGGCGAGGGTAGACACTGAGGAGAAGCCCCGGTGGCGTCGGCTCCACTCTCCCCGGCAGCAGCAGCGACTCCACCATCAGGCGGCGACAGCGGCTTCCTCGTTGATTTTGCTCATGATTTGTGTGGATGTTTGTTTTATTCGTGATTGTGTTATTGTATTCTTGGGTGACTGGGATCTCATGCATGGGTGATTGGAGAGCTCTATGCATCTCGAACCGAGCCAATGCATCGAGCCAGTTTTTTTTTATTCTTAGGACCTCAAATGTGCCTTTGATTTCTCTCATCAGTGCCGTCTTCTAGGTGCCGGATGGGATGTCAGGTTTCCAACCGGCATCTATCTAGGTTTATGTAATAGTGATGTCAAGATTGGTGAGCAGCAGGCTCGCCGTCGTGCGGCACAAGATGGGAACTTTGTGTCGCTAGTAAAGCAGTATAGAATGATGCCGGTGGCACTGGTGGAGAAATGCTTTTTAAGTCCCGGTTCGTAACCCCCCTGTAGTCCCGGTTTTCCAACCGGGACTACGAATCCGGGACTAAATATCGCTATCTTTAGTCCCGGTTCAAATAACCGGGACTAAATATCAATCTTTAGTCCCGGTTGGTGCTCCATCTTTAGTCCCGGTTGATATTTTTTCTTTTTTTCTGCTTTTAATATTGAATATTGATTTCACACCATCCCCTCCCATATCCAAATCATCACGTATCACAGAACATCTCCAAATCCTCAAATCCTCAAACAAATCATCTCCAAATACATCACAAAGTCTTAAAAAAATTACATCACAAGGTTCTAAAAAATTCATCACAGATTCACATCTCACACAAAAATACATCACAGATTCACATCTCAAAAAAAAAAATCCGGCCGGCGGCCACTGCCGCCTCCCCTCCGCGCCGGCCGGCCGGCCGGCGCCGCACCGCCGCGTGGCCCCCCGCGCCGTAGCGCCGGTCGCCGCCGAGCGGCCCCCCGCGCTGCCGCCTCCGCGGCCCCCTGCGCCGCCGCGGCGCCCCCGGCACCGCCGCGCCGGCCGCCCACCGCAGCCGCCACGCGGCCCCCCGCGACGCCGCGCCGGCCTCCCGCCGCCGCCTCCGCGCCGTCCCCCGTGTCGCCGCCTCCGCGCCGGCCACCCGCCGCCGCCGCCGCCGCACGCTTCTGCACTGTGGATGAAGGAAAAAAAGGAAGGAGAGGAGGGGAGTTAGAGATAAGGAAAGAGATAAGAAGTTAGAGAGGAAAAAAGAGATAGAGGGAGGAGTTTGTTTTGTGGACGGGAAAAGAGGATCGGTAGTAAGGATTATATAGTGTGTTTTGATTTTTATTCCTGGTTTGTAACACCAACCGGGACTAAAAATAGGTTTTTAGTCCCGATTGGTGCTAGCCGGAACTAAAGATCATAGGGCATTGACACAGCCTGACATGGAATCAACCGGGACTAAAAATGAACTTTAGTCCCGGTTGGAGTTACCAACCGGGACTAAAGATGATTTTTGGTCCCAGTTGATAACAACAACCGGGACTACAGATCTTCCTCTTATTAATGGAACCGGGACTATTGTGGATTTGAGTCGACCGACCAAAGATGGTTTCTCTACCAGTGTGGTCTGTTGAAATGGATTTTATCGTGAGGTGGAAAATTTTTCTGCATCAGACATTAACCACACCGCCATCAAGTTTGGCAGGGAGGGCGATGGATACAGATCGTTAAGAAGATAAGCGAAGACTTGATAGTCCAAGTCTTCGGATGTATTTTTCCCCTTTGTTAATTATGGCTAATTAGCATCCAAGTACTCCCTCCGTATTTTAATATATGACGTCGTTGACTTTTTGACAAACGTTTGACCTTTCGTCTTATTCAAAAAATTTATGTAATTATAATATATTTTATTATGACTTGATTTATCATCAAGTTTTCTTTAAGCATGACATAAGTATTTTTACATTTGCACAAAAATTTTGAATAAGACGAGTGGTCAAACGTTAGTTAAAAAGTCAACGGCGTCATACATTAAAATACGGAGGGAGTAGAATTTATCAGTGCTGTACACCTTGCTCTCATCTTCTTATACCACTCATTTGAACTAACGAGAGAGGTAGCTCGAGTGACCGACCATACACACAAACAAAGTCGTAGTAGTTCATCCATGCCCCATGCCTCTCCACAGAAGTGCAGCTATCCGCAGCGCAGTCGATGGACATATTTGCCTAGTACTAATAATGCTATTTCTCATCAGTACAAAGCTTGCTGCTGATCAGCCCCTCGCGGCGGCTGAGCCAATCGCCCGATCATGCCACGACTGCGGCGGTGTACAGATCCCATACCCGTTCGGCGTCAGCTCAAGCGGCTGCGCCATGGCGCCTAGCTTCGAAGTCGACTGCAACGACACGGGGAACGGCGTCTCCAAGCCGTTCGTTGGAAACATCGAGGTCGTCTCCCTCGGCAATGGTCAGGCCCGGGTAATGAATCACGTATCTTCTTCCTGCTACAACCGCACGTCCCGACAGATGAACCCTGCGGACGTGTGGTATCTGAACCTCACGGGCACGCCCTACAGGCTCTCCGACTCGGCCAACAAGTTCACGGTCATCGGGTGCCGGACGCTGGCCTACACCTTCGACGATTACAACGTGGGCAAGTACATGAGCGGGTGCGTGTCCGTCTGCCGGCGAGGTGACTTGAGCAGCGCCATCAACGGCAGCTGCGTCGGGATAGGCTGCTGCCAGACAAACATCACGACGGGTCTAAGCTATTATCAGGTCATGTTCGACTACACCTTACACATCCGGGGTCTACAACCACACCCCCTGTAGCTACGCGGTGCTCATGGAATCGTCTAGCTTCACCTTCAAGATTCCAACGGCTGTCAAGGTAAATACTCCCTCCGTTTCGAAATGTTTGACGCCGTTGACTTTTTTAAATATGTTTGACCGTTCGTCTTATTCAAAAAATTTAAGTAATTATTAATTTTTTTCCTATCATTTGATTCATTGTTAAATATATTTTTATGTAGGCATATAATTTTACATATTTTACAAAAGTTTTTGAATAAGAAGAACGATCAAACATGTGCTAAAAAGTCAACGGTGTCAAATATTTCGAAACGGAGGGAGTATTACGCCTATAACAATACATGATAGTGAAAGATTAATATAAATTGTAATTGCACAGTTCTTTCCTCTGATAATTTTTTTTCTCTTTACCCAAGTTGACTGGTTCGGTTAATTATTTTCAATCCTATAATTGGCTCGTGTACCCCTTTATTGTCAACTTTTGTCTTTTATTTGCCATTTTGTTAGTCGTCCATAACGTTAGTAGATGGATGAAAAGACGATTCTGCCCCAGTGTATTATTTTTTATGTACCAACACAATTTATTTATTAATTATAAATAAATAAACTATAAATTAGATTTTCATAGTACTCACCCGTCTCAAATTATAGGCTTCTATTTTTTTACACGGTGTTTGTTGATATACTTTGACAATTAATTTATTTTATGTTATGTTCCCAATGAATATAAAATTTGCATCACATAAAAGTAATTAAAAATATGAATCTAGTGATACAACATACATAATACTTAGCATGGTTAGTACGATTATTAGTTAAAAGTTATCGAGTTTGATTTTTTCTTAAAGAGAGAGTGCCCTATAATTTGGGACAGAGAGAGTAAGAATTAAGATTAATTGTTGTAAAATAAATTATAAAAAAAATATATAAACCATGTCACTTTTCAAAAGGTTAATCAAATATATAAAGGAAATTGATGGTCAATGTTTAAAGAGTTGATTACACTTTAGACCAGTTTTTTTTTTGAAAAAAAAAACATTACGCTTTGGACTACTGGAGCCACAAATAGGTGGCCTAGAGGGTCCTCCCTCAGCCCGATTCGGTGCATGCCGGTGAGCCCTCTTTTCATGACATTGGCGAGGTTCGTTCCTTCACTGCCAAATAATGAGCTTGAGCGCTCGATCTCGGGAGAAACAGGTGAAGGCGGATGAGCCTGTGTGTACCAAAGGGCCGTGCTCAACATTCATGGCTTCGTGCGAAGGGGACCAAGCCACGAAGGTATTTTCGCATGCAGTTGGGCGGGCTGCATGGTAGAAAAGGTCTGCAAAAATCACGATTTTCACATGTGGCCCGCACAACCGCATGTGAAAATCCGATTTTCACCGGCCGCACGCGAAAAGGAAAAATCGCGAAATAAAATAAAAATTCCAAACATAGAAAAATTAATACACCCGCCGCCGCTCCGCCATTGTCCTCCAGTCGTCGTTGCCGTCGCCGTCATCCTCATCCTCCAGTCATCGCCGTCGTCCTCAAGCCGCCATCACCACCGTTGACATTGTCCTCCTCCCGTCACGGCGAGGAGGCACCAGGAGGGCCGCCGCTGGCGGATTGGTGCGGGGAGGGCCACCGCCGGCAGATCAGGACGGGGAGAGCAGCAGCCGGCGGATCCGGGAGGGGGAGGGCCGCCGCCGTCGCCCACGCCCGCCCCAGACGTGGCCCTCGCCCACTGCCGCCGCCGGAGTCCGCATCGCGAGGCGGTGCCCGCTCCCGGCGCCTCCCGCTCTGTGAGAGAAAGAGAGGGAGGAGAGGAAGAAAAAGAGAGGGAGAGGAGAAAATGAGAGAGATAGAGGTGAAGTAAGAGAGGGGAAAATATCAGAGTGTTGAGAGAGGAGAGGATATGAGGTGAAAAATTTTGAAGTGGTGAGGAGGGATAAATTTTTGCATGCGGACCCTAAAGAGATCCGAAAATAGATTTTCGCATGCGGATCGTTAAAAGGCCTGCATGCGAAAATAGACTCATTTTTACTTGCGGCCCCTTAAGAGGCCCGCCTGCGAAAATAGATTTTTGCATGCGGGTCTCTTAAGGAACCGTATGCGAAAATGGAGGTCGAATTTTACAGATGCTACCAATTACGGTCCGTCTGCCATCTAAAGGCGTCCTCGTACAGAAAGTTTATGTAGTAGTGATAGTTTGTCAATTTTTCTAATCTATGCCAATAAAGTGAATGATCTTTTAGAAAACAAAATTTAATGGTTGTTGAGGAGGTAGTATAAATTTTGGTAACTTAAAACTGGGTACTTCCCCAGTACCTTTGAAGAACCATAAAATTTGTCCTTGCAGATGTTCAAATATATTTGTAAATAGAAATGGGGCAAATATAAGGCGGAGAGCACATCTTTGAAGCCTGGTGGTAACCATGCAAACAACATCTAGAAAGTTCTAAAAAAATCTCAAAAAGTTCACACATATAGATAATATGATATTAGAAAATCATACAAAACTACAAGACCAAACTTGACTGTTGTGATATAAAAATAGTAAATAGTGAAGAAAAAGAGAAACAGTAGGAATGATATAAAACATTAATGTTATTTCATAGTGGCTTGGTAATTTTAATTTATATCTCACAGACAAAGTTGAATTTGGTAGTACATTTTTGTATGCATATGGTTGTCTAATATCATCTTATCTATATGTGTGAATATTTTGATTTTTTTTTCAACTCTATACAAAAGTTTACGAGTTTGCACCAAATATATGATTTCCACTACATATTGACAACTAAAATGCCTCAGTATACATATTTCCAACAAATAAGAAAATATTATATATAGCCAACTTGTGCAGTATATAAGTCTTGTATATTTGTTAATTAAGTTTGTTTTTTTTTCATTAGATTTTTTGTTCAGCATATGAAGAGCAATCGTTTGCAGAAATGATAATAGCACAAAATGTTTTTGGGCAGCTTATGAAAGATGATTCATGTACACGAAAACAATGAAAATATTTTGTGTAGCATATAAGAGGCAAATTATATTTCCAAAATAATTATCTTGCAAAAAATATAATATTTTTCTTTCTAAATGCCTTTGTATTTGATTATACTGTAGATATTAATGAATGCCAAGATTCTAATAATTACCCTTGTCACGGAGAATATGCCATAACAAACCCGGCGATTTTGATTGTTTCTGCCGTGCGGGTAGCCGAGGAAATGCAACTATTCCTGGAGGATGTCGGAAGGACTTCTTACCTCTAAAAGCACAGCTGGCAATTGGTAGGGCACGTATTATTCCAACTCAGTTGCTGTTGCATCTTATGATCTGCTTGATCTGGTCATGGACTTCTCAATAACATCAATATAAAAACACTGGTGCTAAAATGCTTGCTTAAATCTTTTTTTTACTAATGATAAATCTTCGCTCTCTAGGAATTGCTGCATGTGTGTTGGCTGGCCTGTTTGCTTTCCTTGGATGGGAAGTGATTCGGCACAAAAGGAGCATTAGAAAACAAGCTTTGTTAAGACAGACTGATGAGTTTTTTTCAACAACATGGAGGCCAACTATTGCTAGAAATGATGAAAGCAGAAGGCAATATCGGGTTCACACTCTACAAGAGAGTGGAGATAGAGATTTTCCCAGACGAGGAGCTGCAGGCAGGCCGGGTGACCGCACAGGATAATCTATCCTACCGCCCGGAATAATGGGTATTGTAGTAGTGCTACTACTAGAAGACATGCATATATAGACTTAGAACAAGTCCAAGCCATGATAGGATCAGTAGAATGGAAGATGAACTAGAACGTACCGTCTGTAAAAAAAAAAAAAGATAAATCCTGGTTATGTATTTGAACATGAGATACATAACTACGATTTGTCTATTATTGGGATAGGGAGAGTAGAGGCCTACAGCCAACTGCGAGAGAAGTTGGAGCGGCATAGAGATTCCTTAATTATCCGTCTGGTGGCCTGAACACTGCCTGTGCTTTGTCCGGCTTCAATCTCAGCTGCAACACCACAGGGTACGGTAATTATTGCCACAATAACCACAGGAGATGGTCATTAGCTAGATTTAACCAATAAAACGCCACACAGATTTTCCAACACTAGCATCAAGTTCACAACCATGGCCGCGTGCCAAACACTCACTTACATCGATATGGATCAAGCAGATGAGTTAGATATCTATCATCTCTCTCTAGGCCAGTTCTGTGCTCATCACGGCTTTCTTCTCAAGGCTGTAAACCCCGCTAGTCTTGCTGTCGATCAGTTTGCCATGAGGACGTTGAACGTGTATTTGCCATCTCTGTCATAAACCTAATTAAGACCCGGAAGCACCAGCAGTGGCTGTGGACATTGCTGCACTTCATCAGCTAATGCTAGTTGGTCAAGCTCCTCTGCCACATGCCTCATCTCTGGCCTTGTCGTACCTAGAATAGTCAAGAATTGACTCGACCGCTAGCGCTGCAGCACGATGGATCACTCTCACGTTGTCTTCATTAATTATGTAACTATCAAGGAGCTCGTTGCCATCCGTTACAGCCTCATCCTATATATATATATATATATACTTATATAGTTTATCCCTACTAAATGTAGTTAATATTATTTCTCTCTTATCTCATGAAGCCACATCATCCCAAGTATTTTTAGTCTTTGGATAATAGATCTATGGTAAAAATAGTCTCTTCTTTCTTCTCTCCTCAAACCATACAAACCTCAATTGTTTTTATTCAAAATTCATAAGTATCAATTACATAAAATATGTTCACCTTGCAATATATTTGCAATCATGTGTTAATTATATAAAACATAGGAAGTCATTTTATTTTGGTTTACAAAATATAATATAGCTTATTTGTACATACTATACAACTTAATTTCCGGCAGCAACTCGATGGGGTATTCATCTAGTTATATTAAAAATTGAGGTCAAGGTCTTCGTTTCTTTAGACAGTGGCCTTTTACCGGTCAGATGTTCAACCAAAGTTACTCCAAAACTATACACATCATTCTTAACTAGTTGATACCTCCACGTATTCCTAGGGGAATTTCTAAGAGATCAACACTAACATTGTATGATAGGACAGTTAGTTCAAAACTAATAAAGATACAATTACAATAGATCACATCCATGGATCCTGTCAATCTTAGTGATAAAACAAAGACATCATGCTGTAGTATAAGAAGAAAGTATTGACACTTGACAGCTCATGAAAAATTGCAATCGTTGTGATGGCATCCTTTTTTATCGAGCCAATTAATATGCTAGCTAGTAACCATAAATGTCATGAAAACATTAACTTAAGTTTTCCATGAAACAATACGTTCAAACAAAATTGAGTTAAAACGCTTATATCAATAGCTGTTGATCAAAGGAAACGCAGGCTAATGAAAAATCATAAGAATGGTGTAACATTCACGGCCTAATGATTGAAAATGGCACACCTGGGTTTCTACATTGGAAACAGTGGCAATCGTGCCTACAGTGGTAAAGCAAACCGAGGCTTTGCTTCGACATGAGGAAATGCTATGGTAGTGCATTTAGAAATTTTACTATTGGTATACACACGTGATTTCAGAATTTCATTTTGGAACATATTGCAGCTGGCAAGCGCTTACCTCAAGAGCATAAGATAAAATGGCCAAGTAGTGCAATAGGGATGATAGTGTCCCTATTAGATGGATATATCAATCAGATAACCCAGTCAAAACAAATAGTAAAAACCCTCCTCGTAAAAGGATGGCTTGCTCTTAAAGAAGATTGAATTCTTTTTAAAAATTCAGTAAATTAAACATTAAACACCAAACCATTTCAGAAGTGGTTGTGAACTTCCCTGGACAAAATAGACATACGAAAGAGAGAGATCTTACTCAATAATTTTCCATGCAATGGAAAAAAAAATCGATTTCTAACATGTTTTAAAAAAATGAACTGACAGGACTTAGTGCATATAATGCAATTGAGAACTAATGAATCATACTGTTAAATTCAAGCTCCTATGTTCTTAAAAAAACACAAAGCCAAATCAATTGAAATTGTAAACTGACTGAAGATAAAGAAAGGAAGGAGTTACCAAGATGGCTGGATCCACCCGAAACATGTGCAGAAGACCTAGCAGACCGAGAATCACTGCTATGAAAACCATCTTTCGTGGCGGCTATTTTGGGTTTTTACTAGCGGAATTTGAAGCCGCCACAAAGCAAAGGCAAGTGAAAAATCAAGATCTTTGCTAGCGGTTATTGACCGCCAGCGATAATTCATTTTCGTTGGCGGTCGTCTTAAGCCAATGTGTCAGCCACTAATGTTAATGCTGGCCAAGTTTTAAAAAAATGATGGACGGAGCGACACGGCTCCATCCGCCTCTGTCAATGCTCCACCATTCAAAAATTTCACAAAAATTTACCCAAGCATTAAAAAAATCCACAAAAATTTACATTCACCCAAACATTCGAGCATCACAAAAATTTGAAGTCGTTGTCGTGGCGCGGCAGATCCGGCCTCCCAGGTCATCGCGCAGCAGATCCAGCCACCCCCATCGTCGCGGTGGCGGATCCGGCCTCCCCCGTCGGTGTCGTCGGCTGATCCAGCCTCCCCTATTGTCGCGACGGCCGGATCCAGCTGGCCCCGAGCTAACACCAAATTCTCAACCCATAGGAGGACGTCTCCAAGGAAGCTAACACCAAAGAAGAAACCAAGAATCTAAATGTATTGTAGGTGGCCAACCTGAGCTGGGAATGTTGTGCGCAACTTTCATATACGTAACTGGAAAAATTCGGGCATGTAAACTATCTCAAATTTAAATGTTATCAGTTTTAAAGTTATAGATCTCGAGATCTACAACTTTCATATAGGGTATGCCTCTGTCTAAGGTTGTTTGAAAATTTCAAAAATTTAAAGTTTTTTCTCATCCGTGACAGTTCGTAACTGTCACCCTTCATAGATTACGTTATCCGTGAAGGGTGTTAATTAAAACCCGTCACGGATGAGTGCTCTCATCTTTGATGGGTCATCTCATTACACCCGTCACGGATGAGATATTGTCCGTGATGGGGCATGGTTGTGACCCGTTATAGGTCATCCGTGATGTGTTAGAATTATGACATGACAAATGTGACTTATATCGGTGACGGATTATCCCCGATAATTATATCTTAAACATGATACCTTTTGAACCGTTAGAAATGAGTTATCGGGAACGGGTCGAGCTACATTAGCTCGACATATACAGATGTCTCGTCAAGGATGGCTGAATCTGTACAAGTGTCGTGAGGTGGAAAATTTCTGCATGGACATTAATCACAACGCCATCAAGTTTTCCAGGGAGGGAGTGGAAGACGATGGGTACAGATCATTAGGAAGATAAGCGAAGACTTGATTTAGTCCAAGTCTTCGGATGTATTTTCCCTTTTGTTAATTATGGTTAATTAGCATCCAAGTAGAAATTATCAGTGCTGTACCTTGCTCTCATCTTCTTATACCACTCATTTGAACTGACGAGAGAGGTAGCCAAATAAAAAGTAGTAGTTCATCCATGCACCCATGCCTCCCCACAGAAATGCAGCTATCCGCGGCGCAGTCGATGGACATATTTGCCTACTAATAGTGCTATTTCTCATCAGCATAAAGCTCGCGGCGGGCGGGCCAATCGCCCGATCATGCCAGGACTCCGTCTGCGGCGGCGTACGCATCCCATACCCGTTCGGCATCAGCTCAAGCGGCTGCGCTATGGCGCCTAGCTTCGAAGTCGACTGCAACAATACGGCGAACGGTTTTAAGCCGTTCGTTGGAAATGTCGAAGTCATATCCCTCAGCAATGGTCAGGCCCGGGTAATGAATCACGTATCTTCTTCCTGCTACAACCGCACGTCCCGACAGATGAACCCTGCGGACGTGTGGTATCTGAACCTCACGGGCACGCCCTACAGGCTCTCCGACTCGGCCAACAAGTTCACGGTCATCGGGTGCCGGACGCTGGCCTACACCTTCGACGATTACAACGTGGGCAAGTACATGAGCGGGTGCGTGTCCGTCTGCCGGCGAGGTGACTTGAGCAGCGCCATCAACGGCAGCTGCGTCGGGATAGGCTGCTGCCAGACAAACATCTCAACGGGCCTAAGCTATTACGAGGTCATGTTCGACTACACCCTGAACACATCCGGGATCTACAACCGCACCCCCTGTAGCTACGCGGTGCTCATGGAATCGTCTAGCTTCACCTTCTCAACCACCTACCTAACTTCACGGGCGTTCAACACCTCCTATGGTGGCCAGGCTCCGCTGGTGCTTGATTGGGCTATCCGGACTGCTAACAACTGCGTGGAAGCACAAAAAAATCCTGCGTCGTACGCGTGCAAAGGTGACTATAGCGTCTGCCTCAACTCCACCAACGGACCAGGATACATATGTAACTGCAAAAAGGGATACCAAGGCAATCCCTACCTTCAAGATTCCAACGGCTGTCAAGGTAAATATTATGCCTATAACAAATACTCCCTCCGTATTTTAATGTATGACGCCGTTGACTTTATAACCAACGTTTCTTTATTTTAATGTATGACTCGTCTTAGTCATGCTTGAAGAATATTTGATGATAAATCAAGTCACAATAAAATAAATTATAATTACATAAAAGACGAAAGGTCAAACGTTTGTCAAAAAGTCAACGGCGTCATATATTAAAATATGGAGGGAGTACATGTTAGTGAAAGATTAATATAAATTGTAATTGCACAGTTCTTTCCTCTGAGAATTTTTTTTCTCTTTGCCCAAGTTGACTGGTTCGGTTAATTATTTTCAATCCTATAATTGGCTCGTGTACCCCTTTCTTGTAGTCAACTTTTGTCTTTTATTTATTTGCAATTTTGTTAGTCGTCCATAACGTTAGTAGATGGATGAAAAGATTTTGCCCCAGTGTATTATTTTTTTATGTACCAACACAATATTTTATTAATTATAAATAAATAAACTATAAATTAGATTTTCATAGTACTCCATCCATCTCAAATTATAGGCTTATATTTTTTACACGGTCTTTATTGATATACTTTGACAATTAATTTATTTTATGTTATGTTCCCAACAAATATAAAATTTGCATCACATGAAAGTAACTTAAAAATATGAATCTAGTGATATAGCATAATATTTAGCATGGTTAATATGATTATTAGTTAAAAGTTATCAAGTTTGATTTTTTTCTTAAACAGAGAGTGCGCTATAATTTGGGACAGAGAGGGTAAGAGTTAAGATTAATTGTTGTAAAATAAATTATAAAAAAAAATATAAACCATGTCACCTTTCAAAAGTTGAATCAAATATATAAAGGAAATTGATGGTCGATGTTTAAAGAGTTGATTACACTTTAGACCAGTTTTTTTAAAAAAACTTTAAGCTTTGGACTACTGGAGCCACAAATAGAGGACCCTCTGCCCGATTCGGTGCATGCCGGTGAGCCCCTCTTCTCACAACATTGGCGAGGTTCGTTCCTTCACTGCCAAATAATGAGCTTGAGCGCTCGATCTCGGGAGAAACAGGTGAAGCTAAGGCGGATGAGCCTGTGTGTCCCAGAGGGCCGAGCTCAACATTCATGGCTTCGTGCGAAAGGGACGAAGCCACGAAGGTTGAGCTCAGCCCTTGGGGTGGTGGATCAGAGGAGTTGGAGCTCGAGCTCAAGGAAGGACATCATGTCCTTTGCCAAGCCTACTGACCTCCCCGTTCTCATTTTCCCTGTTGGCAAGGAGCCAGTGAGTAAAAGCATAACATTATTCATGCATGTTTCATGCAGTATAATAAATT
Source organism: Oryza sativa Japonica Group (assembly GCF_034140825.1). NCBI lineage: Eukaryota > Viridiplantae > Streptophyta > Magnoliopsida > Poales > Poaceae > Oryza > Oryza sativa. Next base: position 18,396,838 of record NC_089038.1, on the reverse strand, counting down.
TAAAGGATTTTACAGAGCAGAATATTTCAAAAATAACATACAGGTGAAATATACCGGAATTTTGACAAAATAACCAACTCATTTCAAGAATAAACCATGCCAAAAACTAATTTCAAGAAAAAACCACGTGTTCAGCATCAAACTCGATGGAGTGGATCTATAACGTATTAGCACCAAAAATGTTGACGCTGATAGTATGAGGTGAAAGGTTGTTTTGCCATGTCATATGGGGTTAGTGGTAGAAGCATTGGCACTGACCTCTGGTCCACTGCGGTTGTTAAAAAATTCAGCTACATTCACCAAACGAGATTGATGTTGTTAAAAAAGTTCGAACTGTATCATTTTTTTCTTTACATGCATATTTTTTCTACCGCTACGCTGAAAGTTGTGATCTCTTTCATATTTATATCATAATATAATATATTTATTTTGACAAAAAATAATGTAGTTATCAAGTTATAATGAATGAAAAATATCTCAATAAAGTTCTAGAACATGTAATATATGACCTTTTCATAGTTTCTCAAGTTCGAAATAAAGTAAATTTATAAACAGAATTTGTTATTTTAGAGAGATAATTGGTTAGAGTCACGGTGTAAAGTATAAGTATATGCTTGCTACAACAAAACATTGAAAAAGGGGGCTAGGCGTGGATGAAAGCAAAAATCACAAGTCACCTGGCTAGGTCAGTAAATCTGGTAAATACTGGCTGTAGAGCTTTTTATACTGTAAAGAGGTGATCAGCCCTGCTAACAAGCATGACAAAACCACGCTACCTCATACCATAGCTCAGTGCCAATATCTATGGCACCAATACGTTATATGTCCGCACCATCGAGTTTGGCGCAGAGCTCGTGGTTTATTTTAGGATTTAGTTTTTGGCACGATATATTTTTCAAATATGTTGGGTAAAACGGTTAATTTGTCAAAATTTTGGGACATATTAAATACTCCAATTTATCTCTATATATGTAATACACGTCACATACACTACTACAAATATCGTTTTTGCAAACGGACAAAACGTATTTTCGCATGCAGTTGGGCGGGCTGCATGGAAGAAAAGGTCTGCAAAAATCACGATTTTCACATGTGGCCCGCGCAACCGCATGCAAAAATCCGATTTTCACCGGCCGCACTCGAAAAGGAAAAATCGCGAAATAAAATAAAAATTCCAAACATAGAAAAATTAATACACCCGCCGCCATTCCTCCATTGTCCTCCAGTCACCGTCGCCATCATCCTTATCCTCCAATCGTCGCCGTCATCCTCAAGCCGCCGCCACCACCGTCGACATTGTCCTCTTCCCGTCACGGCGAGGAGGCACCAGGAGGGCCGCCGCCAGCGGATCCGGGTGGGGGAGGGCCGCCGCCGCCGCCCACGCCCGCCCCTGCTGTGGCCCTCGCCCACTGCCGCGCCGGAGTCCGCGTCGCGAGGCGGTGCCCGCTCCCGGCGCCTCCCGCTCGGTGAGAGAAAGAGAGGGAGGAGAGGAAGAAAATGAGAGGGAGAGGAGAAAATGAGAGAGATAGAGGGGAAGTAAGAGAGGGGAAAATATCAAGAGTGTTGAGAGAGAAGAGGATAAGAGGTGAAAAATTTTGAAGTGGTGAGGAGGGAAAAATTTTTGCATGCGGACCCTAAAGAGATCCGAAAATAGATTTTCGCATGCGGATCGTTAAAAGGCCTGCATGCGAAAATAGACTCATTTTTACATGCGACCCCTTAAGAGGTCCGCCTATGAAAATAGATTTTTGCATGCGGGTCTCTTAAGGAACCGTATGCGAAAATGGAGGTCGAATTATGCCGCCAATTACGGTCCGTCTGCCGTCTAAAGAGGTCCTCGTACAGAAAGTTTATGTAGTAGTGATAGTTTGTCAATTTTTCTAATCTATGCCAATAAAGTGAATGATCTTTTAGAAAACAAAATTTAATGGTTGTTGAGGAGGTAGTATAAATTTTGGTAACTTAAAACTGGGTACTTCCCCAGTACCTTTGAAGAACCATAAAATTTGTCCTTGCAGATGTTCAAATATCTTTGTAAATAGAAATGGGGCAAATATAAGGCGGAGACCACATCTTTGAAGCCTGGTGGTAACCATGCAAACAACATCTAAAAAGTTCTAAAAAAATCTCAAAAAGTTCACACATAAAGATAATATGATATTAGAAAATCATACAAAACTACAAGACCAAACTTGACTGTTGTGACATAAAAATAGTAAATAGTGAAGAAAAAGAGAAACATTAGGAATAATGTTATTTCATAGCGGCTTGATAATTTTAATTTATATCTCACAGACAAAGTTGAATTTGGTAGTACATTTTTGTATGCATATGGTTGTCTAATATCATCTTATCTATATGTGTGAATATTTTGATTTTTTTTTTGAAGTCTAGACAAAAGTTTACGAGTTTGCACCAAATATATGATTTCCACTACATATTGACAACTAAAATGCCTCAGTATACATATTTCCAACAAATAAGAAAATATTATATGTAGCCAATTTGTGCAGTATAGAAGTCTTGTATATTTGTTAATTAAGTTTGTTTTTTTAATTAGATTTTTTGTTCAGCATATGAAGAGCAATCGTTTGCACCAATGATAATAGCACAAAATGTTTTTGGGCAGCTTATGAAAGATGATTCACGTACACGAAAACAATGAAAATATTTTTGTGTAGCATATAAGAGGCAAATTATATTTCCAAAATAATTAATCTCGCAAAAAATATAAAATATATATACATAAACTTCTATGTCACGCAAGGAGCCTATAAATAATTTTCATAATTTTCAGAAACGTATAGTTGATTCAATTAGTTGTCTAGGCATTCAACTTTTTTCTTGAAATTATCTTATTTTTCTATATATTTTCTAAAGACGTGAAAGGAGAGAGGGCAGAACAGTTAGCAGAGTGGGCCACCTTGTTTCCTGCTATTCTCTGCTCCCTCCATCCAATAAAAAACTAACCTAGTACTGTAGTACTGGTTGGGATATATTTTAGTATTACGAATATGCACGTACCTTTATTAAATTCATTGTACTAGAATGTGTCACATCCTGTTCTAGACTCGTTTTTTTGGGACGGGGGGAATATTTTACAGTTCTGTATAGTTTGTACATACATTCTTTACTTATTATAAGTATACCGTATAACTATATATTTTCTTTCTAAATGCCTTTGAATTTGATTATATTGTAGATATTAATGAATGCCAAGATTCTAATAATTACCCTTGTCACGGAGAATGCCATAACAAACCTGGCGATTTTGATTGTTTCTGCCGTGCGGGTAGCCGTGGAAATGCAACTATTCCTGGAGGATGTCGGAAGGACTTCTTACCTCTAAAAGCACAGCTGGCAATTGGTAGGGCACATATTATTCCAACTTAGTTGCTGTTGCATCTTAAGATCTGCTTGATCTGGTCCTGGACTTCTCAATAACATCAATATAAAAACTGTACTGGTGCTAAAATGCTTGCTTAAATCTTTTTTTACTAATGATAAATCTTCGCTCTCTAGGAATTGCTGCATGTGTGTTGGCTGGCCTGTTTGCTTTCCTTGGATGGGAAGTGATTCGGCACAAAAGGAGCATTAGAAAACAAGCTTTGTTAAGACAGACTGATGAGTTTTTTCAACAACATGGAGGCCAACTATTGCTAGAAATGATGAAAGCAGAAGGCAATATCGGGTTCACACTCTACAAGAGAGTGGAGATAGAGACCGCAACAAAAAACTTCAACAAGGCACAAATCATCGGTGAAGGAGGGCAAGGAACAGTCTACAAGGCAGTCTTAGATGGAACTGTTGTCGCGATAAAAAAGTGCAAGGAGATTGACGAGAGTAGGAAGATGGACTTCATGCAAGAGTTGGTCATACTTTGTCGTGTCAACCATCCTAACATTGTCAAGTTGCTCGGCTGCTGCCTACAGTTTGAGGCGCCTATGCTTGTCTATGAATTCGTGGAAAATAAAACATTACAGGAGCTGCTTGACCTCCAGAGAAGCAAGAGGTTCCATGTCACGCTGGGAACCCGCCTAAGGATAGCTGCCGAATCAGCTGATGCACTTGGGCATCTCCACTCACTACCACACCCAATACTCCATGGTGATGTAAAGCCAGCCAACATCCTTCTTGCTGAAGGATTGGTAGCAAAGGTGTCTGACTTTGGGTGTTCAACTATTGATGAGAAAACACAATCTATGCTTAAAGGCACACCTGGGTATATTGACCCAGAGTACCTGCTTGAGTATCAGCTCACAGCCAAGAATGATGTCTACAGTTTTGGTGTCATTCTTCTTGAGCTTCTAACAAGTAAGAGGCCATTGTCAAAAGAAAGTAAGACATTGGCGTCAATGTTTCAGGAGGCTATGATGGATGGAACATTCCATGAGCTTCTTGATAGCGAAATAATAGATGAAGCAAGCATGGGAGTCCTACATCAGATTGCGGTTCTGGCGATTCAATGCTTGGCTCTTCCTGGAATGTCAAGGCCGGTGATGGAGCAAGTCGCAAAGGAGCTTCGTCGATTAGCACTATCAGATGAAGTGCAGCAATGCCCACAGCCGCCTCTGGTTCTCGAGGGTCTCAACTTTGCAGTGATGGGTAGCATGTGTACAACTTCCTTGTTGTACACCGAGGGCAATAGCACCGGAGTTTATGATCTTGAGAAGAAAACCGTGATGAGCACAGAATTTGCCAGATGATCGATTGTGTGTGTGCTATATTGATTGCTTTACTTTGTATGCTTGTACGCTTGTGTTAGGTTTGAGTGTTCTTCAATACTTATGGAGGTGGAAGATCTAGCTCCAACATTAGTCATAAGGACAAAGATCCTGCAAGACAATAATGTAATGCTATAAGTAGGTACTTCAAACATTATTAGAAGTGTTGTAATAAAACTAATAATGACAGCTATCTATATATGTGAAAGTAGTGTTTATTAGATGTGTTGTAAAAGATTCTTGAATATGTTGGTGTGGGTTTAGTGTCTGATTTATCGATTGCTCTATATCATCTGCAAACATGTAGAGTAGTATTTATTAATGTAAGCATGGTGCTTAGATTACTAAATATCACTATCTGGGCATATATGCTACGGGACTGTAGAGGTGGGCCGTTGATGGTGACAGCTCAGTACGGATATTCCTCCACGTTAGTATATATTTCTAAGACAAATTCTTGGGGAGGGTACTCCTCCGTATTTAGCCCCGATTGGACGGCCATGACAGGCTGTCGTCATAAACACGGCAACCCGGGATGGTCTCTTGAAACACCAGGAACGCACTGTTAGGGGGTATTGGCCACATGATTATATACTAGCAAATGTAAATTAGAGATTGAGCGTGTATTAGAAGTATAAGAATTGATTACTTTCCATCTCTTCTTCTATTTAGTTAGAATTATTTATTAGAATGAATCTAAAAGCTTTGCTTTGTGTCATTCTACTTAGACTTTGATGAAGGCAAATATTATATTTGTATATGACTATTAGCATGGTTCTCTCTTTCAAATCTTCCCTTGAGATAAGATAAATATGATACCTTAGAATACATCCGGGTGAAATGCTACCATGGTATATCCATGAGCTTGTAGATTACTTCTGTAACCATAAATATATCATGACTTTCTACGTCATTGCTGGGAATGAATATTTCTAGTAATGTCGTTAAGAAATACCAACATTGGGCCTATTGCAACGTGGTTTAGTGTTGGGTAGTGATATTTTAATATTGCTTAATTATATCTATTATTTAAACTATATTCAAATTATGATTTATAAATGTTGCTTTTATGCAAATATCCTATAGCCTATCCTTTGTGAATATCTTGCATCATACCTTCTCATTGGTATGACTTGTTGAGTACGGTGGTTGGTACTCAGTCTTGCTTTATTTTTCCCCAGAAGCAGAGAATTATTTAGATGGTGAGTTCTATGAGGATTAAGGTTGTTTCGGACGTTAAGGATGCCTGTGGTTTACGGAGGAAGCTATGCTTTATCCTGAAGATCAGAGTTTAGAGTTTTTGCTTATTTTCCACCGTGTTTGTAAGAATTATTTAATATTTTTTGTATAAGACGTGGATCTATTTATCAATTTGTCGTTTCTGTACTCTAGCTAGTTCTGGAAAGAGATTTTAATACACATTCTGCTTGAAATTTGGATAGCGAATTTCTGGGTGTGAAGAGTGCTGCTCGATTATTGGATGAATCGCTCGAGCGGAGGCCGGCCACCATCCTCCGGCCAACTCCGGCGGCGGAGGAGAGTGCTAATAAAACCATCGCCTCGCGTCCTGGGCCTCCTGGGCCTTCTGTTGGGTACTGGGCCTCCTGGGCCCTCTGTTGGGTCGTGGCCCTCTCTGGTCTCTTTATTCATTTTCCATTTTTTCCCCTCTCCTTTGCTTCTTCAAGTATAAAATACTGGCATAGGTTTTTCTCCAAATAAAATGAGAATTTTGATAATATATTGCAAAGGAACCACACGTAAAGTTTCTTCAAAAATAAATATTCTATTTTTTTAATCCTTACACCGTGAAAAGCCTATTTTCACATGAACTAAAAACTGCCCTTTGTTTCAATTTTAACCTTTTAAGTAGGTCCAAACTGTTCCTAATAAAATGTAGCCTCTTAATTACCTGCATCTCCAAACTCATTTTCTTTTGGAAAAATAAAACACCTCCCATAGAGAGGTTCATAATGTTACTAATCTCCATTCACTTTTAAAGAGGCGGTAGTATACGCGCTATGTCACTTCCACGATGCAGATACACCAAGCGACATTTTTCTCTAAATTAACCATGTTAATAACTTTCTATAAAAAAAATAAATTTTGCCTCGAGTTTCTTTAAAGAATATTTAGTACAAAGTTGATACTTTTTGAGTTGTAAGTTTAAAATTCGAATTCATAGTTTCAAATTTTGGGTTCAAAGTTCCAGGTTATTAGTAGAATTTATACTCGGATTTTAAAATTTGAGATGAAAATTTCCGTTCAAAATGTATCTATTGCTTAAATCTCAAAAATTATTGCACGGCAGGAATCAGGTAAATTTCTGCAAATACATTATGCGCAAAGTCTTCATCCCAAGTGATTGAACGTGCATACATACCGAACAATTTCAACGACTGATTATTGATATATCATATTCCTATTAAAAACGGCAATAAATTAGATCAGAAGACGATGGGGAGTAGCTGAGTTTTGACTCCAAAAGTAGTGCAAAATGAAAATCCTGAGGCTGAATGATATGAACTTCAATGCAAAATATGAAAATTAGCAGAATTTAGGATATTCATTCATGGGAAGGATCCTTTCCAAAATACTCCCACTGTTTCATAATGTAAGTCATTTTAGCATTTCCCACATTCATATGGATGTTAGTGAATCTACGCATATATACATATATCTAGATTTATTAACATCCATATGAATATGGGAAATGTTAGAATGACTTATATTATGAAACGGAGGGAGTACACCATAAGATGCTCTTACTCTAGAGCTGACCACAGGAATTAAGTGCTACTTCCTCCGTTTCACAATGTAAGTCATTCTAGCATTTCTCACATTCATATTGATGTCTGAAAACTATATCATCACCAACATTGTAGTGTTCGGGATTCAGCCAAAGTGAGATGCTTTTAAGATTCTTGCAGGTCTGGGATAGTGCAATCATGTCACTGTCAATAAGACCACTGACATACTCCAGGCACAGCCTCTCTAACGCCTTGCACTTGCCCAACAGAAAACGAAGTCCGATTTCTGGGCCTTCTGGCTCTGTTACAAGATGCGCCAACCTCAAATCCTTCAAACTCTCGCACAACAGATCATACCTATAAGTATCAGCCTTGTATGATGGATCCCAATCTCGGTGGAAAAAACTCCAAAAGCCTTGCTCGTTTTCAAACTCAAATTTCCGAAGCTTCATCCATCCTGAGCCGAACTTTAAAAAGTGATACTGCCCTATTCCTTTGCAATTCTTCACTGCAAGTTCTTCCAATGATCCGTTAGCGCCAAGATGCTCCAACCACTCAGTGCTGCCAGCAATTCCCTTGCAATCGTTAAGGTAGACAGAAGATAGAGCCTTGCAACCAACAGCTAACAAGAGAAGCCCACTTGAAGTTAATTCTGGTATGGAGTTCAGCCTTAGAGACATCAACTTCTTGCAGTAAGTTAAGCAAGCGATACCAGGATCACTGATGTTTGAGCAGAAGCTTAAGGTGAGATCATTGAGCAAGGTACAGCGAGATGAAAGAAAAAGGAGACATTGGTTGTCGATCTGACTCCCGTTACCAGATGTCCAACCAGAGTAATCAATCTCTACTTTGAGCAAATTGGGAAACCGGGAACAAAGTGTTGGGAAAGCCTCTGTTGCAAGTCCACAATCAAGGCGAATAGTAGCCCTTTGCTCTGCATCGATGGTGTAGAGCTGCTTCGACACCAGGGAAAGAGAATTCAGATCGCTTGTCCGTGTTATCCTCGAGAATCTCTATGATCAGTTCCTCGGAGAGATGTTCCATTGAGAAATACAGCACTGCTAGCTAGTAGGTATTTCAAGGTGTAGCAGGTGTCCAGATCCCTGGATTAAAATTATTGAAATCATAATGAACCACATGAATACATGATGGAAAATTCACATAACGTATTTATACTAACGAAATTTAAAACTTATTTTCCTTTTGCTGTACATGTTTGTGCTTCACGATTCGATTTAAAGAAGTAACCTATTTATTCATCCACGAAATGATTAATTAAGATAGAAACTCTCAAAATCAGTTAACATAGAGCAACTTTTCAAACCTAGAACCGAATTAGTCTAACAAACTATGTATGATTTACAGCACCAATTTGAAACGAAAGGATTTACTGCTAAACGAATTGAAACCTTGGAATTTCTTGTTCAGAGTAACAAATAAGCATTCCATCAATCAACTAATAAAATGCATCTACATTTATACAAGCTAAAACCTGGAACTGATATATTTGGGAAAATAAACTGTAATTGATGAGTCAATTGAGGAATCCAAGGTTTTAGAAACAAAGCAGACTAGGTTTAACAGAAGCCTAGAAAAAAATTGCAACTAACAGAAGCCTAGAAAAAAATTGCAACAAGAATCCACTGGACGTTATATTTGGAAGCGCCCAAGTAAAGCCACCATATGCAACTGAACCAAAGATTAGTAGGGTTTTTTTTTTGGAAAAGTCCATTATACACCCTCGAACTTTTATGCTTGTCTAAAATACACCCCCGAACTACAAAACCAGGTATAATGCACCCTCTAACTGTTAATACCGGATACTTGACCCCCTTGGGCTGTTTTACCATGGATTTTACACACGTGGATGAAATGTAGGATGCCACATCAACCCTTCGCCACGTCAGCACTTATGATTATGCGGGCTAAGCCCATATTGCTGGGTTGTTTTGACGTTGCTTTTTCACGAGCGGCGGCGGTAGCGGCACTGCGAAGGCAGGGTTGAGCGGTCAGTGGCGCGCATCTCCAACAAGCAGCTGCGGTCGTCGGCGGAGGAGTTGTCGCGGGAAAGTAGCAGCTCCAAGCCGCTGCGCACGGTCGTCGGCGGAAGCCGCGCACGACCGCAGAGATGGCTAAGCAGGGAGCAAGGAAGAAGCAGCTCCGACACAAGCGCGATATAGACCTCGTCACCTCGACCTGTCGCTTGTGACCTGTGTGTGATGCTTCTCCTGTTTATCACAACTACTCATATATACTATTACTAATCTCGGCAAGCTAGTACGTTGTGCTGCTAGCTACTCATCTTTGCAGTCATGAGCATGTCAATCCCAAGGCTAAAGCTGTTCGGCTTCCATGCCTCCAAGCAGGACTGCAGGAGACGACGGACTAGCACGAGCAGGAGCAGGAGCAGGAGTAGTACTCGACTGAGCCGGAGAATGCGCTGGTCTGCGGCAACGGAGATGGAGCTCGATTGCAGAGGAGGAGCTAGGCGGCCAGCGATGACAGAGCTAGCTCGTAGACGCCGGTCGCGCCGACCACAGTCTGATGGAGGCGAGCCCGCTCCTCATTGAGTAAATCTCGAGCTTGCTTCCACCAAGCTAGGCGGATGGGTGCGCCAAACTCGCGGTGGTCATGGCGCTCGAGCTCCTCCCCACGCGTGTATCTTCGGCGAGCTCTGCCTCTCCACTCGGAGCTGCTTCGTCCCTGCACCGCTCCCTTCGCCGAAGAACGCCGCCCCCACTGCCGCCGTAGGTGCTGGAGCTCGATTTGGTTGCAGGCGGCGAATCTGCAGCTCCGTCAGGGACGAGATGTAGCAATGAGCTTGTCGATGGGTGTGCGGCGGTCCTCGCTGGGCAGATGGATGAGCCATGCGCCCATGTCGAAGGAGAGAGAAAGAGAGAGAGAGAGAGACAGTGGGGGAGGAGGAAGAAGGACCGGACTGACATTTGGGACTAACTAATCTATATAGGTGGCATCCTAGTGTACAAAAACAGTGTAGAAAACCACTCAAGGGGGCCTTTTGCACGGTATTGAAAGTTTGAGGGGGTCAAATGCCCGGTTTTAAAGTTGTGGGGTGTGTTTTAGACAAGCTAAAGAATTAGAGGGTCTAAAATGGACTTATCCCTTTTTTTTTTTTGTCTATTTCAGAATGCACTGGCTTCTTCCTCGGTCATCTCGATTCTCGAGTTCCCAAACAAGAACTGAAAGTTCAGGGTATAGGAGAAGAGACGAGACATATATGCGTATATATACCTCCAAGGAACCAGTGGCCGGGGCTGAGGGTGGCGGAAGAGCCAAGAAGAGGCGGGCGCCGTCGCCGGGGAGGAGAGGAGGGCGCGGCGAAGGCGGTCGTGGACAAAGATTGGATGTGCCGCGGAGGTGGAGGAGAGCGCCGCTCGAGGGGACGCCGTCGCCGGCCACCTCGCCCGCGGTGGGCGACGGCGAGTTCTTTTCCTTCTCTCGCCAGACTCCGGCGGCGGAGAGTGAGAAAGGAATAAGATCACTTTGACTCTCTCAACTGACCACCGAATCTAAATCGTATCCCTCAACCACAATACCAGAAATCTTAAACCCTCAACTTACAAAACCGGTACAATTTGACTCCCTTAGTGGTTTTGTTGACGTGGCGCACACGTGGCAGTGTTAACGTACTTGGTCTTCGTCCCACGTGGCATTGACGTGACGCTTACGTGGCATTAAAATTAAAATATATATGCGGGGCCCATTTGTCATTCACACAAAAATAATTGTGGGCCCCACTGACATGTGGGTCCCACATATCATCCTCTCTCTCACCACCCTTCTTCCTCCTCTCTCCCTTATTTCTCTCTCTCTCCCCTTGACATGAGCCGGCGGCAGGCGAGGGCTCGAGCGGCGGTGCGGTCGGAGAGCTCGGCGAGGAGCGCGTTGACGGAGAGCAGCGCGGCGGTGGAGCCCGCGATGACGCCGAGCACGACGCCTGTGGTGCCCACCACCTTCGCAGGCGCCGGCCAGTTGTCACGCCTAGAAATTCTCGAACCAGAATTTCTAAGCTGAATGTGCATTAAATCCCTGTCCAGAACCAGTCAGGGTACACAAACGACAATTGTTGACATACAGATCCACGTCTTACAAAAATAGAAAAGATTACAAATGCAGCGGAAAAGATAAAAGCGAGCTAAACCGGGAAGCTTGACTTCAGCAGCGGGCGACTCCACTCCACAGGCAATCCTTGACGGCAGCGACGAAACCAACTTTGACAAAACAGCTCCAACTAGTAAGATCTTCAGCTCTGGTGTGTGGGAAAAGAGAGCAAGACTGAGTACTACCCACTGTACTCAGCAAGTCATACCGGAAGAGGAGGTATGATGCAGGATATAACCAAAGGAGGCTAGGGGTTCTTTTGCATAAGGCTAGCATTTAAAAACAGTAGTTGAAAGCAATAAAACAGTAGTAGTAATTAAACAGTCCAACGCTACACCACGTTGCAACAGGCCCAACCAACCACCTGAACTACACCAGTTTATTAAACTAAACTTGGGGTGAGACTAATCACGGTGAATCTGGTTGGTCGCCCATAACCGCGGGCACGGCTATTCGAATAGTTTTACTCTGGCCAGAGGTGTACAACTGTACCCACAAGACACGATTCCACACATGTCGCCATGCCCCGAAGTATCACCATGATACTGCAAAGGGGGAAATCGTGACAAGACCCTCCGCATAACCCTCCCCTAACCATCCACACCACGCTAAGGTTTCACCCCCACCCCTCAAAAGGCAGTGGGCGGTCCCTTCTTGCGCCGCGGTGAATCCGGCAGCTGGACAACCGGATACCCCGGCCGACCCAACTCCATCACGCCCACCCTCGCCACCGGTGCCTAGGAAAGGGTTGAGCTATACCTCAGATCAAGCAGTTACCCACTCCCGCTTGTGGTAAGCACGGTAAGTCTCCCAGGGTTTCCCGTGAACCGGTCCTTAATTGCCATGGGTGCGACCAGCAAAACCATGCACCCACAGCCCACCATTCAGTGTATTTTAATTAACTAACACCATTGCGGTGGCACCAATCCAAAGCTATGCTCATGGTCAAAGTCAATGTAATAATGTGATCCCCATGTGTGTGCTAGTTGAACTAAGCATGGTTAAGCATTTCCTAAACCAACATCTAGTCATTTTGATACCCAAGTTATCAATGGCATAAGGTAAACAATATATGGCTGGGTAATAGGACCCATCCCACATGACATTGTAAAAGAATGCAACATTTAATAGAAATGCGGGATATTTGTAAATTGGGTACAATATGATCAATTATAATGCATGACTTGCCTTGCTCTCGCACTGATGAGACCTCAGCAACGAAACCGCGGATCGACGAAACGGCCGAAATCTACGCGACAAACAAAGCACACAAGCAAAACATGCTATAAGACTACTGAAACAGGAAACAAAACCATTTTTAATGGATTCTTTGCATTTTTCTTGATTTACTGAGACTTGAATGGACTTAAACTGAGCTCGGATGAATTAGTTATAAATTTTAGAAGATAAACTGTGTTTTTACTAATAAAGAAAAAAGTCCTTAATCAATTATTGCGCAATAATACCCAGGGCTGACGTCAGCGAGGGGAGGGGGCGGCGCCGACAGGCGGGGCCCACGGGTCAGTGGCTCAAAGGGGGTCGGTCCACCGTGGACCGGGACCACGCGGGTGGTCCACCGCCGGTCCACGGGACCGACGGTCCAGATCGGCCGGGAGGCCGATCGGACGGCACGGCGGCGGCTAGGCACGGCTCGGCTCGGCTTCAAAACCGGCCGGTCGGCCATGGCGAGCGGCGGCGGCGCGCGAGCGCCGGCAACGGCAAGCGACGGCGCGGGAGGCGGCGGCGGCGGCCGAAGGCGATGGCGAGCGCAGGGAGCGGCAGCGCGTGCGGGACAGAGGGAAGGAGAGAGGAGAGGAGCTCCTCACCGTGAGCACGGCGGCCGGCGCGAAGGATGAAGATGGCGGCGATGACCGGCGATGCGGAGGCACGGACGGGCGGCGGCGACACCCTAGGAGAAGATGGAGAGGCGTTAGGAGAGGAGACGACGACCACGGCGGCTTGAATTGCCGGCCGGAGATGGAGGGGAGGGAAAAACTCACCGGCTCGCGAGGGGAGAGGCGCTCCGGTGGGATTCCGGCAACGCGAGGCGGTGGCCGGGAAAGCTCTTGCGGCGGCGAAGCTAACGGCGGTGGCGGGTTGGCGCGGCGGCGACTCTAGCGGCGGTGGCGCGCGGCCGAAGGCGACGGCAAGAGGCGGCGCTAGCAGCGAGCGGCGCGAGCGCGATAGGAGGCACGGGAGAGCGTGGCAAATGAGGGAAAATGAAAGAGGGGGCTCGGGAGAGTGCTTTTATGGGCGAGGGAGGGGAGGACGTGGCCGGGAACCCTCCCGATTTGGCCGGCGACGTGGGGAGGAGAGAGAGAGAGAATCCCACCCTCTCGAGCGCGCGCGCGGGCCGGGAGATGCGGGGGAAGAGGCGGCGACGTGAGGAGGACGCGGGAGCGGCGCGGCGTGGGCGCGGGAGACGCGGAGGAGGCGGCGGCGCGCGGTTTCGGCGGCAGCAGTTGGAGCTCCGGCTCCAACGGCTGGAGGTGGGAGACGACCGACAGGTGGGGCCCACCTGTCGACGTCCCAGAGAGAGGAGGGAGGGGCGCATGGGCCGGCCCAACAAGAGGAAGGCCGAGCGGGAGAGGGATGGGCCGACGGCCCAACAAAGGAAAAGGAGGGAAAAGAAAAGAAAAAAAGAGAAAAAGGATTTTCCTTGGATTATAATATTGCGCTTGCTCATTTTTAGTTGGTTAAAATTATTTCCAAGGCTCTGAAAATTCCACTAAAAATCTTGTTAATATATTGTGACATGGGGTACTCAAGAAAAATCCCACCACGCCGAAATCGATTATTAAATACATTTATTAATTAGGGTTTTAGCTCTAGGTTAATTTAAACAATTTCTTCGAGCAATTTATTTAACCAATTTTTAAAGCAAGAAAAGGGGGAAACTTCAGGGCGTGACACCAGTCGATCTTCAACATCTCCAACGCGACGCCGGCCCACCACCCGCCACCGGCGGCCGCGGCCTTCGCCTCCTTCAGCACCGCTGCCACCGCCTCGGGGCTCTTCTCCCCTCCTCCTCCTCCCCCCTCTTCCTTCCCGGCCTCCTCCGCGCCGTCCACCACCGTCGCGGACGCCTCCTACTACTCCTGCTCCTCCTGCTCCTGCCCTTTCTTGTTCTCCTCCGCTCCTGCGCCCTTGCACTTTGAGGCCGCGCCGGCGAGGTGGCCGCGGCAGCCGGCGGCGGCGGAGCGGGACAGGGATAGGGAGATCACAAGAGGGCGAGGGTGGAGAAGGAAGCGCGCGATGCGGCGGCGGAGGGGGTGGTGGTGGTGGTGGTCGGCGTGGTCGCCATGGCTTGGCGAGGTGGCCGCGGCAACCGGCGGCGGCGGAGCGGGAGAGGGATAGGGAGATCGCGGGAGGGCGAGGGTGGAGAAGGAAGCGCGCGATGCGGCGGCGATGGGGATGAGGAGGCAGGCGGCGGAGGGGGTGGTGGTGGTGGTGGTCGGCGTGGTCGCCATGGCTTTCCGGTTTGATTGGTCCGGCGGCCCACATGTGAGAAAGAGGGATAGATAGAGAAGGGAGGAGAGGGAGGAGGAAGAAGGGATAAAGAGAGGATGACATGTGGGACCCACATGTCAGTGGGGCCTACAATTATTTTTGTGTGAATGACAAATGGGCCCTGCTTATATTTTTAAATTTTAATGCCACGTAAGCGCCATGTCAATTCCACGTGGGACGAAGACCAAGTCAACACTGCCAGGTGTGCGCCACATCAGCAAAACCACTCTCCAAAACCACCAAGGGAGTCAAATTGTACCGGTTCTGTAAGTTGGGGGTTCAAGATTTCTGGTATTGCGATTGAGGGATACGATTTAGATTCGGTGGTCAGTTGAGGGAGTCAAAGTGATCTTATTCCAGTGAGAAAACCCTCGCGTCCTGGGCCTCTTGTTGGGCCCTGGGCTCCTGGCCCTATGGTCTCTTTATTCTTTTTCAATGTTTTTCCCCTCCTTTATATATACTAGCATATGTTTTTTTCCAAAGCAAATGAAAATTTTGATAATATATTGCAAATGTACATTTTGCAACATTATTTTTTTAAAAGGAACTTCTATTTTTTTTAGTTCTTACACTGTGTGAAAGCCTATTGTTCACGTGAAGTAAAAATTGTCCCTTAAATCATTTTCTTAGCTTTTCAAATAGATCAAAAATATCATGCTACTAAAATTTAATTTCTTATCACCCTTTATCTCCGAGCCCATTTTTCAAAATAATCACCACTCACTTTAAAGAGGGCGGCTAGTACATCCGCTATCTCACATCCGCCATAATGACACGCTTAGCGACTTTTTTTCTCTAAATTAATCACGTTAATAACTTTAGTACTCCATCCATCTATTTTTTATAGTCATATTTCCAAATCTGAAAAATTTATTTTTGATAGGCATATTTCAATCCAACAACCTATCCTCTTAATGACTTTCTCGGATTTAATACGTGACTCTTTATTCTTCCACACAAGATTGGCTACATGGGCATCGAAAAATGTAAATATTAATGAATCGCTTGTTTACGAGGAATGATTAGTAGCATATTCAAATGTATGATAAGTAAAATTACTTATCCTTGGTCATGTGTTAAGATGAAATATGACTATCAAAGGTAGATGGATGGAGTATATTTTAGCAGGAGTTTGTTTTTTTAAAAAATGTACAATGTCTTAAATTTTGAGTTTGGAAGTTTGAATTCGAAGTTTGAAAATTTTAGTTAATGTCGGAATTTTAAATTTTGAAATGAAACTTTCCGTTGAAAGAGTCTCTATTAGTTAACTCTCAGAGTGTTGCTCGGAAGAAATATGGTAAATTTGTACAAATACATTATTCCCACACAGTCAATTCATCCCTAGTGATTGAACGTACATACATATCCAACATTTTCAACTATTGATTATTGATATATCCTACTGAAAACCGCATTAAATTAGGTCAGAAGGCAATGAGGAATAGCGAGTTTTGACTCCAAAGGTTGCAGAAAACGAAAATCCTGAGGCTGAATTATATGAATTTCAAGGTAAAATAAACAGAATAATCTTCACAACATCATTGCTGGAAATCATTGAGGATTTTCATTCATTGAGCCATCTTCCAAAATACACAAGAAGCCGTTCTTATGCTACAGCGGACCACAGCAATAAAAAGACTAACTGATAGTACTAGCAAGTACAAAATGATGGTGAAAGATGAATTCTGAACTTCATTCAAGACAAAATAAGCAGAACCATCTTGAGAACACTAGTGCTGGAAGTCACTGAGGATTTTCGTTCATTCCACAATCTACACCATAACACGTTCTTATGCTAGAGCTTTCCACAGCAATTAAGTACTGGCAAGTACAAAATGATGGTGAATAGTAAGACGAGAAAAAGATAACTGGTTAATGCTAATGATGCACTCTAAGCAATGACTTAACAGCTTCAACACATCCTCTTATAATGGCCAAGACTTTTGCAATTCACTTCATAGTAGACTGATTTGGCAGCTCCCAGCACACCTTTCTGGGAAATGTAACCACAGCCACCAACGTCCAGAGACTGTAATTTTTGTGCATGAGCCAGCTCGCTCAGACCAGCATTAGTCACATTATGACAAAACCGGAGTGTGAGGTTAATCAAGCTTGGAAAATGCACAATAAATCGCATCCCATGATCAGTTACTTCGTTGCAATCGATAAGGCTGAGTGTCTCCAGGAATTGTGCAGAGGATAGGGCCTTCATCCCCTTGTTATTGAAGAAGAGGGCACCATTTAGCACAAGAACACGAATTGGACAAGATTCGACGAAACTCACAAGTCCTTCCTGTGTGAAGCCTATTTCAGGGGGATCCCAGTGCGCACAACCTGTAAATGTGAGTTCAACATCCTGAAGCAAAGGACAGTTGAGGGCTAGAGCCTTGAGACTTTCATCAGTAAAACCTGTCCTGAACTCTATATGACCACCAACAACGTAATGTTCTGGTTTTAGCCAAAGTGAGATGCTTTTAAGGTTTTTGCAGGCCTGGGATAGCACAATCATGTCATTGTCAATAACACCAGTAACATACTCCAGGCACAGTTTCTCTAACGCCTTGCACTTCCCCAACAAAAAACGAAGTCCTATTTCTGGGCCGTCTGGCTCTGTTACAAGACGCACCAACTTCAAATCCTTCAAATTCTCACAGCACAGTTCATATCTATGTGTGTTAGCCTTGACTGATGAGCCATAACGTGGGTGAATACTAAAAAAGTTTTCCTTGTTTTCATACTCAAATGTCTTAAGCTTCATCCATCCAGGACCAAACTTTAAAAAGTTATACTGGCTTACTCCCTTGCAATTGCTGACGATGAGTTCTTCCAATGATCCGTCACTACCAAGGTACTCCAGCCACTCAGTGCTGCCAGCAATTCCCTTGCAATCATTAAGGTAGAGAGAAGATAGAGCCTTGCAACCAAAAGCTACCATGAGAAGCCCACTTGAAGTTACTTCTGGTATGGAGTTCAGCTTCAGAGACATCAACTTCTTGCAGTAAGTTAGGCAAGCAATACCAGCATCATTGATTTTTGAGCAGAAGCTTAAGGTAATATCATTAAGCAAAGTACAACAAGATGTAAGAACAAAGAGACCTTGGTTGTCAATATGGTTCCCATTGCCAGGTGTCGAACCAGAGTAATCGATCTCTACTTTGAGCAAATTAGGAAACCGGGAACAAAGTGCTGAGAAATCTTCTGTTGAAAGTCCACAACCAATGCAAATAGTAGCCCTTTGCTCCGCATCGATGGCGTAGAGCTGCTTCGACACAAGAGAGACAGAATTCAGATCACTTGTCCTTGTAATCCTCTTGAGAATCTCTATGATCAGTTCCTCGGAAAGATGCTCCATTGAGAAATACAGCAGAGCAACTTAGGTATTTCAAGGTGTAGCAGGTGTCCAGAGCCCTGGATTAAAATTAATGAAATCATAATGAACCACATGAATATATGATGGAAAATTCAAGTAGCATATTCATACTGATGAAACATAAAACTTTTCGCTTTTTCCTGTACATGTTTGCGATTCATGGTTCGTTTGCTGATCTTCACAAATATAAATCAAGTATGTGACCTATTTATTCATCTACAAAACGATTAATAAAGGCAGAATCCTATTAATTTATCTCGAAATCAGTTAACACAGAGTAGCTTTGCAAACCTAGAAGGGAATAAATGTAGCAACTATGTATATATTGGTTTACAGGAACAATTGATAAATAAGGGATCTACAACTAAACGAAGTAAAATCTTAGAATTGCTTGTTCAAAGGAACGAGCGAATTATATTCCACAAATCAATTTAATAAAAAACATCAGCATTTATACAAACTAAAAACTGGAACTTACGAGGCAATTGATGAAACAAGCAGGGCTAGGTTTAAAAAAAAATCACAAGAAATTGCAACACGAATCTGCTGGATCGACATATTTAGAAGCGTCCAGGTAGAAGAGCCATCATGCAACTGAGCCGAAGATTAAATTTCCTTTTTATATTCAATCTCAGAACGCACTTGTCTCCTCTTCGGTAATCTCGAGTCCTCAGCCAAGAACTGAAAGCGCAAGGTAGATACATACCTCGAAGGAATCGGCGATCGATGGCCGGGATTGTTTCTTGAAGAGGAACCAAGAAGAAGGCGGGCGGGAGAGGACCAGCCGAACTGGGCAGGGTGGGGAGGAGGTGATCGTGGAGGAGGAAGAGGAGGAGGGGTGGATGCGGCGGAGGTAGAGGAAAGCCTCGCTCGCGCGCGGCCACCTCGCTCCCGCAGTCCCGCTCCGCCGCAGTGTCGGGGCACCGGCGGCGAGCTCTTCCCCTTACTCCGGTCGGCGGCGGAGAGCGATAAAACCCTCGCGTCGCTCGTGTCGCGTTCCTGGGCCTCCTGGCCCATTGGGTCGTTTGTTTTTTTTTCTCCCTTTTTTTCATTTTCTTTATTTGTTAGAATAAAAATACCAGCATATGTTTTTTTTTCGAAAGGAAATTAAACTTTAATAGTATATGTAGAAAATTCACCTTATCGCAACTTTTTTTTTAAAAAAAATGGAGAACTCTTTTTTTTCCTCTTATATTGTGTGAAACCCTATTTTTCATGTAAACTAAACATTGTTGAAAAATTGTTTATCTTACTCCTTGAATTATTTAGCCGATCACATAACCTACACCCTCAAACTATTTAAAATGACTCATGTTACTCGTAACAAAATTTCTGTTTTTTTTCTATCTATATAAGTTGCACAAAGAGAAATGCTACTCGGCAGTAAAATAAATAATTTTTAATAGTTTAATGGTAAAATGAGAAAAAAATAGTTTAGGGGTTAAGTCATCCAACAAAATATTTTGGGAGAGTAACATAGACTTTCTTTTTTTAAAAAAAAACGTCCCTTATTTC
Organism: Oryza sativa Japonica Group; assembly: GCF_034140825.1. Taxonomy (NCBI): domain Eukaryota; kingdom Viridiplantae; phylum Streptophyta; class Magnoliopsida; order Poales; family Poaceae; genus Oryza; species Oryza sativa. The sequence continues at coordinate 18,376,850 of NC_089038.1, read as the reverse complement.
ATTTTTAATCTTTTCAAATACATCCAAATACTGTCGTAGTCAAATTTAGCATTTTATTTCCCCTCATCTCCGAACTCATTATTTTTAAGAGTAACGTCGCCCATAGGTTCATAATGCTACTAATCAGATCTTTGCTGTCACCGCTCATCGTAATACTTCAGTTCTAAATGTTTCTTGATTTAAGAGTAAACTGAATTCGGACCAAATTTTCTAATTAATGATGAAGTAGCACATCTTAAAAGGTGTAGAGTCTTTCTCCGTCAAACTAATCTTTTAGGTTATGTAAGCTTATGATGTGAAATTGTAGGTCGAGTTGATTGAACCTATGGGATAGCAAACCCAACATGCATGACTCTTTGTGGCCCATAGGTGGTGGACCAAGTTACACACTCTAACAACTGGTATTTATAGAGCTTAGGTCTAAAAACACATCAGAGTGGATATACATACCACTACATTGTATTGTACATGGACATGGCTAACCCCTTGGAACAAGATCACCAACCCATCATGTCAAAGCTCTAGTGTCCACAAATATTACACATGCAAGTGAGCTTTCAATAGAAATTTAGCGAGATTAGGATGTACTACAGGTTTTCGTCTCTTTAAGCGTGTTTTAAGGAGCGAATTCGTGGATGTGCGTGTGTAGTGGTGTAAATCCATATGCATCAGCCGTGTAATCGAAGAAAAAAAAAGGAGCCTGTAGCACAAGTGCAGCAAGTTTGTACACATTACGCTGTAAAAAAATGTTTGCTCACTCAGGAGTGTGGGTCAACTCAAGACAAAATTACACATTTACACTTAGGACCAGCCAAATGTTGTTTATGTGTAAGAACTGATCAAGCATTCCCAAGTTTAATGAAATATATATTTGCAACTAAAATTATGACAAGCTGAAAACCACCAACACCAAGTTTGACACGAAAATTCAGTACACTAGCTGGGGACACAATGATGAGATGCCTGCAGACTTGCAGAGTACTACTAGTACATATACTTTGCTCAGTTGGTCTTATGTTTAGAGCGAATAACAGGAACAAAAGGGAAAAGTAAAATCAAGTTCAAAAATGGCGGTGAAAACTGAAAAGTCCGATCACAGAGACAATAGGGTTAACAGCAAAAGCAACCAATTAACAGCCTCAATCAACGAGTCTTTTAAGATGGGTAGCACCTGATCTGGCCGAGTTGGGAAAGTACTGGACTGATCTAGCTGAGCCCTGCACAGCATGTTCAGATATATTAGAGCAGCCTTCAACAACCAGAGACTGTAATTTCTGTGCATGTACAAGCTCAGCTATTCCAACATCTGTCAAACCAGAACAATACTGAAGCTTGAGATCAGCCAGGCATGGGTAGTGCACAAGGAAGCACATTCCGTAATCAGTTATCTTCTTGCAATCGACGAGGCGGAGTGTCTTCAGGAACGGTGCAGATGAGAGTCCCTTCATCCCCTTGTCATTGAAGAAGAGGGTGCCGTTTAGTGTGAGAGAACGGATTGGACAAGAATGCATGAGCTTCACAAGTCCCTCCTGTGTGAAGCCTATTTCCGGATATTCCAAGTCCTCAACACCTGCAAATGTGAGCTCGAGATCCTGAAGTAATGGACAGTTGTGGGCTAGCATCTCAAGGCTTTCATCGGTGAAACCCATCCTAAGAACCTCATGTTCATGGAAGCGTCGAGGCATCATCCAAAGTGAGATGCTTTTAAGGTTCTTGCAGCTCTGGGATAGCACAATCATGTCCTTGTCAATAAGACCGCCAACATACTCGAGGCATAGTTTCTCTAACGCCTTGCACTTCCTTAGCAGAAAACGTAGTCCTATTTCTGGACCTTCTGGCTCTGTTCGAAGTCGAGCCAGCCTTAAATCCTCCAAATTCTCACAGCACAGATCATATTTATACACACAGTTAGCATTGTATGAGGGGTCATGGCGAGTGATGAAGTGGTTCACCATGGTTTCCTTGTTTACAAACACAAATTTCTTAAGCTTCATCCATCCTCGACCAAACTTTAAAAAGTCATACTGGCTTATTCCCGGGCAATTATTGACGACGAGTTCTTCCAATGATCCATCACTGCCAAGGTACTCCAGCCACTCAGTGCTGGCTGCAATTCCCTTGCAATCATTAAGGTAGAGAGAAGATAGAGCCTTGCAACCGAAAGCTACCAAGAGAAGCCCACTTGAAGTTACATCTGGTATGGAGTTCAGCTTCAGAGACATCAACTTCTTGCAGTAAGTTAGGCTAGCAATACCAGCATCATTGATCTTTGAGCAGAAGCTTAAGGTGAGATCATTAAGCGAATTACAAGAAGATGAAAGAACAAAGAGACCTTGGTTGTCAATATGGTTCCCATTGCCAGGTGTCGAACCAGAGTTACCGATCTCTACTTTTAGCAAATTGGGAAACCGAGAACAGAGTGCTGAGAAATCTTCTGTTGAAAGTCCACAATCAATGCAAATAGTAGCCCTTTGCTCCGCATCAATGGCGTAGAGCTGCTTCGACACAAGAGAAAGAGAATTCAGATCGCTTGTCCTTGTAATCCTCTTGAGAATCTCTATGATCAGTTCCTCGGAGAGACGCTCCATTGAGAAATACAGCAGAGCTAGTTAGGTCTTTCAAGGTGTAGCAGTTGTCCAGAGCCCTAGATTAAAATTAATGAAATCATAATGAACCGCATGAATATATGATGGAAAATTCATGTCGCATATTTATACTGACGAAACAAAAAACTTTTCGCTTTTTCATGTACATGTTTGGGCTTCACGGTTCGTTTGCTTATCTTCACAAATAGATCAAGTATGTAACCTATTTATTCATCTATAAAATTATTAATAAATGCAGAAACATATTAATTTATCTCGAAATCAGTTAACACAGAGCAGCTTTGCAAACCTAGAAGGGAATTAATGTAACAAACTATGTAGTATCTTGGTTTACAGGAACAATTGATAAACAAGTGATCTACTACTAAACGAATTACAATCTTAGAATTGCTTGTCCAAAAGAACAAACGAATATTCCACAAATCAATTAATAAAAAAAACATCAGCATTTATACAAACTAAAACCTGGAATTTACGAGGCAATTGATGAAACAAGCAGCCTAAGTTTAACAAAATCACAAGACAAACTGCAACACGAATCTGCTGGATTAACATGTTTCGAAGCGCCCAGGTAGAGACATCATGCAACTGAGCCAAAGATCAAAATTTCTTTTTTTTTTTTTTGTATCACAGAACGCACTGGTTTCTTCCTCGGTAATCCCGAGTTCTCAGCCAAGAACTGAAAGAGCAAGGTAGAGGAGCAACGGCGAGACATAGAGATGAATATATATACCTCGACGAGGGATTGTTCCTTGAAGAAGAACCAAGAAGAGGCGGGGGAGGAGGTGACCGTGGAGGAGTAGGTGTGGCCGCGGCGGATCGCGGTGGAGGAAAGCCCCCGCTCGAGCTCGATCGATTCTTGGATGAATCGCTCGCGCTCGCCGATGCCGCAATGTCGGGCACCGGCGGGCGGCGGAGAGCTCTTCCCCTTCCCCCGGCGGCGGAGAGGGTATAAACCCTCGCGTTGTTTGGAATTTTTTGTATTTTTAGATTTTTTTTTTTAATATTTACAGAAATATTATAGCGCCGAAAAAATTTGCAAAACTAGACCCTGCCGCCCTTCGCAAGGGCGGCAAGCCGACGTGGCACACGGCGCGCTGGACGGCGCGGGACGGCCGTCCTCCTGCCCCCTCCTGCCCTCTTGCCGCCCTGGCAAAGGGCGGCAGGACCCCCTTGCCGCCCTTACAGAAGGCGGCAGGCCTGGCCGCCTATAAAGCCCAGCCGGCTCCTTTGAGGAGCCCATTCCCTCCTAACCTCTCCACATCAAAAAAAAAAAAAAAAGGAGAAGGGGAGGAGAAGAAAAGAAGAGGCGAAGCCCTGCCAGTTTCAAACTTCGATTTCAGGTAATATTCGTAGATTATATACGTGACTAAATATATGATAAATGCATTGTATGAAATAGAGTTTTACCTGTGGTACTATATAAATATATATTGTTAGATGTAGCCATGTAGGTAACTTAGTAGATCTGTAGTATTTGTAGTTATTAGGTTTGTAGTTTTAAATGTTGTTGAGTAACATTGCAATAGAATATATAAAAATTTAGGTACGTTGCAAAGAAGATATTACACTGTAGTCGTTTATTATGTAAAATAACGGCCTAGTAATTAACTTTGCAGATATGTCCAGTAAACTTATATTTCAACTATACCATGGTCAAGGAAACGTCCGTTATGGGCCAACTGGGGTAGATCTGTCAGAATTTATTGTAACAGCAAGGGGAATTGATAGGCCAGCCGAGAGGAGTGTACCTTCTATAAAAAAATGGTTGATGCGGGGCTTGGGAGTTGATCCACAGACTAGTGACATTACAATCTATGTTGTAGTAAGTCGGGCAACAGAGGGTTTTTATTGGGAACTAATGCCGGTTCAAAACTCTGGGATGTGGAGATGGTATGTGGAGAATGCATTGCAACGTGGGTGGCCTCTAGCTATGGTTCCGTATGTTCATCCGAAGGATCCAAGTGTACAGATGAACATGGATGATGGCGAGGGGCCAAGTGCAGAAGTGAATGAGATTGAAGTGGATCAGGTCAACGCACCAGAGGAAGATGGAGTAGCTCCAGTAGTAGCTCCAGTAGGCATGCAACCTGGTGGAGTGGCTGACGAGGGGGAGACTGTGGGTGCCATTGTGGACGAAATGGAAAAAGAGGATAGTGACAACGAGCGTGTCGAGGAAGATGATTCGTCAGATGATGACGAGAACAATATTAATCCAGCTGAATGGGCTAGTGATGATTTTTCTGGTTTGGTCATCTCTGAAGGGGAAAATGTGAGATGGGAGTACAAGGAAAACGAGATTATCGAGGGAGCGAGGTATGGTAATGGAGAAGACATGAAGGAGGCGGTGAAGCATTATGCAGTGTCACTTCATAGGGAGTTTTGGGTTGCCAAGTCTAACCGGACACAATATGAAGTTAGGTGTGTTAATGAAAAAGATGGGTGTCCGTGGAGAGTGCACGCCTATAAGGGGAAATGGAAGGACTACTGGACAGTGTCGGTCGTTACGAAACATACTTGTTATCTACCTGGTGTTCAAAAATACCACAGGAACATTACATGTGCATTTGTTGCATCTGAGATGTATGCGCATGTCGTGGACAATCTGGCATATGAACCGAAGTCAATAATCCGACATATCGAACAGACTTTCAAGTATACAATTAGCTATGCCAAGGCGTGGAGGGCCAAACAGAAAATAATAGAGATGAGATTTGGAACTTATGAAGCCTCATATGACAATTTGCCACGTCTGCTATCTGTTATCCAACAAAGAAACCCTGGGACCTCTTGTGCACTCAAGACATTCCCCTCAATTGAACATCCTGGCAAGACTGTGCTGCAAAGAGCGTTCTTAGCTCTACATGCATGCAAGATGGCATTCGTGCACTGTCGTCCAGTTCTTTGTATTGATGGCACATTTTTGACCGGGAAGTATCGGGGCCAGATACTAACGGCAATTGGGGTAGATGGGAACAATCAGGTATTGCCGTTGGCATTTGCTTTTGTCGAGAGCGAGAACACCGACAGCTGGTACTGGTTCCTCCATCTGGTTAAGACAGAAGTTGTTGGTATGAGGCCCAATGTGTGTCTAATACATGACAGGCACGCCGGTATGCTTCGAGCGATAGAAGAGTTAAAGTTTGGGACTATGGAAAGAGGATACCCTGGCCAGTGGGAAGATGTACAAAGCAGGTGGTGCATGCGTCATATGGGAGCTAATTTCTTCAAGCAATTTAAGAACAAGGAGTTGATGAACATGTTCAAGAGGCTATGCAATCAGAACCAGGAGAAAAAATTCAATGAGCTTTGGAAGAGATTAGATGAGTTGACAGGCAAATGTAGTGACCAGCGTGCAACAAGACCAGCGGCCGCTGTACCTGACCCTCCTCAAGCACTCGGAGCTCTCCCAACAGACAGTGTAACATTGGTTAGAAGAACTGGGGAGCAAATTCGAAAATTTTCTCAGTGGATTGAGAATGAGCCAAAAGAGAAATGGGCTAAGACTTATGACACAGGTGGTGCTAGATATGGTATAATGACAACAAATTTGGCGGAAGTTTACAACTGGGTGATGCGCGGTGTCCGTGGACTCCCACTAGTTGGTATAGTGGAGTTCATTTTACATGGGACATGCAAGTATTTCAGGGAGCGGTTCCAAGCAGTTTTTCCCTCTATGCCGAACAACAACATTTTATTTGGAACTTTCATGGAGAAAAAACTAGCGGAGTGGCGTGCAAAGGCCATGAAACATCGAGCTCTAGTGCAAGGTACCCAACAACACAGGTTTGAGGTACTCTGCCAAGACAAGGCAGGCAGGGGTATCTACCGCAAGAGAGTAAAGCAGGAGTGCGTTCTCAAAGACGACGGCACATGTCACTGCTCCTGTAGAAAGCCGACGCTGCTCCACAGGCCATGCACCCATGTCATTTCCGCGGCATCTGAGTGTGGCATCCAAGATGCAGTATATGTGTCACAATACTTCTCCAAGCAAGCAATATATCACACATGGAGTGGCGAGATTTTTGGCTTCGGTGTAGCTGGGGAGTTCACAAAGATTAACGATCTGATAATCTATATTCCTGACCCAACGAAACTCCGAGACAAGGCGGGACGGAGGAAGACTCGGCGCATCCGCAACGATATGGATGAGTCGGAGGCAGGCAGGGTGAAGCGGTGCAGCAAATGCGATGAACGTGGCCACACCTACAAGTATTGTCCTAAAGACAAGGAAAAACCAAGTGCGGCGGAGGCAGGTCTATCAGGATCAGCAGCAGATGGAGCTCGCCCTACGGGTGAAGGCACTACTTCAAGGCGACCCCGTCCTAGACGTTCACGTGGAACGACCGGTTACGTGGTGTAGTTCGTGTGTTGTATGTTGGCAAAAGGCTTTGCTTGTAATTTCGTTCGAACTTATCGATATGTTCGCATTGTGTTGTGTTGCGAACCACTTGTTAGACTTCCGCATGTAATGTCTTTATGTTTTACGGCTTGTAATTTTGTTTTATGTTATTTCATTCTCGTTACGTGCCTTTGTGTAACGAAAGTTATGTTCTCAATAATCTGCACTCTTGCATGTCTCTATAAGTATTCTTCCGTTTCAGATAACTTGTTTTTACAATTATATTATTACCTTCTTATTTACCCTAACATGTAACACGTTACTTGCAGAGATGGCACATCCTGAGTTGTTGGATCCGGCGATAGATCAGCGCCACCGGTCGTACCTTACTGCGGTGGAGGGGGCTCAGCTTGGGACGTTCCGTCCACGGTCGTCACGTGAGCGACTTTTGGTTCACGACTCCTTCGTCGAGAGGTATGGTTTTACTGTGTTCACGACACCGGGCTTACCTTACTACGGTGGAGGGGGCTTAGCAATGTGTTCATTTTAACGTCTGGTATTATTTCGCTTTCGCAGGTTGCGTGAGGCCGGTCTCTTACCGTTGGCTCGGCTAGTTGAGGCCGCGACCGGCGACGACGACGTGACGAGACGTTGGGACCCGGACAGGTCCCTCCTAGCAGCGTTGGTCGACCGGTGGAGGCCGGAGACGCACACTTTTCACCTGCCGTGCGGTGAGGTAGCCCCTACCCTGCAGGATGTCTCTTACTTGTTGGGGCTACCGCTCGCGGGAGACGCTGTCGGGCCAGTTGACATGGGTGTCGACTGGAAGGACGAGCTGACGGCACGTTTCGCACCCGTGCAGCGCCTACCAGGTCTACCGCTCGAGCCGTTGCAGCAGCACCGCAACACCGGGCCTACGAAGAGGTGGCTGCTTCAGTTCACTGTAAGTTCTTTCTACCTAAACTGACGTGTATTATGTACGTAACTTGTAAAGTGCCTAACATTTCATCCAACGCTTGCAGGTTGACCAGCTACCGGAGGAGGCCGACGAGTACTCCTTCAGCCGTTGTTTGGAGGCGTACTTGTTGTGGCTTTTTGGGTGGGTGATGTTCTGTGGTAGTCACGGACACTCGGTCGACCGGGGTCTCGTGCACTACGCCAGGAGCATCGCCGACGCCGCGGTCGGTGAGGTGCCTCAGTGGAGTTGGGGCTCCGCGTTGCTGGCGGCTCAGTACCGTGGCCTCTGCGAGGCTTGTACCAGGACGGACCCTGGCGCGATCTTCGGTGGGTGCCCTCTCTTCATTTCTCTTTGGGCGGCTGAGAGGATTGCGATCGGCCGCCCCCTTGTGGAGCACCACCCTTACGACGCGTCGCTGTACGAGAACAGACCGGCGGTCGACTACCCAACGATGGGTACTCTGTGGTGCCGGCGTCAGGTACGTCGCTAGTATTTGGTAATGTTGTCCTACTATTGTTAACTTCATCCTACGTCACACTGACCTTATTGTATTGCAGCGCCGATGGGCTCACGTGCAGGTTAGGCGGTCGTACGCGGAGTTTGTGATGGAGTTCGACCGCCTTCTGCCGACGGACGTAGTGTGGGAGCCCTACAGTGCCTTGCTTACCCACAGTCGGGCGCCGCTAGGCCTGTCCACACTCTGCACGAGGGACCAGGCGTACTGGATGACTACGGTTCCGATGGTGTTCGACATCTGTGTCGAGCCGCACGCACCTTACCGCGTGATGCGGCAGTTCGGCTTCCGTCAGTCCTTTCCAGTCCCGTTTCCGGCGGGCGTCACGGCTGCCGTTCACCGGTAAGCCGTTTTACTACGATTTAATATGTTGCATTAACATCGGGCTGTCCATAATAATTTGCTTTGTTTGTCGTTTGCCCTAATACAATACATTAATTTGCAGGTACTCGCGCAAGGGTCAGCACTCAGCTGGTCACTGGCCTGCCAAGTTGGGGCCTTTTCTCGACGACTGGTTGCTTGCTACCGAGGAGGTCGTGGACCACGCGGGAGAGCCACACACGGAGGAGGGGTATGAGGCGTACCTACGTTGGTATCAGCCACGCACCCGTACTAGAGTCACCTACGCTCCGACGGAGCAACAGGCCCACGCCGCGAGCGCCAGAGACCTCTACGCCAGGCACCGCGACCAGGACTTCGCTCGTGCGGTGAGTACCTTGCATCGCACCATCGTCTCATCATCCTTTCTGTTGGACAAAGGCTACGAATATTTACGTTGTAATTAACCGTGCAGGCCGTTGAGTGCAACAGGGTCGTCGTTGATGCTACAACGGCGATCCAACGGTTAGGCGCGGGGATTGAGGTGGGGGCAGACGAGCACCTGTCGACGTACACGCGGATACGGGACTCGATGCGCTCGGTTCTCCGTGCGCTGACCTGTCGTGCTGCCGACGTTGCTCAGGCAGACGCAGCACCACAGGTGCGTCCCCGACCGACTGCTCCTCGTCCAGCTGCGCACGTTCCTACGCCGACACCCCCTCCCTTCGGAGGTACGTATATTCAAGGTCTATTTGTACATCATCAATCAATTGATACTCAATTTATGTGTAAGCTTACAAGTGTCGCGTCGTCGATGTGTAGGCTTCGCTCAGCCTGGGACGACGCCGGGCGCCCACTCCTGGCAGGCTGCGGGGTCATCGTCACAGGCAGGTGTGTCGGCCTCGCTGTCTGCGCAGTTCTGGCAGGACGCCGGGACTTCGTCACAGCCGCCCGGCACGTCTTGGCAGGGTCCTACCGGGACTTCGTCCGAGCACGGGTGGGCTTCCGCCACGCACTTCGACATTAGTGACTTCGACTTCCCGGACATTATCGGTCCCTCACAGCTTGGAGGCGCACCGCCGGTGCACACGCAGGAGCAGTCGCCCTCCACCCCACTCCCAGACCCTCGCGCTACCCGTGCTGTCCCACCGGATCGCTTCACGTACTCCCAGGACCACGTGCGAGCACAGGCCCGGAGGACCAAGCGGGGTCGCGGCGCGAGTCACGGCCAGTAGAGCAGACATCTCTTTATTTTTCTTTACATTCTTGTACTATATGGTTGTAAACTGAATATGTTGTTGTTTATATTCGGGACTCGCATTCCTACACTTCGCTGTTACGTTTTCCAAAAACAGGAGTCCTTTCCAGCCGTTGTGCAGAGAGGAAGCTGCCGCCCTTGCAGAGGGCGGCAAGCCCTCGGCTCCCCGCGGCCCGTGCGCGCCGTCAAGACGCACACGGCGCCGTGTGCCACGTCGGCTTGCCGCCCTTGCGAAGGGCGGCAGGGTCTAGTTTTGCAAATTTTTTCGGCGCTATAATATTTCTGTAAATATTAAAAAAAAAAAAATCTAAAAACAAAAAAAACTCGCGTTGTTTGTGTCGCGTAATTGGGCCTCGGCCTCCTGGACCTTTGGGTCGTTTTTTTTTTTGGAAAGAAAATTGAAATTTAATGAAATGTAGAAAATTTACTTATGCCAATTTTTTTTCGAAAGAACAAGAAAACTTCTTTTTTTGGTTAGAATCTGTGAAAGCCTGTTATTCACATAAGTTAAATTTGTAAAAAAAAAAGTCCATTTAACATTCTCAAATTATTTTAACTGATCACTTAACCCACAGACTATTTGCTGCCTCATTTTACACCCTTGGACTATTGAAAATAGTTCATGGTACCCTGTAAAGAAATTTCTCCTTTTTATTCTATGTAAATCGTATTTTTGCATTGAAATTTGATAGGATTGATAGATGCATTATAGTTTACATCTCAATATTTTTAGAATTTTGGAACTTTGGTAGTGTTGTCACCTATGACTTAAAAATTCATCTTAAAATATGACTTCTATATGGGGGCATGCCACTAAGCTGTAAAATAAATCATGTTTAGCAATTTAAGAGGTAAAATCAGCCAAAATAGTTTAGGGTTAAGTGATCTAATAAAATATTTCTAGGTGTAACACGGACTTTTTTCCCATAAAAAATTGTCCCATAGGTCATAATCCAAGTACTATAGATTAGAGTATAATATGACATATTCGAATTGAGATATGGTGTTGTAGCAGTAACGACTGCAACTTTAGCAGTCGGAGCATGTTATAGCCGTTGGATCGATGAGCCAACGCCCGGATTCGCTCTGTCATCCTGTTGCACCATCGATGCTACAGTAATCGCTATAGTACAGATTTGCTACAGTGTTTTCTGAACAGTATTTTCCTTCCATCTGAGCCGTTGATTTTTGATCCATCGGCTGCACTGCAACTGCTAAAGTTGCAGTCATAGTAACAACTGCACCAGATCTTGATCCGACATATTCCGTATTAGATCAACTTATTCTGGAATGCAGAGAGTACATGGGCATGACCTATAACTACCCGTGGGGTTATAGGTCCCCCTAACATATAAGATTGAAAGAAAAGAACAAAATACCTGCAATACGGGAACCTGGTAAAGCACAGAGATGTGGTGAAGTCGTAGCTTCATGACTCGACGCATTAGAGTTTAAAGTCCTTGAATTCATGAATATTACACACATGTAAGTGGACTTTTCACATGAATTTAGTCAAATCAGGAATGCGCTGCTGGTTTTTGTTTTTTTAGCATGTGTTAGGTGGCATATTAGCGATAATGTGTGTGTAGGGGTGTACGCATCTACCATTTAGGCCTTGTTTGGTTGGGGAAAAATTTTAGGTTTGGTTGTCATATTAGATATACGGACACACATTTGAAGTATTAAGCATAGTCTAATAACAAAACAAATTACAGATTCTGTCATTAAACTGCGAGACGAATTTATTAAGCCTAATTAATCCATCATTAGCAAATGTTTACTGTAGCACCACATTATCAAATCATGGCGCAATTAAGCTTAAAAGATTTGTCTCGCAATTTACACGCAATTGTGTAATTGATTTTTTTTCCTACATTTAGTATTCCATGTATGTGTCCAAACATATGATGTGACAGCGTGAAAATTTTTGTTTTAAGAACTAAACAGGGCCTTAATAGAAAAAAGAAGTCGAAAAAAGAAGGAACCTGAAGCACAACTGTTACAGCAGCACGTTTGCTCACATGTTACGCTGTAAAAAAGTGTTTGCTCACTTAGGAGTGTGGGTCAACTCAGGATAAGATTACACATTACACGTAGTACCAGCCAAATGTTGTTTATGTGTAAGAACTGATCAGGCATTCCCAAATTTGATGAAAGATATATTTGCAACTAAAACTATAACAAGTTGAAAACCACGATAAATGCAAAGGATACCAACAAGTTTGACGCCAAAGTGAAAAATTCCGATCGCTGGAGACTACTCTTCTGAACATTAGCTGTGGACACAGAGTGATGAGATGCCTGCAGAGTACATCATCATATGGTTTGCTCAGTTGCTCTTATGCTTAGAGAGAATAACAGGAACAAAAGGGGCAAAGTAAAATCAAGTTCAAAAATGACAGTGAAAACTGAAAAATCAGATCACAGAGACGATATGGTTTAACAGCAAAAGCAACAGCTCCATCTGAGATATCCACCGATGGTGTGCGGTCAGCAACGAATTAACAGCTTCAATCAATGCAGTCTTTTAAAATGGGCAGCACATGATCCGGCAGAGTTGACAAAGTACTGGACTGATCTAGCTGCACACTGCACAGCATTTTCAGATATATTACAGCAGCCATCAACAACCAGAGACTGTAATTTCTGCGCATGTACAAGCTCAGCTATTCCAACATCTGTCAAACCAGGACAATGCTGGAGCTTGAGATCAGTCAGGCATGGGTACTGCACAAGGAAGCACATTCCAGAATCAGTAATCTCCTTGCAATCGACGAGGCTGAGTGTCTCCATGAATGGTGCAGATGAGAGTCCCTTCATCCCCTTGTCATTGAAGAAGAGGGCACCGTTTAGTGTGAGAGTACGGATTGGACAATAATGCATGAGCTTCACAAGTCCCTCCTGTATGAAGCCTATTTCTGGAGGCTCCCAGTGATCAACACCTGTAAACGCGAGCTCAACATCCTGAAGCAAAGGACAGTTGTTGGTTAGAGCCTCAAGGCTTTCATCTGTAAGATCCGTTCTGAAAACTATGCCATCAGGTTCATGGTAGAGTCCAGGTATCATCCAAAGTGAGATGCTTTTAAGGTTCTTGCAGCTCTGGGATAGCACAATCATGTCCTTGTCAATAACACCGTTAACATACTCCAGGCATAGTCTCTCTAACGCCTTGCACTTCCTCAGCAGAAAACGTAGTCCAGTTTCTGGGCCTTCTGGCTCTGTTATAACTCGAGCCAGCCTTAAGTCCTCCAAATTCTGACAGCACAAATCATATCTATACACACAGTTAGCATTGTGCGAGGAGTCATGGCTGGGGCCAAAGTGTTTCCACAAGCTTTCCTTATTTTCAAACTCAAATTTCTTAAGCTTCATCCATCCTCGACCAAACTATAAAAAGTCATACTGGCTTATTTCCTGGCAATTGTTGACGACGAGTTCTTCCAATGATCCATCAGTGCCAAGGTACTCCAGCCACTCAGTGCTGCCAGCAATTCCCTTGCAATCATTAATGAAGAGAGAAGATAGGGCCTTGCAACCAAAAAATAGCATGAGAAGCCCACTTGAAGTTACTTCTGGTAGGGAGTTAAGCTTTAGAGATATCAACTTCTTGCAGTAAGATAGGCAAACAATACCAGCATCATTGATTTTTGAGCAGAAGGTTAAGGTAATATCATTAAGCAAAGTACAACAAGATGAAAGAACAAAGAGACCTTGGTTGTCGATATGGTTCCCATTACCAGGTGTTGAACCAGAGTAATCGATCTCTACTTTGAGCAAATTAGGAAACCGGGAACAAAGTGCTAAGAAATCTTCTGTTGCAAGTCCACAACCAAGGCGTATAGCAGCCCTTTGCTCTGCATCGATAGTGTAGAGCTGCTTCGACACCAGGGAAAGAGAATTAAGGTCGCTTGTCCTTGTAATCTTCTTGAGAATCTCGATGATTAGTTCCTCCGAGAGATGCTCCATTGAGAAACGCAGCAGTGCTAGTTAGGTAATCTCAAGGTTCAGCAGGTATCCAGATCCCTGGTCAAAATTAAGGAAATTATAATGAACCACATCATGGCAAAATGTCTGCGAAGCATACAGACAGTAATGAAATGCTAAACCTTTTGCTGAATGTGTTTCCAGTTTGCCTACTTATCTTCGCAGATAATGAGATAAACAAATAAGAACAAGCAAGAAAATAACCTATTTATTTATTTATTCATCTACAAAACATTAATGAACATAGTAACTTATTTAATTACTTGCCTCCAAATCAGTTAGCATAGACAAACTTTTGAATCTGTACTCTGTAGGCAGAAAATTTGAAGTAATGTAACAATCTACATATCTCAATTCTAATGCTGGTTAAATAAACCAATGTTCCACAAATGTCTGCAATTATATATGAATTAAAATCTGAAATTGCCGGTGCAAACAAGTGTACAAACAAAGCGAACTAACTTTAACAGGATCTGTTGGAATGACATATTTGGATGCACAGGCACCTTAGTAAACCCATCATATGGTTGAGCGATTTTTCTTGGATCTGTTGGCCCAAAACCAGGAGAAAGCCTTGTTACACCCCAAAAGCTAGCTCTAAGAGGTGAGGGGCTCCCCCCACTTTTAAGTTGGTTCAACTCCCCCTAGATTAGCAATGTGGGACTATTCCCAACAGGATCTCTCTAACTAATACGCGGCCTTCTTACTCGGTCATCTCAACCAAGAAGAGGATGTGGAGGCGACGTATATACCTCAAAGGAAACGGCCGGCGATTTGCCGGCGGCTTAGGGTTGTTTCTTGAGGCGGAACCAAGAAGAGGCAGAGGTGGCGCGGAGGCAAGTGTGGAGTGGACGAGGTGGCTGCGGCGCAAGCGTGGGGAAGCGCCGGTGGATTCCGATGTCGGGTGGATCACTCGACTGACCACTGCGCTCGCGCTCGCCGCCGGCGAATTCCTTCGTACGGAGGGGATAAAATGCTCCGGTCTCGAGCTCCAGGGACCTTGTTTGATTGGGCCGAGTAAGAGGCGAGATTGGGGTCCAATCCACGGGTGGTCCCTTTTTTTTTTTTTAATAAGTTCACTCTGACTCCGTCAAATATAAGTCCAATCGAATCCGTATCCCTCAATATATATATAATAAATAATATCAAATATGTTGATCCTATGCTGACATGGCTCGTTGACCTAGTCTAATAGGCTGACTTAGCATGTGGGCCCCACTTGTCATCCTCGCCTCTTCTTCCTCCTCTCTCTCCCCTTCCTCTTCCCCCTTCAGCCCTTCCTTCCCTTCTTCTCCACAGCAATGGCCCGTGCGGATGATAATGGGAAGCGGCGACAGGGCGTGCCGGACGAGCGACAAGCACTAGCGGCGTGAGCAAGATCTGTGTCCGAAAAGAGCGGCACCGCCCCGCCGACAAGAGTATCGTCACTGTTCACGGGGCCGGCAGGGCTGGTAGGGAGTGGAGTGGTCAAGAATCACCACCGCCTCCTCCCACGCGCTCTCCTCGGCCACTCCCGCCTCCTCCCCACATGCTCTCCTCGACTGCCTCCACCTTCTCTGCGCTCCCTCACCATCCGCGCCGAGCCAGACCTACCGCGCCTACACCTTCACTAGAGCCATCCACCTCAATAGCTGAGTCCCCAGGCGACGACGACGGTGGCGGTGGCCTTGTGGAGCTCCGCAACTTGATGCTCTTCTCCAGCGAAGAGAACCACACCTCACTGTAGACCGTCTCTCGAACTACGACATGGTGAGCGTCGGCGGTGAGTCGCGGTGACCCATGTGGGTGGCCACGCATTGCTTGCTATGTCGTTGCAGGAGGGTGGCCGTCGTCACGCCCCACGCCATCAACCTCCACGGCGAGCTCTCCACTGCCATCTGCACGCTCTTGCGCCAGGCCATCCTCAACATGTCCTAGCTAGAATGCTCTCGCCGGCGCGCTTTGACCCAGCCTTGCCACCTAGATCCCCACTTCCATCTGCGCGAGACGGGCACCTTTGTCGAGCGGTGCCCTGCTGCCTCTCGCCGCTGCCCTCTCCTCTACCTCCAGCCATAGCACCGCCTGTTGCCGCCCCTCTGCTGTGTAGGGAAGAGAGAATGGAAAAGAGAAGGAAGGTGAGGGAGGGGAGGATGACATGTGGGACCCACATTATTTTGTTATTTTTTGTGATGACTAGGCTGCCACGCGGATGCCAGATCAGTAGATACCACCGTCAATACAGCCTGGGAGTCATGTTGCACGGTTTTAACCATTGGAGGATACGTTGTTCCCGGTTTTACAGTTTAGGGATACGAATTAGATTTCTACCTATATTTGAGGGAGTCAAATTGGACTTTTTCCTTTTATATTCACTTATCAGCCCATGATGCTTTTAGACGAGGCTCGAGTGGGAGTCCTTGGGCCGCATAAAAACTGAACCGCATGCAAAACACCTTCTTACGCACTTATGGAAAAGTTCACTTTTGGTACCTTAACTATGAGCCAAGTTTCATCCGTACCTGAATCACAAAACCGGATATAGAGCATCCCGAAACTGTTAAAACCAGTGTAAGTGAAATCTATCGATGATTTATATGACGGTTTTGTCCTAGGTGGCATAACGTGGCACACTGTCATAGTTTACGTCTGACGTGGTGGTGGCACAAGTGACAAGAGCGCGGACTAACTGTGGCAGGAGTGCTAGCCCACGCAAAGTCTGTATTAATTGGTGACCAGTGCCGGCCACCTCATCTAGACACATCGAAGGGAGTATGATAGTACCTCTTGTCCCGATCCCCAGGGGCTTAAAAAAATTATATCTTGGTTTGGAACAACCTAACTAAAATTGTATCTAGGCCCCTAATGATTTTGGTGATTAATTACAATACGATTAAAGAGGACTGACATTTTTATTTAAGCAAATGTGAAGGTTATTATGTCCTCAATAAATTAGAATAATGCATATCCCGCCAAATACGTTGATGAGATGTGATGCGGCATAGGACAAATGGTATATTGTAACTTTTCTTTTTGTTTGAGTCAATAGGAATGCCGCACTATTAAGAGGGATGATGCATTGATATATGAGGAGTGATCAAAGTGCTCAAAATCAATTTTTAAAAAGTGTTTCTCCTCAAATTGAGTTGTTCTGGAAATTTTCGGAGTTATTCGAAAGCCATTTTCGGACTTTCCGAAAATGCACAGAACCAGATTTCGCTTCTGGAAATTTTCGGATATATCCGAAAGACATTTTCGGACTTTCCGAAAATGACTGTGAAGGCAAATATGGTTCTGTTCATTTTCGGACTTTTCCGAAATTGATTTTCGGAGTTTCCAAAAAACTTCAGTAAAGGCAAAAGTCGCTTTTGTGTATTTTCGGACTTGTTTGAAAGTGATTTTTGGACTTTTCCGAAAACATCCAGAATGATGTTTTGGTGCTGAAAATTTTCGGACTTATCCGAAATTTTTTTTCGGAATGTCTGAAAAATCTTTCGTTGACTTTGCTATTGGTGCTGAGCTGGAATTTTCGGACATGTCCGAAAACCTTTCGGGATATCCGAAAATCTCAATTATTGTGTATAATGGGCAGAATCTGGGCTGTGGCTATAAATAGCCCCCTCCCCTCACTTGTGAGGGCTGCTGGTTCCATTCCAATCATTTGTGCCCTTGGCTTGCTCTCTCTCTAGCACTTTTGAGCCTTGCTTTCTTGTTTTCCCTCTCACCCGTGTTCGATTTGGATTTGGTGTGTGTGTGAGAGTTGTGGATTCGAGTTTGTGTGAGTGCTTGTCATTGACTTCATGAAGATTTGTGAGCACTTGCATCATCTCCGGGAGTTCTTTGCTTCATTTGTTATTCTTGGAGGTTGAGGACTCCTAGGCGGCTAGGTGTCGCTCCCGAGCCACCGATCTACTTGTGGTTGGCCGGGAGAAGTTTGTGAAGGTCGGATCTCACCTCCGAAACGGAAGAGATACCCTTAGTGGAAGGAGGAGTGCTTAGTGCAACCTCTTGAGGAAAGGGTTAGCTAAGACCCGGCTCTTAGTGAGCTCCTCAACGGAGAGTAGAATCCCCTCAAGGATTCGAACTTCGGGAACAACCTCGTGAGCTTCATCTTTGGTGACTTTACTTCCTCCCTCTCCACTAGCTTTGCTTGTTTGAGCCGCTATAGGTCTAGTTGCTGTTTGTACTAGCATATTATTGTTGTAGGCAACTAGATCTAGGATTTACTTTGCTATTTGTGCTGACTCCGAAAATTTTCGGATATATCCGAAAATTTCGGAAATATCTGAAAATTACTGCTTCCGCTTTTAATTGATTTTTGAATTAGCCTATTCAGCCCCCCTCTAGGCCTAATTGACACTTTCACTAAGAATGCAATCAGCAGCAGGAAGATTTATACTTCCTCCGTTTCACAATATAAGTCATTATAGCATTTCCCACATTTATATTTATGTTAATGAATCTAGATAGAGATAGATATCTATCTAGATATAAATGTGGGAAATGCTAGAATGAGTTACAATGTGAAACGAAGGAAGTAATATCGAATGCCAACAGTCATGCATCATCACCACCATATAGCACTATATTTACAGCATCGGTTAGGCTGTCGATTCACATTGTGAAACGAAGGAAGTAATATCGAATGCCAACAGTCATGCATCATCACCACCATATAGCAACTATATTTACAGCATCGGTTAGGCTGTCGATTCACATTGTGAAACGAAGGAAGTAATATCGAATGCCAACAGTCATGCATCATCACCACCATATAGCAACTATATTTACAGCATCGGTTAGGCTGTCGATTCGCCTCTCCTGATTTGCGACGACTACAGTACAGGGGGCGTCGAAATTCCTGATGTGGATACCTAGAGGCTAAAAAGCAGAGGAAAGGCTGCACGTTATCACGACTGACTGGGACTGGGAACTAAGGAAAGGGACGGAACACACACGCTGATCGTAGATAAGTAGCTGGATTTCCATGGATATTGATTGATGATTCCTGTACGATATGTTGAACATTGCTACGAAGAAAGGCCAGATGCAACCAAGACTTGACCAGCAAACGATTTGTATGCTTGGCGCCATTTTGAGCTGTGCTCAACGTACCATCTTGTTGAAAATGATGAGTGTGATGAACGTACGCAGCACTGTACAATTCGCGGACCTTATACACACTTTGTGCCCAAATATCTTATTATTGGACATGGTCAGTGTGACATAAACGCAGCACCATGCGTTTATTCACCAGATATCCTACAGTCGTCTTCCATTCGATCGAATACTACGATCTGGACTAGTTTTTTTTTTTAAAAAGAAAATAATAATAATCCAAGGCAACCATGAACGCAAGCATGCAGCGATCTGGACTCCATCAATGCAAACATGAGAGATTATGACTTAGTCCGTGTTGGTGAATGGTGATGAACAGCGAACCCCTGGACGGGCACGGCGCCGAGAGCTCAGCAGCTTTGGGTGCTATTTTATTTTTTTTTCCTTGATCAAATTGATTTCTCATCGGAAACCATACTGATACTTGTCATGTCATAAATAGCCTTAAACTTAGGGGACCGGCGCGCGCGCCAGCTGCTCTCGGGCCTCCGGCCCATCAGCCCATTTTTTCTTTTTTTTTTCACGATTTGCTTTTTTCTTTTTCTTTTGCAATTTTTTTCGGTTTTTTCTGATTACCTTTTTTAATCTTTAGCACACTTATTTTTTTCAAAATGTTTTGAGTTGAAAGTTTAAATCTTAACTTGAAAATTTTAAATCTGATTTGAAAGTATTCAAATCTCGATTTGAAAATTTTCGAATCTGAGTTGAAAGTTTTTGAATCTGAGTTGAAAGTTTTCAAATCTGAGTCGAAAGTTTTCGGATTGGAGTCGAAAGTTTTCGAATCTGAGTCGAAAGTTTTTGAATCGGAGTCGAAAGTTTTCAAATCTCAAGTTGAAAGTTTTTAAATCTGAGTCGAAAGTTTTCATATTTTTTCAAATCCGTACTTGAAAGTTTTCAAATCTCGAGTTGAAAGTTTTCAAATTTGAGTTGAAAATTTTCAAATTGAGTTTTGAAAGTTTTTAAAATTTGACTTCAAAAGTTTTCAAATCTAACTTGAAAGTTTTTAATCAGTTAGTAGAAAAAATCTTTCGGAAAAAAATCATATCTTAATTACCGTCATTATCTACTAATCACTTAGTTAATTAAACTAAACTATCGGAAATGCTCGCCGCCAACGCGCACGCGCCACTTGTGCCCGCGACGGTGCCGGTGTTTGCTTCACCTCGTGCCACGGCCCAGCGGCGGCTGGAGCGGCATGCTCGCTGGATGGTCGCGAAGGAGGAGGGCGAGGCCGCGGGCTAGGACGCATTGTCGTTGGCCCGTCCTGACAGCATGCGAGGCGGCGGCGTGTGGTCCACTCCGCGTCATGAGGTTCTGGCCGTAGCGACGCGTGGCCATGGGCGGCGCCGTGAGGCTGTGGCTGGAGGTGGTCTGCGTGTTAGCGTGGGTCACGCTTGGTCACTCGGGCCAGCAGCACAGTGACTAGGCTTGGGTGCTGAAGGGATGGCGTGGTGGTCCAGCGACGGTCGTTGAGCACAACGGTTGTATGGGCTTTGATTGGGAATCGCTGGTGAAAACCTTGCCAGGCCATGGGCCGGCATGACGGCGACTATGCCTTTAGGCGTCATTCCCTTTCTTGGAGGCGTCGTTTTGGCGTCGATCCTTCTAGCAGCAAGAACCTTCCGTGTGCAACCTAGCCATTGGTGGACTCCTGCAACACTTCCAAAGCTCTATAGGCCTAAGGTGTTTGACGAGGCCTTCGCCGCCTTGGTCTCGTTTCTTGCTCTGCTGCGGGTGTTCATCATCCTTATTTGGTTACTGTTGGGTAGAGTCGGAGCTGCTTCACTGTACGGGTGCGATGAAGCTCAGCAACGATGATACACTGCAATCTCCTTATAGGGTTGTTGATGCTAGCTATGTGTAGGAAGTGGCTCCTTGGTAGTTTGGGCTGATGTGCTTCGTCAGTGTCAATTTTGTTTGTTCATTTTAGCTTTGAGGTAGCATCGCAGTGAAGTCGAAGCTGCTGTGTTGATTGGGTGGCAAGCTCGGCAACGATAACATGTGTAGGTTGCTGTGTCGCCTCTATGGCAATTTTGGTCGATGCCTTATGTTAGGCTCCGTCGTGGTAGCATATGTTAGGTTAGCTATGGTGTGGTCTTGTAGTTATGGTTTTCGCTCAGTTTTTCCTAATTAACTAGGCAGCGTAAGGTTTGATCCCGTTTTCTTCTTAAAATTGGACACCTTCTTAATATAAAACGTCGGCAATGGCCTGACCATTTTAAAAAAAAAATTACGTCTCCGGGCCTCTTTGCATGTCATCTAAATTACATATTTAATTATAATGGTTATTCAAAATAATATGTTTTTATGATGGTAATGCCACTTTTACCTATCAAGTCTTAATATTTATATCAGTATATATCAGTTAAGATTTTTAGACCTGGCTATGCATATATTCCTCTAAAATATATTCCTCTAAATATATATGTCTATTTCAAAACACTACGTGTACTCCGGAACAGTTCAGCTCTTAAAGAGAACAGTGTAAAACGACGTTGGAACGAACAGTCCTTAGCGAAAACTTGCCAAGTCAAAGTCGTCGGGTGTGTACATAAATTTACATATCATTGTTTATTTGTTTTAATTTTCGTGGTTAATTAGCACCCAAGTAGCTAGGTAGGACATGATAGTGCTACACCCCTCTCGTCTTTATATACGATTCCTCCGTTCCTTGTGAAAACTGAGGTTGCAAAAGTAGTGTGCTCGATATATCCACCAAAAGCACACAGATATTCGCTTATCCATGTCTCCCCACCGAGGAGCAGCTGTGGCTTCTATTTGCGCTGCGTTTTATGATAGTATTTGGCTATTGGTACTACTGCTGAGCACGGCGCTGGCTGCAGAGACACTCGACGGTGCGCAGGCAGCGTCGTCGCAATGCCAGAACGCCACCAAGTGCGGTGGTGTAGACATCGTCTACCCGTTCGGCCTCAGTTCAAGCGGCTGCGCTATGTCGCCTTCCTTTGAAGTCGACTGCAACAACACCGGGAATGGCGTCCAGAAGCCATTCCTTGGATATGTCGAGCTCCTCAGCATCGATGTCCAGCTTAGTCAGGCCCGCGTGAGGACTCGTATATCTTCTTCCTGCTATAACATCTCAACCCGAGAGATGAACTTCGATGACCTGTGGTATGTGGACCTGAAGGACACGCCGTACAGGTTCTCGGACTCCGCCAACAAGTTCACTATTATTGGGTGCCGAACACTGGCATACATCGCCGATCAGGATGACGTGGGCAAGTACATGAGCGGCTGTGTCTCCGTCTGCCGGCGAGGTGAACTAACGAGCCTGATCAATGGCACCTGTTCTGGGAAAGGCTGTTGTCAGACTGCCATCCCAAAGGGCCTCGATTACTACCAGGTGTGGTTTGAGCAAAGCATGAACACGTCGGGGATCTATAATCGAACCCCCTGCAGCTACGCTGTGCTCATGGAAGCGTCCAACTTCTCCTTTTCAACCACCTACCTGACTTCACCGTTCGAGTTCAACAATACCTATGGCGGCGAGGCACCGGTGGTGCTTGATTGGGCTATCAACACCGCCAACACTTGTGAGGAAGCTATGGGAAATCTCACATCCTATGCTTGCAAAAGCGACAATGCAAAGTGTATCAACTCCTCCGATACAACAGGCTACATCTGTAGGTGCCAAGAAGGATACCAAGGCAATCCTTACCTTAAAGGTCCCAACGGTTGTCAAGGTAATTTTCCCTCTACTCCATATAGCCAGAATTTTGAAATTGTGATTATACTCGATCGAGTATTTCCTAACTAGTATGAAATACCTGTATCATGCAGTGAGCTGTGCATACGCAGCTTTCTTAAGTACGTTTCGTTCAACTTCTTTTCGTATTTGAGGGCATTAGACCTTTAATTTGGTTATGCATATAATTAAACAGTTTCCCTCTCACTACTTAAAAACCGATTTTTTATAACGTTGCCCTATAATTTTCGCTGGCGGCCATGGGCTATGACCACCAGCACAAATATGTAAGGAGGGGTCGTGGGTACGGGCCGCCAGCGAAAACATATCTTCGCTGGCGGCTGAGTAAAGCGGGCCGCCCGTGAAGATATTCCTATTTTCACTGGCGGCGGACCTAAGGGACCACCAGCGAAGATGGAAAAAAGATGGAAAGTCTTCACTGGCGGTGTGGTGATGTGGGCCGCCAGCGAAGATGAACCTATTTTCGCTAGCGGCCCACTTAAGCCACCACCACTCCTATTATTTTCTATGGCGATGGCTTAAGTGGTCCGCCAGCGAAAATAGCTTCTCCTATATAAAGTCGAGCCCGAGCTGCCATGCCATTTGAGCACGATTTTCTCTCTTATAAACACAAACATAGGGGAGAAGGTTTTGAAGTCGAATGGTTTGATAGATCCATTGCGCCAAATGTTAGTTATACTTTCTGCTACTCTATTTCTCACTTTTTATTTCATTTTTATATGTTCTATGTTGAGAATTTAGCAAGGCATATGTACCATGGCCATGTTTGTTTTATTTTTTTATGTGGAGCACAAAACGGTCAAACTTTAAATAAATTTGACTGAATTTGAATAAATTCTTACCAAATTCATTAAACTTTAAAAATTCAAAAACTTCAGGCGAGATAGTTGCATACCTATTCCGAAATTTCGAAGCAAAATTTCAATCCCTGATCCTAACACTAACAGATACCCCAAACGTCGCCGTCGCTTTTAAGGTCCATTGCCGGAGAAGACGTATATACATTTGTTGTCACCATTGCTGGTCTGAAACCACCGCCACCATTTGGCTGTATTTTGCGTGGGAGAGAAGCGTGGTGATGATAGCGATCGAGAGTAGGAAGAAGCTAGACGACTCGATGTCCGACGTCGACAACACTTTGTTATTAGTCGACTGATGGTTTCGGAATTTTCAGCTAACTGATCAAAAGCAAGGCTATTTTTTTTTAAAAATATTTCTAGTCTTTGTTTCATATTCTCACTTTTTTTCCATTTTAGATTTCTTTTTTTTTCCCGCGGACCGCTGTCCCCCCCTACCTCCTCTCAAGATTGCCGGATTCATTTTTTGTTTTACAACATTATTAATCCATTCAATTTTATTATTGTCTTTTTTTAAAAAAATTACCTATACAAATTCAAGTTTGTTAGATAATTGCTTTTTTTTTTTTTTGCATATGGGTACTTGGGCAAGGGGATCATGGTGAGTGACCGTGAGAAAAATGAACAAGGACTAAAAGCTAATCAGCTCATTATTGATTAGCTTTTGTACTAAAAGGAGCCTATTTTTATAGATGCATGTAACGCTATATTTTTCTAAAAAACTTTTCATTTGATTGTAGATATTAATGAATGTCAACATGGAGAGAATTACCCTTGCTATGGAGATTGCTACAATAAACCTGGAAGTTTCGATTGTGTGTGTCATGCGGGTAGTAGTGGAAATGCGGCAATTCAAGGAGGATGCCGAAAAGACCTCTTATCACCGAAAACACGACTGGCAATTGGTACACATTTATTCCAACTCTATGTTACCTCATCTTGATCTGCTTGATCTCTGTTTTAAACATATCAGTTTCAAAACACTTTGCTAATCATGTATCTCTGTTTCCATAGGTGTTGTTGCCAGTGTATTGGCTGTCCTCTTTGGATTCCTAGGATGGGAAGTGATTCGACACAAACAAAAAATTAAACGACAGGCTCTATTAAGACAGACTGATGAGTTTTTTCAACAACATGGAGGCCAGATATTGCTAGAAATGATGAAAGCAGATGGAAATGATGGGTTCACCCTCTACAAGAGAGGGGAGATAGAGACTGCCACAAATAATTTCAGCAAGGCACATGTCATTGGGGAAGGAGGGCAGGGAACAGTTTATAAGGCTGTTATAGATGGAGTTGCCGTCGCAATAAAGAAGTGCAAGGAGATTGACGAGAGCAGGAAGATGGAGTTTGTGCAAGAGCTGGTCATACTTTGTCGTGTTAGCCATCCCAACATTGTCAAGTTGCTTGGCTGTTGCCTCCAATTTGAGGCACCGATGCTTGTGTATGAGTTTGTACAGAACAAAACACTGCAAGAGCTGCTAGATCTTCAGAGGAGTAGGCGGTTCCATGTCACACTGGGAACCCGCCTAAGGATTGCTGCTGAATCCGCAGACGCACTTTCACATCTCCACTCTTTGCCACACCCAATACTCCATGGTGATGTGAAGACAGCCAACATCCTTCTCGCAAATGGCTTGGTTGCAAAGGTGTCTGATTTTGGATGTTCGACGATTGATAAGAGAACTCAGGCTGTACCCAAAGGCACACCAGGGTATATTGACCCGGACTATCTAGTTGAGTACCAACTCACAACCAGAAATGATGTGTATAGCTTCGGAGTCATTCTTCTTGAGCTTCTAACCGGTAGGAGGCCACTGTCAAAAGAAAGAAAAAGCTTAACACTGATGTTTCAGGAGGCTAGGTCCAATGGCACACTCATTGAGCTCCTTGACAGTGACATTGTTGATGAAACGAGCATGAGAGTGATCAAGCGGGCTGCAGATCTAGTGAGTCAATGCTTGGTTGTTCCGGGTACGACAAGGCCATCAATGACACTAGTGGCAGCGGAGCTCCGCCGATTAGCGGAAGCAGATGAAGTGAAGCGAAGCCCACAGCCACCATTGGTGCTCGAGGATCTGAGATTTATGGATATGGGCAGTACAACGAACACTTTGTATGGAGAGAGCAGGACGAGTGGGGCTTATAGCTTGGAGAAGAAAGCTGTGTTGAGTATAGAGTTTGCGAGATGATCGATGTATTACTTGTTATATTGATTCCCTTGTGTCGTTTTCTAGTGCGTGTTGGATTTAGTGTTCTTCCTCACTTTGGGGGTGGAGGATCTGGTTTAGTTTTTTTTTTTATTTTTGACTTGAGGATCTGGTTTAGTTGTGTGTGATAGTGAAACATTTGTTGTGTGGATGTGGAGTAACAGTACAAGAACCTGTAAAACATTATAGCATTAAGTGTATTCTATAACTAATGATTAGTAGAATTGTAATCTAACAAAACTATACAGTACTTCTTTTATTGTTGTTGCACATAAAAAGAAAACTGCAATACATCTCCGTTAGAAGAATTAGGGATTTATATCTTTTCATTTGTTAGTCTTAATACAATTGGGAAAACTTACAATTAGCATCATTAAAGAAGTCTTTTTTGTATGTGCATATTTTCAGAAATGATGCTTGGTAACTACCCAATTCTAGCAGGAAAATAACACCATATACGAGCTTAGAACTTATATTAGTATAGAAGAATATTGCCATCTAGAAAAATAAAGTTCATAAAAAAGGTTGCATCTAGACAAAGACAAATAGAACAATGTAGTGGTAGAGAATTAAATTTTGATTTCGAAGGAAGATTGCTGCTGCCCTGAAGGAAAATAAAAGTGCATCATGCATATTTTTGTTAAATAAGTCTGTTGTACTCATAAGGTTAAGCTGTTTAGTCCCGTAATTTTAGTCATAGTTTTTGATTGACAATTCCTGCATGAATATCAGATATCTCATTCACAATCACAAGCAAAACTGAACGCATATATTTCATACAGCCTCAGAAATGAATTGAGGGTTCATATCCTTGCGCCGATCAATCCATCATTCGATGCAAAGCTGACATATTTACCAATGAAATAGCTTGCTGTGTTCTTTTCAGCACGGAGGTTCATCCAGAAAGTAATTGCCGGATTGTAATGCTCCATTAGTTATGCAGTGCATGGCGGATCGGCTGAGGAAGACACATCGGTATGGCTATATTACATAGATAAGTGATAGCTAACAAATAGTCAATTGTGTACTCTATTATGTTTGTATTGCTCTTTTACTGAAGTTCTGCCATTGCAAAGATATATAATTTCCTGAGAAACATTAATGAGCGATGAATTAATTGTATCCTGGGGAACATGATTCCTTCAACATATCCATCCAACTATTGGACAAGGGGAAGGTAGCAGTTATTTGAAGGAACGGTTCACATCAGTTACCACCGTCTGTCCAATTGTCCATTTGACTGTACTTACTGGGTCGTCGTTTTACATCATTCGTCCGGATTTTTCTTTGATGTTGCCACAGCCGACGAAAACCATACCATTTGATTGAGTATTACGTCAAATCGTCAATGCAATTTTACGTTAACGCTTACAAGCTCTGTACTTTTTTATTGTCGTTTTACATACCAAATTATGGAAGGCGCTTTTAACAAGAAATTTTAAGAACATAAGATGTAATAAAAATGTCGTACAATGGAATATTTCAACAGTTGCTCCAAGTCGTGATTTATTCGGACGAAGTCGAGATGCAACGGCGACTTGGTCAGGTCATTGGAGCATCTTGTTGGGAATGGCCGGTGTGCTAAACAGAGCACTGTCCATGCACGCAATGGATGATCGATACATCAACGTTTCGTACAAAAGTTTTTCATCTTCAAGTTTCTTTAAAAACAAATAAATATATTTCTAAGTTTATAATAGCAGTCAATACTTAATCAATCATTCATCGTTTGTTGCCCATATGTCATGTTTTATTTAACATGTACTCTTAATACGATGATATATATGATTCATCTAATGTATGGTCATATATATTTCTAGTTAATTTGAGGCTATTAGGAAGTGCCCAACTATTATTAATAAATTATATAGACAGATCATAGCAACATGATTTACGTATGGAAAGCTTCTTGAACCACTAACTACGACTCTCTCCTTCAAAAATATAATTATATGCATCTAGATAACTAATGTATCCGTTTTATATTATAAGTCGATTTAACTTCTTTCTAAGTGCTTTGATCAATAAAAATAAAAAAAATATCAAAATATATTTAATGTTAGATTCAATAAAACTAATTTAGTGCTATAAATATTCATGCAGTTTAAATAATCCAAAGCGATTTATAATATAAAATAGAGAGAGTATATTTTAGAACGGTGGGAATGAATAACGTTTTTTTTCATCTGGCAGAGATGCCAGTTGTAGGAAAAATAGTAATGCATGCGAAGACTTTGTTGAGAGTTATAAAAAATAATGACTTTGTTGAGTTAGTCAAGTCGCCGTTAACGTTCAGAGCTTGTTCACTTTGTTACCATTTTCAACCTTAGCAAGTTTTGGCAAAGTTACCAAAAAAATGACTATATTTAGTTTGTTGCCAAATTTTAGTAAGCACATATGAAATCTTGCCAAAATTTGACAACCTTGTCAAAATTTTGACAAACTTACCAAAATTTGGCAATGACAAAACTTGATAAGGTTAAAAATGGTAGCAAAATGAACAAGCCCTTAATCTTTTTCATTTCTTCTATAATTCTGTGGCTAGTGTCCAAGTAAGGATCGTTTCTTGCCGGGACGGCCAAATTCGTTGACCGCCCTATGTGTATTAAGGGAAAGAGAGTTACAGATAGATGTTACAAATCGACATTAAACTGTCGAGGGCTTTGGGTTGAGAGGGAAGATAAAACAAAGAAAACACATTGGCTCATTGCCGTGCAGCTAACTGCCCAGCAAGTCTACTATCTCAAAGATTCCTGCTTCTCTCCAAGTGAGGATCTCCTCTCTGATCATACCATAAATTTGCTCTCATGTCTTGGAACTCTGTTCGAAGATCCTCGCGTTATGTTCCTTCCAGATGAACCAGCAAACCATGACCACTAGCGAATAGAACGCTTTCCTGTAGCGCATCTGAAAAACAAGGCGCGGATGAGCCCACCAGTCAGAGAAATCTTTTTCGTTTTCCTACGGTAATGGGAATGGCGTCCCGATCCACCCTCTGATCATGCGCCAAACTCTGTTAGTCAGAGGACAGGAAGAGAGGAGGTGCTGGCAGGTTTCGGGATCTCTGTTTCAACCGATTTCTTTGCGACTCAGGCCTGTTTAGTTGGCAAAAAATTTTGCCACTGCATATCACATCGGATATATGAATACACATTTGAAGTATTAAACATAGTCTAATAACAAAATAAATTATAGATTTTGCCAAAATCTGCGAGACAAATTTATTAAGCCTAATTAATCTGTCGTTAACAAATATTTACTATAGCACCACATTATCAAATAATGACGCAATCTATCTATCTATCTATCTATCTATCTATCTATCTATCTATCTTCTATCTATTATTATATACTAAAAGTCCATTAAACTTCCTACAAACACTCCTAGGCTGCCACGTCGTGTTCCTATAAACGCTCCTATGCCGCCACGTGGCACTGCAATAAATCATAGAAATTATAAGAAAAAGAAAAAACATCTAGCCGTCGATTTTCATTTAATCTGGTGGTCCCAATATTTTTAACCATTAGATCGATCTTAAAAAAGTCCACCTGTATTTCCAATCATTGGTACGTGCGTACCTAAGTACGTAGGAATTTCTAAATCTAAAACAAAAGTGCGTACGTACGTGCACATGCTGGGCCCCACGCCTTTCTATATTTCTTTTTCTTCCGTTCTCGCTTAGATAAAAACCAAGGTAATAATTTGTAAAAACCTATATAAACTATGCTTTAATTTGTAAAAAAAAAATACTCCCTTCGTCCCAGAATATAAGAAGTTTTAGAGTTGGACACGGTTATTATGAAAGTAGGCAGAAGTGAGTGGTAGAGGGTTGTGATTGGATTAGTAGTGGAGTGTGATTGGTTGGAAAGATAATGCTAATGGAGAAGCTGCTATATTTTAGGACAAATCTTGAGGGTTAAAAGTTATTATATTTGGGACGGAGGGAGTATGTTATTTTGATTTTGTAACTAGGCGCATGCCATCAAAACATCCACGAAAAATATAAATTATATCTCTGCTATTATAAAAATTGAAGATGTTTTTACCAGTACTTTAGTACGTCATTCGTATATGTGTCGGTATTTTAACTCTGTTCGCTTCTGCAAATAAATATACGTATTTGAGTCGGTTTTTAAGTTTGTGCGCTTTTGCAAATACAGGAGAATTTGTATAAGAAATCTCTTTTAAAAAAACTCGCATGTTAATTTGAGATGATCGGACTACCAATAAGTGGTTAAATTAGACTTACGTTTCAAAAATAAAAAAAACCTATTTGTGAGTAGCATTCTCAAACTTATTTACTCCCTACTGAAAAATATACTAAAAAAAACCCTGTTTGTGAGTAGTTAAATTAGATATGTGAAAATGACATTACTAAATTTATCACAAACATACTTTTCATGTATTATGTGCTTCTCTATTTATATATTATTAGAAAAGAAAGATAAAATATATTCTTCAGACATCGACGTCGATGTTCTTTATCTCCTACTTAGGCTTCGTTCGCTACTTAGGCTTTCGTTCAATCTAGCTCATTGGATGGGCTTATCAAGGGTCCGCAAAACTATATAGATCATTAGCGCGAGATTAATTAATTATTAAATTATACAATTTTAAAAATGGATTTCATTGATTTTCTAAAACATTTATATAGAAATATTTGTAAAAATACACACCAACCATTTAGCAATTCGGGAAATACGCTCATGATAAATAAAGGAGTAGTCGATTTGAAAACCACTTTAGAACTTAGCGTTAAATTCATTACTTATGTACTAAAATTCTTAATACTTAGTATATAATGTACATTATCAATCAGAAATAGCCTAATATATCAATTGTATATCCCCACTACTCCCTGTGTATATAATTTCTATATACAAACTACTATCCACCAAACACCAAGTCATACTGCGCATCTATGCACACTACACCTATTAATTAGGTGACGTACAACGAGCATGTGTATCATCAAGCAACAAAGAAAAAAAAAGATACTAAGTGAGCAACCATTAGGTAAGTAGAGGGTGCCACCAAGCCACAACAAACTATAATTGACTACTAGCAGACTGTGAGTATAACTAAATGTGTTTTTATACTCCAAGCACTTCTAAAATATCACGTGATGCTCTCATATATCTTTAATATCTCAAAATTATAAGTAAAAAGCAAAAGATCTTGCCATTGATTTACACTTAAATCGGGAAATCCATTATTTTAAGCCATATATTAGATCTATTCAAGTAATCCTCTTCTCCTAGAAACCAATGAATCCCTTACTATGTACGTACATACTTGACATATGTAAAAGAAAGAGTGCATATTCAATTCTCACAGGTATTCTTTTTTTTTTCTTTGTAGTACTAAGGTTTTTCTCAAATAGTGCATATATGTAGTGACCATTCATGGCAATGTTTTCCAAGGAGCCATGTCACCGTGGCGCTGCTTCACGTACGCTATCCTTCCAATTTTTTTGAAAGTAAATATTTTACTAGCTATATAAAAGGTAATAGTAGGCGCTCATATAAACATGTGGATGCCTACCCTATAAATTCACATACCTACCCCTATGAGATAAAAAATATTAGCTCAAATAAACATGAAAAAGTAAGTACATACGAGAGACTACTATTCACCCGAAAAACATATATATGTAACATAAAAAAATGTCACGTGGAACCACACTATATCCTTTTTACATTATTATGAAATAGTGTTAACAAAATTAGCACAAATAATTTTTGCAATATATATTATTGCTTGGTATATTACCCATGAACTAGATGTGTAATAAAAGAAAAGAAATCAAAACCCATATTAACTCATATGTTTGTGGAGAAAGGTGATAGGTGAGTTTAAATATAACACAGATAAAGTGATGGTTCTATGAATATGATAGACATTATCATTTAGTGTATCATTTACGATTATAAGATAAACTATGGTTCTTGAATATTGTGAGATATCACTTCTTTTAGTATTATTTTTATACACAATAAATAAATAGCCTGCGCGTCTGCGGGCTTCCTTCCTAGTTAGGCTTAAAAGATTTATCTTGCAATTTCCTGGCGAACTGTGTAATTGATTTATTTCTATATTTAATACTCCGTGCATGTGTTCAACCATTTGATGTGATAGCGTGAAAAATTTTGTGTGGCAACTAAACAGTCCCTCAATTATCAATTTTCAACCGATTTCAGTATCCCAAATCAGTCCCTTCTATTTTCCCTGTGTAACACTATTTGCATTAACAGTTTACTAGTAATATACCCGTGCTAAACACTACAGTGCAATTTTCTTTGTTTTTAATAACCTTTAAATTTTCATATTAGAAAAAAATATTTTTCTATGATATGTGCAATTGAGTTTTAATTCAACTCATACCGTACATCAAATATCTTTCACGCAATTACGCAAAGTACAATATACGGTATTATTGTCGGCGGATGTCAGGACGGTTGTCGTGGGACGGGAGCGACGACTCGGGGCAGCGTCAAGGGACAAAGGCAGTTGAGGGGCTGCAGGGCAGTGTTTGTTTGCTTGCGGAGAATGGTGGCGGTGCGGTGCGGCAGGGGTGACAATTGACGCGGAGGGGACAGCACACCGTCGATGGAGGCAGCGCGTAATGTACCCTTCTCCAAACAAACTTACCCTTGTCAGAAGAAAAAAAAAGTTAATGTACTTGTTTAAATATCTATCAGTCAGCGTGGACATTCAAGCTTATACTTCTTAACAGCATATGTATCTAAGAAACTTAAAACTTCTTTAAATTTCAGTAAGCATGTGCATTCAAACTTATAAAATCTTGTTCAATTATAATATAAAATCAGATTTTTTTTTAAAAAAAAGACGATCAGACAAGCGCATGCTTATATGCTTGATTCGATTTTACAACTTTCACAAACAACAGAGAGACAACCAGAGGGTTTCTAATCAGCAAGTGGTGCAAATAAGATTGTACATAGTGCAAACAATAGGGGCGTTAATTTTATGTCATGAAAGTAATCAATGAATCAACTTCTCTATCGACAGGGAGATACAGTTAAGAAAATCAGAAGATAACACCTCTTCTCAACCAATCATAACATTGCATGGCCCACCTACCTTCACTTTTCCTCCAACCATAACACTCCCTCATTTAATTGTATTAATTTTCTTAATAACCGTGTCCAACTTAATTAATTAACCTGAATGTTACAAACTATCGATAAATTAAAACAACTAGGAAGGTAGCCCGCGCGATGCGCGGGTATATGTATTAGTTTGTTAAAAATCGGTCTAACAAATTAATTTCAAATTAAAAGTCAGATGTTTTTCATCCGACTTTTTCTTTCAGTGAGCCAAGTCAAATGATGTGGTGTTTTTTTTTCAATTTGAGTTAGAATCACGCGTGCTCTCTCTCATGAACAGAACATATACGTGGAGTATGTGCGGCTGAATCATGGATGGCATCATCAAGCAATGGTGGACGGAATCATCTTGAAGTTTTTAAGTAGGTTAAGATTAAGATTAGATCTAATGATTGAAAATATTGGAAAAGCGGTGGTTAGATTTTTTTAATATAATTTCTGTGAATTTTACACGTGATCATAATTAAACGTGATTATAATTACATGTCGGTTTAGGGGCATTGGTATGATTGCCACGTGATGATTTTAGGGGCATTTAAAGGATCTAAATTTAATATTTGTTTAATATGGGGCTTAAAAATTTGATCTTAAACATTTATATTAGAAGTTTGAGCTATGTATATGGATCTCGAATTATGTATTTAATTATAAATGACACAATAATTCAAAAAATTGAGAAAAAATGTAACTTGATATTTATAATCATTTAGAAATCTGATTATTAGTTTTTGATAGATTGAGTGTTAACTTAAAAAATAGCAATTAGCTTAAGAAATAGGAGAGAAGAGGAGAGTTAGGAGGGTGGAGGGAGAACTCAACTACGTAGGTGCGCACGTATGGAGGTGGCGGTGAGGATGCAGGTATTAGATTTTCTTTTTAGATGAAGATCTAATGGTTAAGATTAATGGGTCCATCAATTTTTAAAAGAATAATCGCTAAACATTTATTAGAATTTTTGTGATTTTTTATTAATCTATTAGCTAGAAAATTAAAAGAAGGAAGGAAGGAAAGAAGCAGGATGTACGTACCGTGAGAGGAGGCCCGGGAGGAAGGGGGCAGTGGAGATGGGTTTTGGATTTTTTTTTAAAGATAGATCTAATGGTGTATAATATTTGGTCCATCGTATTAAGTGAAAATCGAGGGCCAGATGTTTTTTTTCCTCATAATTTTTTTTATTTCTCTAATTTATTAAAGCGTCATGTGAAAGTTAGGAGTGTTTATAGAAAATTTAATGGACTTTAGCTAAATAATAGGAAGGGGAAGAGGAGAGGAGAACCCTGAGCTTTTCGGAGAGGAAGGGTCGATCGATTTAAATAAAACCGATGATCATATGTATTTTTTTCCCTCAAAAATAGGTTTTTTTAAAAAAAAATTATTAGATGTGAAATGTGAAGACATAGAGGTGTTGTAATGGACATCTCATAGATGATGATACGATATATGTTGTCAATTTTTATATAACGTTTCATTGCTGTTTAGTTATCACGGAAAGGATATGGATTCATGTCTAAAATTATATTTATCATATATCAAGAAAGGCCTATATGGATCAAACTAAAAACTGAATATATTTAAAAATATAATCATTTAGCTATCTATTATTTATATATAATCATTTGTACTATCTGACGATTGGCCACCAGCTATGCCTGTAACAAAGGAACTCACATCCCGTAACTATATCTCAAACGGCTTTTTTTTGACCCATTAGATATGAGATCATTGCAGATGACCCATCGGATGCCTAGTTCTATATAAAACCATATTAAATAGAGTGAATATAGGACTTAGCTCATTGATTAATTTAATTAAAAAATACAATCATTCAAGCGTATTGTAAAATCAATGTATATATTGTCCGTAAAAAAAAAATATTAGTGCTTGAACGTTGCACAGACAGCTCGATGCTCCATGCAAGGAAAGATATAACTATTTACAATAATAAGTTATGGTGCATATCTCATAATAACTACCTTAATTAGAAAAAGAAGAAAAAATAAAGAGAAAATGAGGGGAGGATAGGCGCATGTACATATAGGTAAGAGGGATTTTATTTTGATATGATGTTTTAAATTACTGGTGACTATTCTAAATGAAAATCAATAGTTTGATATTTTTTTCTCATAATTTCTATAATTTATTAGAGCGTCACATGGCGGCTTTAGAGCATTTGTAGGAGTGCCACGTAGCGGCTTAGAAGCGTTTATAGAAAGTTTAATCGACTTTTAGTATACAATAGATAGATAGATTTTTTTTCAATGATACTACGTAGGTATGCTTTTTTTTCCCCTTTACTTTATCGCTTTTATCACATAAGTCTGTGCTTATGTTTTTCTTCTCGTCCGATGAACAGTAGGTAATTAAGCTTCATCGTTTTTCTTTCAAATGTACGTAACGTACAGAATACTTTTTTTTCCCTTTTCCGGCCCACAGGAGGAAAGCGGAGGAAAGCATTACCTTTTTTAAATAATACATTAAATCTAATGGTCTAAAATACAGGGTTCACCAATTTAAGTGAAAATCGATGGTGAGATTAAACAGTGCCATGTGGCGATCTAGGAGTGTTTCTAGGAACGCCACGTGGCGGCTTAGGAGCGTTTGTAGGGAGTTTAATGGACTTTTAGTATATAATAGTATATAATAGATAGATAGATAGATAGATTGGAATTCTCATCACATATGCAGAGTTAATAAAAAAAATTATTTCTACATGCTTCCACTGTATAGTAAATAGATTTTAAATTAAATTTATTCAGATGCTATGTGGAAAGAAATTTACAAATTGTATACTAATCAAGTTATGTGAAGACCTTACGATTTACAATGTGAACATGCTACAATGAGCACACCACTGTTGGCTGTCAGATGAACAACATTGGTATAAAATTTGTACTTTGGAAATGGTTTCATTGGCCTTGAATGATCTGATTGGGCAAGCAAATGCCTCAACTCTTTTTGCTATAGCTAATCCTATCTTGCCAACCCGAAGTGTAAAATCCAAGGTGTTTTTAATTATTATTCTGTGATGAACAATTGGGTATTGGAGATTATTGGTTTTGTTATTTGGAATTTATTCACGAAGTGGTTTTGGAGATGATTGGAATTTACAGGTGAATCTACAGGATATTGCTATTATTTCATGTGACCGGTCAGACCGGGCAGTGTGTGCCGGTCAGACCGGCGGTGATCGCGCGGTCGGACTGGCCAGCCCGCGGTCTTACCGGCCGACGCTGTGTCGGTTTCGG
Source organism: Oryza sativa Japonica Group (assembly GCF_034140825.1). Lineage (NCBI taxonomy): Eukaryota > Viridiplantae > Streptophyta > Magnoliopsida > Poales > Poaceae > Oryza > Oryza sativa. The sequence continues at coordinate 18,340,609 of NC_089038.1, read as the reverse complement.
TTTTGGGTTGTTTGTTTAGATATCTGTGATTATTTCATGATTATGACTTCTAGATGGATACTATATGTATGTAATACTGTTGTTTGCTACTAATGAGTCAAGTTGGAGATAGCTTCTCGGAATATGGTTTCTTTGTTTATTTCATGTGTAGGTGACTCGATGTCTCGGGAGGGTATTTGCGGTGATGGACCGGGAGTCGGCTTGGGGATAAGACGACGTCCATGGTGGTCAGAGATCATACGGGATACTAAGGCTAGAGTTGATGCACATGGTTAATGGAGATTCCATATGGCATACGATGGAGGTATTGTGTGCGTATGGGATGCGGAGTCAAATTTGGAAGGAGTCCAAATTTGGTACGATTGGTTATGTAAAGTTTCTTTCTTGTACTAGAGGGTTTCCTAAGGTGTTTAGGACTCTTAGTATGAGTTTGGTTTGTGGCTTTAGGCTTCCTACATCGGGTATAAATATAGGGGGAGCGTGAGGCTTCCCGGTATCGCTTTTGAGAGCAATTGAGTTGAGTTTTGAGTTTCGAGTTTAGTCGAAATTTTTGTAAGGAGTGCTGTTGGTGCACTTTGTAAACACAGAGAGAATCAATAAAGTCGTCATCCACTTGAAGAGTTCTTCGATCTGTGTTTCACCGGGTTTCGGCGGTGTAACCGGCGATATACTGGCAGTCAGACTGGCGGCAAGCGGCGGTCAGAACGGCGGCATACGGGCGGTCCGACCGGCGGCGGTGACAGGCGCGGCAAGCATCTCGGTGGTTCGACCGATCGATCTACATCACTCAGACCGGCGGCATCCACTCGGTCAGACCGGCAGATTAATCTCGGTCAGACCGCGATCCGTTGAATTCGAGGGTAACTTTTATTTCCGTTAAAAGTTTTCGGTTTTTGGGTATACCAACCATTCACCCCCCTCTGGTTGACTTAGTTATTGTGATTCGATCCTACAAGTGGTATCAGAGCCTTGTTTTCTTCTTTGGATTTTTATCGATTTAGAGCTTCTTTGGATTTTTATCGATCTATAGTTTTTGCCATGGCTACTCCTGTTAGGTTTTCAACTAAGCCTCATATTTTCGATGGAACGGATTTTTCTCATTGGTGTAGTAGGATGCAATCTTACATTATGGCTGAAGATCATGATATTTGGAGAAAAGTTTCTCATACTTATGTGATTCCTGAAGCTATTAATGCTGCTGCTGAAAAAACTGCTTTTGAACAAAATTGCAAAGCTCGCAATATTCTTTTGAGTGGTATTTCTCGTTCGGATTATGATCGTGTTGCGCATTTTCGAACTGCTCATGAAATTTAGAATGCTTTGAGTAACTTTCATCAAGGAACAAATAACATTAAAGAACTTCGTCGTGATATTTTCAAAAAGGAGTATATTAAATTTGAGATGAAACCTAGAGAAGCTTTGGATGACTATCTTTCTAGGTTTAATAAAATTTTTAGTGATCTTAGATCTGTTGATTCTTCTCATGATGCTAATTATCCACAATCTGAGATTTCTCGTCATTTTTTGAATGGTCTTAATATGTCTATTTGGGAGATGAAAGTTACATCTATTCAGGAGTCTGTTGACATGTCTACTTTGACTTTGGATTCACTTTATACAAAATTGAAAACACATGAGATGAATGTTCCTTCTCGGAAAGTTGATTCTAAGTCAAGTGCTTTGGTTTCTTCTTCTTCTTCTTTGGATGTTGATGCCTCTTCATCTAAGCCTTCTTTTCTTGCTGTTTTTAATGCCACATCCGATAATCAACTCGAACAAATCGAGGAGGAGGATTTGGCTTTTGTTGCTAACAGAATTGCTCGAGCTATGAATAATGCCAAGAATAGGAAAAGAGGTGGTCCAAATCGTTGCTTTGAATGTGGTTCAATTGATCATCTTCGTTCGCATTGTCCTAAGCTTGGGAGAGGCAAAAGAGAAGACAAAGATGGTGAGAAGACCAACAACAACAAGCCAAAGGGTTCATCCCAAGGGAGGAAGCTGGAGAATCTCAGGAAGGCTTTTCAACAAGTTTGCGCCGCCTTCGAGCCACTAAGTGATGTAGATGGTGAAAGTGGAGATGATGATAAGAGAAAGAACATCTCCGATGTTTGCTTCATGGCACGTGTTGAATCTGACACAGAGTATTAAGATAATGAGGTAGTGCTTTTGAGGAAGCTATTAATATTTTGAGTGAAAAATATAAGAAGTGTGAGTAGATGTATAGAAAACAGGAATTTATCATTGAATCTCTTAAATCTGAAATTGCTAGATTAAAATATCTTATTCCTAATGATGATGATTGCTCAAATTGTGAGGTTTTAATGAATGAGATTTCAAAAATTAGAGATGTTAATGCTGCACATGATTTAAATCTGCTGGTATCATGTCTACCTTGAATGCATCTTCTTCAAAATCCAATATTGTGCATGCAAAACCTCCTGTTGTTGCTTGTGTTGCTAAATCTTCTAATGCTACCAATGTGTCTAATCATCGTGAAAAATATACTTGTTCTTTTTGTGGCAAAGATGGACATATTGTTGGTTTTTGTTTCAGATTAGCTCATAAATAGAAAAAGGAGAGAGAGAGATTGCTTTTACAAAATCAAAGTGGCAAAAATTGGGTTTTCCCTCGAGGAAACCGGTTAGACCGCAGTGGGTCCCGCGGTCAGACCGGCTACTGAGCATCGGTCAGAACGGGCACCGGTCAGACCGGCGGTACAGAGGCGGTCAGACCGGCCCCCGGTCAGACCGGCCATTGTACCTCGGTCAGACCGGCCTCGGAGGAATTTTTCTGAAAATTCTAAAATTGATTTTGCACGTGGATATATGCCTATTGGATCTTCTGGTCGTGTGTCTCAGTACTGGATTCCTAAATTTTTATTATGCTTGTGTGTAGGCTTTGGTGTCAAGGAAGGAGAACGTGTGGATCGTGGATTCTGGTTGTTCGTGGCACATGACCGGTGATAAAAATTGGTTCTCCTCACTCAAAAAGGCATCCAAGACTGAATCGATTATTTTTGGTGATGCTTCTGCAAGTGCCGTTCTCGCTACAGGTTTGGTTAAGGTAAATGAAAATTTTGAATTGAAGAATGTAGCTTTGGTTGAGGACTTAAAGTACAATTTTCTTTCGGTTTCACAAATTGTTGATGAAAATTTTGAGGTTCACTTTAAGAAAACTGGAAGTAAAGTTTTTGATTCGTATGGTGATTCTGTGTTGAATATTTCTCGCTTGCTGATTTTGAAAATCCTGTTTCACCTGTGATAACATGTTTGGTTGCTAAGTTTGATAAAGATGAGATGTTTTGGCATCGTAGACTTGGATATGTTGGTTTTGATCATCTCACTAGGTTAAGTGGTTTGGATCTTGTTCGTGGTTTGCCTAAACTTAAGAAAGATCTTGATTTGGTTTGTACACCGTGTCGTCATGCTAAGATGGTTTCTTCTTCACATGCTCCTATTGTTTCTGTGATGACGGATGCACCGGGACAGCTATTACACATGGACACTGTTGGTCCAGCTAGAGTGCAATCTGTTGGAGGAAAGTGGTATGTGTTGGTTATTGTTGACGATTTTTCTCGATATTCTTGGGTTTTCTTTATGGCAACTAAGGACGAAGTTTTTCAACACTTTCGTGGTTTGTTTCTGCAATTGGATCTTGAATTTCCTGGTTCTTTGAAAAGAATTCGAAGTGATAATGGTGGTGAGTTTAAAAATGCCTCATTTGAACAATTTTGCAACGAAAGAGGTATTGAACATGAATTTTCTTCTCCTCGTGTTTCTCAACAAAACGGTGTTGTTGAAAGGAAAAATCGTGTTTTGGTTGAGATGGCTAGAACAATGTTGGATGAATATAAAACTCCTAGAAAATTTTGGGCTGAGGCTATTAACACTGCTTGTTATATTTCAAATCGAGTTTTCTTGAGATCTAAACTTGGAAAAACTTCTTATGAACTTCGATTTGGACATCAACCCAAAGTTTCACATTTGCGTGTTTTTGGTTGTAAGTGCTTTGTCTTGAAATCTGGAAATTTGGATAAGTTTGAGGCACGTTCTACCGATGGATTGTTTCTTGGTTACCCCGCACATACTTGTTGCTATCGTGTACTTATTTTGGAAACTAACAAAATCGTTGAGACTTGCGAAGTTTCTTTTAATGAGGCTAGTCCAGGTACTAGACCCGATATTGCAGGTACACTATCACAGGTTCAGGGGGAGGATGGTCGTATTTTTGAAGACGAGAGCGACGACAACGACGACGACGAGGTCGGTTCGGCCGGTCAGACCGGCACAGGAGGTGCGGTTAGACCGGCCAGGGTCGTCGGCTGAGGGTTCTGTTAATGCTGTTCGAGATGGTCCTCTGGAGACTACAACTTCGACCAGTACTGATACAGAACGTGGATCAACTTCAAAAGTCGCTGCTCCTTTGCACATTCAACGACGACATCCGCCGGAACAAATTATTGGTAATATAGATTTTGCTGAGACTATGCGCAGGGAATTTGAGATGAGCATGATGGGTGAGTTATCGTACTTTTTGGGATTGCAAATTAAGCAAATACCTCAAGGTACTTTTGTGCATCAAACGAAGTATACGAAGGATCTTTTGAGACGGTTCAAGATGGAGAATTGTAAGCCAATTTCAACACCAATTGGTTCTACAGCTGTGTTGGATCCTGATGAAGATGGTGAAGCTGTTGATCAAAAAGAGTATAGAAGTATGATTGGATCTTTGTTGTATCTAACTGCTTCTAGGCCAGACATACAATTTGCTGTGTGTTTGTGTGCACGCTTTCAAGCTTCTCCTCGTGCTTCACATCGTCAAGCGGTCAAGCGAATAATGAGGTATTTGAATCATACACTTGAGTTTGGAATTTGGTATTTTACTTCATCTTCTATATGCTTAAGTGGATATTCCGATGCTGATTTTGGAGGTTGTAGAATTGATAGGAAAAGTACTAGTGGAACATGTCATTTTCTTGGTACATTATTGATTGCATGGTCTTCTAGGAAACAATCTAGTGTTGCTCAATCAACTGCTGAATCTGAATATGTTGCTGCTGCTAGTTGTTGTTCATAGATTCTTTGGCTTTTATCTACTTTGAAAGATTATGGTCTTACTTTTGAGAAAGTACCTCTCTTTTGTGATAATACTAGTGCTATCAATATTTCTAGGAATCTCGTTCAACACTCACGCACAAAGCACATTGATATTCGTTTTCACTTTTTGAGGCATCATGTTGAGAAGGGAGATGTTGAATTGTAGTTTTTTGACACCAAGTTGCAAATTGTTGATATTTTCACTAAATCTTTGGATTCTAATCGCTTTGCTTTTCTTCGTGGTGAATTGGGCATAATTCATCCTTTTGGCATGGTTTGAGGGGGAGTTTGTACCTCATGGTTTTATCAAGCAATAATATGACAATGAGAAAAATTGAGAAAAGAGAGCTTTATTTATGCATATGGTATTTTCTTGTGCATGCTAGCAATACTTTGAAGGTTTATTTGTCTCTAGCATAGCTTGTATGTATTCTAGTCTTTTCATGAGATCTAGATTTTGCTTTTAAGTGAGATGATGCATGACACTTAAATTCTATACTTGAATTAAGAAAATATGCAATGTCGATGCTAGCATATGGTTTGATCTATAAATGCTCTATATATATGCTTTATTGACTTGTTATTCCTCAAATAGCTTTAATTGCTCATTGTGAAAAAGAGAATAAAAAATATGAAAAAAATGAATATCGAATCCTTGGAAACAGTCTTGACGACAAGGACGTATTCAATATGAGCAAAATAATTGGTGCCGAATCCCTGGAAACAGTCTTGACGACAGGGACGTACCCGGAATAAAAGAGAAAAATATGAGCAAAAAGGCTCAAGAAAAGAAAAAGTTAAAAAATTCTCTTGGTTATTATGTGCTAAAGTTTATTTGAGAAAGAGTGATAAATGCAATAGGTATATGTGTTTAGTGTTTATTCTTCAACCTATGTGCTTGTTAAGATGTTCCATTATAAATCGTATGAAATCATGAATTTTGATTGTTGATTCAGGCTTAATTGTAAAATCTTTGGTTCATGGTTATACTTTAATGCATGCTTGTTATATTATAGATAGGTTTATCTTCTTTTTATTGCAACACATGACTTGATATGCTATATGTATGCTAAGCTCTTGAACATTAATGAACATAATTCCTATGCTTGATGAAATCATTGTCAAAATGGGGAGAAGTAATGTGAAATTTTTTGGACTTTTGGGAGAAGCAAGATGAATTTTTGGAGTTGATGAGAAGAGCATGTTGTTTTTGGGTTCAATTGGGAATTTCTTTCTTTTAAAAAGGGGGAGAAGTTTTCTTTTGGATTTTTGAGCACGATGTGTATGTTTGTACGAAGTATGCTTTTTACCACTTTTGTTTTTATTTTTCCAAACACCAAAATATTTTTATGAGTTTGCCAATGTGTTCATCAACGGGGAGATTGTAAAATCAAAGGTGTTTTTGATTATTATTCTGTGATGAACAATTGGGTATTGGAGATTATTGGTTTTGTTATTTGGAATTTATTCACGAAGTGGTTTTGGAGATGATTGGAATTTACAGGTGAATTTATAGGATAATGCTGTTATTTCATGTGACCGGTCAGACCGGGCAGTGTGTGCCGGTTAGACCGGCGGTGATCGCGTGGTCGGACCGGCCAGCTCGCGGTCTTACCGGCCGACGCTGTGTCGGTTTTGGTTTCGGGTTGTTTGTTTGGATATCCGTGATTATTTCATGATTATGACTTCTAGATGGATACTATACGTATGTAATACTGTTGTTTGCTACTAATGAGTCAAGTTGGAGATAGTTTGGTCTCGGAATATGGTTTCTTTGTTTATTTCATGTGTAGGTGACTCGATGTCTCGGGAGAGTATTTGCGGTGATGGACCAGGAGTCGGCTTGGGGATAAGACGACGTCCGTGGTGGTCAGAGATCATGCGGGATACTAAGGCTAGAGTTGATGCACGTGGTTGATGGAGATTCCATATGGCATACGATGGAGGTATTTTGTACGTATGGGATGCGGAGTCGAATTTGGAAGGAGTCCAAATTTGGTACGATTGGTTATGTAAAGTTTCTTTCTTGTATCCTGAGGTGTTTAGGACTCTTAGTATGAGTTTCGTTCATGGCTTTAGGCTACCTATCTCGGGTATAAATAGAGGTGGAGCGTGAGGCTTCCCGGTATCGCTTTTGAGAGAAATTGAGTTGAGTTTTGAGTTTCGAGTTTAGTCAAAATTTTTGTAAGGAGTGCTGTTGGTGCACTTTGTAAACACAGAGAGAATCAATAAAGTCGTTATCCACTTTAAGAGTTCTTCGATTTGTGTTTCACCGGGTTTTGGCGGTCTAACCAGCGATATACCGGCGGTCAGACTGGCGGCAAGCGGCAATCAGACCGGCGGCATACGGGCGGTCTGACTGGCGGCGGCGACAGGCGCGGCAGGCATCTCGGTGGTTCGACCGATCGATCTACATCAGTCAGACCGGCGAAATCCACTTGGTCAGACCGGCAGATTAATCTCGGTCAGACCGCGATCCGTCGAATTCGAGGGTAACTTTTATTTCCGCTAAAAGTTTTCGGTTTTTGGGTATACCAACCATTCACCCCTTCTCTGGTTGGCTTAGTTATTGTGATTCGATCCTACACCAAGAAGATGTAAATCCAGTACGAACCCAACAATAGATACAAAGGAAAAATCTGTACAGCAAAACTTCTGACTTTTTGGAAGATACAAAGGAAAATATAAACTCAGTACAACCTCAATAATTGATCATATGTTAGCTCTTGAAAAGTACAAGTACAAGGAAAATCAGAGGAATAAAAACCCTCTTGGAATTCAGAAGTTATACTCATATATCCTGTAAAATCAAAGTGTTTTTTGATTCTTATTCTGTAATAAACAATTGGCATCTATGATTATTGGTTTTGATATTTGGAGATTATTGGTGAAGTGGTTTTGGAGATGATTGGTTTTGCAGGTGAATAGGAACTGCTGCTGGAGTTTTGATTCGGTCAGACCGGGCAAGGGTTGCCGGTCAGACCGTGTTAACGACCAAATTTGGTAATCCAAGGATTGGAGATGAAGAAGAAATTGAGATGGAGTTCAAGATGGAGATCGTCCCGGAAACAGAGTAAAGATCGGCTGGAATCCGAATCGGCTGCGACCGGGATCGGCAGAGTTCGAGTTGGACAGGGTTAGCCGATCGAGCCGAATCTGACAATATGACAAGGCATATGTTGTCGGGTTAGGTTGATGTACTTCATGATGATTGCCACGCATGGATAGAGTCCTGAGAAGGCAATTGTATCTATTAATTAGGATATTTTATGTAATTTCCATAGAGATATGTTTGGGCAAAAGTCTGCCGCAAAGACTTATGGTATCTTAGAGTTTGTTAGAGATAAGAGTCGTGTCCGATATGGACATAATTTATAATCTCGGGTATAAATAGACTCCGAGCCCCATGTAATCAAACTAACACATGCTCAATACAATCTTGGCGCATCGCCACCTTTTTACTTTCATTTTGTTTCGACGAGTTCTTGCTTTCGGGTTGAGCTGCATCGGTTTCGATCTTCAACAAGAGGTAAAACTTGTTATGGCTGCTTGCGTTCTCGGGATTAGTGCTTCCATCTTTATGATACTCTAATCTTGTTTATGTAATTCGTCGAGTTATCATATATCTTATATAATCTTTGGCAATATCGCTATCTAACCTTTAATCGGCTAACATCTGTTGCTAGAAGGCAGCCGATTAGGTTATATATCGACGTTGATTTAGATTATATAGGATATCCACCACTCTATGAAACATCCAACGGCTTGATTGTCTAGATATTGTCCTTTTCATATTTATAGCTGCATCAGTTGAGTTTGATCTTATGAGTCGTGATTAGAATCTCAATCTCTAGCCTGTCTTTGGTTGCCGATTAGGGTAGTATCGGGGTTTCAGCCGATATTACCTGATTTAACTACATTTATCTTATATGCTTGATTGACATGTTAAATCTTCCCTTTATGTTAAGATCTTGTCGCATTTAAGTATATTGGGCTTTTGTTTGGTATATTCTACTTGCTTTAATATCTTAATATAGAGTAGTATCGGAGTATTAACGATACATGCTAGATCTATCTGATCGGCTATGCTATGAACATATATAGTCTTGTTGTTACTATATATTTCGATCTAAGTGATTTATATTGTCTCGGCATGGTGACCGATCTATCCCAATTACTTGATTTAAGTATATATCGACATAAGGATTACATATTGTTAATATCTACAGCCAACCGAATAGATTTAGTTCTTTCTTACTTATTCATGATTGCCGATCGATCCACATATGACATAGGCTCAAAGATAAATGATATGTCATCAGCAACTAGCTGATCGGCTATGGTTTATGGATTTAACCACGGTTTCTTTGTCTTTGTTTCTTGTTGATTGCAGGATCAAATCAACTGGCACGCTCGTACAGCCAGAGGCAAGTTTTGGACCTGCACTGGAGTTAAGCAGATCTCACAGGCCTCGTGTTTTTACATCAATAGACCGGCGCTATGCGAGCAGTCAGACCGGCCAGCCGTGGTCTGACCGGCCGATTTTGTGTCGGTTTCGGTTTCGGGTTGTTTGATTGGATATCCGTGATTAATATGTGTTTATGGCTTCTAGATGGATACTATATGTATGTAATACTGTTGTTTGCTAACAATGAGTCAAGTTGGAGATAGCTTGGTCTTGGAATATGGTTTCTTTATTTGATTCATGTGTAGATGTCTTGACGACTCACGAGAGTATTGCTAGTGATGGATCGGGAGTCGACTTGGAGATAAGGCAATGTTCGGAGGTCAGATATCATGCGGGATACTTAGGCTAATCTTCTCCGTACGTGTGGAATTTTTAATCTTCTTCCTTCTTGAGCATTGGCCTGTAGCATTTGGTAGTTGAAAACACAATCTGAAAACAAGTGACCATGATTTTCCTTTTTTGTTGAGTGACTTGAGCATTGGCCTGTCGCATTTGGTTTGAGTGATTTTCGCTGATGTGGTTTCTGATCTCATAGATGGGATTGCATTTTGGGGGAGGAGGAACAGGGGCAATGAGGAATCCGACGACGTCTCCTCCAACAATGAGGATCATGAATCCAAAGCTACGGTGAGGAACACCTGCAAACTAATGGGATCTTTCAGTTTATGAGTCATTTAGTTGCAAGCAATGACTTTGGTGGTTAGGAATGAGGACATATGGCAACGTGTTTGCTTCAGAGTAAATAACTTTTGCTTCCTCACCGGCAAACAACTCTGGTATTTGTTCACGTTATCTCCGTTTCCATTGTTTTGTATTGCTCTGTGGGCTCTTGGGGGCTGGGGCATGGCCTCTGGAGTGGTTGCACGGACTATGGTAATTAGAAAGGCATTTATAGATATAAGATCGTTTATTTCTACGCAACATTCCAACTTAAGAAGTAAGTACTATGGTTGTGTCAGTTTGACTTGGCCAGCTGGAAGGAAATAGTCATATTTTGTAAGAGTGATACAAATGTTATTGTGGCAATTTTTTTTGGCTCCGAATGTTTTCTCATTATAGATTGTAGAAACTTTGTTTATAACAAAATATGCCTGCTTTCTGTTCGATGAAATAACTAACTGTGCTTGGCAAGCTTATAACCTATGTTTGTGTATGGGTTTAATTTGTCCTAGAGCAGAGCTGCTGGATCGTGCAGTTCACCCTGGTAAATATGAAACTTTATTTGCAGATGTATTTACTCTATGAACATTGTTAAAGATTTATCTCAATTATATATAACAAGCTGCTTTCAATTTTATCATGAGTTACAAGGTTAACGTGCTGGGATATTTTTTTTCAAACTACAGGTCAGCATGTCTCAGCAGATGCAAAGACAATGGAATATATTTATTTGGTCAGTGTTAAGTTCCCTTCACATTCATTATGCATAAGTTAAAGGTTTTGATAGAGTTTTTGTTTGTTTGTCAAATCCTGTTCACTGAGCAAGAAGAATAGTAGCGTTTATTCAGTGCCATGCACCAAAATGTAGATTTAGCTCTATTAGTTATTTGGCTGTTCTTTTGACCTTTCATCACGCTTTAGTTCTCCCATGGCTTTGTAGCATAGTTATTAAAACTGGACCGGACCGGCGTTCGGACCGGAAAAAACCGGAACCTCTGCCGGGGGACCGACGGTCGGACCAGAAAAAACCGGAACCTCCACCGGTTTGGTTCAGTTAAAAGACCGGATATGCAATCAAGCCCGTATAAACCGGTTAGACCGGCCGGTTTTCATGAAAAACCGCTATAGAACCGGAGAAAAAACCATGGTTGAACCGGCCTCTGCCTGCTATGTGCGCGGGAGTAGGTGAGCAGTGGGGGGAAAATGATGGAAAAATAGGCTTTGGGGGTATTCGAACACAGGACCTCGCGGGAGAAAGGAAGTGCAGCTACCATGTGTTAGAATGAAATGGGTAATATATTTAATAACTATTGAACCGGGTTAGACCACTGGTTCAACCGATTGAACCACTGAACCATCGAACCAATAGCCTCACTGGTTCAATTACTGGTCCGGTCTCAATAACTATGTTTTGTAGCATTAACATTTTGAAACTACCTATATTTTAGTCCAATTCACTATATCATGGGGCAGCGTTGAGGAAAACAACAGCAGGTACATTGATTTCTGCCCATGCTCCCCGACTGCTTCATAAAATGATTCAATTTACTGCTACTTACTCATTGGTACTTGTAATACTGCAATGAAAGACCAAGAATCCTGATCGTTTTTATTTTCTGATACAGTTTAAATGATTTCTACTAAATTCCATGTGTTCCTTTTGATACTGGATTGACACTATTTCTTTTAACTCAGATCCATGGAAAGGCAGCTAGAAGGTCTATGACCCTTGTGTGGCCTATGAGCACCTTTCCGTGGCTTTTTTTTAATATTAGAATTGTACAAACCAAAATGAATGTTCTTTTTATCTATACTAATTCGAGTGTACCATTTAGTCAAAATGTTATCACTATAGTACTCTCTGGTTGCCGTTGTATTCATCATATTGTAGTATCGAAATTCTTAGTGGTCTCGAGGGGCATAATATTTGTGGAATGTGAACTCTTCACAAGACAATGGAAACAGTATTTGTTCATCCCAGTTCGCACTCTGGTAGGTGTTCACACTAACTCGATCAAACGAATGTATTAGTACTACAACAAATTAGCTTTTCAATCTCTGGATGTTGCTAGGGCTGTAGCCTAGACAGGTTCAAATATAACTAGGGCTGTATTTTAAATTATGTATAAAAAGATCAGATTGTATGAAGATAGCCACCGTGCTATTATTAAAGATGTCAATTCAAATATAATTTCTCTGGAATTTTTACTATGCTGAATGAATTATTTGGAATTAGATCCAGAGTCTTGGAGCAAGAAGCACAAGGTTTTCTTCTCCAGCAGTGCACTCCATCTTATATTGGCACTCTAGGAATACACTGTGCTGTTTTTTTTATAGACCTATACAAATTGTCATCCTACCATGGTCTATGAAACTCTATTTTTATCTGTATAATTTGTATGGAGTGCACTGCATAGAAAATATCTCATTTATTGTTCTATTTTCATATATATATATATATGTATATATATTGCGAAAACGTGCCTTGCACGTGCACGATAACTAGTATCCTGTAAAATAAAAGTGTTTTTTGATTCTTATTCTGTGATGAACAATTGACATCTATGATTATTGGTTTTGATATTTGGAGATTATTGGTGAAGTGGTTTTGGAGTTGATTGATTTTGCAGGTGAATAGGAACTGATGCTGGAGTTTTGGTCCGGTCAGACCGGGTAAGGGTTGCCGGTCAAACCGGCGCTATGCGAGCGGTCAGACCGGCCAGCCCGCGGTCTAACCGGCCGATTCTGTGTCGGTTTCGGTTTCGGGTTGTTTGATTGGATATCTGTGATTAATATGTGTTTATGGCTTCTAGATGGATACTATACGTATGTAATATTGTTGTTTGCTAACAATGAGTCAAGTTGGAGATAGCTTGGTCTCGAAATATGGTTTCTTTGTTTGATTCATGTGTAGGTGTCTTGATGCCTCGCGATAGTATTGCCGGTGATGGATCGGGAGTCGACTTGGAGGAAATTTGATGTCCGGACGATCAGATATCATGCGGGATACTTAGGCTAATCTACTCCGTACGTGTGGAAATTTTAATCTTCTTCCTTCTTGAGCATTGGCCTGTAGCATTTGGTAGTTGAAAACACGATCTGAAAATAAATGACCATGATTTTCCTTTTTTGTTGAGTGACTTGAGCATTGGCCTGTAGCATTTGGTTTGAGTGATTTTGACTTATGTGGTTTCTGATCTCATAGATGGGATTGCATTTTGGGGGAGGAGGAACAGCGGCAATGAGGAATCCGACGACGTCTCCTCCAACAATGAGGACCATTCACCCTCCCCTCTGGTTGGCTTAGTTCTTGCTATTTGATTCTACAAGTGGTATCAGAGCCTTGTTTTCTTCTTTGGATTTTAACCGATATAGAGCTTTAGCCATAGCTAACAAGTTTACTACTACGCCCCATGTTTTCGATGGTTCGGATTTTGCTTATTGATGTGATAAGATGCAATCATACATTATGGCTGAGGATTATGATGTTTGGAAAAAAGTTGCACAGCCATATGTGATTCCTGAACAGATTGACACTATTGCTTTGAAAACTTATTTTAATAACAATTGCAAAGCTCGCAATATTCTTTTGAGTGAAATTTTTTGTACGGATTTTTATCGTGTTTCGCATCTTAAAACTGCCAATGAAATTTGGAGTGCTTTGAAAAACTTTCGTCAAGGAACTACCAACATTAAAGAACTTCGTCGAGATCTTTTCAAAAAGGAGTACATAAAATGTGAGATGAAACCTGGAGAAGCTTTGGATGATTATCTTGGTAGATTTAATAAGATTTTGAGTGATCTTTGATATGTTGATTTTGCTTAGGATATTAACTATACACAATCTGAGGATTTTCGCCACTTTTTGAATGGTCTTGATATGTCTATTTGGGAGATAAAAGTCACATCTATTCAAGAGTCTGTTGATATGTCTACTTTGACTTTGGATTCGCTTTACACAAACTCAAAACACATGAGATGAATATTCTTTCTCATAAAGTTGATTCTAAGTCTAGCGCTTTGGTTTCTTCATCGACTTCTTTGGATGTAGGTGCTTCTTCATCAAATTCTATTGTCCTTGCTTTGATTCATGCCATGTCCGATGAGCAACTCGAACAGTTCGAGGACGAGGACTTGGCTTTGGCTGCTAATAAGATTTCTCAAGCTATGAACAATGTTAGGTACAGGAAAAAATATGGTCCAGCTCATTGCTTTGAATGTGGTGGTCTTGATCACATTCATTCGCATTGTCCTAAGCTTGGGAGAGGCAAGAAGGAAGACAATGGTGAAGAGAAGACCAAGGACAACAAACCCAAGAGCATGTTTGTTGGTATTTCTTACGACCACAGATAAATCCGCAAGCGCACGGAATACTGCTGTAGCGCTTAACCTTCGGGTGACCCCAAAAGGACATCGAACTCAAGGAACGTGTGTAATCTACCTAAGGTTAAGACTATCCAAGGACAACAACTGATGGTAGGCAGGCTAGGCTAGAGAGGACTTTCTATGTGTTTTAATTATCTAAGCTAAGTTAACGGTAATTTCCTCTCTGTTGCTTCAGGCACCGACCCCTGCTGGTCTGCTAGCGTGGTTCCGGCTATAGGTCTATGATATATCCGAACGTGGAGGATTACTAGGACGGGATTCAGGGCTGTCACCACCTGCCGTCTACCTCTGACAAATCCGTGGGATACACAACAAACAAAGGTAATCTCTAACCTAGACACCACATCTAAGTTATTAATTACTACTCTAATACTTGTACAGGAACTTCCTTCTCTATCCGGAGTCCTAGTACTAGAGCACTTAGTATGAATACTAAACAATGAACCCGCAAAGATAGAAATATATCTTACTCAGACTAAGTAATTAAATAACATAAGAAAGGAGCAGAGTGTACCGACAGCTCTGCTACTCCTCCAGAATTCCTGCTAGGAAGCTACACTCATCGAGGTAGAAGTCGGATGAGCGCCAAACTTTCGGGCACTCCTCCAGAGCTTCCTCTCACTCTCTACCTTATTCTAATGTACACAAGATACAATAGAGCCTCTTGTAATTCAGCTCAAAGTTGTGTGTTGGAAATGAGAGTGAGCTCGTCCTTTTATAGGCAGGTATGACGGTTACAGCCTTTGTGAAATAACCAAACCACCTCGGAACCGCCATCAGGAAGTAATCAGGGCCGTCCACGTCGAATCTCGCGATCAATGACCTCAAAAGTGGTTCGGCTGAACCCGGGAGGGCTCCATTCGGCCCGTTTTTCCTCGTGGACACTAATTTTGAGGCCCTCAGCCCATTGGCATGATGGTTGGGCCCATTTGGAGTTGTCTAATTGACTTATGGGGCCTCCAATCCATGTAAATGTATCCTGAATGCGTGGAGGTGCAGTTTGTCGCTTGACGGATGTGTTTTCTTCTCAAAATACATGCATACATGTATTTCACCAACACTAGTGGAAATGATTAGTAATAATCCGTACCACTAAGTTGGATACTATGTTTTAGTTCATAATATGCAGGTATTGACGGTCAAATATTATGATTTTAGGACCATCGACAGTGTTCAAAGGGAAGAAGACTAAGGAGAATCTCAAGAAGATGTTTGATCAAGTCTATGCCGCTTTTGAGCCATTAAGTGATGTAGATGGTGAGAGTGAAGATGAAGAGAAGGGAAAGAACATCTCCGGTGTTTGCTTTATGGCACGTGGTGAATCGGATTCAGAGTGTGAAGACAATGAGGTGCGTTCTTTTGATGAAGTTATTCTTATTTGAAGTGCAAAAAATAAGAAGTGTGAGAAGATGTATAGAAAACAGGAATTTATTATTGAATCTCTTAATTCTGAAATTTCTAGACTAAAATATCTTATTCCTAATGATGATGAGTGCAAAAATTATGAGCTTTTAATGCATGAAATTTCAAAAATTAGAGATGTCATTGTTACACATGATTTCAAAAATAGATCTGCTCTTGCTCTTGGATTTGTCTTGCATACACGCACTTTGAATGAGTTGTTTTTGATTAAAAAGTTGTTGAAAAAATATCAAATTGCTTTTCATGCTAGTTTGATGTTTAACATGATTTGTGCCAAAAAAGTTAAAATAAGAACATGGTGTTTTGGATTGCTCAACATGCACACTAAACAAGATGAAGCTAAAAGATGCATTAGGTCATGTTAAGTACATGGAGGATATTGTGAAGACCCATGAAGTGCTTTCTTGCCCCAAATGTCGTAAAAGCAAAGGTGTCATGGGTGATTGTGAAAATTATGTTATTTTGCAAAGGTTTCTTATTTGAAAAGTTCTTTGAAAAGATTTTTTTTGATGGTAAGAAACAACTTAACATGATTTTGGATCAATCTAAAGTGACTAGCTACAATAGGGGTGTTGGTTTTGATGTTCATGATTGTTTCACCAAAAATCAACCAAATGTTTTGAGTGTGACTGAACATGGTGAAATTTTGACAAAATCAAGTGCTAAGAAAACAATTTTTAAGTCTGCTGGAATGATGCCCTCTCTTTCTACAACACTAAAAGAAACAAAAACAAATCTTTCAAAACCATCTACTTCTAGAGAAAAGTATACTTGTTCTTTTTGTGGTAAAGATGGACATCTTGTTGGTTTTTGTTTCAGATTAGCTCGTAAACAGAAAAAGGAGAGAGAAATTGCTTTTGCAAATTCAAAGTGGCAAAAATCTAGTTTTCTCTCGAGGAATCCGGTCAAATCGTAGTTGGTCCCGCGGTCAAACCGGTGGCTGTGCTTCGGTCAGACCGGGCATCGGTCAGACCGGCCCCCGGTCAAACCGGCTACTGTACTTTGGACAGACCGACCTTGGAGAGATTTTTCTAAAAATTCTCAAACTATTCTCAAACTACCGGTCGTGTGTCTCAATACTGGATTCCTAAATTTTTGTTATCTAACCCCAGTACTGAGGCTTCGACATCTTCTTGTGTGTATGCTTTGGTGGCGACGAAGGAGAACGTGTGGATCGTGGATTCCGGTTGTTCGCGGAACATGGCCGGTGAATCGATTATCTTTGGTGATGCTTTTACTAGTGCTGTTCTTGCTACAGGTTTGGTTAAGGTAAATGATAAGTTTGAATTGAAAAATGTAGCTTTGGTTGAGGACTTAAAGTATAATTTGCTTTCAGTTTCATAAATTGTTGATGAAAATTTTGAGGTTCACTTTAAGAAAACTGGAAGTAAAGTATTTGATTCTTGTGGAGACTCTGTGTTGAATATTTCTCGCTATGAAGAGTGTTTATAGCTGGTTTTGAAAATCCTGTTTCACATGTGATAACTTGTTTGGTTGCTAAGTTTAGTAAATATGTGATATTTTGGTATCATAGACTTGGACATGTTGGTTTTGATCCTCTCACGAGGTTAAGTGGATTTTCGATTTGATCTTGAATTTCCTGGTTCTTTGAAAAGAATTCGAAGTGATAATGGTGGTGAGTTTAAGAATGCTTCATCTGAACAATTTTACAACAAAAAAGGTCTTGAACATAAATTTTCTTCTCCTCGTGTTCCGCAACAAAACAGTGTTGTTGAAAGAAAGAATCGGTCGTTGGTTGAGATGGCTAGAACGATGTTGGATGAGTACCACACTCCTAGAAAATTTTAGGCTGAAGCAGTTAACACTACATGCTATATTTCAAATAGGGTTTTCTTGAGGTCAAAACATGCAAAAACTTCTTATGAGCTTCGATTTGGACGTCAACTCAAAGTTTCACATTTGCGTGTTTTTGGTTGCAAATGCTTTGTCATGAAATGTTTCTTAGTTACCCCGCACATTCACGTGGCTATCGTGTACTTGTTTTGGAAACTAACAAAATTGTTGAGACTTGCGAAGTTACTTTTGATGAGGCTAGTCCAAGTACTAGACCAGAAATTGCAGGTACGTTATCACTGGTTTAGGGGGAGGATGGTCGTATTTTTGAAGACGGGAGCGACGACGATGACGAGGTTGGCTCGTCCGGTCAGACCGGGCGCCAAGCCAGTTAGACCGCCGGCACACCTCCAGTCAGACTGGCTCAGGACGAGCGGTTAGACCGGCCAGGGTCATTGGCATCAGGTTCTGTTGACGCTGATCGAGATGGTCCTCTAGAGGCTACAACTTTGACTAGTGAGGGTACATAACGTGAAACAACTTCAGAAGTCGCTCCTCCTTAGCATATTCAACGACGACATCCACCGGAACAAATCATTGGTAATCTAGGTGAGCGGACTACAAGGTCTAAGGTAACGACTCATGATATTTGTGCAAGTTCTGCATTTGTTGCTTCTTTTGAACTCAAAGATGTTACTCATGCATTAACTGATGAATCGTGGATTAACGCCATGCATGAAGAACTTGAAAATTTTGAGAGAAAAAAAGTTTGGACTTTAGTTGAACCACCTTCTGGACATAATAAACAAGTGGGTTTTAAAAAATAAAAAAAATGAGGATGGTTTGATTGTGAGAAATAAAGCTAGACTTGTTGCTAAATGTTTTACCCAGGTGGAGGGTTTGGATTTTGGTGAATCTTTTGCTCCTGTTGCTAGAATTGAGGCAATTAGACTTTTGTTGGCTTTTGCTGCTTTAAAAGGCTTTAAATTGTATCAAATGGATGTGAAAAGTGCTTTTCTAAATGGTTTTATACAGGAGGAAGTTTATGTCAATCAACCACCAGGTTTCGAAAATCCTGATTTTCCCAACCATGTTTTTAAGTTGTCTAAATCTTTGTATGGCTTGAAACAAGCACCTAGATAGGTTTAAGAACTTTTTGCTTGCGAAAGGTTTTCAAATGGGAAAGGTTGACAAAACACTTTTTGTTTTTAAGCATGGTGATAATCAACTGTTTGTTCAGATTTATGTGAATGATATCATCTTTGGTTGTCCAACTCACGCTTTGGTTGTGGAGTTTGGTGAGACTATGCGCAGGGAATTGGAGATGAGCATGATGGGTGAGTTATCGTACTTTTTGGGATTGCAAATTAAGCAAACACCTCAAGGTACATTTCTGTATCAAACCGAGAATACCGATCTCTTTCACATGGTGACATAGAAGATGCGTCATTATATTGAAGAATGACGGTGGAAATATCAACTCAAAGCTGACAAGGCATTGCACCACGTCCCCCTGAAGGGCTGCTAAACTGTCTGGATTGATGATCTTCTACGAAATTGCGTTCATGAAAGCACATAGCTTTGTTATTGTTGCCTGGACATTATCAGGAAGGATACCACAAATTATAACGGAAAGCAATTGTGTCATCAACATGTGGTAGTCATGAGACTTTTGGTTTGTGAACTTCTTTTCCTTCATGCTTATCATTCACTTTATATTCGAGGAGTATCTAGACGGTACCTTGATGCTCTACAGGCATTGAAACATACTTTCCTTCTTTTCCTTGCTCAGGGTGTAGCTCGCTGGACTAAAGTAATGGCTTCCTTTCACCTTCGGTTTTGGATGAAGGCCCTCGAGTTGTTCCATATGTTTGAGATCATTACATGCTTTGAGTGTATCTTTGGACTACCCATATACATCTAAGAAGCCCAGCAGGTTGACGCAAAGGTTCTTAGTGAGGTGCATCACGTCGATTGCGCGGAGAACGTCCAAGCCTTCCTAATAGGGTAATTCCCAGAAAATAGAGTTCTTCTTCCACATCGCCACGTGACCATCTTCGCTTTCTATAGGTTGGCTGTTAGGCCCCTTTCTAAATATAACTTTCAGATCTTTCACCATAGCGAACACGGCTTTTTCGTTGCGATGTTTAGGCTTAGTACGGTGGTTTGCCTTCTATTCGAAGTGCTTGCCTTTCTTCCATACAAGGTGGTTTGCAACAAGGAATCAATGATGGCCCATGTACACAACCTTCCTGCAATGCTTCAGTTACGTACTTTTAGTTTCATCCATATAGTGAGTGCAAGCCTTGTATCCCTTGTTTGACCGTCCATATAGGTTACTAAGTGCAGGCCAACAGTTAATGGCAACGAACAGCAACGCTCGTAGATTACATTGCTCCTGTTTATCCTCATCCCACACAGGGATGCCTTCTTTCCTCCACAGCACTTTTAGATCTCCAACCAATGGTTTTAGGTACACATCAATGTCGTTACCAGGTTGCTTCGGGCCTTGAATAATGATCGGCATCAAGATGTGCTTCCGCTTCATGCATAGCCAAGGAGGAGGTTGTAGATGCACATGGTGACAGACCACGTGCTATGGCCGCTGCTCATCTCTCCAAATGGATCCATTCCATCCATACTTA
Source organism: Oryza sativa Japonica Group (assembly GCF_034140825.1). NCBI lineage: Eukaryota > Viridiplantae > Streptophyta > Magnoliopsida > Poales > Poaceae > Oryza > Oryza sativa. The sequence goes on along the minus strand of NC_089038.1, from coordinate 18,320,138 downwards.
AACTGAACCTTACATTCGGTGCATACTCTCCGAAGTCTTTAAATGCTCTGTCGATATTTCGTCACTGCGACCCGTCAGCGGGGTGTCTCAGCATCCTGTCTTGTTGAAGTTCTTCTGCGTGCCACCACATCATTCTAGCATGCGATTTGTTCCTGAAATAAATGTTTCAGCCGTGGTATTATAGGGAAATACCACATCACCTTAGCATGAACTCTCTTCTTCAAAGGTTGTCCGTCAACATCACCTGGATTATCTCGTCTAATCTTGTATTGTAGTGCTTTGCAAAACGGGCATGCTTCTAGGTTTCGTACTCCTCACCGCGATAGAGGATACAATCGTTCGGACATGCGTATATCTTCTGTACTTCTAGTCATAGAGGGCAGACTGCTTTCTTAGCTTCGTACGTTGTTTCGTGCAATTCATTCCCCTCTAGAAGAATGTTCTTTACGAGTTACAATAACTCGCCAAATGCCTTGTCACTCACACCATTTTTGGCCTTCCATTGCAAGAACTCCAACGTGGTACTCAACTTTTTGTGGCCCTGTTCGCAACCTGGGTACAACGATGTTTTGTAGCCCGCTAACATGCGCTCTAGTTTCTGCACCTCCTTTTCATTCGCAGTCCTCCTTTACGTCCCGCAACATCTGACCAAGATCATCTACACCGTCATTATCTTCAACAGCCCCGTCCGCCTCGCCCGTTGTGTTTTCTTCAAATCCACCGTACTAAGCCCAGTCTAGAATGTTATCGTCTTCTACTTTATCTTCTTCCACTGCAACCCCTAGCTCTCCGTGCGAGGTCCAACAATTATAGCTACGCATGAACCCCCACTGAAACAGGTGGGCATGAATAGTTCATACTATGGAATACTCCTTCTAGTTTTTGCACTTGTCGCATGAACAAGACATAAAACCGTTATGCTTGTTAGTATTGGCCACATTCAAAAAATAATGCACGCCGTTAATAAACTGTTTCGACCGCCTGTCTGCGTACATCCATTGCTGATCCATCAACCTGAAATGCATATAAATCGTAAAAATAAAATCTACAAAAGTAAACTAAATAAATAATCATACAATAATTTAAAACATCATCCTTAAACTCAAAACCGACGTTACATATTTTAAATGAATTTGGGATGACATGGAAGAAGGCGCCTATCGCAAGAGCGACAAAGATGGCGCCGAGACGGAAGACTATATTGTACTTATTTCTAACTATTCTAACGATTTTTAAATTAACTTAGGTTTGTATTCTTTCATCTTAATTTTCTATATTAGTTTTTTCCTTTGTCATTTTTAATTTAATGTACTTATTTATAGCTATTTAACTATTTTTCAATTAACTTAGTTTCCCATTCTTTTATACAAATAATCATAAAATAATTATACAAAAATCGCACATATTATTCATTTTTTCATTATTTTTAAATTTCTAACCATACCTTCAATGTATTGTACTTTTCTCTAACCATTTATTAAATTAACTAAGTTTTTACTATTATTTTAACTTAGTTTTCCTCGGCCTTTTCCTTTGCCATCTCTTTTACAACATATTTATCCACATTCTTTTAACCTAATTTTCCCTCAACAAATTTTTCTCTCTCATCATTTTCCACCATAAACCTTGTTGGAGACTATATTGTATACCAACAAAGCTATAAATGTAATATGCTAAGCATACATCATTAGTGTCACGCCCGGAATTTCTATCCAAAATTCCAAACACTTATATGTGCGTTTAACCCTCGTCCAAGAATCAGCCGAGGCACACAATAACAAATTGATAATAGAGTACTATCAAACAGCTAATTAATATTCGCAAAATAAATTATTACAGAGGTGGATAGTTCCTCTCATAGAATAAAATTCTAAGCGGCGGAAAATAAAACAAAGACTGAACAGCTATGGTGACTCCACTCCACAAGCAACTTGACCTGAACAACGCCTAATCCTCCAGATCATCACCTTCATTGATATACTCCTCCTCTGATGAATGAATATTGCAAGAATGAGCATATGACATACTCAACAAGCCACACAGCAAATATGCAAGTGCACAGGATAACAAAGAATGGCATAGGAAAGCTCATTTGCATAAACAGCATTTAATAAACATTTTAAAGAATAATAAAACAGTTGAATAATTAATCAGTATTAAATAAACACTATACAACACACCCGTGTTGCATAGGCCCAACCTCATCTGAACAACCAACCCCGGTTGTACAAATCAAATCTCCATACCAGGAATATACCATTCCAAACCAGGAGTCAAATTAATTAACACAATATTATCATTAATGAGAAGTGTGAGACTAATCACGAAAAACATTGTTAAACTCACCCATAACCGCGGGCACGACTATTCGAATAGTTTTACTCTGATCAGAGATGTACCACTGTACCCACAAGACACAACTCCACAACATGTCACCATGCGCCTCAGTACCACCACAGTACCTTGGAAAGGAACTGTGACAATACCTCTCACACAACACAACTCACCACAGTGCACCGTTCCTGGATCATAATCTCCCCCTCAAAACCAGAGGCAATGGACTCCCCAGCGACCCCCACGGACTTCTCGCCGCTTCACAGTCTGGCACCCCATAGTGAATCATGCTATACAAAAGGTAAAGCTGTTGCCCACGCTGGCTTGTGGTTGGCACGGTAAATGTTTCACAACAGTAGCTCGCGAACCGGTCCTTAATTGTCATGAGCACGACCTTCAAAACCATGTACTCACAACCCACCTTTAATCAGGTTTATGTGTTAATTAATTAACATAACATGATTAACCATCATGAGCTACCATTAAATAACCATAAATAATAATGTAATTTGATTAATCCCATTAATGAGCTAATGTTTCTAAGCATGGCTAAGCAATTATACCTATATATAGCCTTTAGCTGAACCAAACCAATATATAAGCTCCAAGCTAATTCAATTTATTACCCATAGGAAAATAAATTCATCATTGGCCATTAATTAATAGGGAAAAGCTCACCACCCGATGATATTCGAAAATAATGCATAAGTTGAAATAAAACATTAGCTTTAAATAGCTTCAACATGCTCAAAGGGTTGTTTGGGATCTTTGTGACTTGCCTTGAGCTTCTTCAAACGCTTCCGATCCTTCCTCAACAAAAACGCTCTCCTCCGGAACGTCGGAAACTAAAGCAAATAAACAAAATCAACAAAACAGTACAAAAACAAGCATAAACAGTACATGTGGATATTTTTAACATGTAGATCTTGATTTTAGATGAATTTAGCAACTTGAACCACCCGAATCGGAGTTACGACGATTTAGTTATGAATTTCCGAAGTTTTAATCGATTTTCATCTAATCCAGAAAATTATTACGAATTAAATAAAAGATTTATGACGTCACGATGACGTCATCGCCGACCTAGCACTGGACGACGCGGCCACCGGCGATAGAGAGCTCGGCCGGGCTCACCGAGGACACCAACGCGAAGAGGACGACGTCACGAACTCACCGGTGCGAAAAACAACGACGGACGACGACGAACGACGGCCAGCGATGAGGTTCGACGGCGGCTCGGCTCGGTTCCCCGACGGCAACGGCGCTCCGGTGGTCTTCGGCGGCTGCGAAGGGATGGCCGGGGTTCTCCTCCTCCGTGCGCACCCGACGGTGGCGACGGGAGGCGGCGGCGACGGCTAAAGCGGCGGCGTGGCGCGACTGGAGAGGCGGCGGCGGCTAGGGCAACGCGGTGGCGATGCTACGGACGACGAGGGAGCTTGGGACTTGAGGCAAACGGAAGAGGACGACTAGGGGATGCTATTTATAGGCGGTGATTAGAGAGATCGGACTCCAAACGAGAGGAATCGAGCTGGGAAAATCTAAAGTTAGTTTGGAGAGATAAACTCAAAACGAACTCGATTTGGTTTATCCGGGCAAAATTGATTCTCGAAACCTTAGGGGAAAGGAAGAGGATAAGGAGGAGATGCTTTCCCCTCAAACAATCGGACTCGGGGCGACCGGATAGGGCGAATTTGGAGGAGGGAGGCGGCGCTCGGGCTCGGCCGGCTCGGCTGGAGGTTGAAGACAACCTCGACATGTGGGCCCCACATGTCGGTGGCCGGGAGGAGGAGGGTGGGGCGGCTCGGCTTGCGCGAGGAGAGAGGGATGTTGGGCCGAAAACCGGCCCAACGGCTTAGGGGAGGATTTTTAAAACTTTTTCAATTAAAATAATTCGTGAAATGATGTTTCATTTATTAAAAATACTTCCCTTGCTCAAATAATTCCTAGAAAAATCTAAAAAATAGATAAACAAGCAAAGTATTTAATAAAATTTTATCTAGCTCAATTTTATGTTGAAATTTTTCATAGATTATTAGAGTTTAACTTGTAAGCTTTTAAATTAATTTCTAAAAATGATTTAAAAGATGAATTATTAAATTAGGCGATTTTCAGGACGTGACAATTAGAGAATGGAGTTGCTAACCTTATCGATCCCTTCAATTTGTATATTATCACCAAAACCATTTCACCAAAAATTTTGGTAGCACCTCCGTCCCTCACACCTCCAATTTGCATCAATGACTTGGGCTGGAGGAGGAAGAAGTATAAAAAGGTGGGTAACTTTAGTCCCACTTGACCGAGACTAAAGATCACCACTTTAGATCTTTAGTCCGGATTGGTGTTAACAACCAAGACTAAAGATCCCCGGCCCTCTGACAGGACCCTAACAGGCCCTGTCAGGAGGCGAACCGGGCGGTTAGTCCCGTTGGAGTTATTAACCGGGACTAAAAAAGTAGTTTTAGTCTTTTTTTTGGAACCTTGCTATTGTGGTTTTCAACCGATCCAGCAAAGATCAGTTCTCCGGTATCATAGTAACACTAGTACAGATCCTTTCATCTGTGACGGCCCATAACAAGACTGGAATTTGCGGGCCGTCACAAGGAAGTAATCTCAATCGGGCCGGAGGCCGACAGCAAAGCAATTCATGAACCCCCACCGATGAAGAAGAGCAGGAAGGCACACTCTTCCCCTCAGAGAATTACTCTCGATAAACCCGAAGCAAAGGGGAGAGGAAGGGGAGAAAAGGTGCAGGCCTCGCTTCTAGCTCCGAGGAAGCTAGATCTGGGCAAGGGCCAGGAAGAGACTAAGGGCAAAGAGGTCAAGAAGAAATACGTCGCTCCACAGGAGTTCCAACTAGGCATGCCATTGGTTGGAGATGACGTGCTTGCCGCAATGGGCACCGCTTGCAAGGACCTTCACTTATACTACATGGAGAAATCTAACGTCAGGAAGCCGAATAAAGCTACCGATATCCTTGGAGAGCACGATGGAAAGCCATTCCTTGGTTCAACAAATTATATCATGGTCTACTTTAAGGATCTTTTCGACCACTACAGGCTCCGAGCGGTGGACACAAGCCTCCTTAAGTGCTACTTCTTGTAAGTACTGTAGCCCAACTCAATCTGGTAATAACAATCGGTTTAACTTGCTTACAAGATCATTTATCCTGTGTGTAGGTAAAGTTGGCAATGGTGTCAGAAGCATGCACCGGAAGTTGCCTTCCTTGATCCACAAGTGGTCACTGTCACAAATCTCCAGAATGACCGTCAAGGAATGGTCAACTACATCTACGACACCTTGTGGTCCCGCCGAGACAAGGAGTACATTATGTGCGCCTATAATCAATAGTAAGTGTGTTAACTAAATATACACAACAGCATGACACATTCCTTAAGTACTTAATCAACTTTCACTATATTAATGCCGCAGTGCCCATTGGATCCTTCTGGTCATAACACCTAAGTGGAGTACATGTCACCACCTGAACTCCAGAATTGATAAGAACGCATTTGATTGGACCCCAATTCAACTAGCGATAGATGAAGCGTGGGCCCAATATGTGCAAAGAGGAGGCCTCAGGAAGACAGGACATGACACCCTCATCCACAAAAAAAGACTTCCCGGTAAAGTAACAAATAGGTGACCAGTGCGGATTCCATGTGTGCCACAACATGCGCCTTCTGTATAGAGAAAAGGTGAAGACTTTGGCTGAGTTTGAGGTCGGTGGTCTCAATTGTGATAGACTAACTACATTTTAGTACTTATATATGATCGATCAACTAATCTGGAATTATGACAATATAGGGCACAATAACCAAGTCTCTGCCTACCAGCTTTGAGGAGGTTCGCGAGGAGATAGCCAGCTTCATCCTCCGCGAAATAATTAACCCCAAAGGAATGTTTAGGCTTAAACTAAAATGATGAACAATGTTGAACTTTTATGTTTAGGCAATGATGAACACTTATTATGCAACTGTGATGATGTAACTGTGATGTTTATATTTATGTATATATTTCATATGTTTATGTTAAGACTTGCTAAATAAATATTTGATCCAACTAACTTGGTTTTGCAGGTGAAATATGATAAATATTTGAATGGATGTGAAATATGTGAATGGATGTGAAATATGAGATGGCTGTGAATGTGTGGTTGTGTGAAATATGTTGATGTTTGTGTATGTGAATGCATATGTATATGAATGGGTGATGCTGGAGAGCTGGGGATATTAGATATCTGTGTTTGTTTTTGTCATTTTTGTAGCCGGCATGGCTAGCAAAGAAGACCTGAGGCTAGCCAAAAAAAAAAATTTATTTTTTTTGGATTATAGTCATCTGTGACGGGCCATAACTAAATGCCCGATTGAGATGACGGTCATCTGTGACGGGCTTTAGTTTAGGCCCGATTGAGGTCAGGAGTCATCTGTGACGGGCTCTAGTTTAGGCCCGATTGAGGTCAGTAATCATCTGTGACGGGCTCTATTTTAGGCCCGATTGAGGTCAGCAGTCATCTGTGACGGGCTCTAGTTTAGGCCCGATTGAGATGAGTATCATCTGTGACGGGCTCTAGTTTAGGCCCGATAAAGGTTAGTAGTCATCTGTGACGGGCGCTAGTTGTGGCCCGATTGAGATAGGTCATCTGTAACGGGCTATAGTTTGACTGGGCGTCTGGGTCAAAGCTATCGGTGACGGGCTTTACTTAGGGCCCGATTGAGATAGATTCATCCGTAACGGCCGTTTGCCCGATTGGGATAACTTTTCACATCAGTGACTTCTAGCCTGTGACGGACGCTGTGCCCGATTGAGATGGGGCTTACCGCCCGATTGAGATGAGGGTATCCGTTCTAGTGTAACGATATTCATGTACGTTGCATAATTTTTTGATAGTTGTCGACATTTTAAATAGAAATGCGTAGGGACCAAATTATGCCACGTAATATACAGTAGAGCCGCAGATGATTTGAAAAGTCGGAATGAAGTTCTCTACGTACGCTAGGCGGCCGGCTTGCCGAGTTGCTCGCACGCGCGAAGACCTTGACCTAATCCTACTCGCGGGGAAGACTTATACTAGTCCAAGTATGACTTAATTATGAGTTATTATATTTCATGACTGGCATATGTGTATCATATCGCACGTAACTTTAATTTAGACATCAAGCACGGGCTACTGTCGATCTACATCTCTCAAAGGGAATACACCATATATATATACAAGACTCGAGATCACTCGAAGATAGTGCAGTTGTTGCAGCATTCGCTGATAAAGGCTAACTCGAACAGCACAAATGAGTAGTGAAACATCGCCCGTGCCATCTCCCCGCGGGATAACTAGAGCTCTTCTATGGCTTGCTGTGGCAACGGTGGCATGCCTGCCCGCCGTTGCATCTTCCTGCCGTAGAAGTTGCGGCGACGTAGCGATCCCTTATCCGTTCGGGATGAAAGACGATCAGCCAGGCTGCGCCATTCCTGGCTTTGAGGTGAGCTGCAAACGGGACGGCCTGCTGCTCAAGCCGTTTCTCTCGGATGACGTGGAGGTGCGCGGCATCTTGCTAGCAGAATCTCAGGTTCGGATAAAGATGGATATATCCTGGTCGTGCTATAACACGATTAACAGAACAATGGACTCCATAAATTGGTTTCTGTCCTTCAGGGATACACCATACAGATTATCTGATACTGGCAACAAGTTCACGGTCATCGGATGCCGAACACTTGCTTACATCACCATCACAAAGCCGCAACAGCTGGAAAGCAGTAGTTTAACCACCGGATGCGTGGCCACATGTAATAGCCAGGGCGACCTTGCAAGTCTCTCCGATGGAACCTGCTCTGGGATAGGCTGCTGTCAGACCACCATCCCAAAGGGGCTTCAGAACTATGGGATCTGGTTCGATGACCGCTTTAACACAGCGAAGATCTATAACATGAGCCGTTGCAGCTACGCAGCACTCGTGGAAGCATCAAACTTCACCTTTTCCACGAGCTATGCGATGTCATCAGCGTTCAATGACACATACGCCGGGCAGGCGCCGTTGCTTCTGGATTGGGCCATTGGGAACCAAACGTGCGAGGCAGCGCGGCGGAATCCCAATCCCGATCCCAAATACGCGTGCATCAGTAACAACAGTGACTGTTTCAACTCGTCTAATGGACCAGGCTATATCTGCAAATGCAAGGAAGGATTTCATGGAAATCCTTACCTGGATGATCCAGAGCTTGGATGCAAAGGTACGAAATGAACGATTTCTCTGTGTTGACCGTATCAGTATATGCCGCGTCAACCCCTTGCCTACTTAATTTATATAGGATGCTCCTTATTCTAACTTCAGTCTTCTGCTTTCCTATTATCAGTCTGTCTGATATTTTCTTATCCGTCATTCAAGCTAACTTGCACAAGACATTTACTACAGTTACATATACAAGCCATTTGCTAAACTTGCACAGTTGAAAAACTGCAAATTCGGTAAAAATGAAGTGCGACTTTAGTTTGGTTTCTTTCTAGATGAATTATTATACTTGTATAAATCATTATTTCTAGCTAGTTTCCATTCTGCTAAGGAGTTAGACGAAAGCATAATACTTTACCTTTTAGGTTACAACATTAATATTTGCTTCACCACAGGGAGAAAAATATAAAGGTACTGATGTAGTGTTTGAAAGTGATTGATAGACAAGAATAAACTTAGTCACGTTACAAATAAGATAGGTCCTTTTAGCTTTTGTAATCATATTTGCACGTGCTCAGATAGCCTCATCTTTTCGCGTATGCTTATTAGCCAAAATTTAAATTTTCAACCTTAAATTTGAAGTTGATTTTGGGGTTTTTTTCATCGAAATTTATTTTTCAGCCATTGTTTTTAGACCGCTAAGAACACGTATATGAAAGTTTTATTTATAAATTATTTTTCGTTTGCAAAATATGCCGTTTCGCTTATTCCCTCATATTTTTAAACATGTATTTGGTTGCAGATATCAACGAGTGCACTGATTGGTCGAAGTACCCGTGTGCTGTGCCTGGAACTTGCGTTAACACTCCCGGTGCATTCAAGTGCGTGTGCCCTCCGGGTTATCCGAAAGGCAACGCCCAAAATGGGACATGCGAGAGAGATCAACTACCACTCAGTTCTGGGGCAAAAATCGCTATTGGTACTATCATGCTTCCGTCTCATGCTACATGTTTGGACTGTTTATTTTATTTCCCGTACATAACGAGTAGTAATATTGTTCATTTTTTTTTCGCGAGCATATAATAGCATTCATTCTTTATAGTGTCTTCAATTCACGCTACTACATCTTCGGAGTCACTATGAGATAAAGTATTTTTGAAGGCGGACAAAACATGTTTTCACAAGCGACCGACTAGCAATGCCGCCTGTACCACAGTCCCGCCTGTACCACAATCCCTGTAGAAATCATGATTTTCCTAGGCAGGCAACTGGTCCACCAGCGAAGAGATTTTGCAGTGAAGAGATTTTGCTCAGCGTTTCTAGCCCTTACTCGAACATCGTTCTACCTTTCGCTGATTGTTCCATGTACCATTGATGGAATCGGTACATTTGCGTGGAGAGATTCTGCACCTGATCAGGCTTGACGAGAGGTTTACCCAGCTTAAATTGGTATTTCACCTCAGCCACTGGGATCTCTGCGTCGTTGGACTCCCTCAACTGGTCCAAGGATAGACCGGTTTCTTTCATGAATAGTTTGATCTGTCGTTTTTTAGGTGTAAGAAACGCGTCACCGGGATCCAGCTCGGGCTGTGGTTGATCTCCAAGCTGAGGGACTTCTTTGGACTGTCTTTTGGACTTTTCGTCAGCCTTCTTCACTGTTCGCTTGTAGTCCTTCAGCCCTACCTTTGCCTCGACCGGTGCTATCATCAACACGTGACAGTCATGAGACTCTAGATTCGTGAACTTCTTATCATTCCTGCTTATTATTCTCTTTATATTAGAGGAGTACCCAGACGGTACCTTGATGCTCTCCAAGCATTCAAATATACTTTCCTTCTCTGCCTTGCTAAGAGTGTAGCTGGCTGGGCTTAAGTACTGGCTTTCTTTCTCCTTTGGTTCCGGGTGGAGGTCCTCACGTTGTTTCATATCTTTGAGATCATTGCGTGCTTCAAGTGTATCTTTCGACTTCCCGTACACACCTAGGAAGCCCAGCAAGTTGACGCAGAGGTTCTTGGTGAGGTGCATCACGTCGATTGCGTGGCGGACGTCCAAGATTTTCCAATAGGGTAACTCCCAAAAAATAGACTTCTTCTTCCACATCGCCGCGTGACCATCTTCGCTGGCTACGGGTTGGCTGCCAGGTCACTTTCCAAACACTACTTTCAGATCTTTCACCATATCGAACACGGTTTTACCGTTGCGAAATATATGCTTCTTACGGTGGTCCGCCTTCTGATCAAAATGCTTGCCTTTCTTCTGGACAAGATGGGTCGCAGCAAGAAATTGACGATGGCCCATGTAGACAACCTTTTTACAATGCTTCAAATACATACTTTCAGTTTCTTGCAAACAGTGGGTGCAAGCCTTGTACCCCTTGTTTGACTGTCTGGATAGGTTGCTAAGGGCAGGCCAATCGTTGATGGTTACGAACAGCGGCGCTTATAGGTTAAATTCCTCCTGTTTGTCCTCATCCCACACATGGACGCCTTCTTTCTTCCACAACAGTTATAGATCTTCAACCAGTGGTCTTAGGTACACATCAATATCGTTACCAGATTACTTTGGGCCTTGAATAATAATCGGCATTATGATGTACTTCCTCTTCATGCATAGCCAGGAGGGAGGTTGTAGATACACATCATAAGAGGCCAAGTGCTATGGCCGCTGCTCATCTCTCCGAATGGATTTATCCATCCGTACTTAAACCGAACCTTACATTCCGTGCATCCTTTCTAAAGTCTTTAAACTTTTCTATCGATGTTTTGTCACTACGACCCATCGGCGAGGTGTCTTAGCATCCCGTCCTGTTGACGTTCTTTTGCGTGCCATCGCATCATTCTTGCATGCTCTTTGTTCCTGAACAAACGTATAAGTTGTGGTATTAGGGGAAAATACCACATCACCTTCGCAGGAACTCTTTTCTTCGAGGGCTGTCCGTCAACTTCACTTGGATCGTCTCTTCTAATCTTGTACCGTAGTGCATTATAGACCGGGCATGCTTCTAGGTTCTCGTACTCCTCACCGCGATAGAGGATACAATCATTCGGACATGCGTGTATCTTCTTGTCACACCCCAATCTGATACCGCCGTACAACGGCACCTGACAGGAGCGTGTCGTAGGGAAAACGGCGTGAACCGCTTCCTACGAAACCGCGATCTCGGTACCAGTCCCAGGACATAGTGCTGGTACCCACGGTGACAAAAATGAATCATAGCAATCCTTAAAATAAATAGAGGACTTATTTACCTTAGCTTAGGTTGCAGCTCAGACAGCCCGAGAATACAACCGACGACACGGACGAGGCGAACACCAACAACGGCAGCAGCAGCGGAACCAACGGTCTAACACCCAACACCACAGGCGACGGCTGGGAACCAGGACGAAACCCTAATCTTCACTTCACCTCATCTTCAACTTCAGGGCGGAGAAACTATATATATTTATATAGAGCAAGGGTGAGTACTTTCGTACTCAGCAAGTCACGGGAACTTAGGTGTTTAATGCAAGCTTGGAAGAGAGGCAAGGTTGTTTTACAAATCTTTTATTTGAAGACATTTTGAAATCACTAAGTGATTTATTTCTTTCTAAGTTTGGGGCGAAAAGAGACTTGCGTCTCGATTCGACTTTAAGAGATGCTTTTCAACAGCTCATTTAGTAATGTACCGACCTCCCGGGTCAGATCATTACTTCTCGGCTCCCAGAGCCATTCCACTTGATTAATCGGCTCCCAGAGCCTTTTTCATTTTCTCGGACTCCCAGAGTCCAGCTGCCCAGCAGCACAACAATCCGCTTCCACTCGGGAAGCCTAGTCTATGATGCCCGCAGACATCCCAAATCACACAGATTCGTTTCTGACCACTCAGGTTGTCCATCTGCCACATAGGCTGATTCAGGTTACGATTCCCACACAACAACAACTTTTCACAAAGCACAGGCAAACAAATCTACGCAACGGGAACCACCTCACATCCGCCCATGACCGTGGGCACGGCTGTTTGAACAGTTAGTTAACCTCTGCAGAGGGGTACACTTTACCCACAAGATACGAACTTATTCCGAACACCCGTCGATATCGGAGGTTCGCAACAAAGCCTTTCCCAAGCTGACCCAGGGTTACCTCATGCCACATAGAAGGATCAAATCCTCACATAAATATAGGCCATTTTAGTTTTCACAAATCAAACTCCAACCACCTCGATCGGTAATCTGGCAAGCTTCGCGTTCTGGCCTTACCAGGAACCCGGGTTGGCTCCAATCGACCCCGCCCCGGCGTTCCCCAACTATTGGCATGCGAGGTTTCCCTGAACCGACTAGTTACTTAGCTAGGGTGTCCCATTCCACCTTGTGGTTGCACTTTGATTATGTTTGATGAGTTTCCCACAGGAATCGGTCCTTATATGCGAATACGGGACAGTGCCACATAGGCACAACCCCCGCATCGCGAGTTTTCACAATTCATTTTATTTTCAAACACACCGACACCGCATGTCGGGTTTTGAAGGCTTCACAAACCCATTTCCCAAGTTTTCGACAAACAACGGTGTATGTGGGATATTTGGTATACGCGCTCAGAGAGCACGAATACCGAGGTACCACAAGGGTGGAGCGACAAGGAATCAGGGTAGTACGACCTACAGAAATTAGTGCGACTACTGGGTAGGTCCGTCGGTTTGGCACGCAAACCGAGGCCAAGCAAGTTAAGTGTGTGATTCTAATAATGCATGTTGCAAACAAAATAATAATGACTTTTCAATTATAGGGGCAATTGATCAAAGGGTGACTTGCCTTGCTCAAGGTCTTCATGAAGCTTCACGAATCTTCGAGAAAACCCGCGATCGACGAAAATCCGATAACCGCAACTATACGCAAACAATCGAAAACCTAAACAAAGGACCAAAAGAAAGATCCTATTTAGACTAATTAGTAGTGCCATTAAATAGATCTCAATTTTACGGAATTACTGGAAGTTGAACGGAGTCAATCGGATGAGCGGTTTGGAATATATGGATTTTCGAAGTTTATTGGATTTACTAACCAAAGGAAAAAGGATTTAATAATTTATTAAACCCTTTTTGGAAAGAAATTGAAGGAGGGATGGGATTTAGACTTCTTTGGGCGGCTCGGGCTCGACCCAAGGGTCATGCGCAGCGCGGTCAGGCCATTGGGCCGGCGCGGGCGCGGGTGGTCGGCCCATTAGGGGCGCGGGGAGAGAGAGGCCGACGCGGGTGGACGCGGTCCACCGCGCGGGACCCACCTGGCGGTGGTTGGGTTCACGGTGGGGAGGGCGCGGGCTTTATAGGCGAGGAGGAGAGGTCGGTTTGGAGGAGGGAAACCGACATTGGCGGTCAAGGGAGCTCGGCTGGTGTTCACGGGCGGCTGCGGCGGTTTCGTGGGCAGCGCGAAGGCAGCGACGGTGTGGATGCGTTGGGCGGCGAAGGCGGTGGATCGAACGGCGGAAAATCGAACCGCGGGAGCGGGAGGATTAGCGCGGGCTGGCGCAGTCAAGGTGGGGGCGGCGAGCTGGCGCTGGCATCTGCGTCTCTGCCTCCAAGCGCTAGCGGCCAAGGAGTGGAGGCGTGGCGTCGTTGCTTGGGAGGGAAAAAGAGAAAGGAGGACGGTGGGAAGGGGGGGCTTTACCATGCCGGTTTGGGAAAAAGGAGGTGGGAGAGGGAGTGCTCTGCCTCTGGGATTTGGATGGACGCGGGTGGAGCGGCTTGGGCACGCGCTGCAGAGCTTGCGGCAGGCAGCGGGGCCGAGCGGCAGCACGACGCAGGCGCTAACGGCGGCGGCGACCGGGCGGTTGCGCGGCGCAGGCGCGGCAGGGCTGACGGCGGCAACGACCGGCCGGTCGGCCACGCGCAAGCGCGGGAAAGAGCGAAGGCGGTGGCGGGTTTTGGGCGGCGACGGCGGGAAGCGGCGTCGGCGCGAGAGAGAGAAAGAGAGAGAGAGAGAGAGAGGGAGAAACAGCGAGAGCGAGAGAGACAGAGAGAGCGAGCGACGGCTCTCTCTCTCTCGGCTCGCATGCGTGCAACGCACGTGCGAGGGGGGGAGATGATGGGCTGGGAGGGGAGATGGGCCGGGGGAGGAGAATCGGTCCATCCAAAAACACAGGGTGGTAAAGTAGACTTTTACAGAGAAAACTGATTTGGATAGAATTGGAGAGATTTAGGGTTTGGATTCGAATTCAAATTTGATATTCAAACTCGAGGGTTTAGGGATGTATCAAGGGAAACTCAAGGAGAAGTCATGGAAAAGATTCAAAAGGAATACTTGGGTATTTGTTCTCGGGAACATAGGGTGGAGTCAAGGAAAGGATTCGAGGCGGGATTTGAATAATTCTGGATTCGTAGAAGTATTTGGCGAGGATTCAAAGGAAGGATTTGAATTTCGGAATTTGATTTTGGAGACTTAAATTGGAAGAGGAAATTTCGATGAGGATGATTTTGATGGCGACGAGAGGGATCAAGGACGGATTTAAACTGAGATCCACGGCACGACTTAGACTCGCACACAAAGAACGAAAATTTTCGCAATTAGGATTTTGCCGAATTAGTTTTTAACGCCTCACGAAAAGTGGAGCGTTACAGATCCACCCCCCTTACAAGAATCTCGACCCCGAGATTCGACGGTGGACCACACACACGAAACCAAAAAGGGATCTTCAGACTTCTTCACAGCTTCAGACTCTGCTAGTCTTTCTTCAACTTATTGTTGCATACTTGCCACAAAACGGTCTGGTAACTTGATTCACTTAGCATTCTTCATCTTACTGTGGCTTTGCTCTTGCCTGTGGAACCTGTTCTTCTCCTGCTCCTTCAACTTGCTCGAGATTCACAACTTTTTCATTTGTTTCTACTTGCACATGGTTCAGACGACCTTGTCCAACGGGCGGTGAGGTCAACGAGGCAGAACCACTATTTGGTGGCTTTGAACTTTTTGGTCCAGATACGTTAGGAAGGCTTGTTGTTGGTTGGACTCGTTTTGACTTGACTTTCTGAGGGCAGTACCATGAATAGTGTCCCATCTCATGGCAGATGAAACATTCGACTCCTGCCTTATAACCACGTCTTTTTGAAGGTGTAGGGCATGGTACGGAGTTGCTTCCTTTATGGCTATTATTGTTGATCATTGTGGCTTGCTGACCAGGTTCTGACATAGTCGAACGAGACGTAGAACCGGAACCATTTGAATGCTGAGATGCTTTCTGATAGTATTGTGCTGGCGAGTTTGTTTTTCGACACAAACCTTCTTTTGCTTGAATCTCTAGGGACATTACTTTGCGTCTCTTGTATTCTTGCATCTCTTGTTCTGCATCTTCTAGTAACAAGGACTTATCGACCATTTGCCGAAACGTCGGAAAGTCGTGAGCCAAAAGTTTCACTCGCAGTTTCGCATCCATTCCTTTTAAAAATCTTCTGATCTTCTTTTTATCAGTGTCTACACTTCTGAACCGCCAGTCCTAGAGGGCAGACTATCTTCTTAGCTTCGTATGTTGTTTCTGGCAACTTGTTTTCCTCCGGAAGAATGTTCTTCACTAGTTTCAATAACTCGCCAAATGCCTTGTCACTGACACCATTTTTGGCATTCCATTGCAAGAATTCCAGAGTTGTACCTAACTTTTTGTGCCCCTGTTCGCAACCTGGGTACAACGGCGTCTTGTGATCAGCTAACATACACTCTAATTTCTGAGCCCCCTTTTCACTTTTGCAGTCCTCCTTGACGTCCTGCAACATTTGACCAAGATCATCTGCAGCATCGTTATCTTCAACAGCACCTTCTACCTCGCCCGTTGTATTTCCTTCAAATCCACTGTACTGAGCCAGTCCGGAATGTTCTCGTCTTCTACTTCATCATCTTCATTTGAACCCCTTGCTCCCCGTGCGAGGTCCAAACATTATATCTCGGCATGAAACCCGTCCGAGACAAGTGAATCTGAATAGTTCTTACTACATAATACTCCCTCTGGTTTTTGTACTTAGTGCATGGACAACGGATAAAACCATTATTCTGCTTTTTAGCCTCGGCCACTCTTAGAAAATAATGCACGCCGTCAATAAACTCTTTCGACCGTCAGTCCGCGCGCATCCATTGCCGATCCACGAAAGTCAAACCAATTAAACATCATACAATAGTTACATATAATTAATCGTACAATCATTATAAAATAATAACAAAAAATATTCATGTTTTCATACCACATTAAAGTTTTAAACAAATATTGAATGTGTCAGGGTTACGGATAAGGTATACCCTCTATCCTTGGATATACGTTGTATACTGATACGGTATACCCGCGCGTATACGGATAGTTCCTGTATACATTAAGGAAATCTATCACGTGATAGAAACAGAATCCACAGATGCAGGGAGTCCTACTCGAACAAGACTAGGTCGTTACCATATCGTGAGGGGTCCGATATTTTCGAGTCCTACTTGGAGATCAACTGACCCGCGGTATAAAAGGGACCACCTGGGCAGGACCTAACGCATCGAATCTGACCGCCGACACATCCACCACAGCCTATGAAGTCAGAGCCTACAGGAGCCAAGTCGCCGGGAGATCTAGTCGGACCAACTCGACTACGGTCTCGCCGGTATCATCGAGTTCTGTTATTCCCTTTGTAATCTGTAGTTTCCATCATATAATCCCATACCAACTGGATCAGGGCTATTACCTACCAAGGGGTCTGAACCAGTATAATGCTTGTCTTTTGTTTGCTTGATGTCATACTACATAGATCCTCGTACCAGCGTACCCCAATACCCTTTATATCCGGTCTACTGTCACGCCCGGAATTTCTATCCAAAATTCCAAACGCTTACATGTGTGTGAACCCTCGTCCAGGAATCAGCCGAGGCACACAATAACAAATTGATAATAGAGTACAATTATTACTCTAATTAATAAGCGAATATAATGTCATTACAGAGGTAGATAGTTCCTCTCAATCAATAAAGATCTAAGCAGCGGAAAATTAAGATAAACGGCGCAGACGGCTCCACTCCACAGGCAGCTTGACCAAGGCTACACCTAATCCTCCACACCATCAGCATCATTGTAGAACTCTTCCTCTGATGAATGATTGCAAGGTGAGTATATGACATACTCAGCAAGCCACGCAGCAAATATGCAAGTGCACAGGATAACAAAGAATGGCATAATAGGGTTTCATTTGCAAAAGCAGCATTTAGCAAACATTTGAGAATTTAATAAAACAGTTAAGTATTAATTAAACAATATTAATCCAACGCTATACAACATACCCTGTTGTATAGGCCCAACCATTCTGAACAACCAACCCGGCTGCACAGTTCTATCTCTAAACCAGGAATATACCATTCCAAACCAGGAGCTAATCAAATTATTACCAATTATAGCACCATTTAATATGGTGAAAAGTGTGAGACTAATCACGAAAGACATTGTTAGACCCGCCTATAACCGCGGGCACCTATTCGAATAGTTTTACTCTGATCAGAGGTGTACCACTGTACCCACAAGACACAGCCCCACATCATGTCACCATGTGCCTCAATACCACCACGGTACCTCGGAAAGGAGTTGTGACAATACCCCTTGCATAACACAATCCATTACAGCGCACCTTTCCTGGATCATAATCACCCCCTTATAAACAAGGCATGGACTCCCCAGCGACCCCCGTGGACTTATCTCCGCCACTTCTCAGTCTGGTGCTCCGCAATGAACCATGCTATACAAAAGGTAAAGCCGTTGCCCACGCTGGCTTGTGGTTGGCACGGTTAATGTTTCACAACCGAAACTCGTGAACCGGTCCTTAATTGTCATGAGCACGACCATCAAAACCATGTGCTCACAACCCACAATTATCAGGTTTTAGTTGGCACATTAATTAATTAACCAATCACGATTGACCATCGTGAACTATCATTAAGCCATCATTAAATAATAGTGAGTCATAAGTTATCCCAATAGTGTGCTAATGTTTCTAAGCTTGGGTAAGCAATTATGTCTAATATCTAGTTGAACCAGTAAATATAAAGCTCAACTAGTCAAGTTTTAATAACCCAAGGTATCAAGGAATAAAGTAATCAAGAACAAAAGGGCTATAGCAAACAATAGATTAATTCCACCCAATGACATTCGAAAATAAATGCATTAGTTGAATAGAAACAATAGCTTTAAACGGGATCAACATGCTCAAAGGGTTGTTTGGGATCTGTGTGACTTGCCTTGCTGGCCTTGGAACTCTTCAAATTCTTCTTCTGCAAAAACGGACTCTCCGGAAACGACGGAATCTAAACAGAAAGAAGCAAAATCACCAAAACAGCACATAAACAAGCATGAACAGTACATGTGGATATTTTTAACATGTAGATCTCAATTTTAGAAAAACTTAGATACTTGAACCAACTAAATCCGAGCTAAGATGAATTAGTTATGAATTTTTGAAGATTAAATCGGATTAAAACACTTATATTGATTTTAATTGAATTATGACGCAATAATGAATTATTTTTGAAAAGGAAAAAAGGATTTATTGCGTCAGCGGCTAGGGTTTCGGTGGACCGGGCGCACGGCGGCGGTTCACACGAACGGACGGCAGAGATCGACTCATCCAAAACGGACGGCCGAGATCGATCGGTCTATGACCGGCTCACGGGAGAGGGCAACGATGACGTCGGCGATGACGTCACCACCGGCGGCGGCGGCTCGGACGGCGCACGCTCGCCGGCGAACGGCGGCGCTTCGGCACGAACGGAGGACACCAACGGGTAGAGCGCGACGCGGCGAACTCACCGGTGACCAAAGGAGCGGCGGAAGACCAACGGACGGCGACGGTGACGGCGACGAGGTTGAAACGGCGGCGGAGATCGGGTCGACGGCGGCGACGGTGCTCCGGTGATCTTCGGCGACGGCGAAGGGGCGGACGAGGACGGCGGCGACTTGGCGACCACGACGGCGGTCTTCCCGAGCGATGACGATGACCGGAACGGCGGCGGCGCACGCCTGGAGCGACGGCGGCGACGGCGGCGCTAGGGCACACGGCGCTAGGGCGTTTCCGACGACGAGAGGCGAAGGCGAGGGTGGCGGCGGGTAGAGGAGACACCGGGGAGCCTTTTAAAGGGGCTAGGAGGCAGCGGCGAAGGCCCACGGCGGCCGGCGACGGGAAGGAAACTTCGGGGTTCGGAGGAAAGAGGCCGATCCGAATCGAACTCGATTCCACGAACTTCCAAAACGAATTAGCCGATGTTTCCAAAAGAGAAAAGGAAGAGGAGATCGAGAAGATCATTTCCCCTCTATCAATTCGGCCGGAGAAGGAAAGGAGCGGCCGGATTTGGAAGGAAACGGCGGCGGCGGCGCGCTAGGGTTTCGGGCGGCGACGGCGCGACGAAGACGACGACCCTGACAGGTGGGGCCCACCAGTCAGCGGGAGAGAGAGAGGAGAGCGGCCGGCGGACTGGGCCGACTTGGGCCGAGGAGAGAGAGAGGGTTTTGGGCCGACTTTCGGCCCAAAGCCAAAAGAGGACTTTTTAAAACCTTTTTCAATTTAAATTATTTCTTAAATGCAATTCCATTTATTAAAAATACTTCCTTAGCTCAAATAAATCCCAGAAAAATCTAGGAATTATAGAATTAAGCAAAGTATTTAATGAAATTTTATCTGGCCCCATTTTATATTGGAATTTATTAATTAAAATTAGATCTTCTCTTCTAGGCTTTTTAAAAATTATTTCTAAAAATTCCATTTAAACAACAATTTATATATTTTGAATTTTTAGGGTGTGACATCTACGGGTATCTCCCCTGGACAAAATGTGTTGTACTTAATTTAATTTAAATTGACTTAGTTTTCTATTCTTTTAGATTAATCTTCTATATTTTACTTCCTCATCTCTTTTATCACAAGATTTTTTTCAAATTCTAAATAAACTAATTTGATTATAAATTAATACCACATATTATTCATGTTTTAATTAACAAATATTTAATGTATTGTAATTATTTTTGATTTTAAATTAACTTAGTTTTCTATCAAATTAAACAAGCATACAACAGTTATATATAATTATTCGAACAATAATTATAATAATAATAGCACAAATTAATCATGTTTTAATTCCACATTAAAGTTGTAAACAAATAATTAATGTGTTTTACTTAATTTAAATTAACTTAATTAAGTTTTATATTCTTTTAGATTAATTTTCTACATTACTTCATCCTTACACAAACTTTCTCTCTCATCATCACCCAATCCAAATTTCTAGAGGCAAAATAGTATACAAAATATATCTCTAAATCCAAATGCTAACAACAAAAGAGAGGAGGATGAAGTTGCTAACCTTTTTGACACCTCCAAGTTGTATATTATCACCAAAACAAAAAACCAAAAATTTTGGTAGCACCTCCCCTCAAAACTCAAGAAAATTTTGATGCCTTCTCGGGCTAGAGGAAGAAGAAGATGACATATATGGAGGGTAATTTTAGTCCCAGTTGTTGTTACCAACCGGGTCTAAAAATGGCCAAGATTTTTAGTCCCGGTTGGTAACACAAACTGAAACTAAATATCCCATCTTTTGTCCAGGTTGGTGTTACCAACCGGGATTAAAGATCCGGGGGACCTGACACATCCTGACAATCGGCAAACCATCTTTAGTCCCGATTGGTAGTAAAGATCAATTCTTCCCGTTGCATTTTTAAACCGGGAGTAAAAATGGTTTTTAGTCCCGGTTTTTTGTTGAACCGGGACAAATGTGGTTTTTGCCCGACCCGGCAAAGATCACTTCTCCAGTAGCGTATTTTCTACTTATTAAATTTTAATCAAAATAAAAGTATTTCTTCATATACCTTTTATATCAACCAATAACAAACATCCCCAATTTAATTTCATCATCTACTTTATTTTCTTAGCCAATTACAACTTTCTCCCAATCATCTTTAATAACTTTTTTATTACCCATGCTTAACTTACAAAATGTGTACATTTTACTGCTAGCCTTCTCCGACATTGCACATACAACATCACCCACTAGATTGGACAGGAAGACTCTTCAGATGCTTTTAATGGTCAATTTGCACATTGAAACAACATGTTAGTTCTTTTTTTTTTTTGCACATTAGCACTTGTTTAAGCTTCTTCCAATGTACTACTCCCTCCATTTTCTAATAGATAACGCCGTTGACTTTTTCTCACATGTTTGACCATTCGTCTTATTTAAAAAAATTATGTAATTATAATTTATTTTGTTATGAGTTGTTTTATCACTAATAGTACTTTAAGTGTGATTTATACTTTATACATTTGCATAAAATTTTTGAATAAGACGAATGGTCAAATATGTGAGAAAAAGTCAACAGCGTCATCTATTAAAAAACGGAGGTAGTAGTATTTTAAGCTTCTTCCAATGTTTACTTTTCCTACTACCTCTGTCTAAAATGACTTCATCTCTAACTATGTATATTGGATAATTCTCCCAATAGACTTTATTTCTAGTTATGCGTATCACATAGCTAGTCCAGGTGAAATGATGAAGCTACTACTAGCTTTTTCGCAGTGCGACAGCTAGCTTTTTTTTCTTCAGTCTTGGAGAGCGTAACGTTATTTTTAGTACAAACTACACCCTTCGTCTCGAAATATAAACATAACATTTTTAGCATAGTGGTAAGTCAACCATTTTTAACTTTAACTATTAATAATAAAGAAATTAAAAATATCAATCATATAGAATTGATGTTACTAGATTTATTATTAAACAAATTATCATAATATGCAACACTTTTTATTTAAAACATGCTATTTTTATAAATATTGTTGGTCAAAGTAGTATCTCGAAGACTGTGTCGAAGTCTAAAAATACTTATATTTTAGGACGAAGGGAGTAGTAAGAAACAATAATGTACGAGTTAGCAGTACCATGGTACTAGTAACGCGCATACATACATACATTGGTAGCGCTACACGGCGCGACACACGGGCGCAGCGCGCCAGGGACCAAAATGGAGCGACACACAGCGGGAATGTCCCCCCACTGGTGCAACCAACCGAACTCAGAGTTAAAAATTAACTTACATACAGTTGGTGATGGATTACGATGCCATTCGTGATGAGTTAAAGTTTAACTTAGATTTAGCTAGTATTAGTAAACGTTTAAGTTTTATACACATGGGTGGTCGGTTGTGAAGGCATTGTTGTGGAGTTAATGTTTAACTTGATACAGTTGGGATGTGGACTATGGTGTCGAGGATATTGAGTTAAAAAATAACTTGGAGTTTTTGTACCTTGCAAAAATCGATAGATCTTTTAATTTCTATATAGAAATAGGGGCCTGCTAATGTGTGTGATTAGACCGAGCCACGTATCTCGGATATTACATATACACATGCTAACTAATGTTTAATTCATCGGATAGAAATCAACCCCAAGTCATAGTAACTGGGAGGTTAAAAATGAAAATCGTAATGGTCCAAAAACTACATGATCCTAGCGTGTATTGATTCGGCATTAATTTGATAAGTGGTTAGAGGAGGCCCGGAATAAACGGTATTTTGTACTGATATTTTTATTTCACCAAATAAAATTGGTAGTAAAAAATTTCAACAATCACAACGTGGATAATAATTATTTTACGATGCATATTATTACAATCGATCATCACAACGGACATCGACGGTGGCAAGTCGTGTAGGTGCCCGCCGCTGCTCCTCCATGGATGCCGGAGGACAAGCTCACCGCCGCGAAGGTTGACACCGTACGCGTGGTGGCGGAGCAGCGGACGGATCCTCCGCCGTCTCGCTTGCAGCCCGCCGTCGTCACCTGTGCAGGATCCACGCCCACAACTGCGCTGGATCTGCACTGCTGTAGCCGGAACCACGCGCGTGGGACGCGGAGTGGCGGCTGGATCCGCCGATGTGCTCGTTGCCGCTGCGCCTCCGCGCCTCCCGCCTGTAGTCGCCCGTCATCGCCACACCCGTAGTCACGCCGGATCCGCCCCATCTTGGCCGGGTCCGCGCGCATGGGGTGCAGAGCGGCGGCCGGATCCGCCGCCACCTCACCTCCCATCCGCAGCCGCCCGTGGCCACCTCGCCCGTCGACGCTGCACCTGTCCACGCACCTCGGCGCCACCAAATCCGTCGCTCCTTCCCCTCATCACTCCTCCTGATCCCCGAACGGCCACCGCCGCTCCTCCTCATCCCCGAACCGCCGCCGCTGCTGCCGCTCCTCCTCGTTGCCAACCCATCACCGGAACCGCCTCGCCGCCACTCCTCATCCCTTAACCGCCGTCGTCGTTCCTCTTCTCTCCACGAGGAACCGCACGCCGTCGCAGATCCGTAAAATGTGGAGAAGGAGAGTAATGAGTGGGTGGACGGTTTCTTCGATGGGAATTCGTAATATATATACCAGATAAAGTCAGTATGTCGAGTTAAAAAATAACTCAATGTGGAAACACCGTTGGATCACAAGACACACATTGACTATCTCACTAACCGTTAAAAAAACTGGCTTCGTATTTAACAATTCATTGTATGGTTAAGTTAAAAAATAGCTCAATGTACGAACACCGTTGGATCACAAAGACACACATTGGATAACATCAAGTAAAAAAATTACCCGGATTATGGGAGTGGGGGAGGGGCGCAGGGGTGGGATTGAGATTGGTCGTCGGTGAGTTAAATTTTAACAGCATGCTATGGATTTAGTGGGGGCAGGGTGGGGAGTGTGTGAGGGTGGGGCTGGGGGCTGTATCAGTACCATTTAGTACGTAGCACCTTGTCGTGCCATATAGTAGAGAGTGTGTGTGTTAATACTGACTTAATTTCGTCTGCCATCTTCTCCTTTTCTAATAAGAGCATATAATCCTCTTGTTTGTCGTCCCAATACGTTAGGGAAAAGGGTCTGGGTCATTTTGATCTAGTCAACAGGGACTGTTCGATTCATCAATGTCAAAGTGACTGCTTATTTAAATTCTCGTACATACTAACAACTAATTAATCTTCACATCGACAGGAATCTCTGCTTTTGTTTTCCTTGCCCTAGCTAGCTTCCTCATAAGAGAAGTGATCCAGCATAAAAGAAGTATCAGAAGGCAAAATTTACAAAGACAAACTGATGAGTATTTTCAGCAGCATGGAGGCCAGCTCCTGTTAGAAATGATGAAAGTAGAGGGCAATGTCGGGTTCACTCTCTTCGACAGAGTGCAAATTGAGACTGCCACGGGTAATTTCAGCAAGACACACATCATAGGGGAAGGAGGACAGGGAACAGTTTACAAGGCAGATTTAGACGGAGTTGCTGTTGCGATAAAACAATGCAAGGAAATTGACGAGAGCATGAAGAGGGACTTTGTCCAGGAGTTGGTTATACTTTGTCGTGTCAACCATCCCAACATAGTAAAGTTGCTTGGCTGTTGCCTGCAGTTCAAGGGGCCCATGATCGTATATGAGTTTGTGCAAAACAAAACATTGCAAGAGCTGCTTGACCTCCAGAGAAGCAGGAGGTTCCATGTCACACTAGGAACTCGGTTGAGGATTGCCGCGGAATCCGCTGAAGCACTTGCGCATCTCCATTGCCTACCGCATCCTATACTACATGGCGATGTGAAGCCAGCTAATATCCTACTTGCCGAGGGATTGATCGCAAAGGTGTCTGACTTTGGGTGCTCAACAATTGATGAGGAAAATCAGGCTGTGCCCAAAGGCACTCCGGGGTATATTGATCCGGACTATCTACTCGAGTACCAGCTCACATCCAAGAATGACGTATATAGCTTTGGAGTTATCCTTCTTGAGCTTCTAACAGGTAAGAAGCCACTATCAAAAGAAAGGAGGAGCTTGACATCAATGTTTCAGGAGGCTATAGCACATGATACACTCCGTGAGCTCCTTGACATTGACATAGTTGATGAAGCTAGCATGAGGGTGATCTATCGTGCAGCGATGCTAGCGAGTCAATGCTTAGTTGTTCCAGGTACAACAAGACCAGCAATGACGGTCGTGGCGGAGGAGCTTCGGCGGCTTGCCCTAGCAGATGAAGTGCAGCGATGCCCACAGTCGCCATTAGTTCTTGAGGATCTGAGCTTTACGGATACAGGAGGAAGCACAGTGTCCATTTGGTACAATGGGAGCCAGACCAGCGGGGTTTACAACCTCGAGAAAAAGGCCGTTCTGAGTACAGGATTCGCCAGATGATCGATAGATCATATGCTATATTGTTGGCTTCCTTGTGTCATTTGTAGGTTTATGATATATTTAGTGTTCTTCCACACTTTAGAGGCATTCATTGTGAGGAATAAGAGTACACTAACATGTAAAATAATGTAGCATTAAGTGTACCGCAAAATTAATGACTGAAATTTAATTATCTAGTTTAACTTCATGCATGGTAGATCTTCTACTCCGATATGTTGGGAGTTAAACGTATCGTCAAGGAAATCCATGGCGGTCTCTTGTTATTCCCCATTTTGACACCAAGGAGGGTTTCTGAGAAGTCGGAGCTGCTACGTCGAGTATTTGATGAGCTTGGCAACGATGAATTGAACCTTTCGCTTGGTTTCAGGCAGGGTTTGGTTGTTGTCTTCTAGTGAAGTCGGAGTTGCTGCGCTTTTGTGAAATCGGGAACAATAACCCATGCCAGGCGGAGGCCGAGCATGCAGAGGAGCGCGGCAAGCTCTAGCTTGGTGAGACTCCCATCGACATCGAGCTTGAATCGGAGGAAGATCCTGCGCAGCCACTCGCGCTCATAGCCAGCCAGAGCGGGGGCCTTCCCCTTCTCCTTCCCATCGACAATGTCATCACCGCTTGCATCTGCAAGGCAGGCACGAAGCTGGGGTTCAAGAGGCAGGGAAGGAAGCGGCAGCGGAGAAGGCATGAATGGTGGGTCGATGAGGGGAGGAGAAGACGTCATCATGTGGGGAAGGGTCCGGTGCGGTGGTCAGAGGACTCTTTTCAATGGATGTCGGCGGAGGCACCTTGGGTGTTGCTCTCCATGTGCTTGAAGTCATCGTCAAGGGAGACGGAGGCGAAGGCGTGGCGGGAGGAATTAGTGTTGCCAAAGACACCGGGGAATGGGGAGGCGGAGGCTTGGCCGTACATGTCAAAGAAAGGATTAGGTGGAAGAAATGTTAACCATATTGTTTAACTAACACATGGGTCCACAATTTTTGTTTTAATATTAAACTATTAAATTTTGCTTCATGTACCACGTCAATGCCACGTTAGATGAAGACCAATTCAAATTAGCCACGTGGGTGCCACGACAGCTAAAAACCGTCATCCAAACTGTCCTGGGACCAATATTGCACCGGTTTTAATAGTTGAGGAACCCGTTGTATCTAGTATTGCGGTTTAAGTATGAAAATCATACTCACTGTCACAGAGTTGGCAAAGAAAAATCCTCCCACTAGGCCCAAAGCCCTTCGGCCGCATAAAAAGCTGAAGCGCATGTATAGACCTTATTAGGCCCTCTTCTAAGGGAAACGTTCACTTTGGATCCATTAACTGTTGGTCGAGTATCATACGTTGCCCCTCAACTATAAAATCAGATATAAAATGTCCAATAACTATTAAAGCTTGTACAAACTAAGTCTTTGAGACAAAAAAAAAATCCTTCTGATCAGCCTTCCTAAGTATAATAGTATCATC
The DNA here is from genome assembly GCF_034140825.1 of Oryza sativa Japonica Group. Classification (NCBI taxonomy): domain Eukaryota; kingdom Viridiplantae; phylum Streptophyta; class Magnoliopsida; order Poales; family Poaceae; genus Oryza; species Oryza sativa. The sequence goes on along the minus strand of NC_089038.1, from coordinate 18,293,013 downwards.
AGCATACTGAATTATTGGAAAGTCACTTTCTTCATCAGGCTGAATAGGCTTAGAAATTAAAACTCTATTGAAGCAACTCAGCCCCTAGAACAAACAAAAGTGGAGACAACGGGTCCCCTTGTCTGACCCTTCTTTTGCATTTGAAGGATATTCCAGGTACACCATTTAAAAGAACTGAAGTATTTGCTGAGTTAAAAATCATTTCTACCTAGTTTAAGCATTTAGCAGGAAAACCTATATGTCTCAATATCATCAAGATTGCTTCATGCTCAATTGAGTCAAAAGATTTCTCAAAATCAAGGTTTATAATAACAATTTCTCTCTTTGATTGCTGACATTGATGAATTTATTCAAAAGCCCATGCTAAACAATCTTGTATTGTTCTGCCTTTAATAAAACCATATTGATTTTGGTGAATTAAATCAGTGATCACTCCTTGTAATCTATCAGCTAAAGCCTTAGTTAGAAGTTTGAGACTTATATTCTTAAGGAAATGGGTCTAAAATTATTAGCTGATTCTGGGTTTATCTTCTTTGGTACTAAAGAAATGAAAGAAGAATTTATAGACTATAAAAATCTTGGGCAACAATGGGCCAACATTTAATTCTTCAAGAAATACCCATTAAAACCATCAGGGTCAGGAGCTTTATCAACAGGCGTCCACTTTACCAAATCATCTATCTCTTGAGAAGAAAAAGGATCCACCAAATAGGACAAATCAATTGTTCTTTGAGGAAATCACTCAGATTGAATGCCATGCTTGTTCCCAGAGTAGAGTTCGACTTTTACTCTATTTTTATGTCTAGTGCAACTATAAGTTTTAAACTGCAACCGATTTTGTACCTATATTCGGCACAAACTCTAACAATCTTCATGTTCTTCTCCCCCACTATCGAAATGTGCATATGATTATCATTGACAATTATATCAACTTATTTATGAAAACATCAAGGGGAAATTGGATGATTGTTTCTAATCCAATGAGAAAACTTGCAAAGCTCCTAACTACTTGTCGAAGTGTCATGTGATTTTATAGATTTTATAGTTTGTACTGAACTGTAACGTTGACAGGTTGGTAGAACGTGGAATTAATTCTTCTGTACAGATTTTTCGTCATTTTCCGTTAGTACATTTTTCAAAATACTAAATAATATATTTTATGTAAAAACTTTATACATAAAAATTGTTTTAAAATATTAGATAAATCTATTTTTCAATTTGTAATAATTAAAACTTAATTAATCACAGGTTAATATCTTTCTTGTTTTGCGTGCCCCCTTTTTAATCTTGGTCTTTAGGAGGGCCTATGTGTCAATTTGCATTTGTGTGTGATGAAACAGATGTTCTGTGGACAATGGACACACTCTGCCTCTAACTAACTCGGGAAAAAAGGAAGCAGTATTCCAAGCATAAAAGAACTTTGCAAGAATGATTATCTTGGGACATAGGCCCTCCTAATTGGTTTGCCATTGATCGATCTTGGGATAAATGGATGGACTTTTCGTTGAAAAAAAAGGGGAAAAGCGATGAAGCATTCAGAACAAAAAACTCCAGGTGCCAAACTCTGTCAGACTACGTGCACACTGCGACACCCAGAGATTAACTCGCACCTGCTGAGGATGCGACGCCGACTTGCCGTGGGCCGGGAGACCCAGCGAGCTCGGCGGTGGCCGGACATACGGCGGCTTGCCGTGCGACGTGAGCCCCTGCACCAGCATCCTTCACGAGTTCGCCATGGCTCTACACCACGTTGCCTAGGAACACCCCCGTGCAGCTCCGCCCGAGCGCCACCTGGTCTAGGCGCCACACGTTCATGGTGGAGAAGACGACACCCGCGACGCCGAGCAGGCTTCTCGCCGGAGCAACTACCGCCTTGTCCTCTTCAGGCAACTATAATTTTGCTCCAATCCAACAGGGTTCAGCGTGACGGCCATGACAAGTAGGCCCAGACATCTGCCACGACAAGCGTAAACATGAAAATTTTTGGGTCTATACTATCGTGTGACCAAGTTACATGGTTTTATATAGTTTACAGATTGAGATTTCTGCTATTGGCGCCGATAAGCAAGCAGGCAGAGGCGCGCTCGGCGCAGGGCGCAGCTACGGGCTGCTGCCATCGGCAGGCAAAGCCGCAGCGGCAGGAGCAAGTTGCAAAGGAAGCCTAGGAGCAAGGCAGAAAAAACCAGAAAATGGAAAGAATGAGGAAGAGAATGGTCTTGGCATTGATTGTTTTTATGATTGTCACAATGAACAACATGATTGTCACAATGTTATGTCCTACAATATCGTGCAGCGTGATTGTTTTTCTCCTTTATTATTGTTCTGTGCTAGCTCTTGCCATGAGCCACATCTATTTTTTTTCCTCTGCCGCTGAGTGGCGCATATGTGTGAGGGAGATGGTGAAAGTGGTCGAGAGATGTATCGGCAAAAAATGAACTGTAGCACAAAAGCAAGAGCTGAGAACTGGCAGCTCGGTGGCGACGGAAGGGTCAACCCTGTTGGATTGGAGCAAAATTATAGTTGTCTGAATTCCCTTTTCCTCTGTATTAATCGTGTTGGTTCCTGACAAACATCATACATTGAAAACTATTTATTGGCAGAAAACATGTTGCATTATTGTTTCTTACAAGATAGCTTGTGTGTTAGTAATACCTGATGATGTAAAGCTTGGCACAGCAATAGCTATCGGAAAACAGCGTTATCAAGGCCTCTAGCCACCAACCTCTCATTTTTCACAAGCATGTGAACGTGCGTTACAAATATGCTAAAAATCAAACAGCATTACAGCGCACAGGCTAACGCTACATAGCTCGATCGGAAGACAATTTCTTATTTCCCATCACACGTATTTGACATATCCGATCTGAAAAATCAAGTTTCAAATATTTTGTTCCAGATGCAACACATAGCTAAACATAAAGGTCTTTTAGAGACAGAATGAGGTAGCAGGCGACAACCAAGCTAGTTAGCTAGAAGATGCAGTACACAGTATAAAGAAGCTGAAAATTAAGCAGGATACAACAACAGCGAAGTAGCGAACAGAGGACAAGAGCTAGTAAAGTTGGGCGTCCGTGCGAGTGTACACCCCGAGCGCATCGAGGTAACACCCCGCGCGGGCGAAGAAGCCGACAATGCACCCGTCGCTCTCCCCCGGAGCCGTGAATGGAGTCCCTCCGCCTCCGGCGCCTTGCCCAAACGGCCCGTAGCTGAGGCATTGGTTCGTGGAGAACGTGAGCGAGGTAATGACGACTGTGTCAGGTGACGCTGCATCCAAGGGACCGAACGTTCCGGTGATCCCCTGAAGTGATTCCAGAGGCATCAGTTCAATCTGCGAGAGACAATGCAATGGGGTACGTTACATTCTACCCCAAGATAAATGTATATACTCTCTCTATCCCTCGACGCCGTTGACTATTTAAACATGTTTAACCGTTTTTCTTATTCAGAAACTTTTGAATAAGATTTAATAAACATGTTTAAAAAAATCAACGACGTCAAATATCTAGGAACAGAGAGAGTATATATCGATGACAGACCGATTGAAAAAATATATATATTCGTCCACTAACCTTATACGCATTGCCACCAGGACCACCCCATGGACCAACAACTTGCTCACTTCCGTCATGGTCGGCATATGAGAACTCAATAGAATCGATGACGTCACCACTACGGATAGTCACACTCACTAGACGATGTGGCTCCGGTGCATCGACGTAGTGGGACTCACCTCCACTTCTACCCCATGGCCCAATCCTGGTAAGCCCAGTCTAATTTACCAAAAATGAAGAAAAACGAAGGATTAGTGTGTGAGCACAGAGGAATGAGATAGATAGGAACAGCAAAATTTTACGCTACTTATATCTCTAGGTATCACATGCATTGCTATATTAACGGCCGTTTGGTTGGAGAGAATTTTTAGGAGGGATTGGGAGTTTAGAGGGATGAGACTATTAAGTGTTTTGTTTGGTTGGGAGACATGGGAATTTTGATGGGATGGAGATTGGGAATTGAGAAAGGAACTCCCTCCTTTTCAATACCTGGGTAGGGGCAGGTAATTGGGAGGGAATTCCTCCTTTACTTTTTCTAAGCAAATCTCATCCATCCGTTTTTAATAATGACTTAATCTTCAACTAAACTCCCTATTAATTTCCATCACCTCTACCAAACAAGATATTGGGATTAAGAATCAAATTCACATCTTAATCTCATCATCAATTCCCTCGTGTAAACTCCCAATCCCCTTCCCTCGAGTTACCAAACAAGTTATAAGTTTAATACTGAAAATTGTGACACTCCTTCTATTTTTCTAAAGAATAATGGTAAAAATAGCTATGTTCAGAATGTCAAATTGTAGTGCTAGTCATGCCTATACTTCTTGTTATTGATGGCCAAATAGGCTGTCTGGCCCCGCCCAGCCAATGCACGACCAGGCTCTGACCCGAGATCAGTTGGGCCAGCACAATCTGACCTAAACATCAGTCTAGGCCCACCAACGGCTCAGACACGACCCAATAAGACTCGGGTTGTACCGGGCCGGCACGAATGCACAGAAGACTGCAGTGCTCCTCGGTATAAATCTATTTTCTCCCTCATCTCTTTGGGCCGTATCTTATATACCTGGAATAAGTATATTCTTGCATCCTTTATATCTTCGGGCCGTGCCTTATAAGGCTAAAATAAGTCTATTTTGGGCTGTGCCGTGCCGAGCCAGCTCAGCATGCCGAGACAGAGGCCTAGTCACGGCCTAACAATCTGACCGGGCCGGCATGAGGCTTTGGACACCAGTCGAGCCGTGCCATATCTAGACTGAACCAAACCCTGTGCCCTGAGTCGGGTCGTCGGGCCCGATCCTTTCTGTCATTTGTACCTGTGGTGCCGGTGCTTCCTGCAGGTGGGGGTTGGCATAGACGCCAATGGCATGGACGAAGGAGTCCGCGCAGCCGAAGAAGCCGACGATGCTGCCGTTGCCGCGCATCGGGATCTGGAAAGGACTTCCTCCGCCTCGTCCGAATGGACCGCGCCTACGGGCGTTGGTGATCAGCGTGAGTGATGTGACGACATCCCTATCCGGTGCCTCGTTAAATGGGCCCATGGTCCCGCATATCCCAGTTAGAAACTCCAAAGGGCCAAGCTCTATCTGCATGGACAAAAAAAATTGTAAGAAATAAAATTGCATCAGGCTTGCTCTACGTCGAGTCTCGTGGAAGATAAATTTAAATCGTCCTCCGTCCCTAGATTATTCTTTTAGAAACACAGAATAAAATAAATATAGACGCTCACAACGCATACATAGTTATCTCTATTAACTCACACGCATATCCTAACTCTATGAGCACATACGAAACACTCTTTTAACGCATATCCTAACTTTGACTAAATTTATAAAGAGAACTATATTATTTGATATGAGATATGTATCATTTTTATAGTTTATTATTTGAAGTGATAGATGTTAATACTTCTTTTTATAAAAGTTTATCAAGCATTTACAAACACTCTAAAATCGTAGATTGGAGGGAGTATAAGGTGACAAGTTTCTTTTTTTTTAAAGAAAATACTAATCCAGCAATAGGAAAAATGGACTAGAACTTGGTGGGCTTGGTAAAATACATTTTAATGAGTTAAGCATGTACTCCCGAATCTATACAATCTATCTAGATTCATTGTATTAGGTTATGTCACATCCAATCTTAATTAGGTTTGTTTTTTTTTAGCGAAGGAAGTACGTGGTTAGATTTTTTGTACTAGGTGACGTCACATCCGATCTTTTTTTGTTTTTTGACAAATGGAGTGCTCACCGTATAAGCGGTTCCACCAAGACCGCCCCACGGGCCTATCGAATGCTTCTGCCCATCACGATCACTGTAGGAGAACTCAAGTGAATCGATGACATTGCCACTATGAATCGTCACGCTTTCCAAACGCCGTGGTGCCACCTTGATGTCCCGATGACTCCCTCCGTTCCAACCCCATGGCCCAATCTTCGCGAGGGAATCCTAACGAGTATATAAACATTCGATAAAAGTGAGAAAAAAAATAAAATCACATATAGATAGATGGAAACAACTTCTCATTTTAGAAGTTATATATATATTGATCACCTCATCATCATCGTCTTCTACTGTTTTCTGCTTAGGGTTAACATAGATACCAAAAGCGTCCACGTACCACCCAGCACGTGCAAAAAAGCCAACAATGCTGCCATTGTCCTGCACTGGGATGTGGAAAGGAGTTCCTCTTACTTCTCCAAAAGGTCCGTAGCTTCCCTTATTAGTGATAAACGTAAGCGATGTAATAACACCAGCGGGTGCCCTATCAAATGGTCCGATTGTCCCAGAAACTTCCGTTACATACTCTATAAGACCAAGCTGAATCTGCAAGAAAAGTTTCAAAATAACATAATACTACTAGTAAACCTATTATAAATTTCACTAGTTGTGTGCAGAGATAATGAATGTATACCAATCATTTTATCTAAAAGAAAAATGCAAGAATTGAATAATAAGATTCATAGTCACCTTAGTACGTTTGTTCCCTTTATTTGGGCCATAGCCGCCCCATGTGCCTGATGTGTGCTGCTGCCCACTGTGGTCAATGTATGAGAACTCAAGTGAGTAGATGACCTCACCGCTAGAAATTATCAAGCTTTCCAACCGGCGGGGTGCCACCTCAATGTCATAGTGACTGGAACCACCAGCTCCACCCCACAGCCCAATCTTGGCTACCTTAGCCTATGTGTTAAGCCATCAAGGGGAAAAAAACACATTGTGAACACCAAATATGAAAATAGAAGTTATGTATATAAATATTTAAAGGAATTATTTATTGGTAATTTTGTTAATGGTGTCGTGCAGACCAATCATCTGTTACTACAAAGTTATAACCCACTGCTTCCTCAAGAATACATGCAAAGATGACACATCATTATTCACTAACAATTATTACATTTAAGCATCATACAAACATGCTATATTGTCTATAATTTAATAATTTATTAAATTTTAAAGATTTTAAATGTAAGCATGTTAAATCATCCCACATAATCATAATATTTCAATATATCTCTCCATTATTTTTTTATAACATCCTATATACTATATATAGTTCATCCTCACTTAGTTCATGTCATTTTTCTTTTATCTTATTAAGTCATATCACATCAATGGTTCAAATTGTCTCTCTTCTTTTCTTCTCTCATCAAACCATATCATCTTACTTTTACATTTGAATCTTTATTCTACATACTATTTAAATTTAAATCGCATCAACTTATATAAAATCATGTTTATATAAGCTTATGTTATTTAAGTTATCTTACACATTATTTTTACATTATTTTTAGTTATTGTTATCATAATAAATTCCCGTAACAGCGCAGGGTTTTACCTTAGAATTATTTGACTGTCCCGTAGATAAATGTCCCATTACAAGAGAACAACAAAATTACTTCCTTCACTGATTCGTTCTCGGTTGGTTAGTAAAAAAGTTGTTCTTCGTGTGTAAATGAACTACTAGAAGTGTAAAATATAAGAGTACTTCTATCATAACGCCTCAACTTTCAGCTAGGGGAAGATTTAGGGGGAAAAGGAAATCCTAGAGCAATCAACAGTAGGGCTAAGAATTTTGATCCCGGTCCAATATATATATATATATATATATATATATATATATATATATATATATATATATATATATATATATATATATATATATATATATATATATATATATATATATATATATATATATATATATATATATATATATATATATATATATATATATATATATATATATATATATATATATATATATATATATATATATAGAGTAAATTTGTTTGGTGCTCCATGGTGCCCGGGCACCATTGTTGAAATTAAGTATATACCCAATTCAAATGAGCATGAAACTTTTTCAATTATTTAGGTATTAATATTAACTACTTTACTAACTAGTTGAAAGCAAGTTTGAACTGAATTTGAACTTGTTTTTGTTAGATTTTGATTCTAGGTATATAGCATCCATACATATAATTAGTTAGGTATGTAATCATGGATTGTGAAATAAAGTTAAATTTGAGTTGTTTTGTTGATAGGTATAGGTATGAATCGAATTCTTATAACTAGGTATATACTCACAATTTGAAAATTTTGAAAAATTTGAGTGATTTTGTGCATTTGAAACCATGGTGCCCGGGCACCATGGTGCCCCATATGAGTGTCCTATATATATATATATATATATATATATATATATATATATATATATATATATATATATATATATATATATATATATATATATATATATATATATATATATATATATATATATATATATATATATATATATATATATATATATATATATATATATTTCCTCCCTTTTTTTCTAGCTTTGACGTTGGTTAGTGCAAACAATAAGGGGTGTATGTAGTAGCTGAGAAGAGAAGGCTTTCAAAAGAAAAATGGTAATGTCATATGGACGCATGCATAGTTCACAAAGATACTATTGGTAACTATTAATATAATAAACAATGGGTGTGTTTAGTTCACGCCAAAATTGGAAGTTTGTGTGTGGGTGTGTTTAGTTCACGCCAAAATTGGAAGTTTGGTTGAAATTGGAACAATGTGATGGAAAAGTTGGAAGTTTGTGTGTGTAGGAAAGTTTTGATGTGATGGAAAAGTTGGAAGTTTGAAAAAAATGTTTGGAACTAAACACGGCATGTGTAGGAAAGTTTTAATGTAATGGAAAAGTTGAAAGTTTGAAGAAAAAGTTAGGAACTAAACCAGGCCAATAGCTTGCTAAGGGGACCGAGTTACACAAGGATTATTCTAAAAACATCCACAATGTATGCCATAAGGGGGTCTTAACCAATTAAGGCTTTAGGGTGGGTAGTATACATTATGAAATTAATCTTTATAGATGACCTTATGATGAGCTAGCATTAGGTATAAGGACCACCCATAAGGAATAAATAATTCATCTCTGTTCTCTCTCCTGCTCACTTGCTCACAAGGTTGTCAGTATCCCGATACGTATCCTAGTATCTTACGATACTACGATCCTACCAAGCCGAAACGATACCGATCCCACCTAGTATCCTAATTTTCATAGTATCTCGATCCTACTATTCATTAGTACACGATCCTACGAAATCTTAGGTGGTATCCCGATTCTACGATCCCTACGATACTACAAAATATTATTTAAAATAACATGGTATGAAAATAATATAAATAAATATGCTTAAATTTATATAAAAATCAGTTAAATATATCAAAACCAACTTGGTTTCTCTTAATAAATGCCTATATTTGCATGACATATACCATTACTACATTTTTTTATATAGAATGGCTACATATAATTAATATAAATATTAATTAAACTTAAAAAAAGAAAATCTCATAGTATCCCGATACTACGATACGATCCTATGATACGATATTACTTTGAGCAAAACGATACTAACAAGTATCCCGATACTGACAACCTTGCTTGCTCAAAACTCTCTCCTACATGCTAGCATTAGGTGATATTTTTATATCTGTGGGGCCCACCTTATTTCCTAACAAGTTCATACCATTGTTGGGTATGTACCACAACTAATATCACCTGTTGTAGGACCCATCTATATAGACCACTTGATCTCATATCCTAAATAAACGATAGAATAACATACCCATGCCTGTTTGCCATAGGAATTTAACACTTATCAATCATTATAAAAAGGGAAATTTAGTGTGCAATTGTAGTGGTGAAAATGGGCAGGTACGATTGGATTATAGCATTCGGATATCCTAACCTATATTTTACTTTAAATTTGGAACCTGAAATGGGTAGTGTCGGACAATATATCACTCATCCCGTATCCTATCCAATATTACTTCCTTCGAATCGGCTTCGGGTACGGATATCTATTTGCATCTCTAATTCATAAATATTAAATATAACGAACCAATTATAGTGTCAAAAGAGATAAATTACGGGAAAATTATACAATATTGCACGTGAGCTCGTAAAATAGTGATTAACCAATCCTTTTATCATGCATGTCCGTAGGTGGACTTGTAATAGATTTTCATATGTGTTCTATAATATGGGACATATGAGTGGATACAAGTCTTCTTGTATCATAACCCATTTTTTTTAGGATTCGAATTCAAACTTGGATAGTATCGGGAATCCTTATTTTCTCTTCCATATTCTTCCCGCGAGTCTCAGATCGGGCAAGCTATCTGGAAATACCCGTCCATTTTCACCCTATGCAATGGTGAATGCAAGTCCACAATTGTGAAATGTAATCAATTCATGCAGTAGTAGGGATGAAAATGATCAGAAACGATGTCATTATTTTATTACTTTTATGGAATCGGTCATGGTATGGTCGTAAATTTTTGGTATTCATGAATTTAACTATTTAGCATCAACTTCGATATGATGTTGATAAAAGTTAGAAAAAAATCTAAATTTTATATATGGCTAGAAATGAAAACGATCGGAAATGATATCATTTTTACATTAGTTTTATGAAATGGTATCGGTATGGTCAGAAATATATGTATCATTTTCACCCTTATGCGATAGTACTTACCACCAAAATTAGTTTTTATGGTTCTTTTTTGTACAAAGTAGGTATAATATTTCTGGCATTTCACCAAGGATGTACACATACGTATTTGTAAACATAAGGATTTCAATCATGGCAAGTAGAGTATGTATTATATTTCTGAGTGAATTTTTTTTTTGCATTCACTGACTTTTATGATTGTGGAAATAGTTTCACTGACTTTATATATGTGGCATTAAATAACTACTTCCTCTAATATTCCCAATTGATCATCATATATTTTTATGTTATTTTCAAATGATGATCATATTAGTATTCATTCACTAAGTTTATTCAATATCTCTGTGTGAGAATAATAAATATCTTGGTCTGTTAGTGCACTGCATTGATCGAGTTGTTACCAAATTAAATATAGTATGGAGAGTTATTGGCTTTTCTTGATTTTCATGTACTTCTATAAAATGTGTGGATCAATTAGAAATGGAATTGAGTATTTATTATCTCCCGCCTCCCGCAAAGCTAACATATACATACATCTCAATCATCGTCATAATTATGAATTTATCATACCTGGTCCTGTGATGACGACACGGCTCTAGTATAAATTTCTGTCTGTTTCAACTCATGGATAATGTCATTTATAGCAGGTCTGCTGTGTCTATCAACCTCGACGCAGCGTACAGCTATTTCAACGCATTTTTTCACTTGCTGGCACTCTTCTTTCGCGTGCATTGATGTGTCCCCGATCCTATTCCTCCAATTATTTGCAACCTACGAATCAAAATATGAGCAATACATTTGTTGATTGAGTACACATAGACATGGTTCCGCCATGCATGCATGGTGTCTGCTTAGATGAAAACTGAACTTGTTCTTCTAAGGGCACCCGCAATGGGCTCTCTACAAGATATCCATGTTAGTATATTTTCCTACATGGAAGAGATTAAATGAAGAGAGAGAGCAAAACTATCTACTAACCTGGAGATAGTCTATAGAGAAAAACGAGGCAATGCATTAGAAAGCTATAGATACCCATGTAGACATACTATTGAGGTGGTTTACTATTAATCTAGTCTATTGCTGAGATGCACATGTTTTATAGAGAGCACCTTACTTTACCATTGCGGGTGCTCTAAGGGCAGTCCCAACCCTCCACCTAGGATGGTGTCTATGGTATTAACTACATTGGCATGTAGGACTTTTAACTTATGTGGCACTATATTAATTAAGAGAGAGAGTGAAAAAAGAAAGAAACTGGGTCTCATGCAAGATACAGCTTCAACACGAGAACCTATGCACTAGACACTATCAAGTTTTGTATTGGGAGATAATAGTGTCTTCATAATAGATGAAGAATAAATATGATTGATAAAGAAGAGAGATGATGTATTTATTAATGGCCCATTTTAAGAAATTACGGGTTATGAAGTGTAGTTTCTATTGTGATGTCTTATTGACATGGCACCATAGACACTACTTATGGACACTATGGGTTGAGACTACCCTAAAGCTACGAGAGGGGTTGGCAACCTATCCTCCCCGTTACGCAAAACAAAGCATATATTATTGCATGATTAATTAAGCATTAACTATTTTTTTAAATAGAATTAATAAGATTTTTTAAAACAACTTTCACATAGAATTTTTTTTCAAAATACAATTTAGCAATTTAAAAAATTTGCGTGTAAAATACAAGAGTTGTGAGTTGGAAAAGCAGGGGAAGAACACAACCTACGAATAGACAAGTTCCGCTAGCCATGCACTTCTTTTTTACTTGGGATGGACGACATCTCTCTTTGAAAGGAAAGTTCTCCAGCTACAAAAGACCCGTGCTTGTTATGCCTTTTTTTTATTGGTCACTTTTGACTAGGCACAAATAACTAGGTAATCATAACTTTTGCACAATATGCTAGTTTCGGCATTGATATGATTATTTAAACTAGTACTCCCTGGATCCTAAAATATATAGTACTTACTCCATTTATTTTTTATAGGTATTTTTTTAAATTAAAAAAACTACTTTTGATAGGCATATTTCAATCTAACCACCTACCATCTTAATGACTTTCTCGTATTTAATGCGTTGCTCTCCATTCTTCCACTTAAGATTGGTTATATGAGCATCGAGAAATGTAAATATAATGAATTGCTTGTTTACGATGAATAACTAGTAGCATATTTAAATGGATGATAAGTAGAATTACTTATCCTTGGTCATTGTGACAAGAAGAAATATGACTATCAAAAATAGATGGGGGAGTAACTTTTAGCTACTAATCTGAACAAGGAAAACTGTTTGGCTAGATTCATATCTAAAATTTGTTATATTTTGGGACAGAGTGAATACATTGATGGGTTGGTGGAGGTGAAATTATTATTAGATAAGGGGTAATAATATGAAAAAAATTGCAAACAAATTTTGTTGTAAAAAATGATAAATAAACAAGAATAGAGGGGGTAATTTCTTACGAGATCGACGAATTGTTGGGTTGATGACATTTCGCCATATTTTGAGTAGCCTTTATGTCCCACCATTATCTGGATGATTATAATACCTAAGCTGAATATATCATTCTTATTTGATATTTTACGTTGTGCCAAGTATTCTGGTGCCATGTAGTACCTGCATCATATCATCAGTGATGTTAAACAAACACCATATCATTCGGTTAGTACTAATAAGAAAGAAAGAGGACATATCTCTTGACGTCCTCTCTACTTACTCTGAACCTACGCAAACTTTAGTGGTATGTGTATGCGAGCCACCGAAGGGCCTTGATACCCCAAAATCTGCTATTTTTGGCACCATGTTATTATCTAGAAGTATATTGGCCGGTTTCAGGTCCAGATGCAAAATTGGTTCTTCCAATCCTCCATGAAGGTAACTAAGACCTTCACAAATCCCCATAATTATTTTGTAGCGTGTGCACCAATCAAGCCCGCGAGACTCTTCTGTTAAAGTGGCAAAAAATATTCTTGAAATGTGAGGATTACTTTTTTTTGTTTACATGTTAAATAATTGGATAGAGTTCGCAAATTACCACCATACTCACCATGCAGATAATTCTCCAGGCTTCCACGCGGCAGATATTCAAAGCATAGAACTTTGTATATCATTTTACAAAGTACATCTTCCCCATTAACCTCCATGAGTTCATGTCTTGCTTCATTGCAATAGCCTATAAATCGTACGATATTTTTATGTTGCACCCTCATAAGGTTGCTGAATTCATTGCTAAATTGCACATCATCAAGTCCTCGCAAGTCATATAGCTTCTTCACGGCAATCTCTGTCCCATTTGTCAGCACTCCCTGTTGCAGTTGTATTTCGATCTCATTATTTCATTAATATGTATTACTACAAGGGTACGCCGTAAGTGGGTTATCGGAGTTCATTATTGATACCACTTGAAACAAAGATATGAGTATCATATCTCACAAACCTTGTAAACCTGACCATAGCCACCACTACCAACTATTTGGTGATCGGAGAATTTTTTCGTAATATCTTCTAGAAAATGTACCGGTAGATCAGTTGGCATTGTACTTGGATGGTTTAACTTCTCCTGTTTACAGATTTGCTACCTCTTCACCTATATATACACATGAATTATTAAAACTTTCGTATAAGAATATTTAGAGTTTACATACCTTAAATTAAGATGAGTGAATTGCACGTTATTAACGAAATTTTCACCCAAGCTAGATATAAAACCTAAAGATAAATATTTACATTTATTGTCATAGTTTCTGGGTAGTCTTTTAATTATATAAATAATATATATCAGGATTAATTTAAAACAAAGTTGTTCTTTTTATGATAATCCTATCTATTAATTAACCATTTTATGCTGTATTGGTCCCCTTCCTTCCCCAGAGGTCTCGATTTGTGTGTCATTAGAAACTAATTTGGAAGTTCCCAAGCATTTTGAAAATTTTATAACCTTTGATGCTGTAACAAAATTTGAAATTATATAAAACATGGGAATAATGTAAGGGAACATTTTACGAAAAATAAAATATCACAGGTACAAATTCCTATTAAATTTAAAAATATATTTTTCATTCAATTTTTTTGTTAGAAATATTCAGGATGCAAAATCTTTTGTACAAATATACCATCGGTCTCGCACAACCATTGCACGAGAATGACGTGAAAATGACATCGTGGCCGGTATCATACAGTGAAAGTGCGAGACCGCGCGGTCTCGCTCAAGCAATCAGCGCTATCGCACAAGCAAAGAGCGAAACCATTCCTAGCCGATTTAATTAGCGATTAATTATCCTGATTAGCGATTAATTAATAATTAATTAATCACTAATCTGGATAATTAATCACTAACTATTATTATTTAATTGTTAATCAAGTAATTAATTACTAATCAAATGGAGCCCTTTGGACAGTGTCGCTGATTGCTTGACCGAACCGTTCAGTCTCAGCTCTTTCATTCCGCGATACCGTGTGGTCTCACGCTGTTGCCGCGCGAGACCGCGCGGTCAAAATTAAACGAAAAGTATATTTTCAAATTTAGTTCTTCGTAATAGTGCCAAAATTTCCCCACCCGTTTTTTTATTTTTTTAAAAAAAATGTTGTAAAGACCCTTTTTTTAGAACTTTGTAAAGACCATAGAAAACTTACTAGGATGACATCTTTGGATCATGCGTAGAGAAAAGGTAAAATTTATTCAGTGCATACACTTTATTTGTTCTTATCTTTCGATCAATTGATGATGGTTTGAGATATAAACATGTGGTATGTGGATGTTGTACTAACCAAAGAAACAAATACACGAGACCACTTGCAAGTAAAACAGACCACACGCTATCTGCTAGCTGTCATATTGATTCAAGTGTATGTTATCGAGGCTAACTACCGTTGCATTAGTACATTTTCTTTTTGCTATAGAGTCTTTTGATGACTTATATTTTTTAAAAAATAATACAGTAATTACTTAAAATAAAGAATATATGTATTTACTTGAAAATCATCTCTACACTTTGCTTGTGAATTTACTCCATATAGTTTCTTATTTCAACTCAATCATGACGTAATTACTTCTAATACTATAGAGAGTTACTTCTATTACATAGCAAGGTTGCATAAATGTTTGAATATATTCAAGATCATCTTGTTTTGTCACATATTTTAAGGGAAGTACATGGTGCAAATAGATCATAAAAATAATATATGATTAAGAAGATATAAGTCATAAAAAGATTAAAAAAATACGTTTTTAGCTAAAAGAGAATTTAGTAGGTTGAAGTGATTGCCGCATTCTTTTCGGGCTATTGGGTTTGCTGATTAGCTACACGTAAAACGAGAAACATGATTAGCATATGATTAATTAAATATTAATTATAAAATTTTGAAAATTGAATTTATTTGATTTTTAAAGCATCTTTTATATAGAAAGTTTTTGCACAAAATACAACATCTAGTAGTTTAAAAAGTATGCTAATGAAAAACGAGGAATAGATAAGGTGAACTAGCTGTTTAGAACGCCGCCTTAACCAAGCAACGACCGGTCGCGCGCAAACTCACCTGAGTAAGACATCTCGTTGTCGATTAAGGCCCTGTTTAGTTCCCACGCAAAAATTTTACACCATGTCACATCGAATGTTTGAACACCTGTATGAAGTATTAAATATAGGCTAAAAATAACTAATTATATAGATTACGACTAATTTGTGAGACGAATCTTTTGAGCCTAATTGCTCCATGATTTGATAATGTGGTGCTACAGTGAACATTTGCTAATGACGAATTAATTAGGCTTAATAAATTTATCTCGTGGTTTGATGATGGATTATGTCATTAGTTTTTTTATTAATGCTCAAACACCCTATGCGACACCCTATATAATACTCGATGTGCACGCCAAAACTTTGGGCCTGTTTAGATCCCTGCCAAAAATTTTACGCCCTATGACTTCAAAAGTTTGAATACCTATACGAAGAACTAAATATATATAGACTAAAAAATAACTAATTACACAGATTGCGACTAATTTGCGAGACGAATCTTTTAAGCCTAATTGCTTCATGATTTGACAATGTGGTGCTACAGTAAACATTTGCTAATGATGGATTAGGCTTAATAAATTCGTCTCATAGTTTACTGACAGATTCTGTAATTAGTTTTTTTAGTGCCCAAATATCTCATGTCATATCCTATATAATATCCGATGTGATATGCTGAGACTTTACACTCAGTACATGTAAGCACCCTCTAATTCAATGCATCTGCAGCTGGATGTACATGCCTGAGCGAGAGCCCCACGCCAGCGCGTGCACTATGCGAACACGACCTGCCACTGGTACTAGGGTCAACAATATTTGACGTCAGTAAAGCAATCGGTTTGAAAAAAGAAACACCACTCCCTTTGGAGACTTGACACTTGTGATGGGACGTGCTCCAAGTCTGCAAACACGTACCGTCATCATAGCTCTCGTGACTTTTAAGGCTGTGGCTGTGTTTTGTTCGGTGCCAACAAATTTTGGAAATACATTTAAAGTATTAAACATAGACTAGTAACAGAATAAATTATAGATTTGAACTATAAACTACGAGACGAATATTTTGAACCTAATTAATCCATCATTAGGAAATGTGGGTTACCGTAGCACTTATGGCTAATCATGGCGTAATCAGGCTCAAAAAATTCGTCTCGCAATTTACATGCAAGCTGTGTAATTGGTTTTTTCTTCCACATTTAATGCTCCATACATTTGTCTAAACATTTGATGTGACAGAAAAGTTGGATGTTTGAAGGAAAAAGGTTGAAATCTAAACACAGCGTGTGTTCGGATGCCCCTTTTCCCAAGCTCGTTTTCCTCACACATGTTTTCTACACTGCTAAATGGTGTGTTTTTTGCGAAAAGTTTTTATACGAAAGTTGTTTAAAAAAATCAAATTAATCCATTTTTGAAAAAAAAACTAATACTTAATTAATCACGCGCTAATGGACCACTCCGTTTCCCGTTGCGCACTGTTCCTTGGGAACAAGCAATGGTGAACACAGCCTAAGTATATTACTTCAAAATATAAGAGATTTTGGTTCGATAAGATATATCCTAGTGTTTGCGTAAGATTCATAATACTAAGATATATTTCTTTCAACTAAAATATCTTACTTCCTATGTCCCATAATATAAGAATATTTAGAGGGATGTGACACAACCAGTAAAATACATCTATATGGAGAGCCTGTCCAGATATAATGTACTAGGATGTCACATCCCTCCAAAATCCCTTATATTATGGGATGGAGGGAGTATATTTTATAAATTTGTGCAAATGTAAAAATGAAAAGTTATACTTAAAGTACTTTAGATAATAAAGTAATTCACAAATAAAATAAATAATAATTCTAATTTTTTTATAAGACGAATGGTCAAACAGTGTAAGTAAAATGTCAAAATCCCTTATATTAGAAGATGCAGGGAGATTAGGATGGAGGAAGTATATGGTATTAGTGTTATTTACTAGTTTCATAATATATATAATCTGATAACAATTTATTTTTCTTCTATAATCTGATAATAGAATCGTATTGTGAATGTTCTTATGCTTTCCTCATGTACATCTTTTTCTCCAGATCGAACTAGCTAGTATCTTTTGCATTATACATCTAAACTAAATTATTTTCATTATAGTAGTCTACATATTTATCGATATGCATCTAGGTAATTTAAGATATACCGATTTAGTTTTTCAAGATGCTACTACAAGATTCCTAACTTTTACCAAGGGGGTTTAAGGTCGGCCACCTATAAAACTGTCGGCCATACATATTACTGAGTGGTTACCCTCGGCAACACGCACATGTGGTCGGTAATTTATCATATTGCCGAGGGTACCCTCGGTAACCATGTACCCGAGGGTTACGGTCGGTCTTTTTTTCCAGAGACCACGCATGGTTCTTTCTTGCCGACACATTTCCCGAGCGTATACCGTCGGTTATTCTTATTCTCACCGAGAGGTTTATTTTCCCGTCAAATTGAGAACCCTCGGTTTCTAATATACCCCGTCGGACACTAATAATCATTTCCGAGAGTTAAATTAAACCCCTCATTTACTAATATACCCCGTCGGCCACTAATAATCATTTCCGAGAGTTAAATTAAACCCCTTGGTTATTAATATACCCCGTCGGCCACTAATAATAATTTTCTAGAGTTAAATTAAACCTCTCAGTTACTAATATACCCCGTCGGCCACTTATAACCATTTCCGAGTGGTATCTTATAACTCTCACTCACTGATATATCCCGTCGGCCACATGCTAAATAGCCGAATGTTCTCGTAACTACCCTTATTAAAATTTCAAACGGTCGGCTACCTAAATCTTCCTGACGGTCTGTAGGATTTTTTGCTTGGACGCTTGGCAAATCTTAGGATTCTAGTAGTGAGATCAATAAAAAAAAGAGTGTATATGTTAACTTTAATAAATCTGTGTTCAAAAGAATGCATAGAGTTGGCGTCCAAGGCTGGCATTTCTTTTGGGTGGGGGCTCGTAGTCCACCGAGTTCATGTTCTTTCTTGGCAGGCACACAATCCCAAAACAAATCAGAACTCGAAACTCTAGCTAGCTATGTCCCATCTGCCGAAGACATTGTCGTTGTCGCCGTCACCGAATACCCGCAGCTCGTCATCACTATCTCCGTCGCTACTACCCCTCCGCCGCTAAATCTGTGCAGGGGAGAGCCGCCGCCACCGGAGGAGCACGGGGGAGACTATTGCCGCCAGATGCGCACGGGGGAGGGCCTTCGCCGCTAGATCCACGCGGGGCAAGGCTGCCGCCGTCTATGCGCCGCTCCTCTGTTGACTGTTGGCCTGCGCTTGAGCCCGCCGCCGCCCGCTCGCTCCTACCGTCTCTGCCTTGGCCGCCGGAGAAGAGAAGTGGGAGAGGGGAGAGGGAAGTAGAAGAGATGAGGAGAGGGAGTGGAGAGAGATGGCGTGGAGGAGTGGGGGAGAGAAGAAGAGAGAGAAAAAGATGTGGTAGAGAGAAAGATTGTTTTTAATATATCTGCCACACCGTTTACATATTGATTTTTTTTAATTGACGAGGGAGTGCGGTAGATCCGATGATCCTGGTTCACTCGTAGACGATAGATGACCACCCAAAAAGAATCTTGGTCGCTCAGACCGTTCAATGGAAAAACGATCAAGGCAGTAGACTTTTTCATGAGTTCTTGAAAGCAACTATTGGTTTTTATGGCCAATTTAATTTGTTGCAGCAAAAGTGTGGCTAGAAATTACTAAGGCTTGCCATCTTAGGCCTGGTTTAGTTCTCAATTTTTTTCTTCAAACTTCTAACTTTTTCATCACATCAAAACTTTCCTACACATACAAACTTTCAAATTTTACGTCACATCATTCCAATTTCAATTAAACTTCCAATTTTAACGTAAACTAAACACCCTTAGTTAAAGAATGCACTAAAATTGGTCTCATGGCATGTGCAACAGGCCTGTTACCCTATACCTATATAATAAATGAGTAGTCTGTTGGAACGTAAAAATTAAAAAATATATATAAACAGGAGAAATGTAGAAATAGAAAGTCATGGCATATACAATCGCCAGAAATTGAAACACTAAATTTTGTCGAACAAGTTGTTTGAATACTTCATAGGGAATTCATAGTAAAATTATAGGGATGATATTATTTAGATAGAGTTGAGAGGAAAGATAAAGATATATAGTGTATAGTATTGGATTTCTCAAAGGAAATCAAAACCAAGGTTTGAGCTTATATTTGAAATCCTAAAAAAAAAGGAAATGAAGGATTCCTATGGAAAATGTCTAGCCAAATCCAACAAAATTCCTATAAAAAATATCTTGATCCATAGGAAAATTTTCAATAGAATTTTAATATATTAGGATAGTGGCTAGATAGGATTTCAATCCTACAAATTTCCTATAAAGTCCCTGGAAACACAGGGCTCTTTTGGAACGCAACAATAAAAAAACATAGAAATACGATAGAAATGTACATGCAAAAACATAGGATTGAAATGTTGTTTCGAATACAAGAATAAAGTAAAACACAATATTCTTTCTAAACAAAGAAGTGTATATAGGGGTGTGTGTGTGTTTCCTTAATGTGTGTTCAAACCGTGATCATTCGAAGCGACACGCATTATGTCTTTGACTTCTTACAAGAAAAGAAAACAAGAGGTCCTAATGCATGCTGAAATTTCTATGAAATCAAGGCCAAACGAAAATTTTGTCTAGGCCCCGTTTAGTTCCCCAAATTTTTTCCAAAAAATCACATCAAATCTTTAGACACATGCATGAAGCATTAAATATAGATAAATAAAAAACTAACATAAGTGCTACAGTAACCCACATGTGCCAATGACTGCTTAATTAGGCTCAAAAGATTCGTTTCGCGGTTTCCAGGCGAGTTATGAAATTAGTTTTTTCATTCGTGTTCAGAAAGGCCTTCCGACATCCAATCAACTATCCGATGTGACATCTAAAAATTTTCTTTTCGCGACCTAAACATGCCCTAAATTTTCTTTACCTTTTCCCTCCAGTTCGAAGGATGCATGAATAGTAACTCGATCAATTCTGTAGTAACCGAGACCTCCAATCCTAGGGAAATCTCCAATTAATTTTCCTTTAGAATTCCTCCGATCGATCTAAAGGAGGCCTAATATCATGCACCATCCTAGCTATAGCATGGAATGCATGTTCATGAAGACATCGATTTAAAAGCTTAAGTTTGCACATATTTACAAATTACAATAGGTTTTCATATACTTGACATTAACCTGTCCTTCACGACGCTAGCTAAGCTCTCATCACGCACATACATGCATGAATAATATATATCCACACAGCACAGATCTAAATCGTTGCGATCCAAAAGATAATTAGGAGAACTCGTCAAATATAGGGAAACATTCGATATATGAAATCAACGTTCAAATATATATATTTATGTACTTAAAAAGGAAGGAAAAACAAACAGATCCTCACCGCTTGGTGGAGCTAGCAACCTTGGTGGGCGTTGGCGCGGAGGATGATATAATACGGCGTGCAAGCTAAGCTAGGCACGGCTGATCAGTGAGCAAAATCGATCGTCGAAATTAAGCTGGGCCTCTGTGCCGGGTGTGTATATATAGAGTGTACGTGTGTTGTTTCTGGTTCGGTCGAGTTGTACCCCCGTACCGAGAATCGTAACGAGCGATCGCTTGCGTGAGGAAGTGGATAGCGATTGGTTGGTGGGCCTCTCTTCCCAGTTTCCACTAGTTCCTACGTTGCTTTTTTTTTTACTGTATTACTTTCCTATTTCAGTAAGTTTATATATTTTAAGTTTACACATTTAAAGTTTGTACGGTTAAACTTTATACACATAGAGTTTATACGATGAAAGTTTATATACTGGATTTAAACTCGAATTCAAATTTAAATATATTTTAAGCAATCGGTTGGTGGGCCTCTCTTTCCAGTTCCCACATCGCTTTCTTATATTTTGGCACCACATTAATTTTCTATTTTAGTAAGTTTATATATTTTAAGTTTACATATCTAAAGTTTGTACTGTTAAAGTTTATACACATAAAGTTTATACGATAAAAGTTTATATACTCGATTTAAATTTGAATTCAAATTTAATTATATTTTATATAAAATATTTATATACACATAGTTTATATGTACAAAGTTAGCAATGTATATGTATATATATATATATAAAGTCTATGTAAATAAATAGTTTTTAGTGTAATATATTTTTCATTCTCTTTTTTCACACTTATTTTCAAATTGATTTTAAATTTACGAAGAACCCACGACTAATCGCCTAACGTCGTTGCCTTTTTTTTTTTTACGTGAGGAAACCGCGTGCGGGCGTGATTTCTGATCGTTGGCCTCCGGCGCCAGCGATCGTTCGCGCAGTAGCCACGGCCAGTTGTAATGTACGAGGGAGGGGAGCATCGAATGAGAGACGGGGGTAATAATTACTAGATTAATTAGTTGACCAAAAGGCATGGAACGAGACGGGAGTAATAATCAATTAACGCATGTGCGTCAGCACCGTAAGAGCAAGTTTGAAAGTATAGCGACTGCTAACTCTAAATCATCTATAGTCAATTTAATATGTAATTTATACAATAATTACCATTATAAATATATAATCCTACCTACCATATACACATTGTATCTTAGAGTCTATACTATAGATGAGTATAAATTTGTAGCCCGCTACTCTTCTCCCCTATTTTATCCTCTCAACATTTGTTTATAGCCACTACTGTACCTGCTCTAAGGTTGTGTTCTTCACCCTTTTTTCTCAACTCACATCTATCTTTTTCTGCGCCCACATTTTGTAAAATGATAAACGGTATTCGCCCTCCGCACCAGAATATAAGAAGTTTTAGAGTTTGACACAGGTATTAAAAAAGTAGGTAGAAGTGAATGGTGCAGGGTTGTGATTGGATGAGTAGTGGAGGTAGGTGGCAAAAGTGAATGGTGGAGGGTTGTGATTGGTTCGGAAGACAATGTTAATGGAGAAGTTGTTATATTTTGGGATAAATCCTGAGGGCTAAAAGTTGTTATATTTTGGGACGGAGGGAGTATGTTTTCCTAAAATTTTCTATGGTAGAGTTGCTTTAAAAAGTCGTGTTAATCCATTTTTCATGTTTTCTTTTGACTGGAAATTTTTCAAGTCTTTTAAGCTAATATTTAATTAATCTCGCTCTAATCTTCTCCTCCCGAACTCAGCCAGTCAGCCTAGGTAGCATATCTCGCCCAAGCGTATTACTAAGCCCGCGTTTAGCATGTACTCTCTCCGTTTCACAATGCAAGACTTTCTAGCATTGTCCACGTACATATAAATTTTAATAAATATAAACACATATATATGTCTAGATTCATTAACATCTAAATGAATGTGGGCAATGCTAGAAAATCTTATACCGTGAAATGGAGGAAGTAACTTATTATAATAACAAAAATAATGTAAATAACTAAGAGTCCAACTGAAAGTTTTAAAATATTAAAGTCGAAAGTTCTGAATTTTGATTGTTTCGACAGTTGAATTAAAAATTTTAAATTTTGAGTTGACAGTTTTAAAAATTCGAGTTAAATTTTCAATATTTTAAGTAAAAAAATAATTTTTTTTCAAATTTAGAAACTTTTTGTTGAAAAACGTCTTATAAATTTTTTCTCAAATTTTACAAGTATTTAAAAATAATTGTAGAGTTTAAATAAAACTCAAATTAATTAAAAATTAACTGTGAAAAAAATGTTTAAATAGCTTTCATTTATTGTAAACTGCTTAATATAAAAAAAAACACTTAAAGAAACGTTTGCTTCGTATCAGGCCCTCAACACAAACCAGCGCGTGGCAACGCAAGATTTAGTTTTTCCGGTCAAGCACGACGGTACCAGGCTAGAATTAAGTTTTGTGAATGTGCAAACATCCGTGTTGTACTGTAATTTGTTCTAAAGGAAAATAATAAAAATGAAAAAAAAACAAGAAGAAAAAGAAGGGAAAATCGCTCTCGCGGACAGCATGTTCGCCGTCAAGCGGACGGTCGATCGAAAGGTACGTACCGTAGACCGTGACTTTTTTTGTACGGAGGGAGCAGGAAATTAATATTTGTAGGCCTCGACTTGACTTCGAATCTTTAACACGACCCGCGCGGCTTCGCGGAAGCTTCCTCACTGAGTACCAGTAGCAATGTGGGGGCACATTACATGTGAACGTTTTCCTGGTGTCTTGGCGGCAGTGAGCCGCGAAGCCGCGTGGTCACCTTGACAAGGCCAAGTGGCCAACACGCCGCGCCCATGCTGTCACGTACGAGGATGATTCGCGGACCGGCGAGGCGGCGACGCGGACTTCCTTGCCTCGCCATCGACATCCGCCGTGTTTAGGCCTGGTTTAGTTACTGCTCTAAACTTTTTCCTTAAACTTTTAACTTTTTCACCATGTCAAAACTTTTCTACATAGGATTTATTTAAGGGCTGTTTGATACAGCTCCAACTCCTAAATATTACTCCAGGAGTTAGGTCTGGAGTGGAGTTATGGAGTTGCCTAAACCCAGCTCCATAACTCTAATATATTTTATGAGAGAGCTCCACCCAAACAGACCCTTAGTTTTAATAGAGCTGAAACTGTTTGGCTGAGCTCCAGCTCCAGGAGGGGTGGAGCTGAAGCTGAAGATGTGCCAAACAAACCCTTAGTTCACATCAAAATTGGAAGTTTGATTGAAATTGGAATGATGTGACGGAAAAGTTAGAAGTTTATGTGTGTAGGAAAGTTTTGATGTGATAGAAAAATTGGAAGTTTGAAAAAAAAGTTGGAAACTAAACCAGGCCACACGCAAACTTTTAACTTTTCCGTCACATCGTTTCAATTTTAATCAAACTTTCAATTTTGGGTGTGTTTAGTTCACGCCAAAATTGGAAGTTTGGTTGAAATTGGAACGATGTGATGGAAAAATTTAAAGTTTATTTATGCAGAAAAGATTTGATGTGATGGAAAATTTGGAAATTTGAAGAAAAATTTTGGAACTAAACTCGGCCTTTGGCGTGAACTAAACATATCCTTAGATTCAAAATTTTTTCTTCAAACTTACAACTTTTCCGTTACATCAAATGTTAGACACATGCATGGAACATTAAATGTAGATGAAAAAAACCAATTACACAGTTTGCATATAAATCACAAGACGAATCTTTTGAGCCTAATTACGCCATGATTTAACAATGTGTTTCTACAATAAATATTTGCTAATGATGGATTAATTAGGCTTAATAAATTCGTCTCGCAGTTTACAGCGAAATCTGTAATTTGTTATATTATTAGTCTACGATCAATACTTTAAATAGGTGTCCATATACTTGGCACACAAACTCAACACAGCCATCGAAGAAAAATTTTCCATTGTAACGTAAAACCTTTTTTCTTTTAAGAACCATAGCGTAAAACAGGTCCGCCGATAGCGTGGCATTCGCCTTGCAGGTATAAAGCGGAACAGTTTATTAGCGTGTGATTAATTAAGTATTAGCTATTTTTTAAAAAGAAATATATTAATTTAATTTTTTAACTAACTTTCGTTTAGAAACTTTTAAAAAAATATATATCGTTTAGCAGTTTGAAAAGCTGAAAATAAGAGAGAGTGGTTGGAAAAAAAAAAGGCATCCGAACACACCAAAGTACCGCACGGGGCCGGACAGGGGCGTCATGCAGCAGTGGTCCAGGCGGTATATGGTCGCGACGTCGCAAGCGCAGGCGAGCGCGCCGGCCAACTTGCAGCGCGACGACTCGTCCCTCCTGCGGAGCAAGAGGGTGGTGCCCGGTGCCGTGGTGGGCGATGTCGGTTGCGCCGCGGACGACGACTTTGCGCGCGGAAGACTTCGAAAATGTGAGTTTTTCTTTTCTTTTTCTTTTTTTAACGGTGGGAGTATAGCACTAGCTGTTGCGTGTGTCACAGGCCCAGCGGCAAGCTATAGATAGCCGGAGTTGCATCCATATCTAGAGCACCCAAGTGCAAGTTTTGTGTTCTGTACGAGACAACTTGCCCTTCTTCTGGTCCTCTCAGGTCTCAGCAGGTTAGTCAATCGCGAGAACTGCATTTTTTCCCCTCTTCCATGCATGCTAATCAAGCTGATCTTCTAGCTTTATCTTCTAGATAGCCTCGCCATTTCTTTTGCATGGTTTCCCCTATTTTTTCAGATTGATCATGCGAGAAATCCGCATCCACACTTTTTTTTTTGTTTTTCTCATTTCTCCTAGTCATGGCATCATGGGTACAATAGCTCCATCGTCCGGCCTTCATTGATGTGCGTTTCAAAAACAAATATGCATACAAGTACCCTATGAGATTGAGAGTGCAACCGTGTGTTATCAATTGTTTAACTATATACTTCCTCTGTTTTAAAATGTTTGACACTGTTGACTTTTTAGAACGTGTTTGACCATTCGTCTTATTCAAAAAAATTAAGTAATTATTTATTTTTTTTGTATCATTTGATTCATTGTTAAATATACATTTATATACACATATAGTTTTACATATTTCACAATTTTTTTAATAAGACAAACGGTTAAATATGTGCTAAAAAGTCAACGGTGTCAAATATTTTAAAACAGAGAGAGTATCAGATTATCCCCAACATGTAGTTATGAGAATATTGCTTTGCAATAGTTATGCTTACACACTTTATAGAAGGACAGTAGGAGATAAATGGATGACAAGGAGAACACGTTAGAGCATGCAAGAGTGATGCCCGTGGACCTTACATACAAAAAGTTAGAAGAAATTACAAATGGTTTCTCTGAGGAGCACAAAGTTGGCAGTGGTGGGTATGGAGTTGTTTACAAGGTATGGTTCATACTTGTATTTCTATTTTTTTGTAAGTAATACAATATATACTACCATTAATACTGGGCCACCAGAACCCTGATGCCATATATGAAACAAATTAAAGCCACTTCATCAAACAGGGAGTACTGGAAAATAACACAGAGATTGCTATCAAGAAGCTACATCAAATGGTAGGACTGGACGATGTGCAATTTAAGAAAGAATTTAATAACCTTATGAGGGTCCAGCATAAGAATATTATAGGGTTAGTTGGATACTGCTATGAAATACGACACAAACATATCAAGGTGGATGGAGATTACCATTTTTCTAGAATGGAAGAAAGAGCACTTTGCTTCGAATATTTGCACCGTGGAAGCCTTGACAAGTATCTTTCTGGTATGACATGCATACTTCTCAATCTACATGGACTATACATGTACTATTTTGTAGGTAAGAAATAGTAGTGCCTTGCATTTACATATATCATATGGTACTATTATTTTTGTTTATAATTATACAGATGAAACATGTGGACTTGATTGGCACACACGTTACAAAATAATCAAGGGGATTTGTGAGGGTTTAGATTACCTTCACAATGGTCGTCCAGAAGATCAAATTGTTCATTTGGACTTGAAACCTGCTAATATATTACTGGATGAGAACAAAATGCCAAAAATTGCTGATTTCGGTTTGTCAAGACTCTTTGGTTCAACACAAACTTTTACGACAAGAACTTTTATTGGAACAGTGTAAGTTATGCAAGTTGATTCATTGTGAAAGTTCCATTGATTTCTATACCCTTTTCTAATCATTAACAACATGCAGTGGGTACATGCCGCCAGAATACATTGAGAGACGCCATATCTCAATGAAGTTTGATGTATTCAGTTTGGGTGTTATAATCATAGAGATAATGGCAGGACAATCGGGCCGTTCTACAAGTGCTGAAATGTCTCCCCAACAATTTATTGATACTGTAAGAATTGTTTTTTTTTTCTCAAACTTTTTATCATTCACTTTCTACTTTCTGCTTTATTATTCACTTTGGATTTGCAAGGTACAAGAGAAATGGAAAAAGAGGATGCAGGAAATTTCGAGTCATACATCATCACATGAGGCAGATAGCCTAGAAGTCAAGACATGCATCGAAATAGCTGTAAGGTGTGTAGAACCCGACCGAAAGAAAAGGCCTACTCTGAGGGAGATTATTGATAAACTGAACGAGTTAGAAAATGTGAGGAAGGCACTTATAGGCCAGGTAACGTGACATTCGCCATCACGACATCGCGGTTATGTCTAATTCACCAGAAAATTGCGTATTTTCCTCCTTTCTTCAGCTTATGACTTAAATTTAATTTGTCAAATTATGCGGACTCAGCGTATATAATGAACTTGACATTTACTAAGGAAGAAATTAAAACAATGCTAGGATACATTTGTTGATTGGTAGCTAAATATTTAAGTAAGGACTTATTTGGTTAATCTCACCCACACCGCAAGAGGATTGAGAAAGATTTAGAGGGGAATAATTCCATATCTATTAAGGCCCTGTTTCTTTCAGTTTGGGATTATTATAATTTAGATTATTGAGTCAGATTACTATAAGCTAGATTGTTATAATCTGTAGTATAATAAGCGATTAGTTATTTCTTTCCTAGATTATTAGAGCCTAGATTATTGGGTTTGCAAGTCTAAAGAGGGAGTGGGGTGGCATGGTGGGTAATTTTGCACCCAATAATCTAGAAAAAGCTCACCTAAATGAGCTTATCAGATTATAATAAGCTGGGCTCCAGATTATAATAAGCTGGGCTCCAGATTATAATAAGCTATAGCAATAAGTTGTCTGTTTCTTTCAGCTTACTCCAAATAATCTGGATTATAATAATCCCAATCTGAAAAAAAACAGGGCCTAAGGTGTGAATTTAATCATATCCCCTCAATCCACTCCAACTCCTCCCTTATTAGGGCATGTACAACAGTTAGAGATAATATGGTTTTTAATCATTAATGTATCCAAATACTTTTTTTTTCTCTTCTTTCCTTTCTTTCACTATCATGCAACAAAATTTACTCTAATAAATGCTAAGAGTCGACTCTGAGCCGTTGTCATGCATAACAACCATACTCCTTTCTCTTTCTTCCATGTCATCAAATTACTTGCATGGCAATAGAGAGAGACCACTAATAAAAACCGTTGTACATGCACTTAGGATTAACTGAAAAAGGCCTAAGAGAGATTCTGGCAAGGTTCCACATTTTGTTACTCAGTTTTGCTAACTCACTAATAGAGAACCGATCTTTCGTAGATTAAAAACCGGTATTAAAGTTGCTTTACTACCGGTTCTAAAAGTCCAATTCCCTATAAACAACTTTAGTCTCGGTTGATGTTACTAACCGGTACTAAAAATGCCTCCAGAGTTAGGTCAAAAGGAAAACGTCTCTATTCAAGTCAGATGTGTAAATATAGTTGGTGAGATGGTTATACGCGTGAGAGATAAGGTGAGAGATCTTGAGTTTGAATCCTACATCCCACATATTTTTTTTCTCTTGCTATATGCATTTTTAGTTTTAACCGGTACTAAAGATCGACATCTTTAATCCCAATTTGCTCATCTCGGTTGCTACCACCGGTAGTAAATGTGGTTGTAAACCGGGAAAAAAAACGTTTCCCCTGTAGCGACTGTATAAACTACGAAGTGACAAGTGACTGAATACCAAATTAAGCCTAGACACAGGGACTAGTATGTATGGCAAGCTAGGTTTCTTCTTGAGTATATAGTATGATCCCTCTGATCGTTGTGACAGAGCTCAGCTGGGTGTAAATCGGAGCGCCTTGTGATCGACCCTCTGGAGGTGCGCTTCCCATTTGAGAAGGACAGGGATGTATCCTGCGTGCTGCAGCTGACGAACAGGTCCGCCGATCGCGTGGCGTTCGCCGTGCAGGTGGACGAGTCCAAGTACCGCGCGGTGCCGGACAGGGGCGTCGTGCAGCCGCGGTCCAGGCGGTACATCGTCGCGACGTCGCGAGCGCAGGCGAGCGCGCCGACCAACTTGCAGCGCGACGACTCGTTCCTCCTGCGGAGCAAGAGGGTGGAGGGCAGCGCCGACGACGACTTTGCGGAAGACTTCGAAAAGCTGATGGGCAAGGCGGTGGATGGGGAGACGATGAGGCTGCCGGTTGTCTATATCGCACTGCCTCTACCTCCTAGCAGTTAAGCGATTTATACGCAGCTGTCTGTCCTCATGTATCAGAGATCCGCTAGCTAGTCCGAATAATGTCCGATCCGTCGACATTTGCGTCTTAACAGCCTCGTGATTTATATATATGACTTTTGTGAAACTAGGAAGATAGCCCACGCATATGTGCGGGCATTTGTTTAATGTGTTTATGTGCAGTTGGTTTTTTTATTGAAATATCATTTATACTCTATTCAAATTTATTTGAGATTTCTATGAATGTTGGTTATGATTTTCTTCTAGCTTGTTACCCTTGCAACATAAAAATTTGGTAAAATTTGCTACGGGACATAAAAAAAGTGTAATTAGCCAGGGGATACCGGAAAAATATGTATTTGCTGGAGAACAAAAAAAAACTGGTAATTAGCTGCTGGACACTCGCGGTATTATTTTATTATTTCAGAAGAAAATAGAGAGATAAACAGCTGTGGAATTACGGTTTTACCCTTCAATCCAGTCAAGTTTCACTCCCCTGTGGGACACACCAGTCAGGGATCTTTTTTTACTTTTTCTCTCCTATTCTACTCCTTCCTTTCTTCTTCATGTCTTCTTCCACAATGGCCTGTACCTCCCCATGACCCCACCCATCGCGGCTCTCGTGGCGCCACCGCCGGAGTGCGACAACACGCAGGACCTGCCCCGGATGTTCGTGTTGCTCACCCCGACCGAATGCAACACGTCGCTCACCTACACGCAGTGGAAGGAGGCGGACGCCTCCATGCGCCACCGACTCTCGCTCAATGCTCGTGCCGTGCTCGGCTACACCGCGCAGAGGATCTTTGCGCGGTTCACGGCAGTCACCAAGCTCACGCTCAGCTGCGTCGGGGCTCCGGGACAGACAGCCTCTCCGACGACGCGGCATGCCAAGTGGCCATCGCATTGCTGTCCGAGCGGCTCGCCAGGCTCAAGCTCCGTGGCCTCCGGCACCTCTCGGACGACAGGTTCGCGTCGCTCGCTGGGGCCACACCGGTGATCCACAAGTTGTCCATCGCGTCCAGCAGTTTTGGGCCCTAGGCCTTCGTGGCGATCCTCCGGTCGTTCGTGTCCTCTCTGTCAAGCGTTCACGGCGTCCGGCTGGGAGCAAGAGCTAGAGAGTGGAGACCACGACGAGCGGCCAAGCATTGGCGGTGGCGTGGGAGAGGCCCACGAGGCCATGGATGCAGCCGGGGCTGGAGACGGCGAGGAGCAGACTGGGGGAGCCGATGAGGAAGGGAGTTGGTGAGGAAGCCGTAGGGGCAAACTTATCTTTAATGGATATTTCTCCCTCTATTTTCTCCGGAAATAATAAAATAATATCGCGAGTGTCCAGCAGCTAATTACCGGTTTTTTACGGTGTCCTCCGGTAGATATGCGTTCTTGCAGTGTCTCTTAGCTTACTACACTTTTTTAAATGTCCTGTAGCCAATTTTGCCTAAAAATTTGTTAACTAAAATTGCGTGAAAGCATGCAATTTTGAATTTATAAGAAAATATTGTGTTATTACAATGAAGTTGGTTTCTATGAAACTATATATATTTTGTACTATGGGTATTTCTATACTTTAAGTAATACTACCTCCGTTTCACAATATAAGACTTTCTAGCATCATCCACATTCAGATAAATGTTAATGAATCTAGACTCATATATAAGACTTTCTAGCATCGTCCACATTAATACAGATGTTAATGAATCTAGACACACATATGAATCTAGATTCATTAATATCTATATGAATGTGGGCGATGCTAGAAAGTCTTACATTGTGAAATGGAGGAAGTAATTGCTTTTATGCTATCTATGTCTTTGTGGATTTTAGGATAAATTAATTTAAGATTTTCTATTAAACATATAGCTAATAGAACTATGTCATATAATTAAAGATAGATTATACTTCGCCGCATAAATGCGAGAAAGTTAAATTTAGCATGCAGTAGTGACTAATTAGGTGGAAACAAAAGGGGGCGGCGTCTAGCAAAATCTAGCATGTAGTAGTGACTAATTAGGTGGTTCAGGCTCTAGTAGACCAATTTGGTCCCACATTGCATATTTTCTTTAGATAATGGAATAGAATCCTAGCCTTTACTTAAAGAGTTACAGCCAATTATTACGCCAATTCGACCAAACACAAAACGCAACACAACAAACCATAAAAACACAAGCGTAATAGAACAGGAGCACACGAAAACTACTAAAAGTCAACACAAGAAAAGACCACAAGATTATTGAATTTTATTTGTGAATTTTCATCCGAAGTTGGCAAAAAGATGCATAACCATTGACTCAAGATTACAACCTGCAGCTTTTATTAGCTTGTTATCTACATTACACTTTTGCAGTTGAGCCTAGGACTGGAGCCAATGTGTTTCCTAAAAAGAACCTGCATATAAAATATAGATGGTGATTTATCAAAACCAAATTATTTCTACTGAACTATACAGCCCAACATATATTGGATGTTCCTAAAAAATAAGTTTACTGGTTTTTTTTATCAATCCCCATAAGCCTATTCTAAAAAAATAAGATATACTAAGTGGAATATTTAAACCAGAAGAAAACTATAGTGCTCTCCAAAGAAATTTTGCTTAATGACACTCCATAAATAAATGATGGATAGTTTTATTTTTCATGCAGAAGCAATATTTTAAACTATCATGCCAATTCCTCCTAGCCAAGTTATCCTTTATTAACACAACCCCTTTTAACAGGTGTTATATAAAAATCTTAATCTTAAGAGGCATCCTAATTTTCTAAATAAACTCATTCTTCTCAATGTAGCCATTATTAATTAAAGCTAAGTACATAGAACGAATCGAGAATTGACCATTTTTATGAAGATTCCATCTAAAATATCATTCTCCTCTGTCAAATGAATATGCACAATTGAACCACACAAATTATGTAAGTTAGTCAGGTTATGCCCTACTAGAGCTTTCTAAAAAAAAATATTCTGTGAAACATAACACATAATATTTGCAACCGAGGAGTTTCTGCTTCGAACTATAGCATATAAAGATGTGTATCTATCATTGAAGGTATAGTTTCCTACCCATTGCGTATTTTATCAAGCGAAAATTTGACTTCGTCTTTTTCATCATTGAGACGGGGAGAAAAAAGAAGAGAAACCTAGCTATCTGTTCACCTATTTGTTCTGTTTCGTGTTGATACATATGAGGACGATAGGACCACCCAACAATTAATTAACTCGACTAGTATAACACTACCAGATATCCCCTGTTTATTAGGTTAGGTGAAGATCAAAAAAGCAGTAGGAAAACAGTTTCGCTACCAATCTTTTGAACAAGCATGATTGCAAAGACCCAAATGACTCGTAGAACAGTCTACCCTTGATGTTACAAGGCAGCTAACCACCAGAATTAAGACGACGAAATGCAAAGACCTGATCGTCGAAGACCCGAACCATATTCATTGCTAAACCTGGTCGTCGCTTACTCGCTTTCCATGTCTCGTTGCAATTATGTTGGGTGCCGAGAAAAAACTTGTGCACACATATACACATGGCCTCCTCCGGTTAACGCCACAAATCGCCAATGTACGTAGCGGCAAACACCACTCAATCCATCGCACACTAGCTAGAACACAAGAAAAATCTCAGCCCCGATCGATCGAAATCCATGGCGTTCCAGTTCCACACGCTACTATCAGCCGTAACAATATGGCTGGGCGTAGCGGCTGCTACGGCGAGGCTCCATGCCGCCGTCGCCGGAGCACGAGCGCCGCCGCCGCCGCCGCCGCCCGGCAACTGCCAAAGGAAGTGCGGCGACGTAGACATCCCCTACCCGTTCGGCGTCTGGAACGGCAGCGAGTCCGACGGCTGCGCCGTTCCAGGCTTCTACCTGAACTGCGACGTCGACGACAACCACGTCTACAGGCCGTTCCACGGGAATGTGGAGGTTCTCAGCATCTCCCTGCCGACCGGGCAGGCCCGGGTGACGAACTCCATCTCCTCCGCTTGCTACAACACCAGCTCCCGCGACATGGACTACAACGACTGGCAGATCAACTTCACCGGCACGCCGCTGACGATCTCCGACGCCGACAACAAGTTCACCGTCGTCGGGTGCCAGACGCTGGCGTACATCACCGACGACGACAACATGGGCAAGTACACGAGCGGGTGCGTCGCCATGTGCCAGGGAGGCGACCTGACGAGCCTCGCCACCAACGGGTCGTGCTCCGGGATAGGCTGCTGCCAGACAGCCATCCCCAGGGGTCTGAAGTACTACCGCGTCAGGTTCGACACGGGCTTCAACACCTCGGAGATCTACAACGTCAGCCGCTGCAGCTACGCGGTGCTGATGGAGTCGAAGGCCTTCAGCTTCCGGACGAGCTACGTGAGCTCGCTGGAATTTAACAGCAGCAACGGTGGCAGGGTGCCGTTGGTGGTGGATTGGGCTATCGGAAACGAGACTTGTGATAAAGCCCGCAGAAAGGTTGACACCTATGCATGTGTCAGCCACAACAGCAAGTGCTTCAACTCGTCCAACGGACCAGGCTACATCTGCAACTGCTCCGAAGGGTACCAAGGTAACCCCTACCTGCAGGACGGGCAGCACGGTTGCACAGGTATGAAAACTGATCCATTTAAGGGTGAGAGAGGAATTGTATACGTGAATATATACACATAAACAAATGAATCACATAGCCAAGTGAGAATTGGTGTGGATATTTCTTGATTTTAAATGCTTTTACGGTACTCATTTACTAGCAGAATTGAAATATATAACAGTTGATTATCATAAGCATTTAAAAAGTTTAGCCAATGCAAGGTAATTAACATTCATCTACTGTAATTTGGAATGATTTTTCAATTTAATTTATTATTTTATTACTATATATTTATTTTAAGTTCAATTTTACCACTTTAAAATTTGTACTACACTAATTAAATTTTGAAATATACTTTATCACAATTTTACGGGAATTTACTAGCTAGATTAAAAAATATTTAAATATACCCGATTCGCCTCGAGAAGGTGACACCTGGAATAAATTAAAAATATATATCTATCTAATTAACTTGTTTAGTTGTAATATCAAGACAGTTAAGATGTACTATATTTCCCTACACTTTTTAACATAGCTTATGAGAGAAAACATGCATCAGAATTTTTTTTTTGCCTTTATCTTTTGATTAGTTTAGTATGAGTCACAGAATCTGAGGTTCATTATATTATTAATATATGATTAATACACAAAACATCACAATTTCCCACAAGAAAATCATATTGCCCATGTATATATGATAGCAAATCACTGTTTATTTTTACCTATGTTTGATTAATGCAGATATAGACGAGTGTGCGGATCCGAAGTACCCTTGTTCCGTGCCTGGAACTTGCCATAATCTTCCTGGCGGGTTCGAGTGCTTATGCCCTCGCAGTCGTCCCAAAGGCAACGCATTCAATGGGACATGCGAGAGAGATCAAACCCTTCATACTGGAGGAAAAGTAGCTATTGGTACTCCATTATCCTCGCTTATCATTCCAAGTTCTTTTTCCTTATCCAAAAATCAGTAGCTAAGATTTTCCTTATGTTAGGCCATAGCATCCACATGTTCCACACCAGTTTATATGGATTCTCCACAAAAGAAAACAAAAACTAATTTTAATCTGTTTGATTAGTCATGGACCCCAACCGATACGTCACTCTCAGAACTTTTCAGAAAAAGAACTGAAAGTGTAACTACATAGAGTTCTAAACCGTTAGTCCGTTACATGATGTCGACCTGTAATTAACTTATTTATTTGGAATAGGAAGATGATTGCATCCCCGCCTTTGCATTTAGGATGTACAGTACACAAGCATGCAGTTTAATTTTGAAAGTTTTTTCTTAAGATAAACAGTATCTGTATATGCAGTGCTGAAGCACTTGTTTCAATTCAACCTTTAGTCTCCTTTACAAATATTCATTTCTGCAGGAATTTCCGGTTTTGCTATCGTTGGCCTCGTTGTTTTTCTTGTACGAGAAGTGATCCAGCACAAACGAAGTATCAAAAGACAAGCTCTGCAGAGACAGACTGACATGTATTTTCAACAACACGGAGGACAGATCTTACTAGAACTGATGAAAGTAGAGAGCAGCGCTGAGTTCACCCTCTACGACAGAGAGAAGATCGAGGTAGCCACAAACAATTTCGCCAAGGAGAACATTGTTGGCAAAGGAGGGCAGGGGACCGTTTACAAGGCTGTCCTCGACGGCACCACTGTTGCGATAAAGAGGTGCAACGAGGTTGATGAGAGCAGAAGAGCCGACTTCGTGCAGGAGCTGGTCATACTCTGTCGTGTCAACCACCCAAATATCGTCAAACTAGTCGGCTGCTGCCTGCAGTTCGAGGCCCCCATGCTAATCTATGAGTTCGTGCAGAACAAGACACTGCAAGAGCTACTGGACCTCCAAAGGAGTAGGAAGTTCCACGTCACACTGGCGACCCGCTTAAGGATTGCTGCAGAATCCGCCAATGCACTTGCACATCTCCACTCACTGCCGCGCCCAATACTCCACGGCGACGTGAAGCCAGCCAACATACTTCTTGCTGAAGGATTGGTTGCAAAGGTGTCTGACTTTGGTTGCTCAACGATTGATGAGAAAACCCAAGCTGTTGTAAAAGGTACACCGGGATATCTCGACCCAGACTATCTACTTGAGTACCAGCTCACAGCCAAGAATGATGTATACAGCTTTGGGGTCATTCTTCTTGAGCTCCTAACGGGTAAGAAGCCACTTTCAAAAGAACGGACGAGCTTGATCCCAATATTTCAAGGGGCAATGGAAAGTGGCAAACTCGTTGAGCTCCTGGACAGTGACATAGTAGATGAAGCCAACATGGGAGTTATCTGTCAGGCAGCATCACTAGCTAGTCAATGCTTGGCTAATCCAAGTTCATCAAGGCCAACAATGAGGCAAGTGGCGGAGCAGCTTCGACGACTAGCATTGGCAGATGAAGTACAACAATGCCCACAACCGCCGCTAGTGCTCGATGGCCTCATCCTCACAGAGATGGGGAGCACAACATCATCATGGTACACAGGAAGTGGAACAAGCGGGGTTTATAACCTTGAGAACAATGTCGTTCTAAGCACAGAATTCGCTAGATGATCCATAGACCCCTTGTGCTTTATTGAGTGTTACAATGTGTTGTTTTATCTGTGTTAGATTATGAGTTGTGTTGTTTTATCTCTGTGTTAGATTATGAGTTAATTCTTCCCAGTTGTGGTGGTTGACGGGCTTCCCAATGTGTGCGGCTGTAACCATGCATTGTGAGGAACAAGTGAAACAATCATGTTTCACAATATATAATAATTCAAGTGCATCAAACACAAGTAGTGGTAGTCATAGATCAAAACGAAATTATCTGCACAAAGTTTGAGTTTGCTATTATGAGTCGAGGTCTAGATCGTCCAGTGTGAAGACAACAATCCTGTTGCAATCAATTGGTGAAAAAGATTTGATGAGAGTAGGAAAACAGACCTTGGACGCATGAGATATACTACATCCCGTTTTCAATATATATCCGGCTAGAGTTAATGTAACATCCTAGCCTAGGGCTTAATAGGATTACTAGAATACTCATAGTTGCAACTTCTTTTCCGGAAGCCGATTTCCAAAGAACTCCAGGGTTAAGCGTGCTTGGCCTGGAGCAATTTGGCATGGGTGACCGACCGGGAAATTCTTCCCGGGTGCGCATGAGTGAGGACAAAGTGTGCAGAAAAGACATGTGTTGGTCTGTGAGGGCAGTCTGTAACCTATGAAAGCTATCAGATGTAAGTGGGCCCGGCCTGGGGGAAGGCGGGACGTTACAAAATGGTATCAGAGCCGACTCTCGCGGTTTCACGGGCGTGTGTGTCGCAGTTGCGCATGGTCTCTCGCGGTTTCACGGGCGTGTGTGTCGCAGTTGCGCATGGCTGGTGTGGATCCGGAGTGGTCACACAGCATGGCACATGCGCTGGCACTGGACACACGGACGTGGCCAAGAGGGGACGTTCCTGGCCTGGGGTTGATCGACGGGGGCGTCGATCTCTCTTAAGGGGGTGAGGATGTAACATCCCAGCCTAGGGCTTAATAGGATTACTAGAATACTCATATCAACAAGTTGCAACTTCTTTTCAGGAAACCGATTTCCAAAGAACTCCAGGGTTAAGCGTGCTTGGCCTGGAGCAATTTGGGATGGGTGACCGACCGGGAAATTCTTCCCGGGTGCGCACGAGTGAGGACAAAGTGTGCACGCTTAACCTGGAGCAATTTGGGATGGGTGACCGACCGGGAAATTCTTCCCGGGTGCGCACAAGTGAGGATAAAGT
This sequence comes from Oryza sativa Japonica Group, assembly GCF_034140825.1. Taxonomy (NCBI): domain Eukaryota; kingdom Viridiplantae; phylum Streptophyta; class Magnoliopsida; order Poales; family Poaceae; genus Oryza; species Oryza sativa. The sequence continues at coordinate 18,254,569 of NC_089038.1, read as the reverse complement.
GTGCAGAAAAGACATGTGTTGGTCTGTGAGGGCAGTCTGTGACCTATAAAAGCTATCAGATGTAAGTGGGCCCGGCCTGGGGGAAGGCGGGACGTTACCATTAACCAATGGATTCCTTCTCGTATTGCTAAAAGTTGAGAATCTCTTTATGGGGAGAAGCTATACAGGTTAACAGAAGAAAGTAAGGCACAACCTGCTTTTCAACTGTCACACCCTAAAAATCGCTAAATTATAAATTGTTGTGAAAAAGGAAATTTTTAGAAATTATTTAATAAATAAAGTAAGTGTTTGAATAAAATCTATGAAAAATTTTAACATTAAATTGAGCTAGATAAAATTTTATTAAATAATTTGAGTGTCCAAGTATTTTCCGGATTTTTCCCGGAATTATTTGAGCATTGGAAGTATTTTTAACAAATGAAACATCATTTCAGCAATTATTTAAAATAAAAGTTAATTGAAATCCTCTCCCTAGTCTTGGGCCGAATTCGGCCCACGCCTCTCCTCTCTCCCATCCTTGGCCCGCAGCCCCTCTCTCTCGGCCGAAGACTGCTTTAGCTTCTTCCTCCATTCCCTCTGACGCAAGGGGCCCACCCGGCACAGTGCCGTCTTCCTCCTTCAGCCGGCCTCCCGTCCCGTGCCCTCGAATTTCGTCTCGGTTCTTATCCCGACGAACTCGGGATAAACTCTAAATTTCCGCCGCCGTTTCCTCTCGAATGCGCATCGATCTCTTCCTCCTCCGCCTATATAAAGGATGACCCAGGTCTCCTCTTCGTTTTTCCCCTCTTTTCCCATGCTGCCGTGCCCTAGTCGCCTCTCCCTCAGCTCGCCCTCTCTCTCCACCATCGCCGCCAACTCCAGCCACGCCGCGCCGCCCCTCTGGTCAACGCGGGCTTGCGCCTTCGCCTCCCTCGGCTCCGCAAGGCCGAGCTCCACCCTGGCCGCCGGTTCCTTTGCGCCGAAACCCCGCCGGAAGCTTTCGTCGCCATGAACCAGTGGGTCGCCGCCGTGTTTCGATCTCTAGCCACCACCCACCGTGGACTCCATGGTCGCCAGACCTTGTCGTCTCGTCCTTTGGCATCACAAGGACCCCGGGAAGCCCGTCCACCCCTTCTCCTCCGCCGGAGTTCGCTGGAACGCTGGTGTCGTCATCATCCCGAACCTCACCGCCGCTGTAAGTGTTGGTAAGCATCGCCGTGTCCTCCTCTTCCTCCCCATTCTATAGGCTTCCGTCGTCGTGCCGCTGTTCGCCGTCGCCACCGCCACCGCTGTCCAGAGCCACCGGCGTCGATCCAGCGTGGCTGTCACGTCATCGCCCTGTTAGCCGCCACCGCATTGCCACGTTGTCGTTCTATCCACATGGCATCTGCGCCAGCGACACGTGTCACCACGTGGCCGCTATCCTAAACGCTATATTGGATTTGATCTCACCTGTCAGATCGTGGTCAAAGGCCTGTCAAAGCAATCCTAGCCATCCATCCCGTGGACCCGTGAACTATCTTTGTGGACTTGGTTCATGGTAGACCCAGTCTACCGCTTGTATCTATGACGAGTGGGTCCCATCTGACACTAGCCCTTTTTCTCTCTTCCTAGGGCTGACGTCATATTCCTCCTTTATCACTTCTAAAATAATTAAATATGATGTCATAAATTACTTAGTTGTTTTCTTTATAGGTTTTAATTGATTAAAACTTCATTAATTCATAACTAATTCATATGAACTTGGAATAAGGTCGTTCAAGTCTCAAGATCTACCTATTTATGAACTTTCATTGTACTGTTTATTTGGTTTTTATTAGTGTTTTACCTCGTTTTGCGTTCTAGGTTTAGTTTTCAGTCGTTTCGGAGGCTCGTTCATCCATTGGAGAAGTTCCTGAAGACGAATTGAAGACGCTTGTTTGCAAAGCAAGTCACACAGATCCTAAACACAATCCTTTGAGTATATTGAACCTATATTTAAATTCTCCATTTCATTCAAATGTGCATTTATTTTCAAATGTCATCGGGATGTGAGCCTTTTCCCTATATTAAGGCATAAGATGACTTTATTTTCCTACGGGTTATAATTTGACTAGCTTGGGCCTTACATATTTGTTCAGCTAGATATTAGATATAATTGCTTAGCCATGCTTAGAAACATTAGCACACTATGGGATTCACTCTAATTCAGTCCTTAATTATATCATGATGTACCGTTATGGTATTGATTTAATTAAACTAAATACGCTTAAATGGTGGGTTGTGGGTGCATGGTTTGATAGTCACAACCATAACAATTAACGTCCGATTCTCGAAATCTCTGGAAGATATACCTGTACTTACCACATACCTGCATGGGCTCTAGGCTAAACTTGGAGTGTAGCTTAACCTAGCCAATGTACCAAGGCAAGGATGGACGTGATGGAGTATGGATGTTCCGTGCTGCGGTCTATGCTGCTTCCGGATTCACCTAGGCACAAGAGGGGGATGCCCGCTGCCTTTTGAGGAGTGGGGGTGAAACCTGAGGTGTGTATGATTGGTTAGGAAGGGTTATACAAAAGGTTCTGTCACAGTCTCTTTCCTGTATGTCGTGGTGGCATGTTGGCGCTTGGTAACGTGTTGTGAGGCTGTGTCTTGTGGGTAAAGTTGTACACCTCTGATCAAAGTAAAACTATTCGAATATCCATGCCCGCGGTTATGGGCGGTCAACCAGCTCACCGTGATTATTCTCACCTTAATAATTTGACATATTGAACTGAGTTAGTACAGGTGGTTTGGTTGGGCCTATGCAACGAGTATGTTGTATAGCGTTGGATTAATAATGTTTAATTAATTGCTGTACTATTTTACAAATACTTAACTCTTTGCTAAATGCTGCTTTCACAAATGAACCCTATATTATGCCATCCTTTGGTATCCATATGTACTTGCATACTTGTCGTGTGGCTTGCGGAGTATTCCATGTACTCACCTTGCAATAATCAATCAAACCTCGGTTGAAGAAAGAGGATCCAGAAGGAGAAGACCTTTGGCTTAAATCCCAGTTGAGCTGCTTGTGGGAGTAGTGTTGAAACTTTGCTAGATTTTATGTTCTGCTGTAGTTTTCTCCGTGGTAATAACTAAGTACCTCTTATGTAAGTATTTATCGCATTAGTTATTATGATGAATCTGTATATTAAGTTGTCAGTTTGTGTACCTCGGTTGATTCCTGGACGAGGATTTAATGCACAAATTAGTTTGAAAATTACTTATGAATTTTTGGGCGTGACAAGTTGACATCAGAGCCATCTCGATTGTAGGTCAAGCCAAACGGTTAAACCCATAAGGACATGTCTTTGCCAAAACAAAAAGTGCATGTTTCGAAGTCAAGATGGAGGCCCAAACCAAGTCGATTTCGAGTACGTTTCGGAGTCGAGGACCAGTATGCACTAAAATGGGCGCCCAGGTCGCATTCATGCTTGGATTGGGGCGTTCTTTATGCAGATGGAAAGCTAAGAAAATAACCTTTCCAATGGTTCTAGTCCCATATTCAAATTCTTTCCTAGTCATCGGGAATCGAGCGAGCAAGTTAACGTCCAGAATCTGTTCCGGTACTGCGCCGCCGTATTTTTGCCTTTCGGCCGCGTATCGTGTTGGAGCCCATTAGGGTTTGCACGACCCTAAACTTTATATATTAGTAGCAGCCTCCACCTTTAGGGTTTGGGTTTTGCTTACATTAATATGTTAAGAACAGTTTCATCGATCCTTCGGTTTGTAAGACCTCAACTTGTGAGCTTAATCATTCATATACAATTTGGTTGTATTCTTTCTTGTTCTGGTGTGTGTTCTTCGATTTGCAATTAGGGATTAGCCTTCTCAGCGAGGCCAACCGGGTTTCGACACGGTTGATAACCAGAGGAGACGTGGTGCTGCGATTACGGGGCTCAAGAGCGTGTTCATTCAGAAGCCGGATCAATTTGTGTCGCGACTCCACCAAATCGACTGTTTATCACAACATTTCGGAAGATCGGGTACCCTACATCCACATCAAGTGGTATTAGAGCTCCAGGTTATACTAAATTAGTTTTTGTTTTCGCCGTAATCCTAGAGTCTACAGAAAAGCCAAAAAACAAGTGTAGTCATTAGTTTCTTCCCATCCCAGACAGTGTTTAGCCTTTGCATAATTCTTTTTCAGAGTCTGTAGTGTTGAGTTTTAGTCCTAGTTTAAGTTTTTGTTGCTGGTTTAGTGCGTGTTTTAGTCTAGGCTTATGCGCCATGGATTGGATGGCAAGGTCGATCGGTTCTGATGACGTGTAGCAGATCGATCAAAGGTAGAGCCCGACTGGGATATGGATTGGATTCATGTTGGATGAGTTTTGATATTGTCCTACTTTGAGCAGGAGATATTCGGTATAAATAGGGAGGGAGACTATGCCTTGAGTAAAACCATGTTTGAGAGATTAGATAGGGTTTCGTGAGAAACTTGTGAGGGGTGCTAACGTGCTGTGGCTGCACCCTGTGAACAATACTTGAGTAATAAAGAACATATTCAATCATCAAGGCATCGACGATCTCTTCTGGTTTCTTAAGTTTTACATTATTGTTCGGTTTTGGCATTAACTTGTGAGTCTTTGTTTTGCTGCAATTTTGTTCAAGTTAATCCATCCAAAACCTTTATAATACTTCATAGATCAAATCTGCAAAGTTTCGTTGATTGATTCTTGTTAGATTCGACTTTGCTTAAGTTTTAGGGTTTGTTCAGATTTACTGAAATTCTGAGACAGCTGGCTTTTGAGGGTATTTTCTCTTAAACCGTTTATCAGTTTGCAAATCCCTCCGGTGGAGTTGTTCCTTGGTTTGTCTAGTTTATTCCTAGGCTGACGGTTCGACCGCGAGAGGACCTGTGTTCAGACCGATCCTAATAGGTAGGATAGACCATCGGACGTGTGTTCCATTGGTTTTTGAGGATGTGGCGTGTTTTGATCTATCAAGATTTGGATATTTGACTTGCGTTGAAATAATCTACCATTCACCCCCTCTCTGGTATGCTTGATTACTTGTGTTCGATCCTACAGCTGCTGCAGCTTGCTTAACATCCATTGCAGCTAATGCTGGGCTCCTGCATTGGGCAAGATTTTGGGATCGATTTGGGGCTAGGGTTAAGAAGGTCAGCCGGGGTATTTTGATCCCTACGAAAATACACAGTAGACAAAAAAAATGATTCATATGGCGTATCAGGTTATACATATCATGGTATGGATCCAGCTTTTATAATGTTGAAGTGGCATATCGTTCCAATCTATCTATTATATTATTAAAACAACTTTGAAAGGAGGCACCACGTTCGCTGTGAGGGCTAGTAAATCCCACATTAATCGGAGAAAAAGAAAAAAAAAAGAAAAGGAGAGTCCAAGTAGAAGTACAATATAAAAATAGCTGAAATTCGGAACTAAAAATAAGTAATATTGAAAGAAGTTTCCATATATATAAGAACCCAATACGAGATTAACCATAAATCGAAATAAAAATAAAATAAAATCTAAAATTAGAAAAGGAAAGGAGAGTCCAAGTAAGAATACAATTTAAAAATAGCTGAATTCGGAATTAAAAATAAGAAATATTGAAAGAAGTTTCCATATAAGAATCCAATATGAGATTAACCAAAATTCGAAACAAAAATAAAATAAACTCTAAAATTAGAAAAGGAAAGGAGAGTCCAAGTAAGAATACAATTTAAAAATAGCTGAAATTCAAAATTAAAAATAAGCGAGATTAACCAAATTTCGAAATAAAAATAAAATAAAATCTAAAATTAGAAAAGCAAAGGAGAGTCCAGATAAGAATACAATTTAAAAATAGCTAAAATTCACAATTAAAAATAAACAATAATGAAATAAGTTTCCATATAAGAACCCAATACGAGATTAATAAAAATTCGAAATAAAAACAAAATAAAATCCAAAATTAGAAAAGGAAAGGAGAGCCCAAGTATGAATACAATCTAAAAATAGCTGAAATTCGGAATTAAAAATAATGAATATTAAAAGAAGAGTCCATATAAGAAGCCAATATGAAATTAATTAAAATTCGGAATAAAAATAAAATAAAATCCAAAATTAGAAAAGGAAAGGAGATCCCAAGTATGAATACAATCTAAAAATAGCTGAAATTCGGAATTAAAAATAAGGAATATTAAAAGAAGAGTCCGTATAAGAACGCAATACGAGATTAATTAAAATTCAGAATAAAAATAAAAATGAATCCGAAATTAGCAAAAGAAAATAAAATAAGAGTTCAAGTAGGAATACAATTTAAAATTAGCTGAAATTCGGAATTAAAAATAAACAATATTGAAAGAAGAATCCATATAAGAATCCAAAATTAGCCGACGGTTGACGGGACTTCTAGAAAATAAATAAAATGAATTCCAACGATAGTTATGTTTGATTTTTAGAATCACAATGACAATGAAGAGTAAGTGGCGGACGGGTTGTACAGGGGCACAGTGGCATCGTTTGATGAGACTTCTAAAAATTATAAAAAATAAAACTACAAGTCCAATTTTTAAAGGTTCAGAACTTCTAAAAAGTAAAAAAAACAATTATAATCATGTTTGATTTTAAAATCTCAATGACAATAAAGAAGGGAGGCAGCGCGCGAGCTGTAGAGGAGTACAATGGTAAAGCCGCAGACTGTTTGGCGGGACTTCTAGAAAGTAAAAATGAACACAAACGATAATCATGTTCGATTTTTAAAATCTCAATGACAGTAAAGAGAAGAGACGGTGGACGGGCCATAGAGGAGTATAATGGCAACAATTGACGGGACATCTAGAAAATATATAAACGAAATCCAACATGACAATAAACTCTAAAAACTATAAAATCTAATTTTTAAAGGTTCCAAGAAGAATAAATAGAAATAGTGATAGATCGAGTAAGCAAATAAATGAGATGACATAAGGAGTAGCGACTGGTGTGACTTTTAAAAACTATATAATTAGAAACACGAGGATGATAAGGTTTGGTCTTTTAAAGTCTTAAGATAATGAGATAGCTATTTAATAAATTTTAAGTAAAATCATATTAAAAAATATATGATTTTGTTTGGGTGCTAGCCGCGCAATTGCGCGGGCCACCCAGCTAGTTATACAAATACTAATGATATTTTTCAAAACAAGCAAATTTACACACATGCAAGAATCCAATTAACCATTCCATGTAATATAGCCACGTAAACTTGTAATTGAACAAATGGATGCACGTTCCATCATGCAACCAAAAAGACAACTTGAACCGTCTTGCTCAGATCAACCTCATTGGCTATACTTCTGCATCATCCAATTCCGATCTCGTGAATTATTGCACCAAAGTCTGAAGTCCCGGCCCTATTTCAACATTGAGTGTCGAATTGTCTATGGGCCTCATTAAGTTGATTCCATCAACATCGATCCATCCATCCAAACTAGAGTAGTATTCTGTAAACTATTGGTCTACGGGGTATAACAATAAGTTATTTCAAGCAACGGTAACCATCACTGATCACCACCGTGTTTCCAACAATGCATATATTAATCCTTGTGCTTACTCGGTCGTATGCCGTCATTAGATGATTCTTCGATCCAAAATATATATTCCACTATCGATGACATAGTCTTGCGTTCTATTTTTTCTTTGATTGCATGTGCATACGACATGTATAATTATTTTTCTTTGATTGTGCATACGACCTGTAATTATTTTTCTTTTATTGTGCATACGACCTGTCATAATTAATTATTTAAAGTGCAGTATACAAGCTATGTTGTTTGTTTTACCTACTAAATTATGGAAGGCACTTTTACCAAGACATTGTTAATATCCCACAAAATTTTCGTACAATGGAACATTTCAACAGTTGCTACAAGAAGATGCATGCATACTGATCAAATTAAGATGCAAAAGCGACTTTGACCGGTCGCAGGTCTTTGGACCAAATTGTTGAAAATGGTCAGTGTGCCATACAGAAACGTAGCACTGTTCATGCACGCATGGATGATCGACACTAATATTATACTTTTCGCAGTTAAAAGCGCGTCTTAATTAATTACTTGCGATGAATTGATGTATAACATAACTAGTATTCCCCGTTTCACGAAGTAAGACTTTCTAGCATTGCCATATTTGTCTAGATTCATTAACGTCTATATAAATAGCACTACTACAGAATGAGTTTTTGCAAATGGGCGAACACGATTTTCGCATCTGGTTGGGCCATCCGCATACGCGAAATCGTCTGCAAAGATCGTCATCTTTCCATGCGGCCAGGGCACCCGCAAGCGAAAATCCAATTTTCACATACGGGCGCTTACGCCGATCGCATGCAAAGAGAAAAAATAGGGAAAAAAATTTCAAAAACAACAACCCTAGCCGCAAGCGGCGCCACCGCCGCCCGATCCCGCCAGACGCGCCCGCCTCCTGATCTGGGCGGGATGAGGCCCGTCACCACCGCCCCCGCTCCTACCGCCGGCCGCACCCGCCGACGACGCCCCAGTTCCGCCGCCGGCCGCTCTCGCCTCCGGATCTGGGCGGGACAAGGCCCGCCACCGCCAGATCCAGGCAGGATGAGGTCCATCGCCGCCGGATCCGAGCGGGACAAGGCCCGTGTCGCCGCCCACTCGTCATCGTCGTCGGGGTCGCCCCAGCTGCCCCCACTTGTGTCGTCGTCGTCGTCGGGGTCAACCCCTCCTTGTCGTCGTCAGGGTCGCCACCGCGGAGGGGGCAGCCCGAGCGATGGGGATGACGTGGCCGCCGCCCGCCACGCGACGCGCCGCTCTCGGCTGCCGGCGCCCGCCTCTGCCCCATCCCCACCTCCGCCCTGCGCCTCTGCCCCGTCTGCTCTATGCCGTGAGAGAGAGAGAGAGGAGATAAGTGTGTGTGAGAGAGAGACTCAGTAGAGAGGGTTGTGGTTGGCGTAAGGATAAGGTTGGGGTTGAAAACTTTTGAACTGTGGAGAGGGAAAGAGCCGACTTCATTTTTACATGCGGACCACTTAAGGATCCGCATGCAAAAATTAGTTTTTTAATTTTTAAATCAAATTTATGGCACTAAATTAATTCTTATGAAAATGTTGTTAAAAACAAAGTTGTAGAACTCATTGAGATCTACCATTTTTCTTTAGGTTATTTCTCCATTTGAATTTGATTGAACTATATAAAATATGAATTTTAAAATATAAGAATTTCAAATAATTTTTCGAGTAGTAAATATTTTCAGATAAAAAAAATTGTCAACAACAAAGTTGTAAAATGCATCAAGATCTACAACTTTTGTTTTGGTCATTTTTCTATATGACTTTGTTTCAACAGTTTGATTTTGAATTTTAAATTATGACAACTTTAAACAACATATTCAAATAGTAAATGATTTGAACTGAAAAAGTCATCAATAACAAAGTGGTATAACTCATCAAGATCTGTAACTTTTCTTTTGGTCATTTTTTTCATCCGATAAAATGATTTGTAACATTGTTCACAGAATATACATATCTCTTATATAGTTTTATAAACTATAAGAGAGATATGTAAATTTTGTGAAAATTTTACCATCACTTTATCGGATGAAGAAATGACCAAAATAGAAGTTATAGATCTTGATGAGTTATACAACTTTGTTGTTGATGACTTTTTCCGCTGAAATCATTTACTCCTTCAAAATAGTATTTGAAGTTTTAAAATTCAAATTTTTAATTGATAAAACAAAGTCACTACAAAAAGTGCCCAAAATAATAGAAGTAAGAACACAATAACATGACAGAGTATGATTTTAGAAACATTAAGGGAAAAGAATCATCCAATTTAGGTTCATATGAGTGAGATAATCTAGTTTCAATTTTTTTCAAATTTTATTTCCGCAGACGGCTACTTAACACGCCCGTATGGAAAAATTGATTTTTCCATGCAGGCGCTTAAGTGAGCCATATGCAAAAATGACCTCATTTTTACGTCCGGACCTCTTATGAGTTCCTATGGAAAAATCGATTTTTTCATACGGGCGTCTTAAGCAGCCATATGCGAAACTGCCGCTCGATTTTTGCAGATGCCACTAGTTATGGTCCGTTTGCAAAAATCATGGGGGTCTCGTACAGAAAAAACACTTTTGCAGTAGTGTATGAGCCATGCTAGAAAGTCATACATTGTGAAACAAAGGAAGTAGTATTATGTATATTCGTGCGAGATGTATACTTTGCTTTGTTTATACATGGAGTATGTGGTAGAGATTTTTTGATTATGGCAGTATTCGTTATGCCATAATCTTTCGTTGGGTTTTCCACGCGCTACCAAGCGTTTATATGTATACAAAATTTCAGCACAGTATGAACGTAATATACCAGTAGTGAAATTCCATATGTATGTTTTATATATATACTCCTAGCTAACACAGCTTCTTTCTTGCTTTAATAGTTACTTCCTGTAGCTGATCTCGCCCAAGTGAGGATCCTATCACAAACAACTAGAGCTCTCACGTGAAGATAATCAATGTAGGATTTAGGGATTTTTCTTCTCGTCAAACCATATATTACCTTTGGCATGATCGTGTAAAACAACGTATGCGCATCCACTAGAATGTGTATTCCTAAACCCAGTTGTAAACTCAATAACTAATAACCAAATTACAAACATTGTTCGTCAACCCGTGCCAGCTATTATTATTGCTATCTATGTATCTATCTATTATATTATTAAAACAGCTTTGAAAAGAGGCACCACGTTCGCTGTGGGGCTAAAAATTCCCACATTAATCGGAGAAAAATAAAAAAAAGAAAAGAAGAGTCCAAGTAGAAGTACAATTTAAAAATAGCTAAAATTTGGAATTAAAAATAAGCAATATTGAAAGAATTTTCCATATAAGAACCCAATATGAGATTAATCAAAATTCAAAATAAAAATAAAATAAAATCCAAAATTAGAAAAGGAAACGAGAGTCCAAGTAGAAATACAATTTTAAAATAGCTGAAATTTGAAATTAAAAATAAGCAATATTGAAAGAAGTTCCCATATGAGAATCCAATACGAGATTAATCAAAATTCGAAATTAATATAAAATAAAATCCAAAATTAGAAAAGAAAAGGAGGGTCCAAGTAGGAATATAATTTAAAAATAGCTGAAATACAGAATTAATAATAAGCAATATTAAAAAAAATCCATATAAGAATCAAATACGGGATTAGTTAAAATTCGGAATAAAAATAAAAATAAATCCGAAATTAGCAAAAGAAAATAAAATAAGAGTTCAAGTAGGAATAAAATTTAAAATTAGCTGAAATTCGGAATTAAAAATAAGTAATATTGAAAGAAAAATTCATATAAGAACCAATACGAGATTAATTTAAATTTAGAATAAAAAATAAAAATAAATCCAAAATTAGAAAAACTAAAAGAGAATTCAAGTAGGAATACAATTTTGAAACAACTGAAATTGAAAATAAAAAATAAAAACATTAGAAAAACGTATTAACTAAAATTTTTTAAAAAAATTCTGAAATTAGAAAAAGAAAAATAAGATTTCAATTATGAATACAATTTATAAATAACTAAAACTTGTGATAAAAATAGAGAATATTGAAAGAAAAGACCATCTAAAACACATGACGAGATAAATTAAGTAATAGGCCTATAAAAGAGTAGAGTGGTGGCGGTTGATACGACATATAAAAATTGTTAATAAAACACCAAATAGAATCCTAATGACGATTAAAAGGAGGGACGTCAGGCAGGCCGTGAAGCAAACGAGTAAGGCGGTTGCTGGGACTTCTAGAATGTAAACCCCATTGATAATCATATTTGATTTTTAAAATCTCAATGACAATAAAAAGGAGAAGCAGCGGGCGGGGTGTATAGGAGTATAGTTGCAGAGCCGCTGACAGTTGACGGGACTTCCACAAAATGAAAAATGAATTCCAATGATAGTTATGTTAGATTTTTAGAATCACAATGACAATAAAGAATAGGCGGCGGACGGGCCGTAGAGGAGCATAATGGCATTGTTTGACGAGACTTCTAAAAATTATAAAAAATAGAACTACAAGTCCAATTTTTAAAGGTCTGAAACTTCTAAAAAGAAAAAAACCAATGATAATCATGTTCTATTTTAAAATCTCAATGACAATAAAGAAGGGAGGCAGCGGGCGAACCGTAGAGGAGTAGAATGGCAAAGCCGCTGACGGTTTGGCGGGACTTGTAGAAAGTAAAAATGAACCCAAACGATAATTATGTTCAATTTTCAAAATCTCAATGACAATAAATAGAAGAGATAGTGAACGGACCGTATAGGAGTATAATGGCAATGTTTGACGGGACATCTATAAATTATAAAAATGAAACCCAACGTGACAATAAACACTAAAAACTATAAAATCCAATTTTTAAAGGTTCCAAGAAGAATGAATAGAAATAGTGGTAGATCGAGCAAGCAAATAAATATGGAGATGACATAAGGGGTAGCAACCAGGGTGACTTTTAAAAACTCTATAATTAGAAACACGAGGATGATAAGGTTTGCTCTTTCAAAGTCTTAAGATAATGATATAGCCATTTAATAAATTTGAAGTAAAATCATACTAAAAAATATATGATTTTGTTTTTGGTGCTAGCCGCGCAATTGCGCGGGCCACACAGCTAGTTATTTAAACAACAACAGTTCATACTAATTTTTTTCTGCGGGGCAGTTCATACTAAAATTAGAATCCATTTATATTACAACTCGCTAATTATTAATTTCATCTCAACTCACATGGGTCCACGACCGATGACAGAAACTTTTGAATGTTTTAAGTAGTAGTGATAGAGATAGAGATAAAGATAAAGAAGTAAAGATAGAAATAGAGATTAATATGACATTAAATTTATTTCTTAAGAAGGGTCTATCTCTTACAATTTGCTAAAAAAATATTTCAATTTGTTAATACCACATTAATTTTGAATTCTAGAAACTAAATTAGTGAGTCCATGGTATCTCGTATGGCATGTTTTGTTTAACACAAACTCTCGATACGATACGATCTATGTGTTCAAAAAGATATATGATTCATCTAATCGATGAATTTTTTTTTCTAATTATGAAAGCAACCGAGAAGTGCCCAATGAATATAAATAAATATATATTAGGGGAAATGGTAGTGCGAAGACTTTGTTGAGTTGCATTCAAGCCGTTGGGTCCTTTTCGTTTATTTAAAATTTATGGCTGGCTAGTGTCCAACAGTCCAAGTAAGATCCATCAGGCTCCGCTCCTCTTCATATACTCCCTCCGTCCCAAAATGTAGCTATTTCTAGCACAGTGTTTTGTCCCAAAATGAAGCTATTTCTTCACCTACCTCCTCCTCTCAACCAATCACAACCATTTTTCTTCACCTACTTTCTCTTTTCAACCAATCACACACTTCCTCCAATCATTCTCACCTACTTTCTTAATACTCGTGCCAACCTCAAAAATGGCTTTATTTTGGGACGGAGGAAGTATATACTAGCATTAATTCGTCGGACTAAGGTGCACAAGTACGCGTACGATCAGAAGAGAAACACATCGACAAATAAGTTCATACTTCCATGGCTTCCTATGGTGAGCTAACAATATCATGTCTCACGGCCATAGCTGTTGCTGGGGCGGCGTTGCTCGCCGGCGGCGCAGAGGCGCAATGCCTGCACACCTGCGGCGGCATAGACATCCCTTACCCTTTTGGCATCGGATCTGACGGCGACTGTGCATTGCCTTTTTACAATATCGACTGCAACAACAAAAAACCATTCTACCGAGATGTGGAGGTCCTCAGCATCTCCCTCCAGCTTGGTCAGATCAGGGTGAGCACCCCCATATCTTCTTCTTGCTACAACCCCTTCTCTAAGAGGATGTACTCCAGCGGGTGGGGGTTCAACCTGTCATACACACCTTTCATGCTGTCGGACTCCAACAAGTTCACGGTCGTCGGGTGCCAGTCATTGGCCTACATTTCCGACCCAACCAGCAACTACACGAGCGGCTGCGCGTCCTCCTGCCCGGGTGGTAAAGTGGTGAGCGCCACCAACAGAACCTGCTCCAGGATAGGATGTTGCCAGATAACCATCCCCAGAGGCATGGAATTCTGCAAGGTGTCGTTCGGGGAGAGCATGAACACATCGGGAATCTACGAACACACCCCCTGCAGCTATGCAGCGATAATGGACTACTCGAATTTCACTTTCTCAACCAGCAACTTGACTTCTCTGCTAGAGTTTAACAACACCTACAGTGGCCGAGCGCCGGTGAAGTTTGACTGGGCTATCTGGGGTCCCCGAGACTGCGTGGAAGCGCAGAAAAATCTCACATCGTACGCGTGCAAAAGCGACCATAGCGTGTGCCTCAATTATTCCAGTGGAGCAAAATCAGCCTACATGTGCAACTGCTCCAAAGGATACCATGGCAATCCTTACCTTCAAGGCTCAAATGGTTGTGAAGGTAAAATATGCCTATAGATTTATTCTCATCAAAGCTACAAGTTTTAAATAATTATAGGTATTTCCTGACAGTAAGTATAATATAGAGTTGTCATGTATTGCAATAGAGTGTATAAACAGCTATCTTTTTTCTCTCAATATTTAACGGACACATCTATACAATTAATGAACCCACTTCTGGTATACACCCTCCGTTCTAAAATGAACTAATGCCTTCTGCTACGAGTCCACATTTTAGTTATTAGAGGGACGTAGGCTTTAAAAAATAGCATAGCACACTGCTTATTTACCCATCTGCATTTCTCCTCAGATTAGAGATGACAATGGCCCCATTTTCCGTGGTGAATTCACCCATTAGGAGCAGGCATGGTTAGAATTGGTTCTTCATGGGGACATAAAGGGGAGGAGGCTTGTCCCCGTCGGTTTTCACGAGGGTGGGGATGGTTCTTCATTCCTTGTCCCCACTCCCCGTGGAGCTCCACATAGGTATCCAAGTTTAATGTGATTATATTAATTATTATATTTGATAAATGATAATCATATGTTTTTATCGTGTGAAATAGTATATAATATTTCTAGATATATGTTGATATATTAATATAAAGTGCGTATATACGTTGCATTGCATATATAATTTGACATGTGTATATTGCTTTAAGCGGGGACGAATATCCTGCGGGGATTTATTTCCTGTGCGGGGTGGGGATGGGAACAAAGTTTCCCCGTTGTTTTATCGCAGGGATGGCGATGCATTCCCCGACGGTGAATTCCCTGTTGCCATCTCTACCTCGGATCCAATGTGTTTCTATGTACTTTAGCCTCTCAACTATGTGAATGCGCGTTGCTGCTGCTTCTTGTTATTTTTAAAGTACAGAGTGCTGTTAATACCATAAAAAAATTAAAATGAACTCCATGAAAGTCATGTCGTCTCGGCATGCATAGTCGCCAAGTATAATTTCCTATAGTTAGCATGCCTTTTATAAACCAACTTTTTTTTCCATGTAGCTTTGTCCTTTAATTTGTGTGCATATCATCACTTTTTTTTTTGCGGGGTGCATATCATCACGTTATAAATATTTCTATAAAAGGTTTATATTTGATTGCAGATATTAATGAATGTGAACATCCTGAGAGTTACCCGTGCTATGGAGAATGCCACAATAAAGACGGCGGATTTGATTGTTTCTGTCGTGATGGTACACGAGGAAATGCCACTATTCCAGGAGGGTGCCAAAAAAACTTCTTAACGCGAAAGGCACGAGTTGCAATTGGTACGTACTTACTCCAATACCGTGTTGCCTCATATTATGATATGCTCGATCAGGTATAGACACACAGATGTTGAAATAGTACCTTGATAAACCTTTTCACTAATGAAAAAACATTATCTCTCAAGGTGTTGTTGCCTGCATATTATCTATCCTCTTCGGTTTCCTTGGATGGGAAGTGATACGGCACAAAAGGAGCATAAAAAGACAAGCTTTATTAAGACAAAACGATGAGTTTTTTCAACAGCACGGAGGACAGCTATTGCTAGAAATGATGAAAGTAGAGGGCAATGCAGGGTTTACACTCTACGGTAGACAAGAGATTGAGACTGCCACAAATAACTTCAACAAAGCGAACATCATTGGGGAAGGAGGGCAGGGAACTGTTTATAGGGCGGTATTGGGTGGAATCGCCGTCGCAATTAAAATGTGCAAGGAGATTGACGAGAACAGGAAGATGGAATTTGTGCAGGAACTGGTCATACTTTGCCGTGTCAACCATCCCAACATTGTCAAGTTGCTCGGTTGTTGCCTGCAGTTTGAGGCACCCATGCTTGTGTACGAGTTTGTGCAAAACAAAACACTGAAAGAGTTGTTGGATCTCCAAAGGAGCACGAGGTTCCATGTCACACTAGGAACCCGCCTAAGAATTGCTGCGGAATCTGCCGGGGCATTTGCGCATCTGCACTCATTGTCGCACCCTATACTCCATGGTGATGTGAAGCCGGCCAACATCCTACTGGCTGAGGGATTGGTCGCAAAGGTGTCGGACTTTGGCTGCTCAACAATTGATGAGAGTACTCCGGCTGTGCCAAAAGGCACGCCAGGGTATATTGATCCAGACTACCTACTCGAGTATCAACTCACAGCCAAGAATGACGTATATAGCTTCGGTGTTATTCTTCTTGAGCTTTTAACTGGTAAGAAGCCATTCTCAAAAGAAAGGAAGAGCTTGACCTTGATGTTTCAGGAGGCTATGGTAAATGGCACACTCCAGGACCTCCTTGACAGTGACATAGTCGATGAAGCTAGCATGAGAGTAATCCATCGAGTTGCAGTGCTGGCAAGTCAGTGTTTGGTTGTTCCAGGTACAACGAGACCGTCAATGGCTTTAGTGGTGGAGGAGCTCTGGCGGCTTGCGCTAGCAGATGAATTGCAGCGATACCCGCAGCCACCACTGGTGCTTGAGGAGTTGAGCTTTCTGGATACGGGAAGCACCAGTGGGATTTACAGCCTTGATAATAAGGCCGTGTTAAGCACAACATTCGCTAGATGATCAGTAGATCTATCTTGATTGTCTTCGTTGTGTCATTTGTAGGTTTTTGTATATTGAGTGTTGTTCTCTATTTTGGATGTATTTGTTGTGAGGAATGAGAATATAAGAACCTGTAAACACAATAAATCATTTAGTGTACTGTAGAACTACTGATGGTTTGGCAGAAATGTAATGAAACAACTAGTAGTGGTAATTGCCGCATCAACTCTTTGACTTCTTGGCTCCTGCTTTATGTTTCTTTCACCCGAGAATGTCGCCGAAGTTCCCATGGGCGCAAGGACGGTGGTGACGGGTTCTTCTTTCTCCCATCACCGCGGTTCAAATGGTGGCTGTGGAGGTGGCACCATCGGTTGAATCTGGAGTTCTGGTGAGTTGCCTCGGTGTGGTGGTGACGTCAACAAGTTATACGCACTCACACCAACATCCACGCATATTCTCAAACCAATTTCATCAAATAAATCATTTACAAAACCAATTATTCGTTACAAAATATTAATCACGACAATCATTAAAAAAGAAAAAAGTCCTGCACAGCAAGTTCTGACGCATGAAGGTGACACACTGACAGTGCGCACCGGGCCAAAGCGGTGTTGCGACGGATCGCGCCAAAGCAGGATACTTGCACGATACTTGCAGCTGACCAGGGCATGGAAAGCCACACGGCGTGCTCGCTATGTGATTGGGAGAAATAGACAGCAAATCACGTGCAAAAATGATACTCAAGGACAAAAATGACTTTTCACCCATCTACTAACGGTATATGTGTTAAATAAGCCTACTGGAAAAGGTCAATAAAACATAAAATTTGATGATGCATAATATAAGTGCAAAAGTGAATTTTATCGGGGCAAATAAGGCTGAATTTTTTATTTATAATAAATAATTACCCTTAAATTAAACAATTAGTAAATCGTAGGGGGGATTTACAGGAGTAGGATGGACGTCACTACAGAAAACGTCTAGAACTACTGGATGCCGTTTTAAACAACGTCCATACTTGGACGGTGTTGGAAACAGCGTCCACCTCCCTGGTGCAGCCAAGCCACGAATAGAGCGAGAACAATCAAAAGAAAACCCTGACAATGAAAAGAAAACCTAACTGTCGCGATGAGCGCTGATCGCGCATGCCGGCAGCCGGCCACACACCGTCGTAAATCGTATACGAGTTTGCCCTCTCTACGACTTTGATCCATCCGCTTCGTCGTACGTCCAAGCCACTCTCGCCGTCGACGCCGGTGCCTTCGATTTGTCTGTGTTTTACGGCGCCACCAATCCTGCAATCCGGCCACGGCACCGTGTGCATTGGCATCTCTCGTCGTGAGGCAACAGGTTTGCCCTGCAATTTATATCACGCATGCATGTCTTTTCACTTATAGCATGTCTCTGCTCACACTCATCTAATTAGCATTAATTGATATGTAATACATTGTTCATACCTACTTGATATATGACATGAGTGTTTTATTGAATATATATATATATATATATGTATAGATTATTATTCAACTAGTAGACATATAACCTGCCTTTGTTAATTGGTGAGTTCGTTTGGAAGACACAGCCAGGAAATAAAATGATTATTGTTCATTAACATTTTTATACTAGTACAGATTCTTTCATCTGTGACGGCCCCTAACATGCCTGAAATTTGTGGGCCGTCACAAAGAAGTAATCTCAATCGGGCACACAGACAGCTAGATCGGCATAAAACTAGAGCCCGTCACGAATGACACTTATGTGTGACGGGCCATAGTTGAGGCCCGATTGAGATGATGGTTCAATATCTTAATCGGGCCCTAAAGGAAGCCCATCACAGATGACCGTCATCTGTGACGGGCTTCAACTAGAGGGCCGATTGAGATAAGTTTAATGCCCGTCACAGATGACTCTCTTATTTGACGGGCTTTTATTAAGGCCAGATAGAGATTACTTCTATGCCCGTCACGGTTAATTGTTTTAGGGCCCTTACAAATATTTGTTGCACAGTATAAATACCCCCCACCACCTAGTGTAATTGTATACTACTGTTCACTATTTTGGTGGGAGGCTATAGAGGGCGATTTTTTGTCTTTTTTCCAAGGAAAACAGAACATTACCAAAAGTGATCAAAATGGAGCACTCAAGTGAGTAATACTAATGATGAATTCAGCAATTTCATCATAACTTACTTTAGCAATACTGATATTATAATATGTGCCTCTAATTTATTTTTTTATTTTGTAGCAATGGATCGAAGTTGGATGTATGCGACAACTGTGAAACGTCATTTTCCGGAGTACAGAAATGGCGTAATAAAATTTATGAACGCCGCAGAGGAGGATAGGAAAAGAAGAAACAATGATTACATGCGTTGTCCATGTGCAGATTGCAAGAATGAGAATATGTTTGATAGCGAAGAGGTTGTACACGATCATCTGATACAACGAGGATTCATGAAGGACTATACATGTTGGGTGAAGCATGGAGAGCAAGAATCAGGAAGTGGTGCAGCAACAGACAGAAGTGGTGCGCATAATCAGGAAGATGAAGATGAGCATGACATGTTTATACCTTCTCCATTGGGCGGTGAAATGTGGATCACGATCTGCTACAAGACATGTTACGTGACGTTGAAGACCCAGCCCAGAATGAGAGAGATTTCATGAAGTTTAGCAGGTTGGTCAGTGATTCCGAGACGCTTCTGTACGCCGGATGCAAAGCAAAACACACAAAGTTGTCAGCGACCTTGAACCTAATGAAGTTGAAGGCAAGTAGTGGATGGACAGACAAGAGTTTCATAGATCTTTTAGGAATTTTGAAGACTATGCTTCTTGTTGAGAACACATTGCCCAAGACGACATACGAAGTAAAGCAGATTCTATGTCCACTGGGGTTAGAGGTCCGTAGAATTAACGCTTGTCCAAACGACTGCATATTGTACCACAAGCAATATGCGGACTTAGATGCTTGTCCTATCTGCAAGGCTTCTCGATACAAGCGAAGAGAAAGTGCTGACGAAGCAAAGAAGTCAAAGAGTGGTGGTCCGGCAAAGGTTGTGCGGTATCTAACTATCATTGATCATTTCAAGAGAATCTCTGCCAACCCCAACGAAGCGAAGTTAGTACGTTGGCACGCCACGGAGAGAAGGAATGACGGTATGCTTAGACACCTAGCGGATTCGATTGAATGGAGGAATATCGATGGAAAACACAAGGACTTAGCTGCCGACCCTAGAAACATTTGGATATGTCTGTGTACGGATGGCATGAATCATTTCGGTTACATGAGTAGTACTCACAGCACTTGGCTAGTTCTTATTGCGAAGTATAACCTCCCGCCATGGTTGTGCTTTAAACGGAAATATATTATGTTGTGCTTGTTAATCCAAGGTCCAAGGCAACCCGGCAAAGATATCGATGTATTCCCGGAGCCTGTTATCAATGATCTTGAGATTCTTTAGAAAGAAGGTGTGAAAACTTGGGATGCATATGGTCAGGAGAACTTCAAGCTAAGAGTTCTATTGTTCTGCACCATTAATGATTACCCTGCACTCGGTAATCTTTCCGAACAAACTATAAAAGGAAAAAAGGCATCTTCGACTGCAAGGAACATACACGAAGCCGGTGGCTGAAGAAATCACGAAAGATGGTATACATGGGTCATCGGAGGTGGCTCCCGCTACGTCACGCATTTAGAAGAAAGAAGAATATTTTTAACGGTAAGAGAGAACTTCAGCCTGCTTCCAAGGATTTGTCCGAAGATGACCTAGTGTTGGGGGATTTTTCTTTTTTCTTTTTTCCGAATCACAACGAACAGCACCAGGTTATGACCGCACCAACCTGGACGTCGATCCAATTGGTGTCCACATTTGTACGTTAATTGTAATAGCGCACACATCTTGACGCTGTTTCTAGTAACGTCCACCTTACTTTGGTAAATGTTATCCTCTAATTACTAATAATTTAATGTAAAGAATATTATTTATTATTAATTAAAAAATCGGCAAATAAGGGAAAGAGACCTGATTAATGGGAAGATAAAGAAAATCACTTATTACTCATTTTTGGAGAAGATGTTGCCGCAAGCAGTACTATAATACCCGAAATATATATGTTTGGGAACTCTTCGTAGATTTCGATTTCCCAACCGGTACGTATGGGGTGTACGGTTTGAAAAAAACTAGCCAGCTCGGCTCAGCTGAAGCTTCAAAGCCACCAAAATCGAATTAAAAAATCCAAAAAAAATTAAAGAGAATCAATAACTTCACATTACGGATCACAGAATCAAGCATTCATCAACAAGTTCATAACGCCTAATCAAACATTCAATAAAAATGGACAAGTCTAAAAAACCAAATTAAATGCACCAATCATGGTAGGGGATGTGACATCGCTTGCCGAGGAATCGCTTGCCACTTCCTAGCTGTGACCTGTCAAATCTCGACGCCTCCACGAGCAGGTGGAGGCCGGATCAGGCTGCCCCCCTGAGCCAGTTGTCGAGGAGATCTTCTGGCCGTCGCCGGGGTCGGGGTCACTCGGGACAGGCCACCATTGCTATCCGTGGACACAGCCCAAGGCCACCCTCCACCTCTTCGATAAGGTTTTTGCTCGGCTCGGCTCCTCAGATTTTTCTTTTCTTTTTGTAGCTGTTCGATTTATAAGAACCGTGCCAATTTTTATCTAACCGGCACCTTGTTGCTCAAACATGTCAGTTTTATTTTTTTTATCTTGATAAGGTGAGAATTAAATGTTAATAGCTAATAAGTATAGGTTTTAAATGAACCAACAGAGGTGATACCTATTTTGTAGTAGTGGCAATTCGAGGATGTCGTCGCCTGCTACCCTTACGCTAACTGACTGGAAGCAGTATGAGTGCACGACTAGCTAGATGGTATAGCTGCCCACATGCGAAGCGGCCCCACGGGCTATATGGGCTTGTTTAGTTTGGTGTCAAAATCAACCTTACTAAAATTTAGCTTCGTCAAAAAGTTGGCATATTTTGACGTTAACAAATTTTTGGTAGCATTGGATGTGTTTAATTTGTTGTCAAACCAATTCTTGGATTGTTTGTATGAGTTTCTAGAAATACCAAATTTTGGTAAGGTATCAATGGCAATAAAATATTTAGTTTGTTAGCTTACAATGTTTTCGTAATACGAAAAACTGCTAAGGTGGAAAGTGGTACCAAACTGAACAACCCTACACAGCCTGCGAGCAATGCCACAGTAGCGTAGCCGGCTACTTAGTGAAGAAGTGAAAGTTGAATCCACCATGATCTGTGCGGGAGGTGACCAAAACAGCGGAATGGGCTATCCTCCGGTTGTTAAAAGGCCTGTGATTCTAACACGGTTTAGGCCTTGGAATACAAGAATTTTCTCCGGTACCTTCAGTGGGGAAAAAGTGCACGCAAGGTCCCTCAACTTGTCATCGAGTAACAACGTCGTCCCCCAACTATAAAACCAGATATCTAGTGTCTCTTAATTAATCAAAACCGATCGCAATGATCCTTTGGTGGTTTTGACCCCAGTTTTATCCTACGCGGTGGCCGAGTCAGCGTGAGACCCACGTGAGCCCCACATGTCAGGATGCCACGTCATCTCTCTCCCTTCCTCCTCTCTCTCACTCTTCTCTTCTCTCAGCCGGTGGCTAGGGAGGAGCCCGCCTGGGCGAGGCGGGAGAGAAGGGCGACGCCGCGACGGCGGCCGCAGTGGGGAAGCACGGCGGAGCTCTGCGGCAGCCAAAGATGGGTGAGGGGGGCTCATGCCAGCGACGGCGGCGCACGCGCACGAGGGGAGTAAGGGTGTGGGCGTGGCGGCGGCGGCGTCGATGATGGAGACGTGTTGCTGCCGACGGTCCACTTCGGCGGGCTTTCCAGCAGCAGCGCAGGCCCGGAGGGCAACGTCGGTGACGAGACAGACCCAGGGGTGGCCGTCGGCGGGCGCGCGTGAAGATGAGCAGTTCCTCCAATATGTCGATGGACGAAGGTCAAACAAAATTGTTTTCTTTAGACACGATCCACCTGGACAGATCGAAGACAAGAAGATGTTATGGAGAGGCGGCGTGCGAAATCTTACCTCCATTATTCTTCTTGACATGAGACGCGAGACCCCGAGCTCAGTGGGTACAGGGTGTCATCGGTCTGCAGGGTTCCCCACGCAAGAACAGGATCAGGGACCTTTCACATTTAGTGAGAAAAAGGGGATGAAAGCGAGGGCACAAATCAATGGAGAGCAACATTTTGCAATAACTGGTAGCTTACCAAATAGCAGGAAGTCGAATTTGGGCTCTTGGACCTTTGTGGCAGTGCTTGTGGTGTGGGTGGAAAAAAACCGAAAATTTCTCCATAATCCAAGACCCTGTCCTGCTATTTATTCCTCGCCGTTGTCGTCGTCATCCGAGCAACCGGAGGTGGCGGCAGTGACGTCGAAGCGGCAGTAGCAGTTGCTGCTGCCATGGTGAGGAAGAGGAAGCTGCCAAGATGGCGGAGCGACACGCTCCTTTGAGAAGCACGGCGGAGCTCCGCGGCGGCCAAAGATGGTAGGGGGCTCATGCCGACGACGGCGGAGAACGCGCACGAGCAGAGTAAGGGTGTGGGCGCGCTCGGCGACGGCGGCTGTCCCTCTCGCTCCACAGGCCGGAGGCGGCGACGTCGCTGCTGATGCAGCAGTAGCAGCAGCACAACCACCACCACCTCCACCACCAGCCGTCGCCACCGGCGGGCGCGGCGTCGACGTGGCAGCTGCAGCAGGGCGCGTGGCATCTCCGCGGCTCAAGGTCCCTCCTCCCGACGCAGCAGCTCTTGCAGGAGTTCTCCAGCCTCCTCGTGAAGAGCATCACAACCCATCATCGGCAAGCAAGGCACCCAAGCTAGCCACTTCGCCTTGCTCGCCAGTGGCGGCCCCCCCCCCCCCCCCCCTGGCGACGCCACCCAGCTGCCTGCCCAGCCTCCTCCCGTGCACGCCTGTCGCTCGTGGAAAGGGCAGGAGAGAGGAAGGAATAAGAGGCTGACATACGGGTCTCACGCTGACTCAGCCGTCACGTAGAACAAAACCCGAGTCAAAATCACCGAAGGATCTATTGTGACCGGTTTTGATTGTTAAGAGACGTCAGATATCTGGTTTTGTGGTTGGGGGACAATTTTATGACTCGATGATAAGTTGAGGGACCTTCGGTGTACTTTTTCCTTTCAGTGGAACATACACGTGCTTCCCAAGTTAGAGATAGGGGGATTGCAGTGGCCGAGCCAAGGCCTGGACATCATGGGCCAGTGCTCGGGCTCTGCCAAACGAACGAGTGATTGCCCCAGCTAAATTATGAGACAAACCAGTGATTACCCTAGCTAGGTTACATGGCAAATCAGTAAGGAATGTATGAGTGCTTACTGCCCAACTAAGTTATATCTTGAAATGTTTTTTTTCTCACAAATCACAATTCAATAGTGTTAACTTTTGTTGCATTATGTTTAAAAAAATTTGTTGCATAATGACAAATGACTCATAAAGTAGTATGAACATGTGTGTTACCATTAGAATTTCCTGGGCTCTAAAAAATTTCTAGATGGATCACTAAGAGGGAACAAAGTGGTACAAGGGCAGCGTATAATGCCACGGGAGGTAAAGCACAACAGAACACTCAAACCATACCTGACGATGACCTTGATACAGTCACCTACACACTATACAAGAGGCGACTACAATACATCACGATATAGCGGAACGACGACTAACCTTCCAATTATTGACCATCTAAGACATGCCAGATAATGATACAGGAACACACGATATTATTTGTTAACGAAGTTCAGTCGAATCCTACATCTCCCGAGCTCTTATTATGTACGCTCGTCCCAACCAATATAGTACTTAGCCGTTACGAGTAAATGGTCTCACCGCCATCCTCTTCCTGCGTGACTATGCTATATTTTAGTTGCCATGCTTATATTGTAGTGCCTTGCTCTCTATTTAAGAGAGTTGCCAGGTTACAGAGTTCGACTCTAATTTCACCCCCGCGCCACCTATTACAACTCCAAGTCTAACTGTAACCAAACAGGACTAGTATATTCGACACATAATCTAGCAGGTACAACTCACCAAATTCAAAACCTCAAAATGTAAAGATATAACATCATCATTCATTAACAATTACTACAATTAAACATCATACAAGTAATGTTATATTATCTATAATTTTATAATTTATTAAATTTTAGAGCTTTAAAATGCTTGCATGTTAAATCATCATGGCATATAATTCACATAATATTTCAATATAACTCTCTATTATTTTTTATAATATCCGATATACCTATTTAGTTCATCATCACTCAGTTAATACTACTATTTCTCTCCTCTCTCTAAGCCATATCACATAATTTTTTCAGTCCCTAGATGACTAATTTATGGTACAAATTATCTCCCTCATTTTCTTCACCTCAATTGTTTTTAGCCCTTAATGATTAATATATGGGAAACATATCCTATGCACACAAGCTCTCACGTGTACACACGTGCACACCAACTAACAAATATCACCAAAAAATCTAGAAAAAGTCATACATGTTATTTCAATAGTATTACACCCAGGCATAAAATCTTAACCTCAAATTCATTATAATTTTTAGCCGTAACAAAAAAAAATCTGATAATTTTAAGGTTATAATTCTGTTAGAATTTTGTCTTTTTTCTTACTCTCTATGTAGAATGAAATTGAAGATGCGACTTTGCACGTAGATGAAATACTATTGGAAGTAAATGTATGATTTTTTCTAGAATTTTTTGTGATAATTTTTAGTTGATCTACACGGTGTGTACACGCAAGGGCCTGTGTGTATAGGATACGCTCCCTAATATATGATCTAAATTATCTTCCCCATTTCTTCTCTCATAATTTAACTTTGATAAATTTAAATGATCATAAACCACATCAAATTATATTGTCTAGCTATCTTACATATCTTTTTATTTATTATTATCATAATAAATTCTCATACAGCATCACGTGGGGTTTCACTGGTACAAGGAAAAAAAACGGTCGAGCTACGGAAACAATCCAGCCATTTTTCAGAAAGTGAATCGTACCAAATCGAATTATTTAGAATCTGCTGGTGTCGGGAAACATTCTGAAAAATACACGCTCAGTGCTGCCAGACTTTTGAATGCTATTGCAGCGGATCTCTGTTTGATGTGTCAATGGCTTAAAGAATACTATGTAGAGTGAATATAGGTGGTGTTTAAATTTCGTGAAGATGAAAATAAAGGTAAATATTAAGTGGATCACGTAAAACGATGTGATGTGTGATTAATTGAGTTTTAATTACTACAAACTTAAGAAATAGATTAATATGATATTTTAGAGCAACTTTCATATAGAAAGTTTATATACGAAAAGTACCGTTTAGCCGTTTAAAAAATGTATCATGAGTATCTAAAATTTTATCCTCCGCTTGTAGAAGAAACGAACAGAGCCATAGTCACTCCAATTTGCCGTCCACATAAAAAGACTGCAAAGGATTGAGCCAAGCCCCAAGCATAAAGAAAACCGAAATTTGCCCACAATTTTGTCCGTTTGGACACACCGTACAAAATTACAGACGAAAACTATTAATGGCATCGATCTCAACAGGAAATGCATCTAAGACAATTGAGCCCCCTGATGTTTGCATTTGACAGTTGACACGACCTTGGCGTTGATATGGCAAACCTGTTTACCTGTCCACTGCCGCGGTGCACCACACCCTTCACCGGCAATTCCACAACAGCAACCTAGCGCTTTCCAAGTTCCAGCAATGCCGCCGCGAGGTCAGACATGGCGAGGGACTAGAGTGTATAGTGGCGGCAACTACCACAACCGCGAGAGCCTAGGACGTTGCCGGCCGGCTCGCCGCCCGTGAGCTAGGCCTGCTCCGGGGCCTAGTCCCTCGGCCACACATGAGCTGATGAAGCGTATTCAAGATCACCTAAGCACGGTGGACTCCCAGTTAAAATAAATGATTGTGAAGTACTCTCTCCGTTTCTAAATATTTAAATATTTGACATCGTCAATTTTTAGTACATGTTTGATCGTTCGTCTTATTCAAAAACTTTTATGAAATATGTAAAACTATATGTATGCATATAAGTATATTTAACGATGAACTAAATGATACAAAAAGAATTAATAATTAACTTTTTAATAAGACGAATGGTCAAATATATTTTAAAAAGTCAACGGTATTAAATATTTAGAAACGGAGGTGGTTGTTGTATTTAGTTAGTTCGCTACATACGTACTTACATAAAAAGTTGGCATTACAAAAGTCAATATTTGTGTGGTAACCGGGCAAGCGACGTGGACATGGAATCTGATCTGATGGGCAGCCATGTGTGATGACATCGAAAGAAATATTCACTTCCAGCCTCGTGGTCGTGGAGAGGTCTCACGTCGTAGTCACGATCGAAGATGAGATGCAACGGTGACTTTGACCGGCAAAGTCTTTGGATCATCGTCTTTGTTGGAAATGGTCAGTGTGCATTCAGGCATCGATGATCTGTGATCCATGTGTTAGCTTTTGCCAGTTAAAAGTGCATCTATATTACCTGTTCTAAATTTATATGGATAACTTAATTACAAGGAGTATGTGCTGGTGGATTTTTAGATAATTTGATCGTCGTTGTAAAATCTTAGCAGCTCTACCTCAAATTAGTTTTCTTCAAACACTCCCGCATAAACTAGTAGATAATTAACCAATTTGGAACATGTGCCAGAAAGCAAGCTAAGCTAGGGCAAAGAAAGTGGTCCAGACTAAAATTTACTCTAAAATTAACACTAAAGATACAGTAAGCGAAGACTTGTTCAAGTCGTTGGGTCTTTTTCTTATATTTAAAAGAAAGTTTGTCTAGTGTCCATGTTGGATTCATCTCAAATTCTCAACGCTGGCTCTACTCATCTTCATATACAAGCACAAGTCCATAATCACCTATCAAGAAACAGAGGTTTAAGACACAAACAGATAGCTAGGACTAGCTAGTTCATCCATCCACCATGACTAGCCACAGAGGACTAACAACAACAACGCTGTGCCTCGCCATAGCGATTGCTGCAGAGCTCCTCGCTGGGAGAGCAGAGGGGCAATGCCAGAACACCAAGTGTGGCGACGTTGAGATCCCTTACCCATTCAGCACCAGCTTGGACAAGTGCGCCGCGTCCGCCTTCGAATTCGACTGCAACGACACCGGCAACGGCGTCTACAAGCCCTTCTACGGAAATGTGGAGGTGCTCAGCGTCTCCCTCCAGCTTGGCCAGGTCCGGGTGATGAATCACATCTCCTCTTCCTGCTACAACTTATCTTCTAAGGAGATGGACTCCGACACGTGGCAGCTCAACATGACTGGCACGCCGTTCATGCTCTCCGACTCCAACAAGTTCACGGTCGTCGGCTGCCGGACACAAGCCTACATCGCCGACCAGGATTACGTGGGGAAGTACATGAGCGGGTGCGTGTCCGTGTGCCGGCGAGGTGATGTGTGGAAGGCGACAAACGGCACCTGCTCCGGGATAGGCTGCTGCCAGACGGCCATCCCAAAGGGCCTGGATTACTACCAGGCCTTCTTCGACGACAGCAGCATGAACACGTCGGGGATCTACAACCGCACCCCCTGCAGCTACGCGGTGCTAATGGACTCCTCCAACTTCACCTTCTCGACCACCTACTTGACTACATCGGAATTCAACAACACCTATGATGGCCGGGCGCCTATGGTGCTCGATTGGGCCATCCGGAGCGCCAACAGTTGTGAGGAGGCATGGAAGAAGATGGACTCTTACGCGTGCAAAAGTACCAACAGCGAGTGCTTCAACTCAACCAACGGACCTGGCTACACCTGCAACTGCTCCAAAGGGTACGAAGGCAATCCTTACCTCGAAGGACCCAACGGCTGTCGAGGTGAATTTTCCTATAATCCCATCAATACTACATCTAGAATTCTAAAATTGTGACAGTTCATATGAAATAGCTTTCAGCGTGTAGCTTTCATGATTTTGTTTTCTTACTCCATCCGGCTATATTTTTAAGAAATAAGTTTAGTTGGTCCATTTATAAAATTTCCAATACATAGTCTGTTTATGATTCTGACTTTTTTCCATTAATCCCATTTCATATTTGAAATTCTCCCACGTTTCCATTTTCCAGATTACCAAATTCTTTTCCCCACATCTTACAAATTCGTCATTTTTATTTTGTAGATATTGATGAATGTCAAGATTCCAAGACTCATCATTGCTATGGAGAATGCCGTAATAAACCTGGCGGTTTTGATTGTAACTGTCCAGCGGGCAGCAAAGGAAATGCTACCATTCCAGATGGATGCCGAAAAGACTTCCGCTTGCCGCTAAAAGCACGACTGGCAATTGGTAGGCACATGTTTTACAATCTCTTTTTTTTAAGACTATGTTTTACTGCTGCATATCTGGTCGACATCCATGTTAAAACCTACACATGCTCAAATATTTCCACTAATGTCAGATATTTGTTTATCCAGGAGCGGTTATCTGCGTATTAGTTGGCCTCTTTAGTTTCCTTGGATGGGAAGTGATACGCCACAAAAGGAGCATAAAAAAACAAGCACTATTAAGACAGACTCATGAATTTTTTCTACAGCATGGTGGCCAGCTACTTCTGGAAATGATGAAAGTAGAGGGTAATGTTGGATTCACCCTCTATGAGAGAGGGGAGATTGAGACTGCCACAAGTAACTTCAACAAGGAACACATCATCGGTGAAGGTGGCCAGGGAACTGTTTATAGGGCGGCCTTGAACGGAGTTAATGTTGCAATAAAAAAGTGCAAGGAGATCGACGAGAGCAGAAAGATGGAATTTGTGCAGGAGTTGGTCATACTTTGCCGTGTCAGGCATCCCAACATTGTCAAGCTACTTGGATGTTGCCTCCAGTTTGAGGCGCCCATGCTTGTGTACGAGTTCGTGCAGAACAAAACACTACAAGAGTTACTAGATCTCCATAGGAGCAAGAGGTTCCATGTAACTCTTGGAACCCGCATGAGGATCGCTGCAGAATCTGCCGAGGCACTTGCGCATCTTCACTCGTTGCCACACCCTATAATCCACGGCGATGTGAAACCATCCAATATCCTACTTGCTGAGGGATTGATCGCAAAGGTGTCTGACTTTGGCTGCTCGACAATCGATGAGAATACTCAAGCTGTACCCAAAGGAACACCAGGGTATATTGATCCAGACTACCTACTAGAGTACCAACTCACATCTAAGAATGATGTATATAGTTTCGGAGTTATTCTTCTTGAGCTTCTAACTAGTAAGAAGCCGCTGTCAAAAGATAGGAAGAGCCTCACCTTGATGTTTCAGGAGGCAATGGCAGAGGGCACACTCTTTGAGCTCCTTGATAGTGACATGGTTGATGAAGCTAGTATGAGAGTGATGCATCAGGCAGCTGTTCTAGCAAGTCAATGCTTGGTTGTTCCAGGTATGACAAGGCCGACAATGGTGCTGGTGGCAGCGGAGCTCCGGCGCCTAGCACTAGCTGATGAAGTGCAACAATGCCCACAACCGCCGCTTGTACTTGAGGATTTGAGCTTTGTGGAGATGGGAAGCACAACCAGTGGAGTTTATAGCCTTGAGAAGAAAGCTGTGTTGAGCATAGAATTTGCAAGATGATCTATAGACAGTTTGTTGTATTGATTCCCGCGCGTGGTTTGTAGGTGTGTGTTAGATTGAGTTTTCTTCCTAGTGATGAACTGAATCTGTAAAATAGCATAGTAGCATTTAGGTGCGCTTTAGAATTAAAGATAAACATAGTTGTAATAAAATAACTAGTGATGGTATTTATACAGTTCCAAAGTGAGCACAATTTAATTGGTTTGGTTACACTACTACACAAATGTTTTCTAGGACGAGCATCCCAATAGGTTGCAGGCATACCATAAATGCCCGCATCTGCAAAAATCGACCCCCCCATTTTCGCATACGCTTCTTAAGAGGACCGCATGCAAAAATAAGCCTATTTTCACATGTGGTTCTCTTAAGTAATCTGCATGTGAAAAAAGACCCACTCGTTTTCTTTTATTCTCCCCTCCTTGCTCTCTCCTACTAAGTCCTCCTCTTCCCACTCTCTTCTCCTCCACTCCTCTCTCGGCCCTCCTGGCCTCCTCCTCTTCTCCCCCACTCCATCCCAACGGCGGTGGATGGCTCGTGCGACAGGCGCGAGCTCTAGCAACGGCGGTGGGGGAGGGCATAGGAGGTGTGCAACGGAGGCGGCGGCAGTTCCCCACGGGGAGAACAGTGGAGGAGGCACCCATCGGCGGCCCTCCCGCCACGTGGATCTGAGGACGGCAGTCCCCCCATGCGCGGATCCAGAGGCGGCTGCCCTCCCCCGCGACGACGATGACCTCGATAGCGACAATGACGAGACGGCCTAGGTGGAGGCAGCGGTCTAGGGTTTCGAGTGGCGGTGGCGACTAGATGGTGGCAAATCTAGGGTTTCAGGGTAGGGTTTGGTTTTTTTTTTGTTTTTTCACAGACGGGTGACTTAAGCGCCCGCACCCACATGGAAAAATGACGATTTTTGCACATACCTGGGTGCAGATGGGTCAGGGCCCGCACGCGAAAATTTGTTTAGGCCGTCTGGAAAAATTGTTTATGTACTAGTGTTATTTATGATGGGACATGCCTTTCCGTGTCTGCTCATTTTTTGGCTAATTATTATTTTTAATGCCAGTCGATGTACTTATTGACATTGATTTTTTTTAAAAAAAAGTTATATAGTTGAAAGAGAATTCTTTATCTCCATGTTCATCACTCATCAGTCTTGTATATCGTGTGGAGCCAAACAAGTTGCCGCACCAGTCGTGGATGCAATCTGATCGAGGCTATACAAGTTTCGACGAGCTAACATACGCTTCTTGTTTAGGTGTGATTGGCTTTCTTACCTTTCTGCTTAAAATAACCCGAGGTAGGTAGCTTGATGGGGTGGCCTTCACAGCTCGTTGTTCCACCCACGTTCTGATTTGCTTTGCCGAGAAATAATTGATGGCTTCGAGAGGTGCCTGCCGCGTACTCTGTCTGCGTCTCAAGAAAAGCCTCTAGCGGGCGACGACTTGACTTGACACGGGAATGACCGTCCACGCGCGCCGGGCCAGGTTGACGCGCAATAGTGCCCACCAACACTGTGACGCCGAAACCGTTTTTTTTTTTTTTTTTTGAGAACCAGGAATTTATTAAACTTAGAAGCATAGTACATGCTTGAGAGTACAATTAAGGGACTCGAAATGATTGAAAAGAATTCTAGCACAACAGTCCCTTGTTGGATAGGCAATATGGGAAATGTTTTGACAATTGAAGATTAGTGCCCACCGACACTGTGACGCCGAAACCGCTAATTAGCAGTTGGCTGCGCGTCCTTCTTCCGCGTGGACAGGAAACTCGTCGCTCGTTAGCTCGTTCGACTCGCGACAAGATGGACTTAGCTTGGATCGACTCGTTTCATTTTTCTGACGAACCGAGCTGACATTTTAACTTGTTATATATAATGAGCCAACTCGAGCTAGCTCGCGAGCTACTAGCCTTAACAAGCTAGACTAACCCTACCTTAGCAGGTCACAGGCCCACAGTCACATAGCACGTAGGGCTATATTTTTGGAAGACCGAGCCCAATAGAGCATCAATCAGATCAAAACCCTAGTCACCCCATCCGATCGTGCCTCTGTCTCCACTCTCTTCATCCCTCTGCCGCCCTAGCGTAGCGCCGTAGCTGCATTGCAGAGCGCGACCACTGCGCGCCCCCACATCTCCACCGCTTTGCCGCCACGCGCCCGTGCATCTCCTTCTTGGGCACATCTCCTTCTTGGGTACAAAAGTTGTAATATGTAATGAAATGGAATTAATGCAGGGTGTCATAGACTGGATTTGTGTAAAGCACTCCTATTTTCTGGCGTGGTATGAAGCAATGTAGCGGAGCTTGAGCCGGTTTGGCTCTGCACGAATTTTATGTGATTTGCTGCTTTTTTTTCCTTCTTTCTTAATGTACACTATTTGAGTTTTTTATTTGCAAGCTATTTTCCTCTTGTTAGGTCAGTATTTGATGCATTGGCTCACGAGCTAAATGATCAAGCTCGAGCTTTGCAACGAGTCGAGCCGAGCTGGGTATTTAGCTCGTGATAATAACTACTTAACGAGTCGAGCTAAGCCAACTCGTTAATTATCTTAACGATTTAGATCGAGTTGAGCTGACTCGCTATCCACCCTACGCGCGGCACAGCCATGTGGCGCGCGAGGAGACCCTGGCGGCGGGAGGGCGCGTGGTAAGGTGACATGTGGCGGTTTTTTCTCGCTTTTCTTTTTTTTCTAGGTTTTTCTTTTTTCCTTTTTTTGTTTTCTAATATTTATATATATAGCACATATACAAACTTTGTATAAGTAGCGTTCTTTTGGTTTTTTAATACGTACGTATACAAATTTTATATACGCACATAATAATGCATATATTTTTTTTACACATTGAAATTTTACCGTACACCGAGTTGCTTGAAGGCTTTTGAAGCCCAATCGTACATTCGTACCGCTCGAGCGGAGGACCGAGGACACGTCGGCGGTCCAGAGGCCCAGAGCACAGTGTTGCAGCCCACATGCCGATTGTATAGGCCGGCTGAGAAAAATTCCAACTCGGGCACTACAAAATAGACTTTTTTCTTTCTCCTGTCCCAATTGAGTCCACTTCGAGCTGGCCCAGTGGACGGGAGTGCCTGGAGTGGTCCAAGCAGTGGAATACTGGAATGGGGCGCCCCTAATGCGCGATCAGTCGCGCGGTCACGCGGGCACGCGACCATCAGATCCACTACTACTACTCGTACACTACTACTATAACTCATACACTACGGGTTTTGGTACAGCTCCAACTCCTAAATATAACTCCAGGAGTTGAGTCTGGAGTGGAGTTGTGGAGCTGCCTAAACCCAGCTCCACAACTCTAGCACATTTTGTGAGAGAGCTTCACCTAACTCCACTTCCAATTTTGGTGGAGCTGAAACTATTTGGCTGAGCTCCAGCTCTAGGAGGGGTGGAGCTGGAGCTGGAGCTGTGCCAAACAGGCCCTACTACTGCTACTACTACATGTATATATATATATATATGTACATGTATATACTTTGTATACATACATATAAATTTGTATTATTGTATACATATGTATAAATTTTGTATTAATAATATAAAGTTTCTATATATGTATACAAAATATATACATACGTGTATATATAATTTTTATGTGTACCAAAAATCGATGTATACAAAATATACACATATACAAACTTTATATACACGTGTACAAACTTTGCATACGCGTATACAAACTTTACATACGTATATATAAACTTATATAAACTTTGCATATATGTATACAAACCTTGTATATGTACATATTAAAAACCGAGAGAAAAAAATACGAATACAAAGTTTGTATACGTATGAATACAAACTTGGTATAACACGAATACAAACTTTGTAATATGTACATCTTAAAAAAAGGGGAACCAAAAACGGAAGAGAAACGAAAAAAACAAAAAAAAAGGGAAGAGAAATGAAAAAAACAAAAAAAACGGAAGAGAAACGAAAAAAACCAAAAAAAGGGAAAAATCGCTCCTCAGTCGCGGCGCGCCGTCCGCCGACCTCTCCGCGCGCGACACATGTCCAGTCGCGCGGAGGAGGGCGCGCGCAACTAGCCGCCCCTTAGCTTTTTCGACTGGAATGGGCTGGCCTCTTGTTGGAATGCTTGCTTGCAACTTTCAGCAACCCACTCTATAGCTCACTTGCCTGTCCTTTCTAGTGTAGTTATCAAGATTGGATCGGATATCGACGGAAGATATAGGGTGGAAACAACGTATCTATAGTAATAACCTGAAAACTACCGTTGAATTAAAAATTGAACGTCTGAGATTCGTCCACGTCATAACGAGTAAAAAATTTTACTCATAGATTTACTCATGACGTGGATGAATCTTAGACGTTTATTATTCGATCCAACGATAGTTGTTTCCACAACATATATGGTTTGCACTATATATATTTTCTCGGATATCGAACTGGTCAAAGGCCTCGATTCATGAAAATCGATTTTTACTTCATGAAAATATATATCGCTCTGCAGTATTGCGATCGATCAAGCGACAAATTAATTAGAAACCACTTGGCGCAAGAGTACTGGAGATCGAAGGATTATGATCAATTCAATGTCTTTTCCTAAGCAACAAGAGGAGGAAGCGAATCAAGAACTCTCCCAAGTGATTTCCATGAGCCATTCCACTCGACCACCCGTCCATTCATCACACAGCTCAGCTCCCAACTCCCTGTCACAGCTCCACGACTAGTTCCGGCAACAGCCAGCTGGCCGTGCCGATCGACCAGGCGTCTCGCCAGGCCACATGTTTTTTCCCGGTGTGTTTACTCCCATTTATTCAAAGTAGCAGTAGCAGTAAAAAAATTGGGTTCCCATCTAAAGCACTGACGACAATTAAAAAAAGGGGTATTCAAGTTTTCACAAGGGAATGAAAATCTGCTTGTATTAATTATTGGCACAAAGTTTTTACATATGACAGAAAATTACCGTCAGAAAAACGTACGAAATCATAAAAATGTTGCGTATACACCCTAATTTTCTAGGCAAGAAAAAGATGCATAATAGTCCATGTACCCCCTAAACTCTTGATATAAGTCTATCTAGCATCTTAAACATTGAAATGAGACATCTAACCTCCTCTAAACTAACTTTGTAATACCGTTCAAATTACTCTCTAGCATTGTTTTGGATGGTAGTTTTGGGTATCTTGGAAACTAAATGAGTGGTTTTGAATATAGCAGGTTTACACATCATCGTCAATAATAGGTCGCCAATATATATTCTATAGTGATGTCACCTTACTATTATATTAACATCTGTCTACATTAAATGAGAACAAAAAAATAAGGGTTAAAAAGTCAAAACTAAAGATTTAGGTGGATATTTTAACGCATATGTCCAATTCATATATCACGTAATAAAACTCTCATCCAACGTATACGTAAATCAGATAGAAAGCTATCTATAAAACCTGGTCAAGGTGCTAGATGGATTTTCAACCAAAATTTAGGGGGTTATTTGGACTTTCTCCTATGAAAATTGAGTACTAGTACGAAACTGTGAAGGCTCCTGCAGATACTAAAATCCACTGAAAGCTACGTTGAAGGCTTATACCCCCTGGCAAGACTTGAAAATTCAAGTCACGCATGCTAGTTTGTTTCACACATACACTATCATCAAGCCGTTTGGTCATTTCCACGCCAGTGCGTATAAACGCCAGTGCATATAAACGGTCAGGAAGACGCCGGATCATCCGACAATTGACGAGTTATTGAGCCATGCAGCTCCAGAAATTAGCAGCAATATTGTTGCTAATTAGTATAGGCCATTCGGCACTGCTCGCCGCCGTTGGAGCGCCGCCGCCGCCTCCTGGCAGCAGCAACTGCTCGACGGCGTGCGGCGGCGTCGATATCCCCTACCCGTTCGGCATCGGCCCTGCAGGCTGCGCGTTGCCCGGCTTCGAGCTCACCTGCCGCGACACCAACAATGGCGGCAAGAAGCCATTCTTGGGGCACGGCGGACACTTCGAGCTGGCCGGCGTGTCCCTGTCCGATGGTCAGGCCCGCGTGTGGAACAACATCTCCTCCTACTGCAACGACACCTCCCAAACCATCATGGATGTGGTGAGCTTCGCTGATCCGTACAGGCTCTCTCAGGCCGGCAACACGTTCGCCGTCGTCGGGTGTCAGGCGGTGGCCGTCGTCGGGGTCGGAGATTCCGCCGATAACATCGTGCGTTTCCTGAGCGGGTGCGTGGCGACCAACTGCGGGCGACGCGGCGATCGCCTCGCCGACGGCGCCTGCTCCGGGGCAGGCTGCTGCCAGACAACGATAACGAAGGGGTTTAACGCCTACCAGGTCGAGTTCCAGAACTACTCGACAGTGTTCAACAGCTCGAAGGATATCTACAACGTCAGCCGCTGCAGCTACGCGGCGCTGATGGAGTCGTCGAGCTTTAGCTTCAGGAGGAGCTACGCGACATCGTCGGAATTCTTCGACGCCAACGGCGGGAGAGTGCCCGTGGTGGTCGAATGGGCCGTCCGGAACGCGAGCAACTGCGTGGAGGCGCGGAAAAACCGAGAATCGTAAGCCTGCGTCAGCATGAACAGTGCGTGCGTCAACTCGTCCAGCGGACCAGGCTACATCTGCAACTGCGCCAAGGGATTCGAGGGCAACCCTTACCTCTAGGGATGCACGTGGGTCGGGCTGGGTCGACCCAAGGTCTGACCCACGATACCCAAGGCGGTGATTTGTGGGTCATGGGTCAAGTCGACCCACAAAACATGCTTAGCCCACTGACCCAAGAGCCATCCATGGGGCGGCCCGCGGCCAACAGCAGCAAGCAAACTGGACCGCATCATACAAGCAAAATGACAGCAGCACAGCAGCACGCAGCACAGCAGCGCGCAGGCATCATACAAACCAAAAATTCGTAGATGATTAATCATTTGACATCAGCTGAAATCGAACAAATACAAGCAAATTGTAGAGCTGAGGATGCAGAGTCAGTTATACAGGTAAATGATACTATTGATAAAATCATCGCCATCAGATGCATAAGGGGTTTCTTGGTTCATAAAAAACTGAAACTAATCATTTTTCAATAGCAGATTTGACCAAACAAATGGTTACAATTATCATTAGGTCATCAACATATCTATTGTCAAGAACATGAGTTGAGGATAAGTCTTTGACATCTCAGCATAAATAGGTGCAATGACACGACATGGTCCACACCAGGAAGCACTGAAATTTTCCACAACCTACAAAACAAAACAGTGAGTATGTCAAAGGTACTAGTTTGCATCAAGAATTTACCAAGTGGATGAGAATGCAAGTGATATTCAGAACAGCTGAGAGTACAATATAATGTTGTTCAACTTGTTTGGATGAGATACAAAATCAACATAAAACAGTCCTAAGTAACAGACAAATGAGGTTTGAATCTTTTACAAACAAACTAGAACAATGGAAAAAAACAGTTCTACACATCAGCATAACTAGAAATGATGTACAGGGTACTAGATAGAATATCTGAATGCAGTTTTCATGGATCATTTCTGTCTTAATAACTAGAATATCAGATTTTTTTCACTCTCATCCAGAGTCAGTTATACAGGTGCATTTCAGTAGCAGCTAATTGATGCCAATAGTAATTATATGTCAGGTAAAAGCCTGGAGCACAAACAGAGCTATCGAACAGTAAAAGCCTCATTACATAACAATTTCCGGTAAACAACACGATTACTAATGCACTGGAATTACCTATCAAGGCATCAAGTTTCTTCTTCTTGTGATAAGACCATCCCAACAGAAGGGCCTAGAACATTAAAAAAACAATTAACTACATAAACTCAATTGGCACTGTCATACTAATAGTTTTCAAAGAAAAGGGGATAGACTTACAATCAACGACTCTCATCCAATCCTGTAGACAAATGAGAGCCTCAACTATCTCAGGCGTCAATCTACTTCTGTAGTCATTGATTACCCTCCCTCCTGTACTGAAAGCATTTTCAGATGGAACCGTTGATGCTGGAATGGCTAACACATCACGTGCTATGTGTGAGAGTACAGGATATTTTAGTGAGTTTGCCTTCCACCAGGTTAAGATATCAAAATCATCAACTCGAGGCAGTATATCTTCTTTATAGTATAGCACCAACAACGATCTGAGGGGTCTCCATGCTTTGACCACCTTCTGCATACCAACAACATAACATATTGCAAAAATTAATTTCATTATTACGCACTTAATCAACATCAGCAAAAAAAAATACAAATTGTTAATGCCAAGGAATAATACGATCCATTTACACACTTCTACCCTGGCCACCGGCTAATCGAGTCACCGGCTGGCCTGGCAATAACTGAAAGCATCCTACCAGCAAAATTTAGTGTTGTGTAGGCGTGTAGCACATACTTGCAAAGATATAACTAGAGTTTCTTTTGGAGTAGTATCTATTAAGGAGGAGTAGTATCATTGTTGGCTCTGCTGCCGTACAAAATCAACCTAAAACCGACAAACTGATAGGAACCAAGTACCATTGCTAGCATTAGTATTCAAACATAAGGCCAAGCAGAAATTTCTAGATACTATTCAGGAGGTCACTAGAGAGTAGAGACATATTAGGCAGGAAAAGACCAATTTCTCATTGTCTGTAGAAAAATCTTAAGGCAGCCAAGGAGACAAAATCTACCTCTGCTTAAACAGGTCCAAAAGAAACAGATCAAGGTCCAGGGCAAACTGAATCACAGTTCTCACTATAATCTGATGATACTCACGTTTCCTTTTGGAACCTGACTTAGCTTTCATTGAATCTTTGCCCTTCAGGAACTGATTCTAAATCTATGCCAAATTCCCAATATAATGCACACGTCCAATCAATTCCTCCCAATTTCTTGATTCAAAGCAAATAGAGAATCTTGCATACCTGCAGCATCAACACATGTTGAGGTCCGTCGTTGGCGGCGGCGCGGCGAGAGTGATGCTGGGTGTGGCGCTGAAAGGTGGAGCATCCGCCCATCTGATCCATCCCCTTCTTCTATGGCCGGTTGGGAGGTCTGCTGGTGGCGGCTACGCGGCAATCTTGGGGGTGCGCATGGCGCTGCAGGGAGGAGAAACGGAGCATCCAAGCGGCGATCTTGAGGGTGCGCATCTCGCTCTTCCATGGTAGACGGCAACGGCGGAGGGGCGGAGCTCCACAACATGATGCGGCGGAGGAGCGGAGAGCCCCAGCGCGATGCGGCGGCGGCGGAGCTGGTCGTGCCGCCTGGTACTCGACCTGAAACCTAGCTAATGGGTCGGCCCATAATGCTCCATGGGTCACTGAGGGTCGACCCATGATGACCCATGAAATTTCATGGGTAAGCCCATGAGGTTTTGACCCCATGTTTCATGGGCTGGGTCGCTGGGTAGCTGGGTTAACCCGACCCATGTGCATCCCTACTTACGAATTTTTTTCGTTTTTAGATTTTTTTTAATATTTACAGAAATAATCTATCGACCAAAAAAATTGCAGAAATAGCCCCTGCCGCCCATACAGAGGGCGGCAAGGGGCTAATTGCAATTTTGGCCGCCCATAAAGAGCTTGCGGCCGTACTTTTTCATCTGGGTCCCTTGCCGCCTCAATAGAGGGCGGCAAAGGACCCAGATGAAAAAAGTACGGCCAAAAGATTTTTCTATGTTATGTTAATAATAAATAAAGAAGTATTTATTGGTAAAACTTGTTAATATTGTTATAAAAATGTGTTGAAGTTGGTTGTTGCGCAATTTCATATGTTAAGTGAGGTATTATTTTGTTCCTTATTCGACGTATTAGTACTCGGATAATTTATATAGGCCTATCGCAGTCTGGGTCGTAGAAACATTATATGGACTTAAACAAGGAGAATTATGTAACATGAAGAAATAGTAGTACAATTTGAACATGATACAACTATTTGCATTGCGGTTACATAGATGATATTAGATTCGAACTAGGAGGGAGGTAGTGCAATAGTTGAACACAACGACGATGTAGTAATGGGACAAGGAAGCATGACAGTAGAAATTTCAATATGCCCCTAACATGTGAACGTGGTGGGGTATGGTGGGTACGCTTGATTGGCACCGAAAGATACATGCATGATCGGCGCCGAAAGTTACATTGGTCGTATGCGCCAAATGGCGGGCAAATACTCGTATCACACGCGAATAAAGGAGGCTGCATCGGTGCGGCAGAAAGTAGTCGTGCATGCGCCGAAAGGTATCGTGCATGCGCCAAAAGGTATCGTGCACATATAACAACAACGTAGTCATTACACAAGCATACAGTTCTGGAAAGTGAAGCAAGTAAACAAAGAGAAGACTGCTCTACTGGCGCTGCCCCGCGCCGCGACCACGCTTGGTCCTCCGGGCCTGTGCTCGCACGTGGTCCTAGGAGTAGGTGAAACGATCCGGTGGCACAGCACGGGTAGCACGAGTGTCCCGCGGAGGAGTGGCCTGCGCCTGATCCTGCGTCTGCACCGGCGGTGCGCCTCCCAACTGTGAGGGGCCGATGACGTCCTCTGTCGAGCCTGAAGCGAAGTCGAAGTCAGTGATGTCGAAGAGGAAGGTGGAAGGCAGCAAGCGGTCCGACGAGGTCCCAGCATGGTCCAGTGGTGGACCCTGACTCGACGTGCCGGCTGCCTGTGACGAAGTCCCGGTGTACTGCCAGAACTGCGCTGAGTGCGAGGTCGACACAGCTGCCTGAGACGCTGACCCTGCAGCCTGGGAGAAGTGGGCGGCCTGCATCATAGCGAACTGGGCGAAACCTACACATCGACAACGGGACCCTTGTAAGCTAAGACATAAAATGCATGTAAATTGATTGTCGAAGTAATATTCTTTTTTTAAGTACCTGTGGGGGGCACAACAGAAGGCCTAGCCGAGGAAGGCGGGGTGCTGAACGGTGCACGAAACCCTGAAGCAATCGGCAAGTGAAACGACTCACTTATATGTGCGAGGCATGTACAGAAATAGTAATAAAAATACTTACCTCCGTGCGGAGGGGGTCTCGGCCTAGGAACGTGCGCAGCTGGATGGGGACCAGTCGGTTCGGGTGGCCGCTGTACAGCTGCGTCTGCCCGAGCAACGTCGTCTGCACGACAGGTGAGCACTCGAAGAATCGAGCGCATCGACTCCACCATCCACGTGTACGTCGTCAGGTGCTCCTCTACGGGTACCGGAATCCCTGCATCTAAATGTTGGATCGTCGTTGAACCATCAACGACGACCCGGTTGATGTCGTCGACCTGCATGGTTAATTTGTTCGTAAATATTCGTAAAATTTGACGAAGAGAAAGACATGAAAACATAAAGGAATGGTGCGATGCAGGGTACTCATAGCACGAGCGAAGTCCTGGTCGCGGTGCCTGGCATAGAGGTCTCTAGTGCTCGCAACGTGGGGCTGCTGCTCCAAGGGAGCGAAGGTGACCCTAGTACGGGTGCGTGGCTGGTACCAGCGTAGGTAGGCCTGGTACGACTCCTCAGTGTGTGGCTCTCCCTCGTGG
This sequence comes from Oryza sativa Japonica Group, assembly GCF_034140825.1. Classification (NCBI taxonomy): domain Eukaryota; kingdom Viridiplantae; phylum Streptophyta; class Magnoliopsida; order Poales; family Poaceae; genus Oryza; species Oryza sativa. The sequence continues at coordinate 18,212,471 of NC_089038.1, read as the reverse complement.
TCCACGACCTCCTCGGTTGCGAGCAACCAGTCCTCAACAAAAGTCGCCAACTTGGCGGGGCCAGTCGCCAGCTGACTGCTGACCCTTGCGCGAGTACCTGCGAATTAATGTGTAATATTAGTGTGAAACGACAGATGTTACAAATTATTGTGAACAGGCGGATTTTAATGCAACAACGGAAAGCGTAGTGCAAGATCTTACCGGTGAACAGCAGCTGGGACGGTGGTCGGAAACGGTACTGGAAAGGGCTGACGGAAGCCGAACTGCCGCATTACGCAGAAAGGGGCGTGAGGCTCAACGCAGATGTCGAATACCATCGGAACCATAGTCATCCAGTACGCCTGGTCCCTGGTGCAGAGTGTGGACAGACCCAACGGCGCACGAGCCTGGGTAGCTGCGGCACTGTTGGGCTCCCACACGACGTCAGTCGGCAGAAGGCGGTCGAACTCCATAACAAACTCAGGATACGACCGCCTAACCTGGACGTGAGCCCATCGGCGCTGCAATACGAGACGATCGATGTGATGTACAATGAACTTAGCAATTAACTTAACAATACGATAAGATCGATGCAACGTACCTGACGACGGCACCACAGAGTACCCATCGTAGGGTAGTCGACCTCTGGTCGCTCCTCGTACAGTGACTCCTCGTACGCGTGCTGGTCCACCTCAGGGCGGCCGATCGCAATCCTCTCAGCTGCCCAGATAGAAAGAAAGAGAGGGCACCCACCAAAGGTCGCGCTGGGATCCGTCTTCATGCAAGACTCACAAAGTGCACGGTACAGAGCCGCCAACAACGCGGAACCCCAGCTCCACTGAGGCACCTCGCCTACCGCGGCGTCGGCGATGCTCCTGGCGTAGTGCACGAGTCCCTTGTCGACCGCGTGCCCGTGACCGCCACAGAACATCACCCAGCCAAAAAGCCAGAGCAAGTACGCCTCCAAACATCGGCTGTAGGAGTACTCGTCGGCCTCCGCCTGTAGCTGCTCAACCTGCAAGCCGTCGATAAAATGTTAGGCACCTTAACTGCGGACTAAATATGTAATACGATTGTCATTTCGGTACAAAAACACTCACGGTGAATTGAAGCAGCCACCTCTTCGTAGGTCCGGTGTTGCGGTGGTGTGCCAACGGCTCGAGCGGGAGGTGCGGTGCGCGCTGTAATAGTGCGAAACGTGCCGTCAGATCGTCCTGTCAGTCCACAGCCATGGTCACTGGCCCAACAGCGTCTCCCGCGAGCGGTAGCCCCAACAAGTACGATACGTCCTGTAGGGTAGGGGCTATCTCACCGCACGGCAAGTGAAAAGTGTGCGTCTCTGGCCTCCATCGATCGACCAAAGCTGCTAGGAGGGACCTGTCCACAGTCCATCGTCTGGGCGGGTCCGCGTCGCCGGCCGCAGCCTCCACCAGCCGACACATCGGTAGGAGGCCGGCCTCACGTAGCCTGCAATAACAAATTAATATGTAATTATAAAAAATATTACAGTGCAACTAACTTATAGTAAAACACTGTTCGTACCTCTCGACAAAGGAGTCGTGAACCGTGAGTAGCTCACCGCACGTCCGTGCCCGGAACGTCCCAAGCTGAGCCCCCTGCACCGCAGTAAGGTGAGACCGGTGTCGGAGATCTATCGCCGGGTCCAACAGCTGAGGTGTATCCTGACGTGCCATCTCTGAAAAATATAGTGTTTCGTGTTAGAACAATTCAAAAAGTAGTAATGTAAAACAAAAGATGACTCGCAAATTAATGAAATACTCAAAAAATCATGAGAATAATTACGTACAACAAGAGTACAGCTTATTTAAATAAAGCAAACGTTAGTAATGGTACATAACGATGACGTGCAATTTAACATATATGTAGAGTTCGATAATATAACATAACATAACATAACATTACGTGTCGAAGTCCGACATACATCAGCATACCTAAAGACACTATGTGCCTTAGTCTGACGTTACATCACGAGAACTAAAGACATGACAAGCCGAAGTCTGAAATTACACGACGAAACATAAACACATCGATAAGTTCGAAACAAATTACAAGCAAACCCACATGCCAACATAGAACATAAGAACTACACCATGTAGCCAGACGTGGCACGACGACGCCTAGGACGTGGTCGAGTGGAGGTAGTGCCTTCACCCGTAGGGCGAGCTCCATCTGCTGCTGATCCTGATAGTCCTGCCTCCGCCGCACTTGGTTTCTCCTTGTCTTTAGGACAATGCTTATAGGTGTGCCCACGTTAATCGCATTTGCTGCAACGCTTCACCCTGCCAGCCTCCGACTCGTCCATATTGTTGCGGATGCGACGAGTCCTCCTCCTTCCAGCCTTGCCTCGGAGCTTCGATGGGTCAGGAATATTGAGTACTTCATCGTTAGTCTCTGTGAACTCCCCAGCTATGCCGAACCCGTAAATCTCGCCGCTCCATGTATGATATATTGCTTGCTTACTGAAGTACTGCGACACATATACTGCATCTGGTATGCCACACTCCGCTGCGGCAGCAATGACATGGGTGCATGGCCTGTGGAGCAGCTTCGGCTTTGAACAAGAGCAATGACATGTGCCGTCGGCTTTGAGAACACACTCCTGCTTCACTCTCTTGCGGTAGATACCCCTGCCTGCCTTATCTTGACATAGTATCTCGAACCTATGTTGTTGGGTACCTTGCACTAGAGCTCGATGTTTCATGGCCTTTTTACGCAACTCCTCTAGCTTTTTCTGCATGAAAGTTCCAAACAAAATGCTGTTGTTCGGCATAGAGGGAAGAACTGCCTAGAACCGATCCCTAAAATACCTGCATGTCCCATGTAAAATGAACTCCACTATGCCAACTAGTGGCAGTCCACGGACACCGCGCATCACCCAGTTGTAAACTTCTGCCAAATTTGTTGTCATTATTACATATCTAGCACCACCGGTGTCATACACCTTGGCCCATTTCTCTTTTGGTTCATGCAGAATCCACTGAGAAAATTTCCGAATCTCCAATCCAGTTCTTCTAACCAAAGTTGGACTATCTGTTGGGAGAGGTCCAAGAGCTTGAGGAGGGTCATCAACGGCAGTCGATGGAGCCGCTGCACGCTGATTACTGCATTTGGCTGTCAACTCATCTAATCTCTTCCAAAGCTCATTGAATTTTTTCTCCTGGTTCTGATTGCACAGCCTCTTGAACATGTTCATGAGCTCCTTGTTCTTGAATTGCTTGAAGAAATTAGCTCCCATATGACGCATGCACCACCTACTCTGTACATCGTCCCAAACACCAGGGTATCCTCGTTCCATGCTCCCAAACAGAAACTCTTCTATCGCTCGCAGAATGCCAGCGTGCCTATCATGTATCAGGCACACATTTGGCCTCATACCAACAACTTTTGTTTTAACCAATTTCAGGAACCAGTACCAGCTGTCGGTATTCTCACTCTCAACAAAAGCAAATGCCAAGGGCAATACCTGATTGTTCCCATCTACCCCTATTGCTGTCAGTATCTGGCCCCGATACTTTCCTGTCAAGAATGTCCCATCAATGCAGAGAACTGGACGACAGTTCACGAATGCCATCTTGCATGCATGTAGAGCTAAGAACGCCCTTTGCAGCACACTCTTGCCAGGATGTTCAATTGATGGGAATTTCTTCACTTCGTAAGAGCTCCTAGGGTTTCTTTCCTCGATAACACCAAGCAGGCGTGGCAAATTGTCATACGAGGCTTCGTATGTTCCAAATCTCATCTCTATTATTTTCTGTTTGGCCCTCCAGGCCTTGGCATAGCTAATAGTATACTTGTATGTCTCCTCGATGTGTCGGATTATTGACCTTGGTTCGTATGTGAGATTATCGATGACATGCGCATACATCTCAGATGCGACAAATGCACATGTAATGTTCCTGTGGTATTTCTGAACACCAGGTAGAAAACATGTATGCTTGGTAACGACTGACACTGTCCAATAATCCTTCCATTTCCCCTTGTACGCGTGCACTCTCCAGGGACAACCATCTTTTTCCTTAACACACCGAACTTCATATTGCGACCGGTTGGACTTGGCAACCCAAAACTCTCTATGAAGTGACACTGCAAAATGTTTTACCGCCTCCTTCATATCTTCTGCTCTACTATAAATCGCTCCCTGAATAACCTCATTTTCTTTGTACTCCCATCTCACACTATCCTCTTCAGAGACGATCAGCCCAGAAAAATCCTGACTAGCCCATTCTGCTGGATTAATATCCGTCTCCTCATCTGACGAATCACCTTCCTCTACACGCTCGTTGTCAAAATCCTCCCTCTCCATTTCATCCACAATGGCTGCGACAGTCTCCCCCTCGTCGGCCACTCCACCTGGTTGAATGCCCACTGGAGCTACTACGCCCCCGTCCACTCCTGTGTTGACCTCCTCCACAGAAGTCTCATTTACTTCAGCGCTTGGTTCCTCGCCATCATCCATGTTCATCTGCACACCTGGATCCTTCGGGTGCACAAACGAAACCAAAGCTAGAGGCCACCCACGTTGCATTGCATTTTCCACATACCATCTCCACACTTGAGAGTTTTGAACTGGCATTAGTTCCCAATAAAAACCCTCAGTTGCCCGACTTACTATAACATTGATTGTTATGTCACTTGTCTGTGGATCAACTTTCAAGCCCCTCATTAACCATCCTTTTACAGAAGGTACACTCCTCTCAGCCGGTCTCTCAATTCCCCTTTCTGATACAATAAAATCTGACAGATCTACCCCAGTTGGCCCGTAACGGACGTTTCCTGGTCCATGGTAAACTTGGAATATTGGTTTGTTCGACATATCTGTCAACGAATTAACTAGATCATATTACTCTTTCATGCAATAAACATCTATAACGTAATATCTTCTTGTGTAAGCCAATGCAATGGTAAAGTATTGATTCCAAACTGTCACGCCCAGAAATTTAGCCCAAATTTCCAGACTATTTTGTGTATTAAATCCCTGTCCAGGACCAGCCAGGGTACACAAAACGACAAGTAATATACAGTTCCAAACGTAAATAAAGCGTAAAATACTTACAGAAGAGGCACTTAGTCCTCACACCGAAACAAAAGCAGCAGCAGCGGAAAAGGTGATCCTAGCGGGCTTCAGCTCCACTCCACAGGCAAAACTCAACTGAGGTCTGAGCCTTGGTCTTCCAACTTCGTCTTCAGCTCAGAAGCACTACACTTCTGAAAAGGGGGAATAATAGCAAGGCTGAGTACAACCACCGTACTCAGCAAGCCACACCAATGATGCAGACGTGCAAAGGGATACAAGGACGGTTTGTGGCTATTTGCATAAAGGCGGTTGTAAAACATTTTATTGAGCAAAACAGTAAAACTGTTGAGTAATTAAAGTAACATTAAATCTCCACTGATCAACGCTACACCACGTTGAACAGGCCCAACCAACCCACCTGTACTACAGTGTATTGGGTCGATTTATTAAGTGTGAGACTAATCACGGTGAATCTGGTCGATCGCCCATAACCGCAGGCACGGCTATTCGAATAGTTTTACTCTGGCCAGAGGTGCACAACTGTACCCACAAGACACAACCCACCGACATGTCACCGCGTCATCATGTGCCCATGATGCACACGTCACCATGTCGAGTGATTGTGACGAGATCCTTCGCATAACCCTCCCCTAACCATCCACACCACGCTAAGGTTTCACCCCCACCCCTCAAAAGGCAGTGGGCAGTCCCCTCTTGCGCCGCGGTGAATCCGGCAGCTGGACAACCGGACACCCCGGCCGACCCAACTCCATCACGCCCACCCTCGCCACCGGTGCCTAGGAAAGGGTCGAGCTATACTTCAGATCAAGCAGTTACCCATTCCCGCTTGTGGCAAGCGCTGTAAGTCTTCCAGGGTTTCCCGTGAACCGGTCCTTAATTGCCATGGGTGCGACTCACAAAACCATGCACCCACAGCCCACCATTCAGTCGCATTTTAGTTGGATAATTACGACCATAAAACATGGCCAGATGTCTCGAGCACGCGGCTCAACAAGATACTAGAATGTCTAATACTGCAATTATCCCATCGACTGAGCTAGTGGTAATTAAGCATGGCTAAGCATATAGTTCTAGCTAGGTCACATAAGTAACATGAGCTAGTCGATTTATCACCCAAGGTTGACAAAGGATAGATATCAAGTAAACATGGCACAAGCGAGCAGATAGGTAAAACCTGATCCCATGTAATTAGCAAAACATGCATATTTATTTGCAAACGGTAAAACATTTATAAATTAGGATCAACATGCTCAAGGGGGAATGTGCGACTTGCCTTGCTTCTTCACTTTGATCTTCCGAACTCTTTTCCTTGCGACCGCGGACCTCCGAAACGACGGAAACTACACGCTGGCACGCAAAACGAGGAAAAACTCTAATAAAAACCAAGGAAACAGTACATAAAAACTAAACAAACATGTAGAGCTCAATTTTAGATGAATTTTGCAAGTTGAATGGCTCAATTCGGAGTTCGAATGAATTAGATATGAATTTTAGAAGTTTTGAGCCATTTAAATGAATTTCTATAATTATTCACGAATTATTGCGCAATTATTATTTATTTTCTCAAAGGAAATGACAAGTGCTGACGTCAACAAAGGGGAGGGGCGGCGCCGGCAAGCGGGCCCCACCGGTCAGCGGCACAAGGGCGCCGGTCCACCGTGGACCGGGACCACCGAGGCGGTCCACCGCCGGTCCACGGGAACCGACGGCCCGGATCGGCCCAAAGCCGATTGGACGGCCACGAGGCAGCGTGGCTGGGGCACGGGCACGGCATGAAGCCGGCTCGGCCGAGACATGACGCGGCGGCGGCAAGGGGGAGGCGGCAAGGGGGAGGCGGCAACCGGCTGCAGCAGCCGGCGACGTGGAACGGCGGCGGGCGGCCGGAGGACAGCGGCGCGCACGGGGACGGCGACGCACCCCAAGAGGCGGCGGTCGGCAAGAAAGGGGACGGGAAAAAAGGAAGGGAGGAGAGATCCTCACCGGAAGCGGCGGCCGACGTGGAGGAAGAGGACGGCGACGACGATTGCCCAATGGCGGCTTGCGAGGACGGAGGGCGGACGGGGTCGCCCTTGACCTTCAGGAGGAGAAGAGGGAGTTAGGGAGGGGAGGACCGATGCGGGGTGACTGGAAACGAAGACCGATGGCGATGACAAGAGGTAGAGCTCACCGGCGACCGAGGAAGGAGGAGCTCCGGCGGATTTCCGGCGAAGAGGGGCGGCGGCCGAGGTCCTCCTCGTCCTTGCGGAGCTGAGGGAGGCAACGGCGCGAGTCGACGTCGACCGAAGCGGCGGCGCGACGCGGCTGGAGGCGGTGAAAGGGGCGGCGGCCTCGGGTGTGCGGTGGGAGTGGTGCTCGAGGGGTGGAGAGGGGGAAATAAGAGGCGGCCGGACTTCCCCTTGCGGTGGCGAAGCTGGCGGTGGCGGTGGCTCGGCGCGGCGACGGCTGTGGCGGCGGGAAACGGCGACCGGAGCTCGCCGGAGTGTGGCAGCGCGTGGGTGCGGCGTGGGGAGAGCGAGGGAGAGTATGCCGGGCTCGGGAAAAATGGGGAAACGGACGAGGGGAGCACGGGGATGCTTTTTATGGGCTCGGGAAGGCGGGATCGAGGCCGGACGTGGCGGAATCGGCCGGCGAAGTGGGGCGCCGACGTGGGGTGGTGGAGGGGTTAACCGGCGCCGATTTTCGCGGGGAGAGTGGGGGAAATGGTGGAGGGCGTGGAGGGGATCGTGCCCACGTCGTTGGATGCGAGCTCGGGTGCGGGAGGGCGCCGGATTTTGCGGCGACGTGGACGGCTATGGCGGTTGGGGTCGGCCGGCGAGAGGTAGGAGGAGGAGCTGACGGGTGGGACCGCCGGTCCCACCTGTCGGCGAAGGGAGAGAAGGAGGGACGCAAAACAGACTTTTGCGAGCGGGCCAAGTGAGAGGGGAGCCGACCCGAGAGAGGGAGAAGGCGCGCGGGCCGCGGGAGAGGAAAGAAGACTTGGGCCGAAAATGGCCCAAAGAGAGGAAGGGGGAAATTTTATTTGTTTTCTTTTTATTTTAATTGATGCAATGATCTTTGTGTTATTAAAATTATTTCTTGAGCTCCGAAAATTCACGGAAAATTCCGGAGAGTATTTTAGGGCACAAAGAATATTGCAAAATATTCCCGGCCAATGATTTTTAAGGGAAAATTTTAATTCTCCCATTATTTCACTTGATTAAATTGATTTAACTTTTATTTAATTTCTAGAAAATGCATTATTTAATGATTTTTAAACCCGAACGAAAATCGGGGCGTTACAAATCTACCCCCCTTACAGGAATCTCGTCCCGAGATTCTGGGATGGCTAGAAAGAAAGCCGGTGCTGGTGGGCTGTCTGTCTGATCTGCACCTTGAACTGCCACATTCTGCTTCGAACTGATTGATTGACTGGTTGATCAAACCTGCACGATTGAACTGGCTGGAATCAACCTTTCTGCTCCTTTGCTTTGCCAAAACTGGACCGACTCGTTCTGCTTGAACTGACCTAGGCCAGAACTGCGGATACTCCTGAAACTTACTTATCTTGGACTGAACTGTTGAGGTTGGCAATTTTGGTAACCTGAGAATTCACCACGCTGGCTATAAGAGGATGAAAATGGAATCTGGCATTTGTAAATCATTTACCCTATGTCCGCTTCGACTGGTCCCAATTCAAATGACAAGTAATTCCAGGAAAACCTGCTTGACCTGTCTTTCGTCTGAACTGCAACCGTCCCTGATGCTGCTTCTCAAAGCTGAGCTATTGACCTGGCCTCACCGGTGTACCTCAGAATTCAATCAGATAACTTGAGATCGGTGTAACTCTGCTGACACCCTGTAACTGGCTACTTCAAGTACTACCCGGATTGTTGCACTGGGTTGAACCTTCAACTAAAACAGTGATGAGGTGAGCCAAAACTCGTCTCCGAGACCTATCCCCCTTACAGGGAGTAGTCTTACTTTCGCCTGACTGGGAACAATTGGACTATTGTCCTTGAAAAAAAAAATAACCAACACTTCTCTGACTTACAAAGACCCTCACTTTGAAAACTGAAACTTCGTCGATTCATCAAAATAGAGCAATGACGACTCACTTTCATCCCAGCAAGATTTGGAACTTAACCCTCAGTTGCTGATAGGAAATTCCACATAAAGAAATTCTCATTTAGCTCCTGATCTTACTAACTCTTAACTGACTTTCCCATCAGTACTAACTGCTGGCATGACTGTCCTTCTTCTGACCTGACTTCGGTGTCGTCCACCTAAATGGGTTGTGTAGTTGATATCTCAAAACTAAACTGACCGACTCGCATTGGAATTGACACAACTTGAGGAACTGGGGTGCTGCGAGTAGAGCTGTTGTCTTGATGACGCTAACGCCTTGCCGTTGAACAACCTTGCAAGAACTGACCTTGTAAACCATAACCACTATAGATAGCACTTGTTGCCTCAGGGATTGGTGGTGACCTTGCTATGCTGGTCTACTGAAGACTTGGTGGCGTACTGTCGGAGGTTGCAGGTGCTTGCTCTTGGAAAACAAACTGACTTTCGCTCTGATCCTGATTCCGGCTTGCATCTGAGCTTGTACTTGTTGTTGGAGACATTGTCGTTGCATCTGCTGCTTTGGACTCTACGGTTGCGGTATCAACATCTGACACATCCATCATTAGATCTTGGCTAGCCAGGATCTGACCAGAGCGAGGTGCTCCTACTCAGCTGGTAGCTTGTTGTCTTGAACTGATCCACTGACTCTGACTGCAACACACTACTGCTAGAGTTGCTTCCGCTACATTCGACCTTGCATCGAGCTTTGCATCTCCTGCATCAATACACCCATCTACTGATCCTGGATACCAAATGTTGATCACGAGCAGGGGTTCTTCTGGCATCGGGAGTACCTGGTAGCTTTCGACTGATCCATTGTTCTGTGACTTTCATACACCGTTGTTGTTGCTCTTCTCTTTGATACTGACCATCTGCTGCCAGAACGGAAGAGAGGTGGAAGAGAGGGGTTGCTAAAGATAAGGTACTAAACCACTTGCCTATTGATCTGTTGTGAGTGGATTTTATGATTCAAGTTGTTTAAGCAAACAACCTAGTATGGTCGCATCCCCACCAATGACGCAAACCATACCCCTACACACAAGCAAACAACACACGATCTAGAAGCTAACGAAACTACTCTTCGGGACAGATTGGGTTTAGGTCAACTTCGGGAAAACTCTTCATGATCTTCGCGGAACGACGACTCTGAACTGATCTTCTCGCTCCTTGCACGAAGCTTGAGGCTCGACTTGGCTTGACTTCCGAACAGACATGAAGCTGACGGCTGGTCATCTAGGTGTGACAACTAAAAGAATTGGAGAGACTGGGAGGAGAATTTTGAAAAACCGTTTCGCAAAGAAAAGCCGAAGGGCGAGGGGAGACATTTTGCAAATAGGGTTTTCAGAAAGCTTGTCCTTAGGGTTTGCCCATTTGGCTCAACCTACAGTCGAGTTGGCTCTGATACCACTTTGTCACGCCCAGAAATTTAGCCCAAATTTCCAGACTATTTTGTGTATTAAATCCCTGTCCAGGACCAGCCAGGGTACACAAAACGACAAGTAATATACAGTTCCAAACGTAAATAAAGCGTAAAATACTTACAGAAGAGGCACTTAGTCCTCACACCGAAACAAAAGCAGCAGCAGCGGAAAAGGCGATCCTAGCGGGCTTCAGCTCCACTCCACAGGCAAAACTCAACTGAGGTCTGAGCCTTGGTCTTCCAACTTCGTCTTCAGCTCAGAAGCACTACACTTCTGAAAAGGGGGAATAATAGCAAGGCTGAGTACAACCACCGTACTCAGCAAGCCACACCAATGATGCAGACGTGCAAAGGGATACAAGGACGGTTTGTGGCTATTTGCATAAAGGCGGTTGTAAAACATTTTATTGAGCAAAACAGTAAAACTGTTGAGTAATTAAAGTAACATTAAATCTCCACTGATCAACGCTACACCACGTTGAACAGGCCCAACCAACCCACCTGTACTACAGTGTATTGGGTCGATTTATTAAGTGTGAGACTAATCACGGTGAATCTGGTCGATCGCCCATAACCGCGGGCACGGCTATTCGAATAGTTTTACTCTGGCCAGAGGTGCACAACTGTACCCACAAGACACAACCCACCGACATGTCACCGCGTCATCATGTGCCCATGATGCACACGTCACCATGTCGAGTGATTGTGACGAGATCCTTCGCATAACCCTCCCCTAACCATCCACACCACGCTAAGGTTTCACCCCCACCCCTCAAAAGGCAGTGGGCGGTCCCCTCTTGCGCCGCGGTGAATCCGGCAGCTGGACAACCGGACACCCCGGCCGACCCAACTCCATCACGCCCACCCTCGCCACCGGTGCCTAGGAAAGGGTCGAGCTATACTTCAGATCAAGCAGTTACCCATTCCCGCTTGTGACAAGCGCTGTAAGTCTTCCAGGGTTTCCCGTGAACCGGTCCTTAATTGCCATGGGTGCGACTCACAAAACCATGCACCCACAGCCCACCATTCAGTCGCATTTTAGTTGGATAATTACGACCATAAAACATGGCCAGATGTCTCGAGCACGCGGCTCAACAAGATACTAGAATGTCTAATACTGCAATTATCCCATCGACTGAGCTAGTGGTAATTAAGCATGGCTAAGCATATAGTTCTAGCTAGGTCACATAAGTAACATGAGCTAGTCGATTTATCACCCAAGGTTGACAAAGGATAGATATCAAGTAAACATGGCACAAGCGAGCAGATAGGTAAACCCTGATCCCATGTAATTAGCAAAACATGCATATTTATTTGCAAACGGTAAAACATTTATAAATTAGGATCAACATGCTCAAGGGGGAATGTGCGACTTGCCTTGCTTCTTCACTTTGATCTTCCGAACTCTTTTCCTCGCGACCGCGGACCTCCGAAACGACGGAAACTACACGCTGGCACGCAAAACGAGGAAAAACTCTAATAAAAACTAAGGAAACAGTACATAAAAACTAAACAAACATGTAGAGCTCAATTTTAGATGAATTTTGCAAGTTGAATGGCTCAATTCGGAGTTCGAATGAATTAGATATGAATTTTAGAAGTTTTGAGCCATTTAAATGAATTTCTATAATTATTCACGAATTATTGCGCAATTATTATTTATTTTCTCAAAGGAAATGACAAGTGCTGACGTCAACAAAGGGGAGGGGCGGCGCCGGCAAGCGGGCCCCACCGGTCAGCGGCACAAGGGCGCCGGTCCACCGTGGACCGGGACCACCGAGGCGGTCCACCGCCGGTCCACGGGAACCGACGGCCCGGATCGGCCCAAAGCCGATTGGACGGCCACGAGGCAGCGTGGCTGGGGCACGGGCACGGCATGAAGCCGGCTCGGCCGAGACATGACGCGGTGGCGGCAAGGGGGAGGCGGCAAGGGGGAGGCGGCAACCGGCTGCAGCAGCCGGCGACGTGGAACGGCGGCGGGCGGCCGGAGGACAGCGGCGCGCACGGGGACGGCGACGCACCCCAAGAGGCGGCGGTCGGCAAGAAAGGGGACGGGAAAAAAGGAAGGGAGGAGAGATCCTCACCGGAAGCGGCGGCCGACGTGGAGGAAGAGGACGGCGACGACGATTGCCCAATGGCGGCTTGCGAGGATGGAGGGCGGACAGGGTCGCCCTTGACCTTCAGGAGGAGAAGAGGGAGTTAGGGAGGGGAGGACCGATGCGGGGTGACTGGAAACGAAGACCGATGGCGATGACAAGAGGTAGAGCTCACCGGCGACCGAGGAAGGAGGAGCTCCGGCGGATTTCCGGCGAAGAGGGGCGGCGGCCGAGGTCCTCCTCGTCCTTGCGGAGCTGAGGGAGGCAACGGCGCGAGTCGACGTCGACCGAAGCGGCGGCGCGACGCGGCTGGAGGCGGTGAAAGGGGCGGCGGCCTCGGGTGTGCGGTGGGAGTGGTGCTCGAGGGGTGGAGAGGGGGAAATAAGAGGCGGCCGGACTTCCCCTTGCGGTGGCGAAGCTGGCGGTGGCGGTGGCTCGGCGCGGCGACGGCTGTGGCGGCGGGAAACGGCGACCGGAGCTCGCCGGAGTGTGGCAGCGCGTGGGTGCGGCGTGGGGAGAGCGAGGGAGAGTATGCCGGGCTCGGGAAAAATGGGGAAACGGACGAGGGGAGCACGGGGATGCTTTTTATGGGCTCGGGAAGGCGGGATCGAGGCCGGACGTGGCGGAATCGGCCGGCGAAGTGGGGCGCCGACGTGGGGTGGTGGAGGGGTTAACCGGCGCCGATTTTCGCGGGGAGAGTGGGGGAAATGGTGGAGGGCGTGGAGGGGATCGTGCCCACGTCGTTGGATGCGAGCTCGGGTGCGGGAGGGCGCCGGATTTTGCGGCGACGTGGACGGCTATGGCGGTTGGGGTCGGCCGGCGAGAGGTAGGAGGAGGAGCTGCTGTCGGCGAAGGGAGAGAAGGAGGGACGCAAAACAGACTTTTGCGAGCGGGCCAAGTGAGAGGGGAGCCGGCCCGAGAGAGGGAGAAGGCGCGCGGGCCGCGGGAGAGGAAAGAAGACTTGGGCCGAAAATGGCCCAAAGAGAGGAAGGGGGAAATTTTATTTGTTTTCTTTTTATTTTAATTGATGCAATGATCTTTGTGTTATTAAAATTATTTCTTGAGCTCCGAAAATTCACGGAAAATTCCGGAGAGTATTTTAGGGCACAAAGAATATTGCAAAATATTCCCGGCCAATGATTTTTAAGGGAAAATTTTAATTCTCCCATTATTTCACTTGATTAAATTAATTTAACTTTTATTTAATTTCTAGAAAATGCATTATTTAATGATTTTTAAACCCGAACGAAAATCGGGGCGTTACACAAACTAGCAGATCTACGTTGTTACCGATATCTACAATACGCACTTCTAAATTAGTACAACTAAAACCATAAAAATATAATGCATTTATTCAAACAAATTTTTTAAAAATACACACTATTTAACTCAATAGTCACATATAGGATCTGCGAATATTACCTGAAATCGGCGTCTGAATCCGGCAGGGCTTCGCCCCTTCTTCTCTTCTCCTACCCTCTCTTCTTTTTTTTCACTGGAGTTGAGAGGTGAGAAATGAGGGCTGGGGCTGGGCGGCAGGCCTTTTATAGGTAGCGAGGCCTGCCGCCCGGCCAGTGGGCGGCAAGGGGCCGCCTGCAAAATGGCTGGCCCCCTGCGGCTCTTTTGCATTCGGACCCCTTGCCGCCCCACCAAAGGGCGGCAAGGGTTTTCATGCAAAATACCCACCCTCCGTCACAGCCCGTTCCTCCCCCGTTTGCCACGTCAGCTTGCTGCCCACCATTGGGGCGGCAGGGTCTATTTTTGCAAATTTTCTCGCCAATAGATTATTTATGTAAATATTAAAAAAAAATCTAAAAACGAAAAAAATTCCCCTACTTACCTCCCAAACGGCTGCCTAGGTGAATATGTTTCCTCTAGATTCTAGTCCCATCCCATCGTTTTAGCGTGGTTCTAATTCGTGATATTTCCTACAGTTTCATATATGCACTTACCGTATAGGCTAGTTCTTTCTTCTCTCATAAAGCCGTACATATTGAATTTGATTATTATCACAAGGTTTATATAGAACGCGATGATATTGTTGAGTCCGTGGTATAGTTTGAACACTGAGATCAACACGAAAATCCTTGATATTTTGGAACGAATTTTGTTTATATTTTAGGACAGATGGGTTATTTGGGAAGTGCTATACCCAGAAACCATCATGCAGTGGCGGAGCCAACGTGGGGGTGGGAGGGGGGGGGGCTCGAGCCCCCACTACCCCGCTGGACTCCTAGAAGTTGTGAGAGAGGAGAAGGGGGAAAAGAGGGAGAGGAAGAAGAAGGGGGGGGAGGGGGCTGGAGGAGGAAGAAGAAGGCTGAGCCCCCCTCTCCTCCAAACCTAGCTCGGCCACTGCCATCATGCAAGTAGCGCTTTTTCACATGATTGTAATTAAATATGTTCCTGCAAAGTACTAATACATCGTCAAAAAGTTGTAAATACTTGCCAGGATTACAAAGACGTCATTACTAGTAAATACATCTCCATAATGTTGTAAATGCATCCTCGTGTAACTTTAATCGGCGAGGAAGCGATAGCACCCAAGAGCTTACTATATATCTACCTATCATTCTGTATTGTTTATTTAATATATATTTGTGTCTTCTTTTCTTCGGAGTTCAATTCATATGCCAAAAAAAATGCTAAATTGCTAACTTTTTTCATTATAAATTTCTTCTATTCATGCAATAATTTCCCTATATGTAATTATTTGTGTAGATATTGATGAATGCAAAGAACCGAAGAAATACCCTTGTTATGGAAACTGCAAAAATATACCAGGGCATTTCGACTGTACATGCCCTAAGGGTACCCGAGGAAATGCCTTTGTTGAAGGAGCATGCCAAAAAATCATCTTAACATCCGGAGTACGAATAGCAATTGGTACGCACCTATACCAACTCTATCTCATCACGTACATATACTTTCAATATAGTTGAGGCTTCCAACGTCTTGAATTCCATTGCAATATAACTAGTTTTTGTTTGACTTCTGATGTGTTTCGTGTGGAAATGTAAACAAAACTCTTGATCTACTTGATTTGGTTATGGCTTACATAAACGTAAAACAATACTGATGTTAACATACTTGCTTAGACCATAAATTGATTACAACTTCCAATTTGTTCGTTCAGGAGTTGTTGCGGGTGCATTGGTTGGCCTCTTTGGTTTCCTTGGATGGGGGGTGATCAAGTACAAACAGAGAATAAAAAAACAAGCTCTATTAAGACAGGCTGATGAGTTTTTTCAACAACACGGAGGTCAGCTCCTTCTAGAAATGATGAAGGTAGAGGGCAATGCGGGGTTCACCCTCTATGAGAGAGAGCGGATCAAGATTGCAACAAATAACTTCAACAAGGCACACATTATTGGGGAAGGAGGACAGGGAACTGTTTACAGAGCAGTGATAGATGGCACTACCATGGCAATAAAGAGGTGCAAGGAGATTAATGAGAGCAAAAAAATGGACTTTGTGCAGGAATTGGTCATCCTTTGTCGCGTCAACCATACCAACATCGTCAGGCTGTTGGGTTGTTGCCTTCAGTTTGAGGCACCTATGCTTGTCTATGAGTTTGTGCAAAACAAAACACTACAAGAGCTGTTGGATCTCCAGAGGAGCAAGAGGTTTCATGTCACACTAGGAACACGTCTAAGGATCGCTGCAGAATCCGCAGATGCATTTGCACATCTCTACTCGCTGCCACGTCCAATACTCCACGGCGATGTGAAGCCAGCCAACATTCTTCTCGCAGAGGGATTGGTTGCGAAGGTGTCCGACTTTGGTTGTTCAACAATCGATGAGAAAACCCAAGTTGTGCCAAAAGGTACACCAGGCTATATTGATCCGGACTATCTACTCGAGTACCAGCTCACAGCCAGCAACGATGTATATAGCTTTGGAGTCATTCTTCTCGAGCTTCTCACTAGTAGGAGGCCATTTTCAAAAGAAAGGAAGAGCTTAACATCAATGTTTCAGGAAGCTATGGCAAATGGCACACTTGTCGAGCTCCTTGATAGCGACATAGTTGATGAAGCTAGCATGCGAGTGATCCAACAAGCCGCGGTTCTAGCTAATCAATGCTTGGTTGTTCCAGGTACAACCAGGTCCACAATGATGCTAGTGGCCACAGAGCTCTGACGGCTAGCATTAGCAGATGAAGTGCAGCAGTACCCACAACCGCCATTGGTGCTTGAGGACCTAAGCTTTACGGGGATAGGGAGAACATCGATGTCTACATGGTACGGTGGGAGCAAAACAAATGGGGTTTATGGCCTCTCGAAGAAAGCTGTGCCGAGCATAGAGTTTGCGAGATGATTGATAGACATCATTTCTTATGTTGTCGTTTGTAGGTGTGTGAGAGATTGAGTTTTCATCCAGAGTGGAGGAGCTGGTCAGTTGTGTATGACCATGCCTATGCATTGTGAGGAATAAGAGTACAAGAACGTACATGTAAACCCGTGAAGCATAATTGTATTGTGAGACTGATTAGCGAATCCTAAGAAAATAACTAGTTGTGGGAGTTGTATAGGTGAAACAATTATATATCAGTTGGAACCATACTACTTCAATAATCTACTTAATTATTTTTAAAGAAAACTCTCAATTTGCTCTCGAAAGTGATTGATTCCCTCATTTGCTCACGTAAAATTGGTTCTCCCTGATCTAATGCTCCTCATTCCCAGCTTTTATCCTTTATTTGACATTTCGGTTAGTTTTATATATCAACCTAGTAAAATGATAGTTTTCTAAACCTAGTGGCATGATAGTTTTGCCCTTAACTTTTCCTGTGCGTGGTTAGCAATTTTCGTAAACCTACATGTTATTTTAGCAAAGAAGTGTTATGGAAAATTATTTAAATTTAGTATATTGCATGAAATTAATTGCCATGGTTGCTTGTTAATTTGTAAGCTGTACCATACTTTTAATTTTAGAACTTCCACTACCGGGGAAAGGCTCTTCCGGTTTGTAACTCTTTTTACTCCTGAGTTTCAAACCAGGATGCCCAATCCGGGACTAAAGATGCCGGTTAAAATAACCGGGAGTTAAAATGAATCCTTACCAACTGGGACTAAAGATGTAGCCAGGCGGCAGGTTTCTTTTTTCCTTTTTTTATTGTTTTTAACATCGAATAATGATTTCACTCCATCCACAAATCAACCCCAAATCAATCAACACAGATCACAGCACAAAAGATATCACCAAATCCTCAAATCAATCATCACCAAATACATCACAAAGTGTAAAAAAATTACATAACAAGTTCTACAAAAAATCATCACAAATACATCACATATTCACATCACACAAATACATCTCGGATCCAATCACAAATTCTTAAAAAACAGAAAAAAAATCAAATACATCCTCGATCCGCGCCGGCCGGCTCCCCTCCGACAGAGGCGCAACCGCCGCCTGCCGCGCCGGCCGCCTCCGCGCCAGCGCCTCCGGGCCGGCCGCCGCCCCTCCGCGAGGCCTCTCCGCCGGCCGCTCCTCGATCTGCTGCCGGAGAGAGAAGTAGAAGTTGTAGAGAAGGGAAGGATAAGGATAACACATAGAGGGAGGTGAGGAGAAGGAGAGGATAAGGATAAGGATAAGGATAAGAGATAGAAGAAGATGAGGAGTTGGGAGGATAAGTCATAGGGATTATATCCTGCATACGGAATTTTAGTCCCGGTTGGTAATACCATACAGGACTAAAGATCGAAATAATCTTTACTCCCGGTTGGTATTACCAACCGGTACTAAAGTGGTGATCTTTAGTCCTAGTTTGTGCCACCAACCGGGACTAAAAATCCTCGGTCCCCTGACAAGCCCTTGGCAGAGAATGAACCGGGACTAAAAATCTTCTTTAGTTCCAGTTGGTGTTAATTACCAACCGCACACCAACCAGGACTAAAGATCAAGATTTTTTTAACCGGGACTAAAAATGATTTTTTGTCCCGATTTTTATAGAACCAGGACTATTGTAGTTTTTGGTCGACCCTGCAAAGATCAGTTTTATAGTAAAATTAAAGATCAATTTTACAGTTGATTTATTTAATTTTTTTATCTTTCAGTCTTTGCTTCCAAACCGTATGAACATAAGTACAAATTAGAAGTCTCCCCCTTTACTACGGAGAACTAAACAGTTGGTAAGTACTCCATCCTCTTCATATTATAATAAGTCGTTTGACTTTTTACCTAGTCAAACTTCTTCAAATTTGACCAAATTTATATAAAAATATACTAACATTTTCAATACACAAGAGCAAAATTACCATTTCACCTATCGACTAGATGTATGTTAGCGAAGGACTAATGAGAAGAGCAAAACAAATGATAAAATTCGATAATGAATGGTATAAGAGGGAGGGCCGATTTCACGTGGAAAAATGAATGTATCAATTAATGGATAAATAAATATTTTTCTCTTATTTTTGAGGCTAGAAAAGAGGTCATCACCAGTTAACACACTACTCTGTCAATTTGAATGGGCTTTCTCACCTTTACGACTAACAAGTGGAGGTGGTTGCATGATACTCTCATAGCTCGTTTTTCTGATATAAACAATGAAAATGGTCAGAAGCAATATAACATTCTTTCCATGGGAATAATCCTCGGGCGGTCGGTAACTTTTTATATTTTAACTGTCCAGTGGTGATATTGTAACATAACACAAAAAGATAGTTGAAAATTAAAGTTTATGTATGACTATAGAACTTTATAGTAGTATCTTCTAGATCAGTAAAAGGGTCCCTATGCTATAGATTGGTGTAGAATCTCTTCTCCTGGTTTCATCCCTTTCTTCCATCGACGTGATTGGCTTTCGATGTGTTTGGCTTGGACGACAGACTTGGAGGTGCCCCGCCTCTGTTTGGATGTCGAGAAGAAAAGTCCCTGGTGACGACTTGACTCGTGAAGGTTGTCAGGGTTGGCCGCGGATCGCGCCGATGCTGGAATAGTCGCTGCAGATCGAGTTGAAGCGACATCACCGAGCGCACGGTGCGACAACAGCGACGACGCGACGCGATCCGAAGACATCACTGCCCGCGGTAACTGCCTCCCAGAACTGGCCTTTCGCGGCCCACTCGCAATTCACAAAGCGGCCCTGTGGGCTATGCATATAGGAAAAGGTCCAATTTGACTCCATCAAAATATAGCTCAAATCTAATTTATATCTCTCAATTGTAAAACTGAATATATCGACTCCTCCAACACTCAATACCGTCGAAAACAACCTCCTCAACTGTTTTGATTGTGGTTTTTGCTAACGTGACAACCATGTGGAGGCCTAGTCATCATGATATTAACAGTAGAGTGAGGCCCACGTGTGATTCCTTTCCAATCTCCTTCCTTCTCTTCCCCTCTCCCCCTTCCTTTGTTTTCAGGCTTCACGACAGCTAGTGGCTACAGGGCGGAGGAGGACCTCGAGGGAGCTGGGTGGCAGCGAGTTACTCCCCACCTTGCAACGAGCTCGAGCTCCACATCCATCTCCATCGAGGAGGATAAGGAGTGAGGAGCCAAGGAGGAGGTGCTTGGGGCGACCGTGCGTGAGTGGGAGAAGAGCTCCGTCATCGGGGAGAAAGGCGCTCAAGGAGGTGTTGACACGCCGTCCCTAAGCTGGCCCCCATCACCCCTATCTCCTCTTGGCGCCAACTAGGCCGAGGCCATCATAGATCCCGCCTGCGACTGTCGCCTAGACTACATGTTCACCCTGCACGTGGACTCGGTGGACGACCTCCCCTGCCGCGCTTGATAACTCCCTGATCTCTGTCCACTTCCACCGTCAAAGAAGACCCGGTCGGATGGGCACCATCCCAATTGGAGGGGAGTGCTCGCCGCCACCGCCGCTTCTCCTCGCCATTTCGCCTCCTCCGTCGCTATGGAGAGGAGGGACTAGTCTCTTTCCTCCAGGGAGGGTCAACTGGCCAGGGGGAAGAGGAGGAGAGAGATACGAGGAAGAAGGGAGGGAGAGAAAGGGAGGAGAAGAAAGAGAAGAGTCACGACAGGTGGACCTCACATGCTAATTAACCAAGTTAGATTATGTCAACGTGCCTCATCAACGAAAACATTTAAAGGAGTCAACTAAATCGGTTTTAATAGTATAGCGTTTCATACTCTAGTATTACGGCAGAGGGTATGAATCAAATTGAAGACGCATTTTAGGGACTTAAAGTGGACTTATTCCATATATACACAGTCTACAAGCAATGACCGACGTATCTGATGGGCTGGTGAAAAAGATGCTCCCCGTGGCCCAAAGCAGTGAATGCTGCCGTCTTCCCGTTGTCAAAAGACTCTCCGATACTTCTTCTTTTTCTTTTTTTTTCGAACTTCAACTCTAACACAGTTAGGCCCATTTGGAATGGAATGACAGAATTTTCTCCGATACCTATCAATAAGGCGGTCACACACATCCTATGACTTGGTATTTCACAAGTTTCTAAAGAAGAAGTATGCTTCCCGCGTTCTATCAGTCAACCCACCCTGTACCACCTCATTTACCCGTCCTATAAGTACATGTCAATCAATTAAGAGTTCTCTTTGTTCACTACTAGTAAAAAACAATTTTCCTGCAAAAGGAGCTCTTTAGATCGTAGAAAGAGCGTTTCCGCGTGTGTCTGTAAAAATCGGCATCCCATTTTCACGTGTAGACCTTTAAGAGGCCTGCACGTGAAAATCGATTTTCGCAGACGTGCCTCTTAACGGTTCGCACGCAAAAATAAGCCTATTTTCGCATGAGGACCCTTAAGAGGCTCTCTTAAAGGCCCGCCTACTAGTCTATCATTCCCTTCTTTTCGCTCCTCAACACTTTAAAATTTTTCATCCTTATCCTCTCACTCCTCTCACTCTCTCACCTCTCCCTCACTCTCTTAATCTGTCTCCTCTCTTATTCTCCTCTCGCGGTCTAGTGTGTGCGGCGAGTGCGGCCAGCGGAGGGCACAGACGGCGGTGGGCGCGGACGGCGGCATCGAGCGGCTTGGCGGTGGGCGCGGCTGGTGGCACCGATCGGCTCGGTGACGGGCGGATCCGCCTCGGCAAGCCTCCTGACGGTGGCGGGCGGCGTGGTCGACGGCGAAGGCGGTGGCTCCCTCGCGAAGCTCCGGCGGCGATGACAATGAGGAGGCGGCCGGTAGCGGCGCTGATGGCCCCACGCATACGTGCGCTGGCTGGATCCACGCTGCCCTCGCCGCCGACGACGAGGAGGCGATGGCAGCCGGGAGCGGTGCCGCCGGCTTCGCGCGCACGCGCGCCGCCGCCAACGGATTCTCCGGTTTCCATTTTTTGAATTTTTATTTTATTTTTTGGAATTTTATTTTTCTATGCAGGCGACATTACCCGACCGCACGCGAAAATCCGATTATCCCTTGCGATTGGGCCGTCCACATGCGAAATATATATTTTCACAGACATGGGACCTCCACATGGAAAAAACCCTTTTTGACCGCACGGAAAAATCCTTTTTTATTAGTGGTTGGAGCTAATTCTTAAACATGATATTATGGTTAAGCATGATCACCTAATTTTTTATACGGAATTAATGGAAGAGTAATGGCCGGTGCCTGATGAATCCATAGGACCGCTTAAACTCGTGTGTGGCGTTGTAGATGGTGCAGTAGTGGTATACCATACATGGTGTTGGTAATTTTTTGACAAGTTGACAAGCACGATCGTAGCATCTTAAGTCTTGTGGTGATCCTAGAGTCGCCAACCACCTCGATCTAGCAAAAAGCTAAACCTAGATGGGTTTTGATAACTAAACCGGCTAGCGGAGCCGATTTCTAGATAACTACCCGTCTCGTGGGCAAACGGAAGGTTTTCAGGACAAACCTACAAAGAGATGTCGCACTCTCGCAGCAGCGGCGGACGGTTTACAGCGCAAACCGACAAAGATGGACAAACTAAGAGAAAACTAAAAGCAATATGAAAAGAACGATTCGATTGATTGATAGTAGATTGATTTTACAATGAACCGGCCTTGTCCCTTATACAGGGGTTGGTCTTGCCCTCTACAGGCCCTCCTCCACGTCCAACTCGGGGTAGAAACCAAAGGAAACCCAAAACATGCCTTCCCGAGCAAGGAAACCTCGAGACCCGACGAAACAGGGTCGGACTCGGACCAGCCGGTGTGCGGCCGGTCACACCGCCGGTCTGACCGGCCCTCAACCGGCGGTCTGACCGCCCAACACAAGGCCTACCCCAGAGGAAACCGGTAGACTTCCAAATTTTGGCAATATTTCCTATTTTAATCCTAGGTGCCAAATTTAGGTGTAAACATATGATACTCCCTCCGTTTCACAATGTAAGTCATTCTAGTATTTCCTGCATTCGTATTAATGTTAATGAATCTAGACATATATATCTATCTAGATTCATTTGCATCAATATTAATGTGGAAAATGTTAGAATGACTTCCATTGTGAAACGGAGGAATTAGTACTACACATGGTGTAGTAGTAAACTCCCAGACTTCTCGAGTAGTTATAGCCAAACGAGGTTCTCAGAAATCTGAATGCTATTGTGTTCTTACACAATATTGTCACTCCATTTCGCAGTGGACATAAAGAAAAAACCCTGAAAACTAGTGATCGAAGGCCAAAAGAAACCAAAATCTGCACACTGTTTTGTCCCTTTGGACACAATTTACAAACGCAACCATTACAGGCATCTCAACAAGAACTGCATCTCTGACCATCAAGGCCCCAACTATCTGCATATGATTGAAATCAAACAAACAAAACCAGCACTCCATGGGGGAAAAAATCAATCAACCTATCCCTCTCTCTATACAGGAAACAACAAATCAATCATCATCCAGTTAAAAACCCAATTCCACCATCTTGTACAAGCAAACACAATATTGATCAGGTCATGGCTCTTTCAGAACCTCAATAACCAAATCCCTAGCCCTGTGGAAGCACTTGGCAGAGAATCTCTCGTACACCATCTCGTACATCTGCAGGTTCAAATACGCAAACCTCATGTATCTGTCAATGCATTCCTCATACTTCTGGTACAATGCAGGGATGGTCAGAACAGCAACAATACCTGTCAGCATGAGGCAAAGAAACAGGGCGTGCTTACGATCAATCATTCCAATGCCAAACCATTGTACAAGTGGAACTAAATGTTGGAAAATTATACCGGTAATAAAATGATGGGAGCTGCTTACTTGTGTAACATAAAGTGGTGAAATCAGTCAGGCTGCCAATGATAGAAATGATCCACAGGCTAAGGAAGACTTGATAAAATAGCACCGAGTCTTTCCCGAGTGCGATGTCATGGAAGACAGAGAAGACCGTGTTCATGCCAGAATGCAGCAGGGCTGCCACTTCATTCACAACCTGCTGCGAAATGCGCATCTCTGGAATAGGTGGCTCTGGCCTGCAACCTCATTTGTTTGCACAACACAACCAGCATCGTTTAAAATATTTGCCAAATGTCCACAGCGATGAGCAATTCACTCATCTGATTGAAGTAAAAAACAGTAAGCTGTTTGCAAGACAAAGCTTATCATTGTCTACCCTTAGCATTTCAGTTAAAATAGTTTACAGCACGTACCTAATCTGACATCAGTATCACCTGGCTGGTTGTTAGATTGTCAATTAGCATAAATTTGGTCAAAGTTCAAAGCATCCACCTAATCCTCTAACTGAAGTAATAATGATTAAATTGATGGAGGAATGTCAAAACAACAGTGAAAGCTGTGATGATGATAAGAATTAAGTGCCTGGATTGTTCCTTCCATTGGTTAACTATCAACTGAAATCTGTATCCCAAAATGGAAAGTAGAGTCCAACAGAAATTCCATTCCTGTGCGAAATCGAAGGCTAAGAGTACTATGTTGATGTAATGAGATGGCTAGGATTGAGGAGCTGAGATCCCAATCTCACCTGTTGAGGAGGCGGGCGGCCTTGGCCCAGAGGAAGAGGACGGTGAGGAGGAGGAGGAGGACGTTGGAGGCGAGGGAGAGGAAGGTGTAGCCGCCGGAGCCGAAGAGCAGCCAGCCGGAGACGGTCGCCGCCAGCAGGCAGGCGCTCACGTCGCCCCGCCGCCACATCACCACGTCCCCAACTGCAACCATCGAATCGATTTAATCCTCGATCAAACAAAGCTGGAAGCATACCTACCCATCATCGGATCGAGATGCCTACCAAATTCTCCGATCAGAGATGAGACGCCGCCGCCGCCGCCGGGGCAGCAAGAATCGTCACGACGATCCATGGACGACGAATCGAATCAATCCGAACAAGCAGCGAATCAGCAACCAGCTGGCTAGACCGCGGATCGAAGGAGGAAGGGGCAAGTCAATGCCTTTTCCTACAAGGAGAAGAATCGGGGATTTCGGAAACTTTCCCCAAATGAGATTTCTCGGTGCGCTAGCTGGACTCCACTCAACCACCGATCAACAGCTCAACTCCCTCCCAGGCTCCCAGCTCGATGTCGCAGCTCACCCTGACAGGTGGGCCCTTGGCCGTTGTACAGCGTGGAAAGTTGCCACGTCGGACGCTCGTGGCCACGTCAGCCTCGCGTGCATGGCGCAACGGTAAGGCCATTCACAGTGCGTATACCTGTACTAGTTGAGCACTTTCTACGAGTTCTCACGTTAATTATATACCCCATCTGCCCACGTCGCCAGCGGACAAAGGCGCATACATTAATTATATACCCCATCTGCACACACGTTAATTATATATCCCACTTTCTACGAGTTTTCACGTTAATTATATACCCCATCTGCCCACGTCGCCAACGGACAAAGGCGCACACATTAATTATATACCCCATCTGCACACACGTTAATTATATATCCCACTTTCTACGAGTTCTCACGTTAATTATATACCCCATCTGCCCACGTCGCCAGCGGACAAAGGCGCACACATTAATTATATACCCCATCTGCACACACGTTAATTATATATCCCACTTTCTACGAGTTTTCACGTTAATTATATACCCCATCTGCCCACGTCGCCAGCGGACAAAGGCGCACACATTAATTATATACCCCATCTGCACACACGTTAATTATATATCCCACTTTCTACGAGTTCTCACGTTAATTATATACCCCATCTGCCCACGTCGCCAGCGGACAAAGGCGCACACATTAATTATATACCCCATCTGCACACACGTTAATTATATATCCCATCTGTCCACGTCGCCAGCGGACAAAGGCACACAGCCATGGCAACCCGTCGTCGTATGTGGCGGTCCAGCGTGCGCCTCGACACATCATCATCCTCTCCAGCCGCTTGTTAGAGTGCGCAGCCCGGCCCACTAACCGTGGGCTACCCAGGTCACATTGGGGCTGCTCCACCACAGGCTCAACCGGAGCCACAACTTTAGGTTCTGGGCCTACACAACCAAAAGACTAGTCTGATGGGTGAGGACCGCCCCCACCTTTTAAGTCGTGCTCCTCCATCATCAATTACCGATGTGCGACTAAACCCAACACCGCACGTGCTCCAGTAATCTCGGACCCCCGGAATAGAGCTTGTGGATGGTTAACGTATATACTTTCTCTGTTTTACAATGTAAGTCATTCTAACATTCTTACATTGTTAAACGGAGCGGAGGGAGTACCTGCTAACTTATATACTTGCATGCGTTCTTGCAGTTCGAGTCCTGCTTGCAGAGGTACGTGTGGGAGGTCGACAGAGCTATCGAGCCCCAGGTGAACAACTCACGAACTTGCTGTCGACGGATATCTGCTTAGCTTAATATGTCGTGTCCTGCATGCATGCATATGACTACATTACATACAAGAACTACAAACCCAAATATTTCAATCCACTATTAAAATAATATTTCTACAATAATCTACACGATAAGAAGAAAGTTTATTAGTATAGTTCACTGTTAGCTTTAAGCCCATATTAAAATTGTTTTCACCTTTTCTTTTCTCTATCTTTCTCCCACTTACGCATTTAATTTATTTATTTATGTTGAAGCATGTGTGTAGTTCTAGGTTATTCATGAGAGTGAATACCCTTTATATTTTTTCTTTTTCCAATCCACGTGAGTTTTACGTTTATAGCTGGCTTATAGCCCACTACTATCTTTGCTCTAATCCTTCTCATGCATTCATGATTGAATTCATGAATGAAAATCTATAGCAAAGGTAAGGCCCCAGTTAAATAACCAAGATTGGTTTCTGATTTGGTTGTTCTTTTGTTCACCCAGAAATCTTTTGCATGCTTGCACCTAATAAAAAGACAGATCCATATAAAATAGTTGCATCTGCAGCCCATTTATACATGTGTTCTGTACTTTAACATTTTCTTGATCTATGATTTTGATTAAATAATAAATCATTTTTTTTACTTTTCCTTATATAATATGAGTCGTTTCACGGATAAGTTGAACAGCAAAAAAACACCGTAATTTACTCAATGAAAATTGAGAATTAATCATAATTTTGAAGCAGTGAATAATTTTGAAACAGTGAACATATATATCGACCCATAATTTTTTCTGCATATAAACTAGCAACTAATGATTAATTTTCCCATGCCCTATCTCTGAATAATTAAGTCCATAGGCAATGTATGTACTCTACAGCCTACGTATTACTGGCCGTTCGATTTTGATCCTAATGTTAATATTTTCATCACATGTAATACCTATATTAATAATAAATCTGTCCCGTACTTCGTCCAAATACATTTCATTGAATGACGATATATATATAACTTATCAGCCTTATCAGCCTAATCCATAGTTCTTTTTAATTTTCAAAGTTGGAGTATAACACAATCGCATGTCTATGGCTAAAATTATTCAAATTAAGAAGGAAACATGGAAAGGCAAGGTCAGAGAAATTAGACTAGGGGATGTGGTAATCCGAACAACAACCTATGGTCCTATCACTAGTACAGAATATGTCATAGGTGCCGGTTTGCAAGTGTCTATAGGTGCTGGATTTTCACCCGGCACCAATTAGTTGGCACCAGTAGCAAAACCCGGCACCTATACAAAAATAGAACCAGCACCTATAAGTTCACACGAGCCAAAAAAAAAAAAAGGGGAAGAGCCGGCTCGAATCGAGCCGAGCTCACCAACTGCGTCCTCACGCCCTGCCCCACATGGCCACATCGATTGCTCCCGACAAATTCATCCACAAATTCACAAAAAAATCATCCACAACCATACAACCATACTCCACAAATTCACAAAAATTCATCCACAACCATACAACCATACTCCATGTTCATCACCGCCCTACTCGATCCCCTTCATCACCGCCTCTCTGATCCGAGATCAACTCCAACAGCAAACTACTATATTCATCAAGAACTAGCAAATACTACAAAGATGAATGAACTCATGCGGGAACTCAAGAACACTCAAGAACCTTCGTCCTTCTCCCTTGGGTCGCCTCCGGCCTCCTTCCTTGAGATCCGCTGCTGTGGCACGGCCGCTGCCGCCGCTGTGGTGTGCCGCAGCTGCCTCCTCCAGGCAGCCGCCGGCCACAGGAGCTCGCCGCCTCCCCCTCCGCCGGATCTAGTGGAGGGGAGGGCGCAGCAGCCGCCGCCGCCGCCTCAGGCAGCCACCGGCCGCGGGAGCTCGCCGCCTCCCTTCCCGCTGGATCTGGCGGAGGGGAGGGCGCAGCCGCCGCCGCCACTGCCTCAGGCAGTCGCCCGCCGCGGGAGCTCGCCCGCTGCCTCAGGTGCCGGTTTTAACTGAACCGGCACAGATAAATGTGATTCTAGGTCTTTTTCAGAGATTAAAGATAAACGAAAATGACTCTGATGATCCTCTTTTAGTAATGTGTAGTTGGAGAGGAGATGGTTGTTGGATTTAAGATTGGGTGAAAATTAAATAAGAAGTGGTCTGATGGAGGAAGCAGTACTCTAAAATCTCTTATATTTATGGATAAATTTTGAACCCAAATCCATTATATATGTTTGTGCAAAGAAGGAATACTTATTAGCCTCGACATGATACTTATTCATTTCACGCACGGATATTATTAATATTTATTTTGTTTGTTGCATGTCACCATGATATATGGTACGCAGTAAAGACTTTTTTTGTCCATTAAGGTGGTCAAGTGTACATGATAACAGACTTGAAAGTTTCATCTGTAGCATTTTATTGCCAACTTCCAATGATAATTCAGTCAACTTCTTAAACATTTACATTTTCAAGCATTGAGAGTGTTTCCAAAGAAAGTATATTTATGTGGTAAGGTGTTGGTTTGGAGTTTGGACCATTATTTATTGGCAACAAAATTGATTGCTATCATAGTAAAAGTTTCTTATAAACTTTATATTGACCTCATCCTTTTCCTTATGCAGATATCGTTGTCTTAACATCTCACTTAGCTAGGACTGATTGAAGAAACACAGTAAAGTGGTGGAATGAGAAATATCCATGAAATTATACTCTAAACTGCGTAAGTTTAATTAATATCATTTAATCCTTATAAGTATTGGGAGCAGTTTATTTGAATTTTAAGCATATGCATATATAGTTGAAACAATTCGAATCACACTATATATATGGAGTGACAAGAAGGGGATAAAGTTGGGTTTTTTTTTTAATCACGAGCAAGAGTACTGTTTCATCTATTTTACTGGAAGAAATAAATTTCTATTCGTACCTTGATTTGTTTATATATATCTAGATTTAATTTTGCAATGCATTGAGTGATACACGATGACATAATTTATATTCTCAACATTTTTCAAAATCTTCATGGTTATTTAGAAGGCATGCAAATAATCAATAATCTTTGCCCCATAATGCTTCACGACCATTTTATGATAATTTGAAGCTAAACTGCATTACAAATAATGAATTGAGTGGAGGAACATGCCATGAAACTTGCCCATAAATAAATTAGGGAATATAAGAAAATTGCCACATTTGTCAAAATAGCATGACATTATTTTGACAGTTTATATATATCTTAGGTAGATCGTACTATCATCACAATTAAATATTAAATCATATCCATAATTCATATTAAATAAAACAAGAAAATTCAAATATCATGGATTATGAATTTGATATCTGTTAATTTAACCCAAAATCAATAATTGTACAATTTAGCTAACATGTTCCCCTATAAAACGTGTTAGCTTACATTGACTTTTGTTTATCCTGAGTTATGTAATTTGCAAATTAACAAGCATGTTTAGTCTATGATTAAGATTTTACTATTTATAAAAGAATTTGCTATATAACAAAATCCTGTGCAATGCACGGGTTAGCGACTAGTTCTTCTAACAAATCAAGGCCGAGCGGCGTGGGGGAGAACAACGCAGATGCGTTGTGGAGGTCGTGGCCTCGCCGGTTCGTGGCTCCACGCGAGTGTTCCCCTCCCCATCCCCCGAGCCGGCGATGGAGGAAGAGGAAGAGATGGCGGTGAAGGAGGAATAGGAGGCGGCAAATCTGGTGCCTACCTTGATGACATCCCTCGAGTCATGTTGTCGCCCATCGTCGTGCCTCGCTTCAAGCCGCCGGACCCGTCGTCGTCCTCCGATTTGCGCCACCGCTCGTCGTCATCACCTGCTCCAAGCCACAGTAGCCTCCTCGACCCCTCTGTAGCCTCGACGGCGGCCTCCATGACCTGTCCGGTTTGATGTGCCACCGAGGAGGCAGAAGCCGCGCTGCTGCTCGTCCTCGTTGCCCCCAACCGCGGGCGCCAACGAGGAGAGAGAAGGGATTTGGTGCCGGCGATGAGAGAGGAGAAGGGATTTGGCATCGGCCCAAGCTACTCAGGTACGATAACATGGTCTATCATAGGTGTGTTGAACTAGTGGGTTGATTGTTCAGAAGCTAACACGGGACTTTGTGATAAAACAAGTTCCGTGGTATGGCTTGCTTGGGAACTATGACATGCTATGTGCTAAGGACATACCTTGCTGGATCAAGTGAGTCATGCCTTCTCGAAACTAGCCGTGCGTCCTTCTCTGAGAAGGTCAACGACCCATAGTCCATCTGGCTTGCCAGGGGAACCCCTCGACCGCCCGAGAAGGGCTATCATTGTGTGTCCGCCGACCTAAGGACGATGGTGTCGCCTGTGGGTTTCACGTCCCAGTTGATGCAGTGCATCAGCTGCCGAGCCCATCCATCGCATTAATCATAGATTCTCTTCGGCAGTCACGTTACTATATTTCCAAAGTCAGGATTTCACACTGCCTCTTCATAAGTTATAGGATGCTGCAGGTGGGCTTGGCGTGACATCCCACGGTGGTTTTTTTCAACGGCAGATACACAGGCGCTGGCCTTGAAGGACATAATGCAAGCTCATGATTGTAAAACAATGTTTTATGTCTCTCAGCAGAGTATGCATGACAGAGGTGATAGGGTATAAAATCATGGCGGCAAGTGCATAGGAGAGATTATGAGATTCGCCCAAAGTTATGTACCAGACAACACATGACTTGGGCTATTATCCAGTAGGAGGCCTGAACCCGTATACTTGTTGTGCGTGTGTTTGTTCTGTGCTTCTGAGCAGCTCAGAGTACGGCAAGACGCCTCAGAGCCCCTCTAGATCCTAAACCGTTGTTCCCCACAACTGCCAAGCTCATCTCTCTGGTAGCGGGTGATGGCTAGATGTAGCCCCCAAGTCTAGATTTGCACTAGTAATGTCAGCATTGCTCCTGGTCGCACATGGTGGTACGTGGGGAGAAGAAGGCTACCATGGATGTATTGTGCTATGGGATGCTCCCGTGCGATGGCCAGTCTGAATTAGGGAGGGTGGATCTTTTCTCTCTCACCATCTTCCTCCGCAACCCTTCTCGCAATGCTGGGAAGTTGTTAATGTTTCAACTGCTTAGAGGCCTTTGTGGGCGGTTCGGTAATAGCCCTTTGCATGTTTGGCAGCATTAGCGACAGTCGGTTCAGTGCGAGTTTTGAGCGTCGACATGTGGGATGTGTGTTTGTTTCTTTTTCCTTGTCGCAATTATAGTTTACAGTAATATATAATTTTGTAAATTTTTTCTGCTATATCAATATGAAACATCGAAATGTACAATTCGTTTGGAGAAAAAAATTTTTGTTGGAATTAGGAAGCTTGGCATTGTTGAACTAATTTGTCCAAAAACATATTGTTCCAACATTTAATTAGAAAGTTATTTAAGCAGACGTTTTCAACACTGGAGTAGAAAGTTTCTTCCTACTAAGTTTTAGAGCAAAAAGTTATAAATACAACATTCTAAAATCAGGGTCCAGTCTTGCACCCGGCCTCCCGGGTTCAACGGTAGGCATGCGTCCTATATGTGATCCTTCAGCGTATCCACTGGTTGATCAGTTAAACTATTGATGACTGGTTTGCCCGTGACGCACGGTATTTCTAGTGTGCTTCCCTATAAAATAGTTGTTCACTTCTTCTAGAGTTAACCGTAATCAATTGTCTTAGTGGTGAAAGCTAGCGTGTACCTATGTACCGCACATGCAATCTGTCCGTGCCTTTATCATGATTTGTTTCCATAATATAATCAAGTGTTTAGAGGGGACTTCAATAGTCCATGGCCCTTCTCAGGGGGTAGAATTAATATTTTGGCCAGCGGACATGTTGTATCGTTGTGCTTTTCGTGCATACACGGTTGTTGCTTCGAAAAATCCTACTAGCCTAGTTTCAGCGTGTAAAGTTTTAGCGTGGCATATCGGATATACGGATACACATTTAAAGTATTAAACAGAATCTAATAATAAAATAAATTACAGATTCAACCTGTAAACTGTTTGGTGAATTTATTAAGCCTAATTAATCTGTTATTAGCAAATCTTTAATATAGCACCACATTGTCAAATCATGGCATAATTAGGATTAAAAGATTCGTCTCGCAATTTACACGTAATTTGTCTAATTATTTTTTTCTATATTAATACTCTGTACACGTGTCAAATATTTGATCTGACAGGGTAAAAAGTTCCATGGGAAGTAAACAGGACCTAACTTAGTTTGTTTGGACGAGTTGATGTCGTTCTCAAACTACTAGTTGACTGACTAGGAATTGACTAGAGAAGGTGGCACCATTTACGTGAGAACTACGGTTTATCTTACCTCGTGCATTCCAAAGTCAAAGGACTAATCCACACGTAAACCTACCACTGGATTTATTAATTAGAGTAAATTGTATTAGTAACACACGAACTTATTACACTGGTGGAGAAACCCTTTGTAGTCCCGGTTCGTAACCCCCCTTTAGTCCCGGTTTCCAAACCGGGAGTACCAATCCGGGACTAAAGATCGCTATCTTTAGTCCCGGGTGAAATAACCGGGAGTAAAGATCGATCTACCAACCGGGACTAAAGATGGCTCAGCCACGTGGCCGGCTGAGCCATCTTTAGTCCCGGTTGGTGTTACCAACCGGGACTAAAGATAGAGCTGACCTTTTTTTTTTTCATGCCCCTGTTGCTGCATGGTTTATATATATATATATATATATATATATATATATATATATATATATATATATAAACCATGCATATATATGTTTCAATACATATATATGCATACATATATATATATGTATTTATACATATATATGTTATGCAAATGCATATGTATATAGATATATATATGAACAAAATATATTTACATTATAGAAAATGTGTACACATGCATATAGAAACATATGTAGTCATGTATTAATTACAATCCATTATATGTCCTAGCTAGCTACGATTTCGACGTAGTAGTACTCGCTGTTAGCTCAGAAGCTAAGGACCGGTGAATTGTGTTTCCGTCGTAGTAGAATTCACCCTTGGGATCAAGGATTTCTTCGTTGATGAATCCCATGAGTTGTTCTTGAACCGCTGCGATAAATTCCTTGTGTGTGGTCAGGTTATCCCTCATGCGAATAAACTATATGAATGTATGAAATTGATTAGTAATTAAACAAGAAATCGCTACGTAATGAAATTTTGAATTTATTTGTACGTACATCGAGCTCTCTTGTGGTGATGATTTGGTCTGCAAGGCAGTGGCAATACTCGCACACGTAATAGCCGCACAAGTTAGTTCCCTGCTTTTGCTTTGCGCACTACAAATAAATGACAAACAACGAGAGATCTAATTAATATACACTTGTATGTATTTGAATCGGAGAAATATAAATGTAGAGCATGTGTACTCACAGGAAATTTGAACTTCCGCCTAAGTCTTTCTCTCCATTTGCCGCGGACCAAATGACGGAACCGATACCAAGCCCTACATGGAGTTTAAAGCTATGATTCGTAGTAGCAATTAACATAACAAGATTTTCTTAATTAACAAAGGAACTTATGACGGTACCTGTCTATAAGTTCGAAAACCTTGTCAAACGTAGACTCTTTTTTATCCATTGAGTCATATACGTTGACGGTGCAGGCCTCCAGGTCGATGAGTAAAAGCACCCAGTGGAATCTGCAATGTGCGTGGGATGCATTACATATGAAACACTTAGCAAGTTCGTACGGGAATGAAATTTGGTATGTAGGAAGACAGTAAAATTAAACTAACTCTGTGTTGTATGGCAACAGTATGAACGTCTTGTAATGCTGCGCCTTCAGGAGATGGACGAGATTGTCCTCTGTTTCTTGTGGATATTGGTCGAGCATTGCGACGTTTACTTTCCGAGGGTCGATGAATCCAGTATCGAAAACCCTCCGCCGTCGGGCCCTTTGAATCTCCATTCTACAACGATAAAAGGGAGTATATTATTTTCTATGGTCTACTTATATACAAGGACCTAATTAATTAAAGGAGACGTATAGTAAGAAATCTAACTGAACGATATACTTACAAAATCCAGCAACTCATAATAGAGACGTCGAGGGCGTCCAGCTGGTATAGTTCGTAGATTCCCCTGAAATTGATCCAGAGAATGTCATCTCCTTGCAAGAAGTCCGTGTCCCTGATCCTCGCTCCGATCATCTCTCTACCGGTGGCGCTCATCTCCATGTACAGCTGATGGAACTTGTACATTTGTGTGGGTAGGGACTGCAGCAGCTCAGGCTTGACAAGCGGTTTACCGAGTTCGTACATGTATTTCACTTCCGCCTTTTCGATTGGTGCGACTCCTAGCAATTGATCCGTAGTTAGACCGGTGTCAGTAATAAATTGTTCTATCGTCATTTCTTTACCGGTCACCAACGGCTCGATCTCCTGGTTTGGTTGCTCTCCAAGCTGAGGGACTGGTTTGGACTTTCCAGAAGATGCTTTCTTCAGCGTTCGCTCATAGTCCGATAGCTTGATGGCCTCCTTGACAGATGCAGACATACCCCTGAAGAAGTTCCTGACACTGGGGTCTATAGGAATCTTCTTTTCTGGACTTCGAGGCTTGAATTGTCTCTTGACTTCTGATGCAACGTAAGCGTCAAGCTCCTCTTGCGTGCAATCGTACCCCGGGTCCTTGTTCTTGGCGGCGTCAACTTTCGCCTTCTTTGTTGCCCTTGTGTGGGCAAGCGGTGGAGCTGGGGGGGCCCTTGACTTTGAAGGTGCCGGAAGAGGAGCTTGCGGGGGAGTAGGTGTAGGAGCACGAGGAGGAGTCGGTGCAGGATCCTGAGGAGTCGATGCTGGAGCCTGAGGTGGAGACGGTGCTGGCGGAGCATGAGGAGGAGACGGTGCAGGATCCTGAGGAGGAGATGGCGGAGCCGGAGGAGATGGTGCACGAGACGCCACTTGTCGCCCAGGGAGGATGATGTACCGCCTGCGCCATAGAATAATGGCATGGCATGTGTCTCGTAGATGCGTCTCACCGTCTCCTCTAGGGTAATCCAGCTCGAGGTCCTCGTACGCGCCTTCGACCAACTCAACTTCGACCTTGGAGTATCCTGCTGGAATCGGCCTGCAGTGGTAAGTACCTGAAGGGTCCGTTGGGATGGCCATGCCCGACGCCACCTTCATGTTGTGAGAGATTATTTATTAGTAATCAACATATATAAGCAGCAACTAGCGGAATGGCTAAATCTTACCTTTATTGATAAGTTCTTGAAAGGAATATGCAGCTCACATGGTGTCCGCTGAGTGATGTCATCAACGGGACAGGTCGATTCGTCCTGTGTTTGCATGGCGTCCATGCTCTGTGATCCTACCTGCCCCGTTGAGGCGCAGCTGCTACGGTTTCCTGACGGGCTCACCATTGCAGGAGGAATGGTCGGCTGGGGATCATGGGACCGATGTGCGGCCATGCGTTCATCAACCTTCCTTGCAACCTCCTCTTCATGTTGAGTTCGTAGCTCGATACCCGGAACTCTAGGTCTGCAATCTTCGCCTCGGTATCTCTCTTGCTCCTCATCCGACTCCTGTACGTGTGGATGTCCTCCTTGAAACCAATCTTCCAAGGAATCACCCCTTTCCCTCGAGTTCGTCCTGGATGCTCTGGAGTCTGCAGGGCGAGTGTCAGCTCGTCCCTATCTCTGTCTGGTCGGAACGTGCCCTGAGAGGAGGCCTCCACTGCATCTGTTAGTCGTCGCGCAGCCTCTTGTATCTGATAGCCGAAGACCAGTGAGCCATCAGCTGGGTTGAGCGTTCCACCGTGAGCATAGTACCAGAACTTCGATCGTTCCGGCCAATTGGCTGTTGCCGGTTCGATACCCCTCTCAATCAAGCTAGCCTCCATCTGCTCCCACTTCGGCATCGCGACGCTATAGCCTCCTGACCCCAAGTGGTGATGGTACTTCTTCTTGGCGGCATTTTCTTTGTTTCTTTCCATCATCGCCTTCCCTTGTTCACCTGTCTTATATGCAACGAACTCGTCCCAGTGATCCCTTAGCTTTGGGAATGTGTCGAAGTTCGGTGTCTGCCCCTTCAGTATATACTTCTGGTACAGATCTCCCTTGAAGCTCTGAAACTGTTCTGCCATTTTCTTCAGAGTCCACCTTTTCACTTTGTCCTCTGTACCCGCAGGAAGGATGAATGTCTCGAGCATTGTGGTCCACAGCATCTCTTTCTCCGAATCTGGGACAAAGCTCTCATGATCTCCGCGTGCCCTTGTTCTTCGCCAGTACACCGTACTGACAGGCACGTTATCCCGCACAACCCAACCGCTGTGACGTACATAGTTCTTGGCGGCTTCGGCCGGGGCACTAGGACGTCCATCTTCTTCCACTTCCGTTATGATGTGCCGACCCTCAAGCTTCTTCGCTGCACCTCGTTGCCCGCGTGCCCTCTTCTGTCCAACGGAGGGTTGACTACCACTAGCCTCCTCCTCCTGGTTCCCCTCCACATCCCTTTCCACGTGCCCCTGCTGGTTCCCCTCCGCATCCCTCTCCACGTTCCCTTCCTCGTTCAAGTACTGGTTTGGATCCTCGTTCCCCTCTTCTTCATTCCAGTACTGGCTGCTTCCCTCCGCGATTGTATCGTACAATATCTGTTCCTCATCGCGGTCAGCCATCTGTTGATACAAGAAACATCTGCTAAGTCACGAGACATTTATGTTTTAACAATCTAATTCATGTATGCTAAGTGTAAATGTCGTACATTAGAACCCTACACAACCTTACGTGCTAAGTCTAATTACAAATCGTGATATAAGCTAAGTCTAGGTGACGTATATTATACAACCCTAGCTAGTAAATAATTATATACTAAGTCTAATTACAAATAAAATAATCTTATATTAAAACTCAAATAATATTACATGCTAATACTAAAATAGTCATGTATATGCTAAGTGTTTCGTGCGTATATGCTAAGTCTAATTAAGACTACAATAGTCAATTGCTACTTGTCGCACCAATTCCGTAGTCAATAATTACATACCAAGTCTAATTACAAATAAAGTAATATTATATTAAAACTCAAATAATATTACATGCTAAGACTAAAATAGTAATGTATGCTAAGTGTTTCGTGCGTATATGCTAAGTCTAATTAAGACTACAATAGTCAATTCCTAGGAGTCGCACCAATTCCGTAGTCAATAATGTCATACTAAGTCTAATTTGCAATAAAATAATCTTATATTAAAACTCAAATAATATTAGAACACTACACAATCTTATATGATAAGTCTAATTACAGGTCTAATAATCTTAATTACATTGCATTACAAATATAACAATCATTTATATTATTACGTCACTTGCCTGCTCCAATTCCTTCTAGGGCTAGCTCTTCCACTCAGGCTTGACGGACGACTCCGACAACACGTCTTTTCTGCAAGATAAAAAAAATGTATTAGGATAAATGCGAAGTAACATATATATACATGTATATATATATATATATACATGTATATATATATATATATATAAATGTATATATGTATATATATATACATGTATATATATATATATATCTACATGTATATATATATACATGTATATATATATATATATTGCATTTCACGTTAACGTTCGTCCTCGTTCGTTCGCTCGTTCACGTTCCCTAGCTCGTTCACGTTCGTTCGATCGTTCTCGTTCTCGTTCACGTTGTCGCGGCAACGTACGTTGACGTGTTCGTTCTCGCTCTCGTTCGTTCGATCGTTCTCGTTCTCGTTCGTTAACGGCGGTGTGGCGGCATCGGGGCGGCGGTTGGCGCGGCGGCGTGGCGACGGCGGCGGCGGCGTGGCGTTGTGGGGCCGTGGCGGCGGCGGCGTGGCGTGGCGGCGGTGGCGTGGCGTGGCGTGGCGTGGCGGCGGCGGCGTGGCGTGGCGGCGGCGGCATTGCGCGCGCGGCGGCGAAGGCGGCGGCGGCGTGGCGACGGCGGCGGCGGCGTGGCGTTGGCATGCGGCGGCGGCGTTGCGCGGCGTCGAAGGCGGCGGCGTCGAAGGCGACGGAGAGAGATCGAGATCGGAGAGATCGAGATGCATGAAGGGAGATGCGGCGGCTCTCACCCCAGAGATGCGGCGGCAGCGGAGGAGGCGGAGGCGGCGGCGAGGACGACGAGCTCGAGACGACGGCGAGATACGGCGGCGTCGGCGCGGGGATTTGCCCTAGGCAGTGGCGGCGAAGGAGAGAGGCCGAGAGAGATCGATCGGCCGAAAACGTTTAAGTGTTGGCGAAGAAGACGAGGGCGCACCGGGAATATATATACCCCTGGATCTTTACTCCCGGTTGTTCTCAACAACCGGGACTAAAGATATCTTTAGTCCCGGTTGTTGAGAACAACCGGGAGTAAAGAAAAAATCTTTACTCCCGGTTGTTGAGAACAACCGGGACTAAAGATATCTTGATATCTTTAGTCCCGGTTGTTGAGAACAACCGGGAGTAAAGAAAAGATCTTTAGTCCCGGTTGTTCTCAACAACCGGGAGTAAATATCTTTTCCCGCTATTTCGAAATTCTTTTTAAACCCGGTTAGGGTTAAGAACCGGGACTAAAGATTATAGCACTGCATATGATTTTCGCTTACATATGTGTTTATAAAATAGAAGTTAATGCATTAACATTATTTAAAGTACAAAGATTGATGACAATTACTTCGAAAAATTATTTTTGTCTGTAATAAATTAAGTGGATAAATCGTAATAAGCAAATATATGACTTATAATTAATAAAAATTCCAATATATATATATATTCTTAGCATATATATGAATGATATTATTATATTGGTAAAAACTCTAATTAAGATATTAATGTACATACTGCATGATTTAAAATTAATAAAAATTGTAATCATCATATGTACTTAGCGTTGGAATTATATTAAATTAAATGCTAACAACTCTAATTAACATATGTAAATGCCACATGCATGATTTAAACCTTTTAAAAATTCGAATAGTCATATATAAGTAGCATATGAAAGATAGTAAATTAAATTGTGAAAAACTCTAATATATGAATGATAGTTTTAAAAATATATTAAATTTAATACTTTTAAAAATTCTCCAGTCAATTATAATTAGCATATGAATGATAGTAAATTAAATGTTAAAAACTCTAATTAACATATGAAATTGCCACTTGCGTGATTTAAAACTTTTAAAAATCCTCTAGTCAATTATAATTAGCATATGAATGCTAGTAAATTAAATGTTAAAAACTCTAATTAACATACATATGAAATTGCCACCTGTGTGATTTAAAACTTTTAAAAATTGTAAGTATCACATATAACTAACATATACATGATTTAAACTTGTTGAAACCTCTAATAATCGTGCGTAATTAACATATGCCATACATCAATTGATTTATATGGATAATCAATACATCCAAAATAGTTTACATCGTGTACACAATAATTACGGCATTACATCGGCGGTGACGGTTGACCGCACGTACTTTCTCCTCACTATTGTTCCCTCCTTGTGATCGCTGCGTGAGTAAGGGGTGTCTTCATTTGATAGGAGGATGCTAGGGTCAATCGTCACCGTGAAAGGGGGTTGCCCATCCAACTGATCGTAATCCTCGTCAGTCTTGTCCTCAACTCCGACGATTTTTCTTTTGCCTGGGAGAACCACTTGACGCTTAGGCTCATCAGGCCCTCTGCCCTTCTTTCCTTTGCTAGACATGTCCTTCACGAAAAAGACTTGCGTTACATCATTGGCAAGGACAAAAGGTTCGTCCGAGTATCCAACCTTGTTAAGGTCAACAGTTGTCATCCCACTGTCATCAATCATTACGCCTCCACCAGTCAACCTAACCCATTGGCACCGGAACAGAGGAACCTTGAGAGGACCATAGTCAAGTTCCCATATGTCCTCGATGGCACCGTAATATGTGGCAGTTGTTCCATCGTGTCCCATGGCATCGACACGAACAGCGCTGTTTTGGTTCGTGCTCTTCATGTCCTGGGCTCTCGTGTAGAATGTGTACCCATTGATCTCATATCCCTAGAATGTCGCGATAGACCCAGACGGTCCCCTCGCCAGGAAGGCAAGTTGTTGGTTGATCGACTCGTTACCCATGAGATGTTGTCGTAGCCACGCGGGGAAAGTATCAATGTGATGCCGTGTAATCCATGCAACGGACTTACCGATGTTCCTGGCGCGAACTAGAGCCAAGTGCTCCTCGATGTAAGGAGCTACCAATGAAGAGTGTTGCAGAACAGTGAAATGGGCTTTACGGAATAAATTGTTGTCTACCGTCCTTATTGCTTTCCTTCCGAGAGTTCCCTTTCCCCGTAGTCTCCCTTCATGGCGTGATTCAGGTACCCCGATTGGGCGAAGGTCTTCGATAAATTCTACGCAAAATTCGATGACCTCCTCTGTTCCATAACCCTTGGCGATGCTTGCCTCTGGACGAGCACGGTTACGAACATACTTCTTCAGAACGCCCATGTACCTCTCGAAAGGAAACATGTTGTGTAGGTACATAGGCCCGAGAATACGGATCTCTTTCACAAGGTGACAAAGCAGATGCGTCATTATATTGAAAAATGAAGGTGGAAATATCAACTCAAAACTGACGAGACATTGCACCACTTCATTCTGAAGGGCTTCTAATCTATCCGGATCGATGACCTTCTGCGAAATTGTGTTCATGAATGCACATAGCTTTGTTATTGTTGCCCGGACATTGTCTGGAAGGATACCCCTTATTACAACTGGTAGCAGTTGTGTCATCAACACGTGACAGTCATGAGACTTTAGGTTTATGAACTTCTTCTCCTTCGTGCTTATTATTCGCTTGATATTCGTGGAGTATCCAGACGGTACCTTTATGCTCTCCAAGCATTCAAACATACTTTCCTTCTCTGCCTTGCTAAGAGTGTAGCTGGCTGGACTCAAGTAATGGCTTCCTTTCTCCTTTGGTTCCGGGTGAAGGTCGCCGCGTTGTTCCATATGCTTCAGATCATTACGTGCTTCCAGTGTATCTTTCGACTTTCCGTATACACCTAGGAAGCCAAGAAGGTTTACGCAAAGGTTCTTAGTGAGGTGCATCACGTTGATTGCGTGGCGTACGTCCAAGAATTCCCAATATGGTAACTCCCAAAATATAGAGTTCTTTTTCCACATCGCCGCGTGACCATCTTCGCTCTCTATATGCTGGCTTCCAGGCCCCTTTCCGAACACTACTTTAAGATCTTTAACCATAGCAAACACTGCTTTCCCGCTGCGATGTTTAGGATTCGTACGGTGGTCGGCCTTATGTTCGAAGTGCTTGCCTTTCTTCCGTACCGGGTGGTTTGCTGCAAGGAATCGACGATGACCCATGTATACAACCTTCCTACAGTGCTTAAGATACGTACTTTCTGTTTCATCCATACAGTGAGTGCAAGCCTTGTACCCCTTGTTGGACTGTCCGGATAGGTTGCTAAGTGCAGGCCAATCGTTGATGGTTACGAACAGCAGCGCTCGTAGGTTAAACTCCTCCTGTTTGTCCTCGTCCCACACGGGGACACCTTCCTTCTTCCACAACTGTTTAAGATCTTCGACCAGTGGTCTTAGGTACACGTCGATGTCGTTACCAGGTTGCTTGGGGCCTTGAATAATAATCGGCATCATTATGTACTTCCTCTTCATGCATAGCCAAGGGGGGAGGTTGTAGATACACATCGTAACGGGCCAAGTGCTATGGCCGCTGCTCATCTCTCCAAAAGGATTCATGCCATCCGTACTCAAACCAAACCGTATGTTTCGTGCGTCCTTTCCAAATTCTTTAAATTTTCTGTCGATGTTTCGCCACTGCGAACCATCGGCGGGGTGTCTCAGCATCCCGTCCTGTTGACGCTCTTCAGCGTGCCATCGCAACATTCTAGCATTCCCCTTGTTCCTGAACAAACGCCTTAGCCGTGGTATTATAGGGAAAT
The DNA here is from genome assembly GCF_034140825.1 of Oryza sativa Japonica Group. Lineage (NCBI taxonomy): Eukaryota > Viridiplantae > Streptophyta > Magnoliopsida > Poales > Poaceae > Oryza > Oryza sativa. The sequence continues at coordinate 18,170,187 of NC_089038.1, read as the reverse complement.
ACCACATCACCTTAGCAAGAATTCTCTTCTTTGTTAGCTGCCCGTCAACTTCTCCTGGATCGTCCCGTCTAATCTTGTATCGTAGTGCTTTGCAAACAGGGCATGCTTCTAGGTTCTCATACTCCTCACCGCGATATAGGATACAATCGTTCGGACATGCGTGAATCTTATGAACTTCCAGTCCTAACGGGCAGACTATCTTCTTAGCCTCGTACGTTGTCTCGGGCAATTTGTTTCCCCCCGGAAGAATGTTCTTGACGAGTTTCAATAAATCGCCAAATGCCTTGTCACTAACCCCATTTTTTGCCTTCCATTGCAACAACTCCAGAGTGGTATCCAACTTTTTGTGCCCCTGCTCGCAACCTGGGTACAACGAAGTTCTGTGGTCCTCCAACATCTTGTCCAATTTATGGGCCTCCTTTTCACTTTCGCAGTCTTCCCTGGCGTCCTGCAACATCTGACCAAGATCATCCGCAACGTCGTTACCATCAGCAGCTATTTCCTCCTCGCCCGTTTGATTTCCTTCAAATCCAACATACTGAGCAAAGTCCGGAATATTGTCGTCTTCCACTTCATCTTCTTCCATTTCAACACCTTGCTCTCCGTGGGATGTCCAACAATTATAGCTTGGCATGAACCCCGACTCAAACAAGTGGAAATGAATAGTCCTGGATGCAGAATACTCCTTCTGATTCTTACACTTATTGCATGGACAACAAATAAAACCCCTTTGCCTGTTAGCTTCGGCCACTCTCAAAAAATAGTGCACGCCGTCAATAAACTCTTTGGAACGCCGGTCAGCGTACATCCATTGCCGATCCATCTACATGAGTCAAAAAAACCGCACACAAATAATTATTCTTACAATAATGACAGTCATACAATAATTATAAGATATCTTTATTCATACAAAAATCATAAAATATCACACCAAATAATTCTTAAAAACTATTTGTAAAGTTTTAAAGTGTTTTACTTCTTTTAATTTTTATTTTAGTTTGTTTTCTATTATTTAATATTAACTTTCACTAGAGTTTTCCTTCTCAACTATTTTATAAAACCTTGTTTAGCAAATGAACTAAATTTCTATATATTCTTTCTTCCCCACACACATTTTCTCTCTCATCAACTTACAACTAAATTTTGGAGACAAAAAAAGTGTGCAAAACATATGTGCAAATGTAGTATGACAAAAAAAAACATTGGAGGATGAAGTTGCAAACCTTTTAGGCACCTCCGATTTGTATGTAATCACCAAAATAAATTCAATAGAAATTTTGGCATGACCTCCCCTCTTTTTTGAAGAAATTTTGAAGCTTACTCGGGCAGCTGGAGGAGGAAGAAGACATATATATAGGGGTGGGACTTTAGCCCCGGTTGGTATTACCAACCGGGACTAAAGTTAAGATCTTTAGTCCCGGTTGGTAGCACCAACCGGGGCTAAAGATCACCGGGATCTTTAGTTCCGGTTGGTATTACCAACCGGGACTAAAGTTAAGATCTTTAGTCCCGGTTGGTGCTACCAACCGAGACTAAAGGTCCCGGGGGGGCCTGACAGGTCCTGACAGCATTCGAACCGGGACTAAAGATGATCTTTAGTCCCGGTTGGTAACACAAACCGGGACTAAAGATCAAATATGCCCGTTACCCTTTTGAACCGGGACTAAAGGTCATCTTTAGCCCCGGTTTTTATTGCATCCGGGACTATTGTGGAAATCGGCCGACCGACGAAAGATGGTTTCTCTACCAGTGTTAGATGGGTGTAATTTAATACATAAACTTATAAAATGCTCGTTTAGTTACACGAACTTGTCTAGTTCGTGCGAACGAGAACCAAAATAGCTTCGCAATGTTAATTTTACAAAAGTTGATGTTGATTAGAATGTGACGTGCATACGTGTAATGAGTATGCATAAGACATATAATATTTATAAATTTGATCTGTACTTTATCCTTCATCATGGAAGTGATGAATTTCATATATTTCTAGCCCTTATATTATTACTCGGTTTTTTTTTATCATTTTCTACGATCACTATATCTCATTCTATTTTTATTGAAGATGTGTTTTTCTAATAGCAACCTTCTCAGATATATATTTACCTAGTATCCCGATGAGCCCCTAAATCAGTAAGATTGGCCATGTTGTTTGTTTTTCGCCTTCCTCCGCACGCACCAGACAAATTCATGTACCAAAACGAGCATTTTACAAGTTGGTGTACTAGGTTACACCCACCTAACAAGTTCGTGTATCGACGATGCAATTTGCTCAATTAATTACTTAATTGTATGGTAGCAAGGCGAAGCAAAGCAAGAGTATGCATGCGGTGCGGATCATGCGAAGCACTCCACTTATAAGTACATCATACTGAACACTGAAACCAAGCAGCATCCCAGTGCCACATTCTACTCCAAACACCCCAAGAGGCAAGAGGCAAGAGCGAGATGATCCGCTCACCACACGCCGCGAATTCCCTGCAACTTTTGCTTGTCTTCCTGCTGGCGACGACGACGCTACTGACATCGGCGAAGGATTTGGCTGCGCCAAGAAGGCAAGAAGGGCATGGCCGGGTGGTTCCATCAACGGCCACCCTCGCCGGTTGCCAGAGCTCATGCGGCGATCTGACCTTCGTGTACCCCTTCGGCATCGGCTCCGGCTGCTTCCGAAGTCCCGACTTCGAGCTCACCTGCGACTCCACCACAAGCCCTCCGAGACTCCTCTTCCACGATGGTATCACCCAAATTGCTGGTAGTATTAACATCGTTTCTACAGAGTTTATGGACACAGATAACAGTGTTAGCACCCGCTTTTCTCATACCATCTCCATGAGAAATGCATCCGTTGTGAGCTGGTCGTTATCTCCAAAATTGCTTGAACATTCTCTTGATGCTTTTTACCTGACGCTGTGGGGACTACGTTTCTCCGGCTGTGACTTTGATGTTTATTGGTTAAATCGTCCATCAATCAACAAAGCAACTCCCAACTGCACAGCAACCTGTCCTAAAGGAGAGAGCACGGGTATGGTGTCTCCTATGCAGCATTGCAACGGCACAGGATGTTGCACTATCGACTTTGGTGCCGAGATCAATGCTTATTCATCTACTATCGAATTTAAATTCGTCCGCCAAGCAGAAACCAATCTAGAATCGTACCATAACCGAAGCTTGTCATGGGATACGATCTATATCACTGATCCTGCTTCGCGTGGTCTCAGTTGGAAGATCCCTGATCAACCAGACTGCGCAAGCGCCCGTAAAAACCAGACGAGCTATGCTTGTGTTAGCAACAAGAGCATTTGCATCGACCCAGACGACGTCAAACAAGGCTACAACTGCATGTGCCGTAATGGCTACATAGGCAATCCTTATATTTTGGATGGCTGTTCACCGAATAATGGTAATCTCCAAACCCAATGTTTTTTTAATGCGTACTAGCATTTGTTTGAAAAGACAGCGATAGACTAAATCCCTTTATTAGAAATGAAGTACCTCGTCAATCTTGATCCAATTTGAAGGGATTAAAATCAAATATGCACATATCTCTCTCATAGAAACAGAAGCTGTAGTCCTATAGCCTGCACATCTTTTTTTTAAGCCAATCTGCAGCAAACAAAATATGGAGAACTGTAGAATAAACTATCATTCAGTTCAAATTTTCTTACTTACCAGTCATATAAGTTTACACAACACACTGTAGGTAAGCTTAATATATATACAACTCTAGTATAACTTTATTTTAATTTTCATTGATTGTTTTTAATTTATCTGTTGACGAAGATGCATTGTGATATATTAATTAGAATATTTTTCATTCTCCATTGGTAGGGATTGTAAAAGTGATAGCATTCATTTAAAGTTAGATTATACTCTGTGTTACCTTCTCAATAACTGAATATGAGTGTATCGAATGATGATCTAGTGGCAGAAAAAAAAGTGATACATAGACAATTTCGGGCATTTAGATAAATAGTTTTGAAGATTCAAATATATATGCTAATAATCATGAATGATTTATTTTTCTTTTCTTTGGAATCAGAGTATAACCCATTACAACGGAAAATGAATTGTATCCGCCAGTGCGGGAATATCAGCGTTCCATTCCCGTTTGGCTTGGAAGAAGGTTGTTTTGCAACAAAAGGATTTTACCTCAACTGCACAAATTCGACATCATCAACCCTCCTATTGGAAGCTAGCCAGCATCAAGTGACAAAACATATACGTGGACAACGGGACTCTTGAATACATTGACCAGGGAGCTTATTATTATGAACCGGGGCTACAAAGTTTCTATTTTCAGGTTGGGACACCAATTGTTTCTGTCCTATGGGTTGCTGCTCATCTAACATGTCAAGATGCAAAACGAAACAGCTCTGGATATGCCTGCATAAGCACCAACAGCGAGTGTATAACAAGCAAACCTACTGATACGTTTGTTGGTTACCGATGCAAATGTGCACAGGGATACCAAGGAAATCCATACATAACAAATGGTTGTGTCGGTACGTACTCCCTGTCTCAAGTAAACATTAATTGTAAATGCACTTCATAGGACATTGTCATTTTATCCATGAACTTCTACCGGGAAAAAGTTAAGATCGACACCATTAAAATGTTCCCGTTCTGATTTAAGGTTAAGTGAAGTAGGATTGGGCAGGGTCATCTCAAGGAAGTTAAGGCTTAATTTGGCATGAAATACAGATAGGTCCTAAAATTACAAGAACTGTAATACTTTCATTTAATCACACAACTTCATTTCCTACTATACTAGGAATGAATGCAATGTTAAGGTTAAAAAAAATTAAAAGGTAGTACTCAAGCAGTAATCCAACCTCATGTTATTTCTTTGATTAAGATTACTTAAGTAAGTGGATTAGGATTTGGGGCCAATTTTATAGGCCCCTATGCGGTTGGTCAACTCGCCATGCTAATTGACGGTCCTAGGAGGATTAATGTGAAATTTTAATTATATTTTAAAGGGATGGTCGTAGGTGGTGGTCAAACCACCGGTGACCGGCGGATATAGGTGGGTGACAAGACAATAGCAATGATGTAGGAGTTGCAGGGAAGGGGGCATTGGATCTTGAGTGACTAGGTGGTGGGGTGGCTGCCAAAGATGTGTAAGACGGAGGGGTGAGTGCACCTTGCTGCTCTCTAGATTGGTTGTTGGGACCTCGCCGGCACTGACAAGGCTGGAGAGCCGTGCATTGGGCAAGGGAGGTGGTGGTCTAGGCCAGCGGGCGAGGACCACGTCGTGTGCTGTGACGTAGTTGATTTCTTACTATAACCCTTATTATGGTAATGAAAATGATTAGGGTTGGGTTCCTAATTCTTTATTTGAAAAGGAAGTACAAAATAAATAAGAGGTACTACCCAATCACAAAGTATCATTAGTTCCATTTGCTAGACTATGAATCTTATAACTATGAGGTCATAAGTTCAAATATGTTATTTTTATTTTTGCAAAGAAGGTCGGATTTGAGATGAAAAAACCGGGAAAAGGAGAGAAAAACCAAAGGGAGAGAGAGATTGGGAGGGGAGGGGGTTCGGGAGAAGGACCTGAGGGAGAGAGAATGAGAGGAAGCACCGAGGGTAAGGAGAGAAAAACCAGAGGGGGATAGATTGGGAGGGGGCCAGTGAGGGAGAGAGAGATCAGGAAGGGGTGCTGAGAGGAGGAAGGATAAAAAAATGGAGAGTAAGGGATCGGGAGGCAAAGAGGGAGCGCCGGGAGGAAGGAATCAAGGAGAATGGAGGGTGTGCGAGAGGGGGGAGAGGTGGCGCGCATGGAAGGGGGCGGGAGCTGTGGGGTGCAGGCTTAGTGGGCTGTGGGGTGGGGTGGGGTAAGATTAGTTAATCGCAAAAACTACTTCGAGAAGCCTCTCGATTTAGGCTTAACGAGCGACACCAGCCATACATGAGAGAAGTACTACTACACGTCTACAAACATGCATGCCTTTTTTGCTATTAGGTCATGCATATATTTTTTTTCCTTCTTATATAATTTTCTATTTAATTACTTATCTGATCTACAATCCAATTACACCATTGTGTTTGTTGCAATTAAATCTTTATAACAAGATCTTTCATGATTATATTATTATGAAAAAATATTTATGTTTGTAAATTACTTTTACTATTATATATGTAAGTTACTTTTATCATATATATATATATATATATATATATATATATATATATATAACTTTTAGATTTGATTAAATTACTCCTTAGAGTAAATTGCACCCACGGTGCAACAACTTAACAGGTGGGTGCAATTTGGGGCAATAACTTGAAAATTGAGCGTTCTAATGCAACAACTTGGTAGGAAGGTGCAGTTTAGTATAAGAACTTTATAAGTGATCGTATAAATGCAACAACTTACAAGGTAAGTACAATTTTGATACAATAAATTAAGAAGTTATGTGACAACTTAATTATTTAGAGTATTTTTTATATAAATTAAAATTTTTAAGTACGTATTTTGACAATATACTAGCGTGGATTTGTATAAACATATTTATATTTTTATCCTAATAACTAATAATTGAAAGTCAATTAAACGAATTATTGTATTTCGGTTGACATATGAGAAGGTGAAGAAAATAAAAAAATTCTTAAAGGTAACTTAATGTAATTTTATGTGTAATATAATTCTTAAAGATTAAATTCAATATTATAAGGTAATATCTGTAGGATTACTTTGTATTGGCATATTGACATCGTGAAAAACCTCATCACCTAGCATATGCTTAGCCAAATTGATTCACCAAAATACTAAATTGTCAAGTTCTTGTATCAGAACGCATCCACTTGTTAACTTGTTGCACTCGGATGTTCAATTATCAAGTTCTTGCGCTATATCGCACCCACCTGCCAAGTTTTTATACTGTGGATGCAATTTACTCTACTTCTTATACATTTACAATGCTCCGAGTTGATTACTTTTATTATTGTTTTTAGTGAATTCCATAATTTGTGCTGACTAAATTAACTTTTAGATAGACCCATGTTTTTATCTCTACAATAGATTTACTTCTAATGTCGTAACAACTTACTTTCATAACTATATTTACTTGAAAATCTTCTCTACACTTTGCTTGTGAATTTACTCCACATAGTTTCTTATGTCAACTCAATCATAATGTAATTATTTCTAATGATATAGAGAGTAACTTCTATTGCATAGCTAAGTTACTTTTACAATCTAAATAAATTACTGTTAAATTGCATATATTTTGAGTAGCGTACAATGATGCAAATAGATCTTAAAAATAATATGTGATTTAAAATATATAAGTCATTAAAGAGGTTAAAAAGGACATGAGCCATTATATTTTTTAAGCTAAAGGGGATTTATACCTGGGATGGAGTGGTCAGTGCTTTAAGCAAACCAGCGACCGAATGTTATGTAGTCGTGTCCTTACTTATTCTATGGGGTTTGTACATCAGAACTGTCGTATATATAAACCCATATAACCGTCAACCGTATCTAAAGCTGATTTCTCTCTATAAAATTCTTGATCCATAAAGGCACTTTTTAGGAGCTCTCATGTAAATCAGAAAGATCTAGCCATTGATTTAACATGTCATACAATTAGCACCGCTGATTAAAATCAATCCCACTTTTAAAGCAGATATAGTCCGTGTTTTAAAGCCCATCTTAAACCCATATAACCGTCAACCGTATCTAAAGCTGATTTCTCTCCATAAAATTCTTGATCCGTAAACAAGAGAGCAGATGGATATCGTGTAGATCGAGCACACGGGAGATTGGCGGCTATTTTCGTCTGCGATCTGGCTGGGCCTGAGTCTGCTGATCGACGGTGCACGCGTGCAACAAGGGAGGGAGATTCAACGCTGCTCCATGGGACTTCACGTCTGGCAGATCCTCGCCTCACGCAGGTTTGCGGCAGCAGCGAACAAAGGCTGCCCTCATTTGAGAGCTTTGAGAGTTTCTTCATGACGTGTGATGGAAGATACACAAAGAGCAAAGCAAAGCAAGGAGGTAAATCAGAATAAATTAGATGTTGACATTGTTAATTTATTGTGCGCCCCGGGCGACTTGGCCAAATATATGTAGCGGGACCTGCATATCACACATGCATCTGCAGCAGGCAACAAGCACGAAAAGGAGTTCAGCACAGCAATTCAATTAATTTGAATCGAGGGTATCAAGTTTACAGAAAGAAATCAATTTCATCGTGCATGGGTGCAGTAAAAGGCGATGAAATCTTCACGCAGAGGAATTATCAAGATTAGCCACAAGCACGCAAGGGCCAGCCTTCTTAAAAGCCAATCCCTCGGTATTTTTTTTTAAAAAAAACAGTTATTGTAGATAACATATCTCAGGTTTTGCTCTTAATTTCCAACTACGCTATCATCATCTTCCAGGAATATTACATTAAGGATAAAATTATTATTTTGACTATGTATTAAGATCTGAGTGTTGATAGTAAAAATAAAAGTAACCCATGCAACACATGTCACGCAAGCATAGACCTTCATGTGTTTTTTTTTTTTCAATCAAGATTCTCCAACGTATTTTTTTTTCACAATCTTAGTTGGTTTCTAATTTTTGTTCCTGAACTAAAACTACGTTAATCGTGACTCGATTACATGAGCCCTCATCTGACCACATAAATTTCAGATTTTAGAGATGTTGATCCATAAATCAAAAAAATTGCTTGCACACAATAAGGTTATGGTCTTCTCATCTGCCATCCACAATGGCATTTATTTGAACTAGCACGTTTTATGCAACCTATTTAAGACCCAATTTCTAATTTATATTGAAATAAAAAAAATCATTGCTGGCATTTTAGCTGTTGAATGACAAAGTTCTCTAAAAAACATACTTAATAATATTTTTAAGTAGAGAACATAAGTACTAACATAAATATGCCGTTCATCCAAACATATTTGTTTTACTGAATATATGATTCCATTGACAAAATTTAATGCAGCACAATAATCCGGATTTTCCATGCATTAAAACCAAAATCTAATTTGTGTTTAACATCACGGGTCACTTCTAAAGTCCATTTAATCTGCATAAATGACTTATAGTGTTTATAATTACTAAGACTCTAAACCAAATAGAGCTCAGCTTTAATGAATTATAGTGTTTAGAATTACTGAATCACGATAAAACTATAAATGAGACATCAAACCGAGTATATTTTAATATTTATTAATTCAAATTACTGTCATTATATTACAGAATAGTTATAATTGAGAGACATATTGAATACACTCATAAAAAATCTCCTCTGTGTAAATTAAAAGAATTTTGATGATTTATTTGTTACCATATCCAATTTATGTAATTGATACATCATTCAAACGGTATCAATTTACTCTATAATTACAAATAAAATAACTGTATACTTATTTTTGATGTTTTGATTATCTAGAAATGCTAGATATTAATTACATTTGTATTTTCCTGTCGGATTCCATGGTGGCGAGCTCTATGATAGAAACTTACTCCCTCTGGTTCTATATTGATTGACATTTTAGACAAGGTCATTGTCAAACTTATATAACTTTAATCATCAATAACTTTAAAAATATTTAGTTTAAAGTAACTAGAACAACATATATAACATATATAGATTTGTCTTTCAAAGTAATATAAAAAAGTAAACATATATTTATTTATTATATATATTATAATAGAAAAATAAGGTCAAAGATATATTTTATAGACCGTGTCATTGTTCAAAACGTCAATTAAAATAAAATTGAAGGGTGTAATCATGTTGGTGGGTTCACAGGGAAGTTCCAACAAAAATGCGAGGTACTATTTTATGATTTGCAAATTACCAATAAGTAATTTATTTGTATAATTAATTAGTCGATTTCACATGAAATGCAGTGCTACTCTTTGAAGTCCGTCTGCATTGACTGTCAATTTCACATGAATCATGAAAATTTTAATTGCATATTCTAATTATAAAGATCACTATAAAAAGCATAGTAGTCTGTACGCGTAATTGGAGATTAATTAGCATTCCAAAATAAACCTACAATTCAAAATTAATAAATAGGAAGTTATGTCTGTCTCTTAATTTTTATTACATTAATTTAATTAGAAAATTCAAAAGTAATAGTTAGTATGTGAAAATGGTGTGGATTCTATCTTTAATCAAAAGCAATGGATCTGAAATTCATTAAAAAAATATGAAGTTGTACCCATCTTTAACTCTTAAGTTAGTATTTCATTTTATCAGTTTCATAATGGCGTTCAAAGTTATCAATTAGATATGATTATTAAATGTTTAAAAATTATAATATAATGAAAATGTAAACATAATATTTATAATATCAGTACCAATAGCCCCGTGCGAGTCACGGGTTGACAACTAGTAAGGCTAATTCATGATAAAAGATGAGAGAAACAATATCGTTGACATACTTGTGGGTCGTCCTTTGTATGGGAATGCAAGCAGAGCCATGGAAAGAATAGAAAGAATTAGCACTGTGGCTTTAACTCTAAAGAGGCGTCACTGCAATAAATTGATGTTTTGTTGCTCTCTACTGGTAGTCCTATGCACTACCGGTAGAAAAGATCTAGACTGTTTGTTACTACCGGAGTATTAAGGATAGATTAATAATTTACCAATAAGGTAATTGGGTAACCTAGCTGTTGCCAACTATTTGTGACAAGTTGACAAGCACGATCGCAGCACCTTAAGCCTTGCGGTGATCCTAGAGTCGCCAACCATCTCGATCTAGCAAAGAGCTAAATCTAGATGGGTTTTGATAACTAAACTGGCTAGCGGAGCCGATTTTTCTAGATAACTACCCGTCTCGTGGGCAAAACGGAAGGTTTTCAGGACAAACCTACAAAGTGGTGTCGCACTCTCGCAGCGGCGGCGGACGGTTTACGGCGCAAACCGATAAAGATGGACAAACTAAGATAAAACTAAAAGCAATATAAAAAACGATTCGATTTGATTGATAGTAGATTAGTTTTTACAATGAACCGGCCATGTCCCTTATATAGGGGTTGGTCTTGCCCTCTACAGGCCCTCCTCCACGTCCAACTCGGGGTAGAAACCAAAGGAAACCCGAAACATGCCTTCCTGAGCAAGGAAACCTCGAGACCCGACGAAACACAATCGGACTCGGTCCTGCCGGTCAGACCGGCCACACACTGCCGGTCTGACCGGCCCTCAACCGGCGGTCTGACTGCCCGACACACGGCGGTCAGACCGGCCCACTCGGAGGAAACCGGTAGACTTCCAAATTTTGGCAATCTTTCCTATTTTAATCCTAGGTGCCAAATTTGGGTGTAAACACATGCCCCCTGCCTTTTTGATAAACAACGTGAATCTAAAAGCATAGAACATGTTTTTGGTCTTAGGGCGATAATCCAATTACCGGCCATTATACCTCCTAAGCGTCTTGCCAAACGCTCGGGAAGTATTTCTTCAAGTATTTCCCGTTGATTGCCCGCTGAAAACGCTCCCCTTGAAGTGTCTCCAAAAAGTATGCGTTCCCTCGAACAATGCCACACACTCGATAAGGACCCCTGCCAACTAGGAGACCACTTACCGAACTCCTTGGATCGAGTACCCAAAGGCAAAATTGTCTTCCAAACCAAGTCTCCAACTTGAAACAACTTTGCTTTCACCCTTTTGTTGTACGCCTTGGCCACCCTCTTCTTCTCTTTTTCTATCTCTTCCAATGCCTTCAAGCGCTTGTCGATGACTTCATCAAGATTATCTCCCATCAACGTCTTGTAATCTTCACTTGACAAATCATCCTGCTTCATATAACGAAGAGAACCAAGATTTACCTCTACCGGTAAAACGGCTTCTTGACCATAAACCAACTCAAAAGTAGTGACTTTAGTGGCACCATGTTTAGATATTCTATGCGCCCACAATGCTTCGGAAAGCACCTCATGCCACCTCTTTGGGTATTCCTCAATCTTTTTTTTTTACTAGCTTCAACAATGTCTTATTACTCAACTCGGCTTGTCCATTAGCCTGAGCGTGCGTAGTAAGGAGAAGAACTCAACAATTTAATACCATAAGATTTGGTAAAACTCTTCACTTCCTTAGACATAAAAGAAGTACCTTGGTCCATAGTCAATGTTTGTGGAATACCGAATCTATGGATAATATGCTTCAAAATAAAGTCAATTGCCTCTGTATGAGTCATATTCTTAAAAGGCACGGCTTCGGTCCACTTGGTGAAGTAATCCATAGCAACTAGCACGAACCTATGCCCCTTTGATGACGAAGGATAAATTTGACCAATGAAATCCAAAGCCTACCCTCGGAACGGCCATGGTTTGATTATGGGATTAACACGGCGGCTGGCGCCAATTGAACATTGCCGAACCGTTGACAAGCCTCACATCCTCTATAATATTTGAAGCAATCATCAATCATCCTCGGCCAATAGAACCCCGCTCTCCTAAGCAACCAATTCATCTTGTGGGCCGATTGATGAGTTCCACAAATTCCTTCATGTACCTCTCCCATAGCCACTTTAGATTGATCTCCATCTAAGCACTTCAACAAAACACCATCTATATTTCGGCGATATAAATCCTCATCAAGCAATGTGTATTTGAACGCTTGCCGCCGAATTTTCCGATCAACCTTAAGTGTGGGATCTTTCAAATATCGAATCAAAGGAATTCTCCAATCCTCTTCTGCATCCTGGGCACAAATGTCCGAATTCACAATTAATTCGGCCTCCAAATTGAGTGAAACGTGCCCCCCAGTATTCTGTTCAGAACCGGTCAGATCGGCCACACAGGGCCGGTCAGACCGCTCGGGGTCGCCGGTCAGACCGGCGGCATGCAGCCGGTCAGACCGCCCCTGGTCACCGGTCAGACCGGCCGTGCAACGCCGGTCAGACCGCCCCTGGTCTCCAGCTTTGCCAATTTCGCACAAAGATCTAAAATCAAGCACCGGCTCTTCTAGTATCAGAAATAATCCATTCTTCAGATTATAACCAGATGCTTGTTGTGCCAAGTCATTTGCTCTAGAATTATCATGCCTAGCAATATGTCTAATAGCAAAATTATCAAAATTGGCAATAATATCCAAACATGAATCGAGGTACCTATTTAGTGATCCATCCAAGCATTTGTAGACTCCGGCAACTTGTTACACCACTAATACCGAATCACCAAAAGCCTCCACATGTTTAGCTCCAACCATCTCCATAACTTGTAAGCCGAACAATAAAGCATTGTATTCGGCTTGATTATTTGTACAATAATACTCCAAACGAACCGATGCTTCATAATACATGCCATTAGGTGAAAACAAAACTACCCCTATGCCTTGACCTTCTTTTCAAGAAGAACCATCAAAATAAATCTTCCAAGGTATAACTTCAATTAAACAAACCTCTCCCTCATAAGAAATATCTACATGATGGTCTACTATAAAATTACATACAATTTGGCCTTTCATAGATTTCAATGGTTCATAAGCTAAATCATATTCTATCAAAGCATATGCCCACTTGCCAATTCTCCCACTTAGAATTGGCATTTACAACATGTGTTTAATAACATCGGCTTGACAAGTAACTATGCATGTACTAGATAACAAATAATGCCTCAATTTGGTACAATCACAGTATAAACATAGACAAATTCTCTCTATAAAAACATACCTCATTTCGGCATCCAAAAGACGGCGGCTCAAATATGTAATGATATATTCCTTGCCATCTTCCTCTTACGTCAAAACGGCACCAATGACTTTGTCTTCGGAGGCAATATACAACCGAAAAGGTTTTCCGGCTTTAGGCGCTCACACAACGGGTGGAGTAGATAAATATCTCTTCAATTCTTCAAACATCTCTTGTTGTTTTGCCCCCCAAGTAAAATCGGCTTCTTTTTTCAAGCGATGTTTAGGAACAAAAGCATCGATTTTACCCGCTAGGTTAGAAATAAACCTTCTTAAATAATTCACTTTACCTAGCAACTTTTGGACCTCTTTCTTACATGTCGGCGCTTTGAAATCACGAATCTTTTCTATCTTCTTAGGATCAATCTCAACTCCTCTCTCATCCACCATGAATCCTAAGAACTTCCCCGCCGACACACCAAAAGCACATTTAAGTGGGTTCATCTTCAAACCATACCGGCGCATCCTCTCAAAAGCCAACCTCAAATCAGCTATGTGTCCTTCCATACCATCCGATTTGACAACAATATCATCAATATAGATCTCTAGGATAGTACCTACCAAATCATGAAATATCAAATTCATTGCCCTTTGATATGTTGCACCGGCATTCTTCAACCCAAAAGTCATGACAACCCACTCAAACAAACCAACAAATCCCGGGCACCTAAAAGCCGTCTTGTACATATCCTCTTCCGCCATAAAGATTTGATTGTAGCCGGCATTACCATCTAGAAAGCTAATCACCTTATGACCCGAGGCATCATTAATCATCATGTCGGCTATAGGCCTAGGATATTCATCTTTGGGAGCAGCTTTATTTAAATCTATGCAAACTCTAATCTTACCACTCCCCTTCTTTTCCACCGGGACTATGCTAGATACCCACTCCGCATAATGACATGGCCTAATAAACCCCGCCTTCAACAACCGATCAATCTCCTCTTTGACTCGGTCATATAGCAAAGGATTAAAATGACGAGGCGGTTGCTTATAAGGCCTAAAACCCGGTTTAATTGGAAGCCGATGCTCAACGAGCTCACGGCTAAGACCCAGCATCTCATGGTACTCCCATGCAAAGCAATCAACATACTCTTTAAGTAGCTCGATTATCTTAACCTTATGATCGGCTCTCACATTTTTGTTTACAAAAGTCGGCCTTGGTTTAGTTCCATCACCTATGTCTACTTCTTTCAAAGGATCGGCCGATGTAAACCCCTTTCCAAGCTTCTCTATTTCCTCAAAATTCTCAACAGTTTCACCAATATCGTTCATTGTAGACCGATATTCTTGCACCCTCTTTTGTAACCACTCTAAATTAGCCTCTTTACTCATTATACAAATTTATTTGGCTTAGCCGTGCTACACTAACCGGCTTTACAGAGATAGGTACAAATTTTCCATCGGAGATACTAATAAAATCATAGCTAGAAAGATCCCTCCCCGATAGGCATTGGATATTCCCATAACGCCACTCAAAAGTAGCATCGGCCATTGCAACCTCGGCCGATGTATCTGCTTGAACAATCTCAACATCATCGCCATCTCATTGAATTAAACATTGATGCAAGGTAGAAGGCACACAACAATTGGCATGGATCCAACAACGACCCAAAATAACATTGTAGTTACCTTGCACATCGACGATGAAGAAAGCGGTTGGTAGCGTCGTGTTTCCCACGGTGAGCTCCGCCGAAAAGATACCCTTCGCCTCCGTTGGTTCACCATTGAAGCCATTGAGAATCATGTTGGTCTTCTTCAACTCATCATCCTCACGCCCCAACTTCTTAAATAGCGAGTACGGCATCAAGTTCACGGCGGCACCTCCATCCACTAGCATCCTAGAGACCGGTTTTCCATCAACAAGGCCTTTGAGATAGAGTGACTTCATGTGAGGGTTTGACTCATCGGACTTCTCAAAAACCGCATCTTTAGGACCTAATGAAAGTTGAGCAACCTCGGCTTCATCCATAGCACAAAACTCCATAGGCAACATACATACCATGTTGATATCCATGTCTTCTTTTGGAGACAATTCACCCTTGTTAACCGATTGTTCTTTCTTCTCCTCTACATCAATCGGTTTTTCCTTCTCTATGGATTTAGGCCTCCATACCGGTGGTGGTCGCAACTCATTGAACCATTTATCTCTTTGCTCTTCGGCCTTTTTCTCTCTTAGTTCTTGGGCCCGAAGACGTTGCAACCTTTTCTTTTGCGTAGCCGTCAAATCCTTAGGCATCCACCTAGGATTCGGCTCTATTCCAGGAGGTAAATAATGCCCTCTATTAATCTTGTTTGAAGATGATGAAGCTCTCACATCGCCCTTTGCAGCCCTCTCATCAAACCGGCGCTGGAGCCCAGTCAGACCGGCCGTAGACCACCGGTCAGACCGGCCAGACGCGCCGGTCAGACCGACATGTGGCGCGCGGTCAGACCGGCTCGAGGCGTCAGTCGTACCGCCGTCAGGTCGGTGATCAGACCGGCCTAATGGCCCTGTCAGACCGGTCGTACGGCCGCGGTCAGACCGGCCAGAAGGCCTGGTCAGACCGACCGACTGCGAGGAGCTGGCACCGGCTTCAGATTTCTTGTTCGGGGACACTCCAACTCCATCTCCAGAAAGTATAGGCACATCATGGGACCCCACTTTGACGGTGATTACTTTCGAAGTCCTTTCCTCCATCTTAACGCGCTTTCCTTCCCTCTTTTCTTCATTAGCCTGATTCTTACCATAAAACTGGCTATTGTTTGGTGAAGACAAACACTCATGAATTAGCCTCCTCGGTCCTCCCCACCCTTGGTTGAATTGCATTGGAGGCATATGGTTGAACATTGGCGGCGTTGCCCCCCATGGCATGAAGTAAGGATAAGAATAACCCGGCGGCGGCATTGGATAGGGACCCCATGACATGTCTTGTGGATGATGATATGAAGGTGAATGCGACCATCTTGGTGAATGACCAAATCGCTCCCTAGGAGGTGATCTTGGTCTTTTCCCTTTGTTGCGAATCTTCTCACCACCTTGCCTCTCATATTTCTCCAAGAGCATATCAAAAGTCACCTTGGTCTTCCTAGGGGCATTAGAAGTTGAAGCTCCACTCTTATTTTGTTTCCAAACACCAACCTCCGGCTTCTTTGGCACTATCATCTTAGGCATCGGTTCACCAATGACCACTTCCTTTCCCTTAGTAGATTCGGCTTGCTCCAGCCGAATCAACACCTTCTTATCATTGAAATTAATTGTGTTCACTGGAAAAGGTTCATCATCAAGCTTCATCTTGGAACCATTGGTGAACTTCAATCGTCCTTCATCTATGGCCGATTGAACCTGTCGTCGAAACACATTGCAATCATTAGTAGAATGAGAATGAGAATCATGCCATTTACAATATGGTCGACGTTTCAACTCTTCTTGAGATGGTATGACATGGCCTTTAGGTAATCTAATTTGTTTTTCTTGCAAAAGATAATCAAAGATCTTATCACACTTGGCCACATCAAAACTATATTTAACCTCACTTTGCCGATCTTTGCGAGGAGTCGGCATTAAGTTAGAATAAACAAAAGGCTTATTTTTGTTAGTCCATGACCATTCGGCAACATAAATATCATGATCACCCTCTTCCTCACTATCACTAGCCTCAGGGTAATCAACTACATTAACATTAGGCTTTTTGTCAAATGGTTTGAGCCAGAGCCCTTTGCATGAGTTGACTAACATCAAGAAATTCTTGGCCATCTAGTCTTTCTCTAAGAGGAGCAATTAAAACATTAAAAGCAAGACCAGCCAAATCTCTATCAGTTATATTCAAAGTATAACATCGGTTTCTAACATCTCTAAATCTCTTAATATAATCAATGACAGATTCATTGTATTTTTGCTTAACCGATGTCAAATTACATAACCTAAGCTCAGTTTTTCCAGTATAGAAATAATCATGAAATTTTTCTTCTAATTGAGCCCAAGTATGAATAGAATTTGCCGGTAAAGAAGTAAACCATGTAAAAGCATTACCGGACAAAGACAAAGAAAACAAGCGCAATTTAAAAGTATCACTATTAGCCTCACCACATTGCGCCAAAAATTGACCTACATGCTCCCATGTGGTCTTACCATCCTCACCACTAAACTTGGCAAATTCGGGAACTCTATAGTTACGAGGAAACGACACATTATCATAATAATCAGGATACGGCTTTTTGTAAGTTCTAGCACGATTCCTAGTTTCGATCCCGAATCTATTCCTCGTAATATCACTAATTATATCCTCCATATTATTAGGCCCTTGTTGATTTGGCGGTGGATTTGTTGGCCTAATAGGTTGTGTTTGTGGCGCAATATGATTATATTGGCCTTGTCTAGTATCGGGAGGATATCCCCTAGCAACATCATTATAAGCATTATGAACATGTGGGTGAACTTGGGGACTACTTGTAGCTGTAGATACAGGAGGATCAAATGTTCTAAGATGATACAAATAACTATTATTAGTCATAGGATCTATCCCCTGTATCGGAATAATAGCGCCGGTCTGACCGGCCCAATGCCCGGTCTGACCGGCGTCCAGAGGCGCGGTCGGACCGGCCTGAGTCCCGGTCTGACCGCCGGGGTAATACCCGGTCTGACCGGCCGTCTGGCCGGTCGGACCGACGGCTGTGTCACGGTCTGACCGGCCGTCAGGCCCGGTCGGACCGGCCGTGTATGCCGTTCCTTCGGTTTGATTCCCCGTTTGATCTATAGGAGGTTGATTAGCAGTGATAGAGGCTTTATTTTTCACCATGTGATCAGCCAAAAGAGGGCCGAATTTAACCCTTAAAAACTCATCAAATTTACCCTCAAAAGTTGCATCTAACTGATCTTTAAAAACAATCATAGATGAATCTATTGTAAATGCAATTTGTTGTTGGATAGATTGTGATACCTCATCATTGCTTACCGAGTCGGGAGCGAGCTTAGGACGTGGTCCGGGCTTTATGATTACGCCTTGACAGGTCCTAGTGCTTGCCCTCATCCCAGAACGACCGACCGAGAAAATTGCCTTTTCCCGAACGCTAGTGTATTAATCCCCATCCCAGGAAAAGCCGGGGTACACCAAACAAACATGATACAAAAGGCACATCTTTATTATATCGATAATATTTACATTATTACAAAGGCACTTCAGGCCTGACAAACAAAAATAAACAGCAGCGGACTAGCGGGCCTACGGCTCCATCTTCACAGGCGCACAACTGGGGTATAAGCCAGGACTCCACCTAAGACTTCTTCTCCAAAGCTTCAATTACTGAAAGGGGGGAAAGATAGAGTAAGAATGAGTACAACCACCGTACTCAGCAAGTCACACCGGGAGATGCATGATTAACGCAAGGGAGTACAAGGGGTAATAATATAGGGGTTAAGTTTTGCAGTAAACAGCATTTAAAAGTCACTTAGTTGCCCAAAGCTATTTTGTAAACACGATCCTAGAGCTATACAATATTATTAATCAAGGCCGTGGACCCACACGAACTTGCCTTAACCCAAGGCCTACGATGATTCAGACCGAACTGGCAACCTGACCCTGGGTCCCAGCTCGTCCCAAGCCAACCCAGGCCAACCATTCTACATTTTAGTTATTAAGCAGGTTTTAAGAATTTAAAACACTAACTTGGGTACATTGCTAGGCTTGCCCATAACCGAGGGCGCGGCTATTCGAATAGGTTATACTCTGATCAGAGGTGTACATCTTTACTCACAAGACACGTCTTCCTCACGTGTAACCACGTGCCACATACCACCACGGCATACGGACGGAAGACGTGACATAGTTTCCAACCCATCCTAGCCATAGACAAGAGTACCGACCCAACCCCACCTACGGCCGGAACCTCCGGGACAGGTAGGCAGGACTGAGCCCCTAGCAGCAGGACACCAGCCCTGTGCCATGACATCTCGACTACCGGGCCACAGCTCGTGTAGCCTTCATTTGTCCTAGAGATGTCCATCGACCCCCGACTTCGTCCATCTCCATCCGTGTACTTTTGTTTATAACCAGACTGAGCCACAAACTAAGCCTTACCCACTAGACATGTGGAAGTACGGTAGTGCTTTGCAACAAAGGCCCGAAGACCGGTCCTTATGTGGCCGAGGTGCTACTATCAAAACCATGCACCCCGAGCCCAGCCTAAAACCATTTTGAGGGTTTTGAATAGAGGGGGAGGTGTGCATCCAATTCCACAATAATCCAACCATTCCATAGTGTCCAAGTGATATGAATATTCCCAAAGTCTAGAGTTATAAAACCACCTAATGTTGCCTAATTAATCAGTGAAGCATCTACCTAAATTCATACTAGTGGAACCATGAATAGAGTACCCACTAGTTGGGTTTTATTTATTCTAGGGTGAACAAGGTAATAATAACAATAGCAATAATAATGTCATAACAAAGGTAAATAGGCATGGCTAAATAAAACAGTGATAACGCGGGAATTTAAATAAAGCGATAATGCATTAATTTAAATCAAAATAATTTTATAAACTGGGATTCAATATGCTCAAGGATGATGTGACTTGCCTTGCTCAGAGAGAACGGCCTTCCGAACCTTCGGCGACGACCGCGAACCACGCTTCGGGAAACTCCAGAACGACAGAAGCTACGCGAAGCACACAAGCAAAGCTACAAGCCTATAAAGAAGCAATAACAATACATAAAAAGAAAGCACACGGTTCTTTAGGTTATAACAAACAATAGGAGACTTGAACGGGTCGATTCAGAGTTCGTATGACCAAGATATGATCATCCGAAGTTTAATGCTGTTATATGGAGATTTGCGGATTATTATAATTATGCTTTGCAACTATAAAACATGTGGAAGCGCTACCGCGGTAGACCGAGTACACAGAGACGGTCCACGGGTCGACGGAAGCGGACCCCGTGTGTCAACCGAGGCGAGTGGCCGACAAGCGGACTCCACTAGACACCACGCGGGCTGCACACGTGAAACCACGCAGCTACCGAGCGGGCACACTAACAAGGTCGCCACACGCACAAGCGAGCGACTACCGACACCGGTACACGGGTACCGGGGTCGACAACCGCACAACGTGCACGGGCGACACCGAAAGGACGAGGACGGGGGCAGCGAGAGGACAGACCCTTACCACCACGCGACGAGGCGTGGGAATGATGACGACGAACAGGCGCGGCGGAGACGGCTCGGGAACGACGGAGGCAAACGGCGAGGGAACGACTTCGGCGGCGATCCTTGGATGAAGGCGAGACGCAGCCGGCGCAACGCTTGACGACGCGGAGCCGAGGACGAAGACGACGACGGGGCTGCCGCGGCTCGCTTGACGGACGCGGACGACGGACGGGAACGGCTCGACGGAGGGACGAACGCCACGACGACCAGGAACGACGAGAGGACGACGATGACGACACCGGGGCCGGCGAGGAGGCGACGAGGGCAGCTGGCAGCGGCTGCACGGAGACGAGGACGGCGTGGAACACGCCGCTGTGATGACGATAACGGTGGCGGCGCAGCGAGACGACGAGCCGGGCGACCGACGGGACGTCGACGACGAGAACGAACGGAGACGACGACGATAGACCGCGGAGGGGTTTGGATGGAGGGGAAGCGATGCCGAGGACGACCTTGCCGCTGCGATGCCGGAGAAGACGACGACGCGGTCGACCGGGGAAATTCCGCCGAGGAGGATGGAGAGGCCGGCGCGGCACGACGGTGTTTCGGCGAAATACGGGCGACGCCGTGGCCTGGCCAGGGAAGAGGACGGCGTTCCGGTGCCGGGAGAGGTGGTGGCGACGTCGGCCGGCGCACGGGAGACGCGGCAGAGGCGGCCGGAGGAGGAACAGTGGCGGCAACGCCACTGTTGCCGGCGGGGGAGCGTCTCCGGCGATTTCCCCACTAATCGAAGGCGGCGCCGGGGAAGAGGATGCACCTGCGAGGCCGAGGGAGAAGACGGCGCGGCCGGACGGCGCTCGGGCGAGGAGGGAGAGGCGGCTGGAGGCCGGCCGGCGCCGGAGAGAGAGAAGGAGAAGGCGGGGAGAGGTGGTGCGGCCACGGGAAGACGCGGGAGGAGGCTAAAACGATAGAATGGAGGGAGGATGCTCCATTTTATAGGCGCGGGGAGGGAGCCGGCCACGGGAGGAGCGGGGAACGGCGGCGGAGTTTGTGGCCGGCGGCCATGGAAAGCGGCCGGTTAAGACGCGTCCGTTCCCGACGATTGGGGGCGCCATTCAAGGGGGAAATTGGGGGGAATTGAAGAGGAATCAATGGGGATTAAAACCCCCCACTTAATTTTGGAATCCATGGTTTGATTTGCACGGATTAGAGGGAGCAAGAACCTAGGGTTCAAGGGAGAGAGAGAGAAGCCGTGCGGGAGGAGGACGACGACCGGGCGGGTGGGACCCACCGGTCAGGCGCGCGGTCAGCGCGCGTGCGGCGCGTGTGAGGGGGGGGCGGCTCGGGTGGCTAGGTGGGGCGGCTTGGGCCGGGAGGCGGCCCAGGCGGGAAGGGAGGAAAAGGGAGGTGGGCCAAGGGTGAAGGGGAGGCCCAAGAGAAGGAGGGAGAGAAGGAGAGGGAGAGAAAGAGAGGGAGGAAGAGAGGACTTTGGCCGCGGGCCGAGAGAGAGAGGGAGGACTTTGGGCTAGACTTGGCCCAAAGGGAGGAGGGGGATTATTTTTAAGTTTTTCTTTTTAATAAACTTTGATAATTGTTTTTGTTGCTTAATAAATATTTCCGGTGCTCTAAAAATTCAAGTAAAATTTGAGGGCTCATTTTAGACCAAGGAGAATTTAACAAAAATTCTCTGGGCCACATTCGAATTTTTCTTGTACGTACTTTAGTGTTTGCAAATTTCTTTTCGAATTTTAATTAATTCTATTATTCCTTTTAGAGAATGATTTTTAATTCGGGATGAATTTATCAGGACGTGACATTGATGTACTCCTCCATAGCTTTACGATCTTCTCCTTCGAAGTCATCAAATGTAACCGGGATCATATTGGATGGCTCCACCTCCGTCTTGAATGGCGGCTTCGTCATGGCGAAGTCGAAGTTGAGTTGACGATGAACGGATCTCCTCCCCAGCGGAGTCGCCAAAAATCGTGTTGGCACCTTTTTGTGACAAGTTGACAAGCACGATCGCAGCACCTTAAGCCTTGCGGTGATCGTAGAGTCGCCAACCACCTCGATCTAGCAAAGAGCTAAACCTAGATGGGTTTTGATAACTAAACCGGCTAGCGGAGCCGATTTTTAGATAACTACCTGTCTCGTGGGCAAAACGGAAGGTTTTCAGGACAAACCTACAAAGAGGTGTCGCACTCTCGCAGCGGCGGCGGACGGTTTACGGCGCAAACCGACAAAGATGGACAAACTAAGAGAAAACTAAAAGCAATATGAAAAACGATTCGATTTGATTGATAGTAGATTAGTTTTTACAATGAACCGGCCATGTCCCTTATATAGGGGTTGGTCTTGCCCTCTACAGGCCCTCCTCCACGTCCAACTCGGGGTAGAAACTAAAGGAAACCCGAAACATGCCTTCCCGAGCAAGGAAACCTCGAGACCCGACGAAACAAAATCGGACTCGGTCCTGCCGGTCAGACCGGCCACGCACCGCCGGTCTGACCGGCCCTCAACCGGCGGTTTGACCGCCTGACACACGGCGGTCAGACCGGCCCACTCGGAGGAAACCGGTTGACTTCCAAATTTTGGCAATCTTTCCTATTCTAATCATAGGTGCCAAATTTGGGTGTAAACACTAGCCACATTTTTTTTCGTCTGGGTCGATGGCATCGGGCCCTTATGCGTCGTGACTCTGTGGCTGGCATCGACGCATCGATCATATTCCACTGAAAAATCGGATCGGAAGTCCTCCACTCATCCCCGCCAACGCGTTCCCGAGCGTCCTCCGATCCATTCCTGGCGGCGGCTGCGCGTGCATGCTCTTCGGCGTGCGTCTGATTGGGGCGGCGCGCAGCGCCCACTTCGGAGGCCACTTTGAAACATTCCAGCGCCGGCCGATCCCCCTCTGTGTGCGGCCAAGATGAGGAGCAGTAGCTGCAAGATTATACCAGAAGTCTTAATGAAGCTAGCTTGTCGAATTGGGTATAGTAAACTGTAGTTCCAGTTTAATAATTCGCAAACAAAAAAAAAACAGAGCTGTAATTCTCAAACAATCGCCGATCTTTGGGGATGTCTGATGAAGAGAGCAAATCACTGAATCCAGATAATTTGTATGCAAAAGGGTGTCCTGGATTAGAAAATACTACTAGAAACTATGCCCCATGGAGATAGTTCCTAAATCATGGTTTGATCTCAATTCATTTCTGTCATTGGGCTTGATCTTCACTGTTGAATTGTGAGTCCATACAGCAGAGTGTCTTCTTGAAGTGGTTCAAAACTTCGAATGGACTGGTTATAAGTAGTTCCCTCGCCAAGTAAAATTTTAAAGTACCTAATTGCTATCATTTCAGTGCCAGCTGAAAGTTGTTAATTAAACCTGTGTTGATGGCATTACTGTTAGTGACTGCATTTCTTTGGTTGGGCTAGAAATTAATCCTGAATTATTACTGTTGCCTTGTCATAACCTGATTTTCGTTTTTGGATTTATAAATTATTTAATAAATTATTAATAGAATTTATATTAAATGTTCATTAATTTACAAGTGATGTTAAATGTGGGAAATAAAATTTCCTAAATTTAAAGCATGGATGGATTTAATTTTTATTAAATTCTCCATGATTAATTATACTCTCTGAAATGTTCTCGGATTTTTCAGAGCTCAATCCGTAATTTTAATAATACAAAGAACACAGTAATTAGTTAATCAATTAATGATCTAATTATAATTATGTTAAGTGCTTTTCTTGTTTAAAAATCCTTAAATTATAAATTGTTGTCTAAAATGAATTATTAGAAATGATCTTAAAAGCCTAAAAGAGAAGATCTAATTTTAATTTGTTAAATCTCAATATAAAAGTGGGCTAGATAAAATTTTGTTAAATACTTCTCTTGTTTCTATAGTTCCTAGATTTTTCTAGGATTTATTTGAGCCAAGGAAGTATTTTTAATCAATGGAATATCATTTCATGAATAATTTAAATAGAAAAAGGTTTTAAAATCTCCCTTTTGGCTTTGGGCCGAAAGTCGGCCCAAGTCTCTCTCTCTCCTCTCGGCCTGCGCGTGCTCGGCCCGTTCGGCCCAGTCCGCCGCGCCCTCCCTCCTCTCTCTCAGCTGTCAGGTCGTCTTCCTCCTCCAGCCACCAACCGCCGCCTGTAGCGCCGCAAGCCGCAGCCGATCTCCTTCCAAATCTGGCCGCCTCCTTCCTTCTCCGGCCAAATCAATTGAGGAAAAATAATCTCCTCGATCTCCTCTTCCTTTTCCCTTTAGGAAACCCGAGCTAATTCGTTTGGAAATCGTCGGAATCAATGCCGATTTGGTTAGCTTCTCTTTCCAAAACCCTAAAACCTTCCATCTCGCCGCCGGTCGCCGTGGGCCTCTGTCACCGCCTCCTAGCCCCTACAAAAGGATCCCCGGGACCTCCTCTATCCGCCGCCACCTTCGCCTTAGCCCGCCGTCGCTTGTAGCGCCGCCTCCACGTTAGCTCGTGCGCCGTTGCCGTCGCCGTGAGTCCGGCCGTGCTGCGCCGCTGCTCCAGTCGCCGCCGTCACTCGGGAAGGCCGTCGCCAGGTTCGCAAGGTCGCCGCCGTCCTTGTCCCGTCCTCCGTTTCTGCCGCAGATCGTCGGAGCGCCGCCGACTCCGTCGCCCCGAAGTTCTCCACCGCCGCCGTCGGTCCAGCCGCGCCGCGCCGCCGTTGCAGCTGCCGCCATCGGTCGTCGTCGCCACCATCGGGCTCGCGAGGAGGAGCAGCACCTCATCCACCCCTCCGTTGCCGCCGTTTCCCACCGGAGCACCGCCGTCACCGGCGACCCGAAGACCGCCGCCGCCTCAACCTCGCCGCCGTCGTCATCCGTCGTCGTTTGCCATCGTCCAAGTGCTCGGTGAGTTCGCCGAGCCGAGCTCTTCGCGTTGGTGCCCTCCGTTTGCGCCGCCGCACCGTCGTTCGCCAGCGAGCACGAGGTGCCGAGCCGCCGCCGGCGATGACGTCATCGTCGACGTCAGCGCCTTGTCAGCCATAGACCCCTGGTGGTTTAGATCGATCTCGGCCGTCCGTTTTGTTTAGATTAGATTTTGGCCGTTGGTTTCGTAGACCGCCTCTGTGCACCCGGTCTACCGTGGACCGTCTTTGATGACGCAATAAATCCCTTTTTCCTTTCAAAAATAATTCTTTATTGCGTCATAATTCAATAAAAATCCATATAAATGCTTTAATCCAGTTTAATCTTTAAAAATTCATAACTAATTCATTGTAACTCGGTTTAATGTGGTTCAAGTTGCAAAAGTTGTATAAAATAAAGATCTATATATTAAAATTATCCATAAATTGAATTAAATTTACTTAATTCTTTTTAAATGGGCTTTAATTAGATTAAATCTTGTAAAATTCGTAATTAATTCATATGAAGTCAGAATGAGGCCGTTCAAGTCTCATAATTCATCTAAAATTATGATCTACATGTTTGTTTACTTTATATGTATTGTTTATTTGGAGTTTCTTAGTCTTTTTCTTTGTTTTGCGTGTTAGCTTGTCGTTTCCGTCGTTTCAAAGGTTCGTGAGTGAGTCGATGTGATCAAGAAGATTAATTGAAGACCCGTTATTGCAAGGCAAGTCACACAGATCCCAAACACAATTCCTTTGAGCATGTTGATCCTATATTTAAATTCTCTATTTATTTTAACTGTGCATTTATTTTTGAATGTCATCGGGTGGTTTGAACCTATTCCTTTGTTAAGGCCAGTTTGCATTGATTACCCTATTTCTTGATTACCTTGGGTTATTATAATTTGACTAGTTGAGCTTTATATATTGGTTCAACTAGATGTTAGACATAATTGCTTAGCCATGCTTAGAAATATTAGCACACAATTGGGATAACTAATGTTTCACTATTACTTAATGATGGATATTTAATGATAGCTCACGGTGGTTAATTGTGATTGGTTAATTAATTAATTTGCCAACTAAAATTTGATAATTGTGGGTTGTGAGCACATGTTTTTGATGGTCGTGCTCATGACAATTAAGGACCGGTTCACGAGTTTCGGTTGTGAAACATTAACCGTGCCAACCACAAGCCAGAATGGGCAACGGCTGGACACTTTGTATAGCAAGGCTCATTGCGGAGTGCCAGACTGAGAAGTGGCGGAGATAAGCCCACGGGGGTTGCTGGGGAGTCCATGCCTCTGGTTTTTGAGGGGGTGACTACGATCCAGGAACGGTGCACTGCTTTGAGTTGACCTATGCGAGGGGTCTTGTCACAACTACACAAATGGTGATATGTTCAGCATGGGCACATGATGATATGGTGACATATTGTGGAGTTGTGTCTTGTGGGTACAGTGGTACACCTCTGGCCAGAGTAAAACTATTCGAATAGCCGTGCCCATGGTTATGGGCGGGTCGAACAATGTCTTTCGTGATTAGTCTCACACTACTTATTAATAATAATGTGGTAATTGATGTTAATTAATTTAGCTCCTAGTTTGGAATGGTACATTCCTGGTTTGGAGATAGATCTGTACAGCCGGGTATGGTTGTTCAGGATGGTTGGGCCTGTGCAGCATGGGTGTGCTGTTCAGTGTTGATTAATATTGATGATTAATTACTCTACTGTTTTACAATTATCAAATGTTTGCTAAATGCTGCTTTTGCAAATGAGTCCTATATTATGCCATCCTTTGGTATCCTTGTTCACTTGCATATTTGCTGTGTGGCTTGCGGAGTATTCCATGTACTCACCTTGCAATAATCAATCAAACCTCAGTTGAAGTCAAGTTGCGAAGGAGAAGACGTTTGGCTTATACCCCAGTTGAGCTGTCTGTGGGAGTGGAGCCGGAGCTTCGCTAGACCATAATTCCGCTGCTATTTTTCTTTTCTTTTGTAAGTATTTACGTTATTATTATGATGAATCTGTATATTAAATTGTCAGTTTGTGTATCTCGGCTGATTCCTAGACGAGAATTTAATG
Source organism: Oryza sativa Japonica Group (assembly GCF_034140825.1). Taxonomy (NCBI): domain Eukaryota; kingdom Viridiplantae; phylum Streptophyta; class Magnoliopsida; order Poales; family Poaceae; genus Oryza; species Oryza sativa. Next base: position 18,142,432 of record NC_089038.1, on the reverse strand, counting down.
CATAAATAAGTTTGGAAATTACTAGTGAATTTTCGGGCATGACATGCCTTCATCATTTTTTCCAGCACTTATGATCTGAACCATGCACCTATTTCCGTTTCTCATGGGAGGATTTTGGTGCAAGCGGTATACAAGGTACTGCATTTAGTACATAAGAAGAACCCAATTGTCCTGTACTGAAAAAGCTTGAAGGGCCTGTGCTAGTCCTTGGCTCAAGAATTGTGGAAATGGACTCTGACGAAGAGTACGATGACAGAGTAACTGCTATATGAGGCCCTGTTTAGTTCAAAAAACTTTTCGCGAAAACATCACATCAAATCTTTAAACACATGCATAGAGCATTAAATATAGACAAAAAGAAAAACTAATTGTACAGTTTGCATGTAAATCGCAAGACGAATCTTTTGAGCCTAATTAGTCCATGATTAATCATAAGTGCTACAGTAACTCACATGTGCTAATGACGTCTTAATTAGGCTTAAAAGAATCGTCTCGCGCTTTCCAGGCGAGTTATGAAATTAGTTTTTTCATTTGTATCCGAAAACCTCTTCCGTAATTCGGTCGAACGTCTTATGTGACACCTAAAAATTTTCATTTCACCAACTAAACAGGCCCTGAGAACCACCTGGTCCATTTGACTTTGCTTTCAATTCAAGAGTGTCAACCTACCTTTTGTGGCTATGCTTATTGTGCAAAATACAAGTATAAATTTCCCTTCTTTTCTTAACCTATTAGCTACTAGACATGGAACATTGTTCACTGGCACTGTTGTATTTAGACAAAACTAGCAGTTGAACATGCTCACCAGGATGCCCTCTCCTCTGCAAGAAGGCGCGCGCAAGGAGCGGAGGAGATGAGACGGGAGTAGAACGAGCACGCGCGACACAGAATTTTTGGTGTGACGGCGCCTGGGAGTAGAGATGGGGAATTTTTGGATTGCTAGGAAGTATATATATACGAGTAAAGATATCACTTTTTTGGTAAATTTAATGCATACCACTTTAAAAGGCCCATTAACCACTGTAAAAAAAAGACCCAATAGAAAATCCACTACTATTATAAAAAGTTGAAACTATATACTAGGTGCTATTTACAATTTTCTAAATTATAACTATGCCATTATATATGTCCCGGCTAGCGGCTATCCTTGAATCATTTTTTCATACGGTATTTTCGTATGACCATATTGCCCAAATCGATCATATTGATTTGATTTGATACATGTGCCCTCCGTCCCTGAAGATAGTTGTCAAAATTTGAGATAGATCATAGGTGGTTGGTAGGGGAGGGAAGGGACCAAAGCGACGACGGTGGTGAGGTCAATCCCTAGTCTAGGGGCATATGTGCCACGCTCACCACAAGTGCGCGAGCGAGGCCAGTATCTATTGCAACGGGACTCCACCTAGTCAACAATGATAGCTTGCAACTTGGGAACATCGAGAGACGACTACACGGTAGTAGTTCCCTATGCTCTGGTCGCCACCGCACATGCTTGTTGTCTTCGCCGGCGGCCACTAGAGCGTAGGCACTATCACCGTGCAACCATCTCTTAGCATCCACAAGCTGCAAACTATCATTGTCAATTAGGTGGGATCTTATCTATAGCCTTGACGACCTAGCCTGGCAACCCGATTGCCATGGACACATGGACCGGAATAGAAGAGAGAACGGTTAACTGTTGACTTTTTCGTGGCCAACATAAGATCACCTAACAATTTACGGTGTGATCAACAGACTCACCAAAATCGGTAGATCAAGACCAGCCAACTAAACCAATTTTGAGATTAATTCACTCACGTAGAATTGCACTACTAATTTACGAGCAAATTAGCACAGAAGATAAATATCATACGCCACTCGATGGCAGCATCCTGCCTTGCACCCTTAATTTCGTCCCAAAGCAAGGAGCTTCTGTTATGGCCTGATTCTCTGCTTCCTCTGCTCCTCAAGGACAAATTTGAGGTTGAAGGCAGGGCCTCCTTCGTTCAAGGAGATGATGCAACATCCATTGCCGTCACACCTCTCCGTAGCGGCCTGCCGGTGATGCCTGTGTACGGGCATGTACAACGGCATGGACGCCATGATTCTGTTAGTCTCACGGTCGACGAGGTACGCATCGAGGTCACAACCGATGATTTTGCAGTATGGAAAGCCCACCGAAAGTTCCAAGAATTTCTGTCGGTCTTCTATGATACTTACTACGTTGTAAGTATTAAGGTTGTCGTCGAATCTCACTGGAATGGAAAGGGAAATGACCAAGACAATAGTTGATAGTTCATTGGAGTAATACGGGTTACTGTCGATGACCCTTGTGGCGCCATCGTTCAGGAAAAGACTCGGGGGAAGGCAGGGCCGGTCCTGACATTTGGTTTGCTGCAGGTGAACTTGAACTTAAGGAATTAAGGCTATTTTTTTATCTCTAATATATGTATTATGCAAAGCACATATACTATATAGTGACACAAATAAATATTTCTAACATCATAAATAATAAATTAAGCAGTTTGCAAGTTACAATTTATACTCGATAAATAATATCGATAGTATAATTGATAACTAAAGAACACCATAAATAAAGTAGTTTGAATACCTTAATAGTAGACCACAAATATCACATGTCCCTTATAAAAAAGATCTTATTCGCTCATTTGTACCCTTTTGCAAAAAAAGCTTATTCCCTTTTTCGAATCGATTAATTGATCTTCTCATCTTCTTCTATTTCTTTTCTGAACACCCGACAAATATTTTTTAGGTAACATTAATTGTAACACCTGAAATAGTAAAATTACAAAATAAACTATACAACAATAACCATGAAAATAATAGCCTAACTAACCTAATTTTTGAGTGGAAAAATCATGCAAGCAAGAAAATCATAAGTCCATAAGTAATAAGTTGCTAACCTAATTTCTAAGAAGAATTGAAGAAATAACACAAGAACAAAAAGTCTGCAACCCAATTTGCCGAGAGCTTAGGACTACAGGAGGGGGAGAGGCGTGTGGCGTCGAACGTCGGTGAATCAGAGGCGGGCCTGGTGTGCCAGTGGCCAGCCAGCCAGGCGACCAGCAATATGGGCTGTGCCGTTTGCGTGGAGAGGAGACGCGCTGCACGGTCGATCGCGAAGAGAAAAGCAGAAAACAATGAGGCGTTGCATGCTCGCGGCCTTGTGCCTCCCTCCCTCCCTCCTGGCTTGTGCCCTATGGGAAGGATTAGCACAAATATACCTGTCGCACAGAACGAGGACACAAGCACACTAAGAAATCACTATACGGAGGTGTGGGACCGCCAGCTGGAGCATTCCCGCAGCACAGGTGTGTGACATCACCATGGTCCCGTAGGCCGAAAGTGCGACACCACGACGATCCCACGGCTCGGAAGCGCGGCAACATGATGGCTAGCTAGAACGTGTGGCACCGATACGCCCGCAGCTAGCAAACACGACACCGTGTTGGTCCCACAACTAGGAAACGCGGCACCGCGGGCCGACCGAGCAGTGGGATTGACGCAGTGCTGCGCTCCCACGCCGCAGGGTTGCATCGTCCGTTTGTCCCATGTTTTTGCATCTCACCAAACACACGATCCCACGAAACGTGTATATTTTCCACAATTCTTCTAAAACCATGTATATTGTTGCAAAATGGTTATAAATAATGGATATTATCAATTTTTTTTCAAAAACTATAGCCCTTGAAGTCAGCGGCAGAGACGGTGTGGGGGCTGGGGGGTCTTTAGACCTCCCCTACCCCCTAATGGACCATTAGGGCCCTTATAATACCCTCTAAAATTCTAATCTATATATTTATACTTTCTATTTGAAATATAGACAATTTATATGAGACATGTTTTAATTTTTATTGATCACTTTGGTTTAGCCCCACTATAATTTTATTCTGGCTCGGCTATTGCTCCAAGTTGATTGGTTTAAAGAACTTGTGGCGTTGGCGCTCTGTTTAGTAGTAGCTCTCACGCAGAGGTCTCCGATACTATATTCCACAAATCGTCCACAAACCTCGCAATCGCATTGATCACTGACTAGCTTGACTTAAAAAAGTGACCTGCAGACGTCATGACCATGGAAACTCCCACCGGCTATTAACATCGGGAACATGATCAGGTCGTCGATCAGGACATGGAGAAAACGATAAGCAGTTTACTGATTCTTATAACTAAAGAGTGAACTGATGTTTGGCCACATTTCATTATCAATGTTTTATTTTAGCCACCTTAAACTAATTATTTCGTTTTAGGCCAGATAATCTTGTCAAGTTTAGAGCCACGGATTACATATGTGCATATAGATAAACAGACAGGATATATGGAAAATTAATTATTAGTTGCTAGTTTGTATAAAAAAATATCGATCAGTATATGTTTTGTTCAAAATTAATATTAAATAACTCAATTTTTATAGTGACCATGGAAATTTGTTATGTTAATTAATTGATCTAATTAACTGAGCAGCACACTTATGATAAAACAAATCATTCGGTCGACATATATGATCCATTATGTCTATCAAAATAAAAAATCAGCTGTATCTCTTCAATAGGGCCCATAGAACATACATAATACATCAAAATAAGAATTCAATACCTTTATATATTGCATATCGATGCGGGCATGCAACAACATAGATGAACCCTTTTCCACGTACTAACAGGAAACCCTCTCCAACCAAGGATATCGATCATCAAGCCTGAAGAAAGCAAGCTTTTTTTTTTCACCTGGATGCTGTCGCGTGTGATTATTCTGCTTAATCAATCTATTAATATTTAACATGATCAGGCATTAGTCGTAACTACAGACACATCTAAAAAACACATCTGCTTATTTTCTCCGATCCGCAGCCTGTACCTAAAGGATTCGACGATAGCATGAGAAATCAATCCTGATTAAGAAAAAATCTACATATATGCACTAAAATACCAAATAGTCATTGATCTGGATGAAGGCAAACCTGGAGCATCTCAAATCGCTTTCTTGAGTTCCATCTTTTTTTTTTTTTTTTGCCTCATCTCACAGATAGATCTCCTGTTACTATGTACTCACCAATTAGATGGGCCTTACCGTGGCCCACTGTATTAACTAATTAAGCTCAGATATATTTTACGATTTACTGTTATTATAGCACGATCTATTTAATAAATTAGATTTTTCTAATTAAGTGAGAGCTTATAGGAGCGTCCAATCAGTATAGGTATACAGATATAGAAAGATAAATAGATAGATTGATAGACAGATAGATAGATAGATATATGGCCTGTTTCGGGGGAGCTTCTAGCTACTGCAGCTTCTCTCAGAATCTTCAGCTTCTCAAATAGTCCAGATTGTCCCCTAGATTCTGAGAATTTGGAGCTGTAGAATCGAGAAAATGAACTAGAACTCAGAAGCTAGAAAACCCAGCTTCTCTAGCTAGATTCTCAGAAGCTGGCTACCAAACAACAGATTCTCAGAATCTGAACCTCTCCCCTACACAGGGCCATAGATAGATAGATTGATGTTGCTTGTTCCATCCATTTCCTATCTCTGCGCTCGCTGTATTACACCTTCCAGTCTTTTGTATGCTAGGGAACTGGAATTATCACCTTCTATTTCACGTTACTATAATATGTTTTAATAGAGTAAAATGCATGGAGGGTCACTTAATTTTCTTAGGTGAATTTCTTAGGTGAATTATGCAGGTCACTCTACTTTCAAAATGAACATATAGATCACTAATGTAAATTAAGCGAGTAATTTGCTAATTTAACTATTCACATGAGCATACCTTGTACAGATAGCATACCACCTATGATTGAAAAAAAAATTGCTTTCGGACATATGAAGAAAACATGTGTATTTTCTTTCTTACAGCCTAGAACTTCGAAATAAAAGAAATTAGGGAAACCAAATCATTTCACTTGGGCATGTTTTGATGAGATCTTGTAGTTTTAAGTCATTTCTCTCATTTGCCATCAAACCTGGTGACGCCTCCTACGGCGACAAGCTTTCAATATAAATAGCAATGGAGGCGAAATCCTAGCCGGCATCGATAAGAAGCTTAAACAACGGCGGAGGCTAAATCCTACTCCATTCATCCAAAATATTAAGCGCTTTTGTCCGGATATCGTTGTATTAGGATGTGTCACATCCAACAAAAAAAAACTTATATTTGGGAACGGAAGGAGTAGGAGACAACGGTTGCGGATGCCCAGACAAATTTTCGATGGATTAGGAAACGTCCGAGCGAATTAAGCTGATCATAGGACCCCCACGGAGAAATAAATTAAGTGCCAAATTTACCCCAAATATATCTTAGTAATTTACTAATCTATCCTCAAGAAAAAAATGTTTAGATTAGTTACTGATTAGTATAATACTACAGTAGAGAGCAGCGGAGCGTCTCTAAATAAATAGTTCCCTTTCACTTGCAAGTCAAGTCTCCCCTCCAGGAAAAGAAAAACAAAACAAAGAAAAACTGGCAGGCCAAGTCGTTGCTCCGCGACATCCTCCGGTTAGAATGATTGATGTTGCGTCTTCCGTCCCTTTCCTGTCTCTGTTTTGGCTTTATTACACCTTCCAGTCGTTCATATGCTAGGGAAACTGGAATTATCGCCTTCTATTTCACGTTACTACGATGTGTTTTAATATAAAGTAAAATGCATGAAAGGTCACTTAATTTGCTTAGGTGTATCATGTAGGTCACTCCACTTTTAAAATGTACATCTAGATCACTAATGTGAATTAAGCGAGTCATTTGTCTATTTAACTATCCACACAAGCATACCTGGTATACATAGCATACCACCTATGATTGAAAAAAAAAATGATTTCGGATATATGCAGAAAACGGCATGTGTATTTTTTTCGATTCTCACAGCCCTAGCATTTCAAAATACATGAAATTAGGGAAACCAAATAATTTAACTTGTGCTTAATTTTCGATGAGTTCTAGTTCTCAGTCCTTTCTCTCGCTTGTCATCAAACCTGGCGACGGCGCTGCAGCGACAAGCTATGAATATAAATAGCAATAGACATGAAATCCTAGGTGGCAGCGATGATAAGCTTTTACAGCTATGGAGGCTAAATCCTTACTCCATCCGTCCATCATATTGAGGGCTTTTGTCCGGATGTGACACATTACAGTACAACGAATCTGGATAGATTCTCCACCCAGATCGTTGTATTAGGATGTGCCACATCCAACCAAATAACCTTATATTTATAGATGGAGGGAGTAAGAGACAACGGTTGCGGATGCCCAGACAATTTTTTCAATCCTATGTGACACTATTTCTACAAGGTGTGCTCACATTGATAGTTATATGGCTAAATGACTTGCTTAACTCATATTAGTGAGTCAAATGTGCATGTTGAAAGTAGACTAACATATATGACACATCTAGAAAAGTTGAATGGCTCTATATGTATTTTACTCTTTAATATATATTTGGAGGAACGCCAGCCAGCGTCGCCAGGTACGGAACTAGCTTAGGTTCTGATGGAGTGTCGCTTTCCTGCGTCCTGCATATGTTGAAATTTGAGATATAAGCTCATGGTTATAATGTATTCACAAGTTTGTGACTCTTTGTCGGCGCGTCAATGAGTCAAGGCTGTGTAAACCAACAAGTTCCTTAATTTGCATATATTCCTACGTATGTTACAAGCATGTAGTATGTAGGCTCTCTATGTTTTTCTCTCAGTTATGAAAAACGAACTCTTTGGACGTAGAGATCGGGTTATAATCTATTTTCTTAACGAAAATGGAAAACGGGGTTGCATGAAAAGCTAACGCACGCGTGCTCATTGGTGGCAAGCGTTTCCGATAGTTTAGCCTAATTAACTAAGTGATCTATTATATACTAAAAGTCAATTAAACTTCCTAGAAACACTCCCAAAGCGCCACGTGGTATTCTACAAACGCTCCTACGCCGCCATGTGCACTGGTGGAGAAACCATCTTTCGTCGGTCGGCCGAATTCCACAATAGTCCCGGTTGCAATAAAAACCGGGGCTAAAGATGATCTTTAGGCCCGGTTAAAAAGGGTAACGGGCATATTTGATCTTTAGTCCCGGTTGGTAATAAATCATCTTTAGTCCCGGTTCAAATGCTGTCAGGGCTTGGCAGGCCCCCCGGGATCTTTAGTCCCGGTTGGTAAGATCGTAACTTTAGTCCCGGTTGATGTGGGATCTTTAGCCCCAGTTCATAACACCAACCAGGACTAAAGTCCCACCCCTATATATATGTCTTCTTCCTCCTCCAGCTGCCCGAGCAAGCTTCAAAATTTCTTCAAAAAAGAAGGGAGGTCATGCCAAAATTTCTAGTGAATTTATTTTGGTGATTATATACAAATCGGAGGTGCTAAAAGGTTAGCAACTTCATCCTCCAATGTTTTTTTTGTCATATTACATTTGGAGCTATGTTTTGCACACTTTTATGTCTCCAAAATTTAGTTGTAAGTTGATGAGAGAGAAAATTTGTGTGGGGAAGAAAGAATATATAGAAATTTAGTTTATTTGCTAAAGAAGGTTTTATAAAATAGTTGAGAAGGAAAATATAGTGAAAGTTAATCTTAAATAATAGAAAAAAACTAAAATAAAAATTAAAAGAAGTACAACACATTAATATTAGTTTAAAACTTTAGAAATAGTAAATAAGAATTATTTGGGGTAATATTTATAATTTTTGTATGAATAATGATATGTCATTATTGTATGACTGTTGAAAGAGTTTGTAATTATTTTATAATTATTGTATGACTGTCATTATTGTAAGAATAATTATTTGTGTACGATTTTTTTCATGTCATGTAGATGGATCGGCAATGGATATACGCTGACCGGTGGTCCAAAGAGTTTATTGACGGCGTGCATTATTTTTTGAGAGTGGCCGAAGCTAACAGGCATAAGGGTTTTATTTGTTGTCCATGCAATAAGTGTAAGAATCAGAAGGAGTATTCTGCATCCAGGACTATTCATTTCCACTTATTTGAGTCAGGGTTCATGCCAAGCTATAATTGTTGGACATCCCACGGAGAGCAAGGTGTTGAAATGGAAGAAGATGAAGTGGAAGACGACAATATTCCGGACTTTGCTCAGTACGTTGGATTTGAAGGAAATCAAACGGGCGAGGAGGAAAGGGATGCTGATGGTAACGACGTTGCAGATGATCTTGGTCAGATGTTGCAGGACGCCAAGGAGGACTACGAAAGTGAAAAGGGGCCCATAAATTGGACAAGATGTTAGAGGACCACAGAACGTCGTTGTACCCAGGTTGCGAGCAGGGGCACAAAAAGTTGGATACCACTCTGGAGTTCTTGCAATGGAAGGGAAAAATGGTGTTAGTGACAAGGCATTTGGCGATTTATTGAAACTCGTCAAGAACATTCTTCCGGATGGAAACAAATTGCCCGAGACAATGTACGAGGCTAAGAAGATAGTCTGCCCTCTAGGATTGGAAGTTCAGAAGATTCACGCATGTCCGAATGATTGTATCCTATATCGCGGTGAGGAGTACGAGAACCTATAAGCATGCCCTGTTTGCAAAGCACTACGATACAAGATTAGACGAGACGATCTAGGAGAAGTTAACGGGCAGCTAACAAAGAAGAGAATTCCTGCTAAGGTGATGTGGTATTTCCCGCCAGCTACTAGAGTATAGCTACTTTCGCTACCTTGACTCTTCTTGTTATTATCCAGACCCATCAAGTCATTCAAAAGCATGAAGACATTGACCATCTGGAGCGAAGGACAATTGGCGAGACCACTAAAAAACGGATACTTTACCGAAAAGCCTTTGCTACCACGGCTAAGGCGTTTGTTCAGGAACAAGGAGAATGCTAGAATGATGCGATGGCACGCTGAAGAGCGTCAACAGGACGGGATGCTGAGACACCCCGCCAATGGTTCGCAGTGGCGAAACATCGACAGAAAATTTGAAGACTTTGTAAAGGACGCACGAAACATACAGTTTGGTTAAGTACGGATGGCATGAATCCTTTTGGAGATATGAGCAGCTGCCATAGCACTTGGCCCGTTACGATGTGTATCTACAACCTCCCCCCTGGCTATGCATGAAGAGGAAGTACATAATGATGCCGATTATTATTCAAGGCCCCAAGTAACCTGGTAACGACATCGATGTGCACCTAAGACCACTGGTCGAAGATCTTAAACTGTTGTGGGAAAAGGAAGGTGTCCCCATGTTGGACGAGGACAAACAGGAGGAGTTTAACCTACGAGCGCTGGTGTTCGTAACCATCAACGATTGGCCTGCACTTAGCAACCTTTCCGGTCAGTCCAACAAGGGGTACAAGGCTTGCACTCACGTATGGATGAAACAGAAAGTACGTATCTTAAGCACTATAGGAAGGTTGTGTACATGGGTCATCGTCGATTCCTTGCTGCAAACCACCCGGTACGGAAGAAAGGCAAGCATTTTGAACATAAGGCGGACCACTGTACGAAGCCTAAACATCGCAGCGGGAAAACAGTGTTTGCTATGGTTAAAGATCTTAAAATAGTGTTCGGAAAGGGGCCTGGAAGCCAGCCTATAGAGAACGAAGATGGTCACGCGGCGATGTGGAAAAAGAACTCTATATTTTGGGAGTTACCTTATTGGGAATTCTTGGACATCCGCCACACAATCGACGTGATGCACCTCACTAAGAACCTTTGCGTAAACCTTCTTGGCTTCCTAGGTGTATATGGAAAGTCGAAAGATACATTGGAAGCACGTAATGATCTGAAGCATATGGAACAACGCGGCGACCTTCACCCGGAACCAAAGGAGAAAGAAAGCCATTACTTGAGTCTAGCCAGCTACACTCTTAGCAAGGTACCGTCTGGATACTCTACGAATATCAAGCGAATAATAAGCACGAAGGAGAAGAAGTTCACAAACTTAAAGTCTCATGACTGTCACGTGTTGATGACACAACTGCTACCAGTTGTAATAAGGGGTATCGTTCCAGACAATGTCCGGGCAACAATAACAAAGCTATGTGCATTCATGAACGCAATTTCGCAGAAAGTCATCGATCCGGATAGATTAGAAGCCCTTCAAAATGATGTGGTGCAATGTCTTGTCAGTTTTGAGTTGATATTTCCACCTTCATTTTTCAATATAATGACGCATCTGCTTTGTCACCTTGTCAAAGAGATCAGTATTCTCGGGCCTGTGTATCTACACAACATGTTTTCTTTCAAGAGGTACATGGGCGTTCTGAAGAAGTATGTTCGTAACCGTGCTCGTCCAGAGGCAAGCATTGCCAAGGGGTATGGAACAGAGGAGGTCATCGAATTTTGTGTAGAATTTATTGAAGACCTTCGCCCAATCGGGGTACCTGAGTCACGCCATGAAGGGAGACTACAGGGAAAAGGAACTCTCGGAAGGAAAGCAATAATGACGGTAGACAACAATTAATTCCGTAAAGGCCATTTCACGGTTCTGCAAAAATCTTCATTGGTAGCTCCTTACATCGAGGAGCACTTGGCTCTAGTTCGCGCCAGAAACATCGGTAAGTCCGATGCATGGATTACACGGCATCACATTGATACTTTCCCCGCGTGGCTACGACAACATCTCATGGGTAACGAGACGATCAACCAACAACTGGCCTTCCTGGCGAGGAGACCATCTGGGTCGATCGCGACATTCTAGGGATATGAGATCAATGGTTACACATTCTACACGAGAGCCCAAGACATGAAGAGCACGAATCAAAACAGCGTTGTTCGTATCGATGCCATGGGACACGATGGAACAACTGGCAAATATTACGGTGCCATCGAGGACATATGGGAACTTGACTATGGTCCTCTCAATGTCCCTCTGTTCCAGTGCCAATGGGTTAGGTTGACTGGTGGAGGCGTAATGGTTGATGACAGTGGGATGACAACGGTTGACCTTAACAAGGTTGGATACTCGGACGAACCTTTTGTCCTTGCCAATGATGTAACGCAAGTCTTTTACATGAAGGACATGTCTAGCAAAGGAAAGAAGGGCAGAGGGCCTGATGAGCCGAAGCGTCACGTGGTTTTTCCAGGCAAAAGAAAAATCGTCGGAGTTGAGGACAAAACTGACGAGGATTACGATCAGTTGGATGGGCAACCCCCTTTCACGGTGACGATTGACCCTAGCATCCTCCTATCAAATGAAGACACGCCTTACTCACGTAGCGATCACAAGGAGGGAACAATAGTGAGGAGAAAGTACGTGCGGTCAACCGTCACCGCCGATGTATTGCCGTAATTATTGTGTACACGATATAAACTATTTTGGATGTATTGGTTATCTATATAAATCAATTGTTGTATGGCATATGTTAATTACGTACGATTATTAGAGGTTTTAACAATTTTAAATCATGTAATTGCTAGTTATATGCGATAATTAGAATTTTTAAAAGTTTTAAATCATGCATGTGGCATTTACATATGATACTTAGAGTTTTTAACAATTTTAAATCATGCATATGCTAGTTATATGCGATAATTAGGATTTTTAAAAGTTTTAAATCGTGCATGTGGCATTTACATATGTTAATTAGAGTTTTTAACAATTAATTTAATATAATTCATATGCTAATTATATATGATTATTCAAATTTTTATTAATTTTAAATCATGCATGTGGCATTTACATATGTTAATTAGAGTTTTTAACAATTAATTTAATATCATTCATATGCTAATTATATATGATTATTAGAATTTTTATTAATTTTAAATCATGCATGTCGTATGTATATACATATGTTAATTAGAGTTTTTAACAATTAATTTAATATCATTCATATGCTAATTATATATGATTATTAGAATTTTTATTAATTTTAAATCATATATTTGCTTATTACGTTTTATCCACTTAATTTACTACCGACAACAATAATTTTTCGAAGTAATTGTCATTAATTTTTCGACTTTAAATAATTTTAATGCATTATTTTCTATTTTAGAAACACATTTGTAATGGAAATTAATATTCAGTGCGCTTATCAGTAGTCCCGGTTCTTAACCCTAACCGGGTTTAAAAAGAATTTGGAAATAGCGGGAAAATATATTTAGTCCTTTACTCCCGGTTGTTCTCATCAACCGGGACTAAAGATCTAGTGGTATATATATTGCCGATGCGCGCCCTCGTCTTCTCCACCAACACTTAGAAGTTTTTTCCCCGATCGATCTCTCTCTCGGCTCCTTCGCCGCCACTGCCTAGGGCATCCCCGCGCCGACGCCGCTGTTGTATCTCGCCGTCGTCTCACGCGCGTTGTCGTCGCCGCCTTCGCCGCCGCCGCATCTCTGGGGTGAGAGCCGCCGCCGCCTCCCTTTCTCTCTCTCTCCCCAAACCGCTGCCGGCCGCCTCGTTGTCGCAGCCGCCGACGTCGTCGCGGCCGAACACGACTCCGCCGCGCCGACGATGCTGACCCTGACCTCGATGCGGCCGCCACCGGCGACGACGTCGCGCCGGCAGTGCCGATGAAGCCGCGCCACGATGCCGGGCCACGCCACGCCGCCGCCGCGGCACGCCACCGCCGCGCCGCCACGCCGCCGCCGCGCACCACTGCCGCCGCGTTGCGCGCTTCGCCACTGCCGCGCAACGCCGCTGCCGCGCCGCGCGCCACGCTGAGGCCGCGCCGCCATGCCGCTACCGCGCCAAGCCGCAGCCGCGCCGCCACGCGGCCGTTCCGCTGCCGCCACGTGAACGAACGAACGATCGTGAACAAGAACGAACGAACGTGAAGGAGCAAACGAACGTGAACGAGAACGTGAACGTGAACAAATGAACAAACGTGAACGAGAACGTGAACGAACGAAACGTACGTGAACGAGAGCGTGAACGAACTAGAACGAACGTGAACCATTCCGTGAACGTGAACGAACGTGAACTTAACATTGTATGTGAATATACTTAAACAAACGAACGTGCGTGAACGAAAAGTGAACTTAACAAGAACGCGAACATTACTTAACGTACGTTAACGTGAACGCACGTGAACGAACGAACGTAGGTGAATGAAATGTGAACTTAACGACAACGCGAACGTGAACGATCGTGAACGAAACGTGAACTTAACGAGAACACGAATGTGAAATACAATATATGTTACTTTGTGTTTATCCTAATACATCTTTTTGTACGCTGCAGAAAAGACGTTGTCGTCGTCGTCCCTCAAGCCGGAGTGGTAGCTAGCCCTCGAAGGAATTCGTGCAGGCAAGTGATGTAAATATATGATTGTTAGATTTTTAATGCAATTAAGACTATTAGATTTAATATACGTCACTTAGACTTAGCATTATAATTAGAGTTTTAATACAATATTATTTGAGTTTTAATATAAGATTATTATAGTTTTAATATAAGATTATTAGATTTGTAATTAGACTTAGCACATAAGATTGTGTAGGGTTCTAATATACGACAGTTAGACTTAGCATATATGACTATTTGAGTTTTAATATAAGATTATTAGAGTTCTAATACAAGATTATTTGAGTTTTAATATAAGATTATTAGATTTGTAATTAGACTTAGTATATAATTATTGTCTAGGGTCCTAATATACGACACTTAGACTTAGCATAGTTGACTATTACAGTTTTAATACAATATTATTTGAGTTTTAGGATAAGATTATTATAGTTTTAATATAAGATTATTAGATTTGTAATTAGACTTAGTATATAAGATTGTGTATGGTTCTAATATACGACAGTTAGACTTAGCATATATGACTATTTGAGTTTTAATATAAGATTATTAGAGTTCTAATACAAGATTATTTGAGTTTTAATATAAGATTATTAGATTTGTAATTAGACTTAGTATATAATTATTGTCTAGGGTCCTAATATACGACACTTAGACTTAGCATAGTTGACTATTACAGTTTTAATACAATATTATTTGAGTTTTAATATAAGATTATTATAGTTTTAATATAAGATTATTAGATTTGTAATTAGACTTAGCATATAAGATTGTGTATGGTTCTAATATACGACAGTTAGACTTAGCATATATGATTGTTAGCATATAAGATTGTTAAAGCAAAAATGACCTATAGACTTAGCAACTATTTTTTGTATGAACAGATGGCTGATCGCGATGAGGAACATATATTGTACGATACAATCGCAGAGGGAAGCAGCCAGTACTGGAACGAAGAAGAGGGGAACGAGGATCCAAACCAGTACTTGAACGAGGAAGGGAACGTGGAGAGGGATGCGGAGGGGAACCAGGAGGGGAACGTGGAGAGGGATGTGGAGGGGAACCAGGAGGAGGAGGCTAGTGGAAGTCAACCCTCCGCTAGACAGAAGAGGGCACGCGGGCAACGAGGTGCCGCGAAGAAGCTAGAGGGTCGGCACATCATAACGGAAGTCGACGAAGACGGCCGACCTAGTGCCCCGGCGGAAGCAGCCAAGAACTACGTACGACACAACAGTTAGGTTGTGCGGGATAACGTGCCTGTCAGTACGGTGTACTGGCGCAGAACAAGGGCACGCGGAGATCATGAGAGCTTTGTCCTAGATTCGGAGAAAGAGATGCTGTGGACCATAATGCTCGAGACATTCACCCTTCCCGTGGGTACAGAGGACAAAGTAAAAAGGTGGACTCTAAAGAAAATGGTAGAACAGTTTCAGAGCTTCAAGGGAGATCTGGACCAGAAATATATCCTGAAGGGGCAGACACCGAACTTCGACACATTCCCAAAGCTGAGGGATCACTGGGACGAGTTCGTTGCATATAAGACAGGTCAACAAGGGCTGGCGATGATGGAAAGAAACAAAGAAAATGCCGCCAAGAAGAAGTACCATCATCACTTGGGGTCAGGCGGCTATAGCGTCGCGATGCCGAAGTGGGAGGAGATAGAGGCAAGCTTGCTTGAGAGGGGTATCGAACCGGCCACCGCTAAATGGCCGGATCGATCGAAGTTCTGGTACTATGCTCACGGTGGAACGCTCAACCCAGTTGATGGCTCCCTGGTCTTCAGCGATCAGATACGCGAGGCTGCGCATCGACTAACGGACGCAGTGGAAACCTCTTCTCAGGGCACGTTCCGACCCGACAGAGAGAAGGACGAGCTGTCACTCGCCCTGAGACTCCAGAGCATCCAAGACGAACACGAGGGAAAGGGGTGATTCCTTGGAAGATTGGATTCAAGGATGACATCCACACGTACAGGAGTCGGATGAGGAGCAAGAGAGATACCGAGGCAAAGATTGTAGATCCTGAGTACAGGGTATCGAGCTACGAGCTCAGCATGCAAGAGGAGGTGGCAAGGAAGGTTGATGAACACATGGCCGCACATCGGTCCCATGATGCCCAGTCGACCATTCCTCCTGCAATGGTGAGCCCTTCAGGAAATCGTAGCAGCTGCGCCTCAACGGGGCAGGTAGGATCACAGAGCATGGATGCCATGCAAACCCAGGACGAAACCACCTGCCCCGTTGATGACATTACTCAGTGGACACCATGTGAGCTGCATATTCCCTTCAAGAACTTATCAATAAAGGTAAGCTCGTAGTTTATAGATTTTAGATTTGTCTATTCCGCAAGTTGCTGCTTATATATGTTGATTACTAGTAAATAACCTCTCACCACATGAAGGTGGCGTCGGGCATGGCCATCCCAACGGACCCTTCAGGTACTTACCACTGCAGGCCGATTCCAACAGGATACTCTAAGGTCGAAGTTGAGTTGGTCGAAGGCGCGTACAAGGACCTCGAGTTGGATTACCCTGGAGGAGACGGTGAGACGCATCTACAAGACACAAGCCACGCCATTATACTATGGTGCAAGCGGTACTTCATCCTCCCTGGGCGACAAACGGCATCTCGTGCACCATCTCCTCCGGCTCCGTCATCTCCTCCTCAAGCTCCTGCACCGTCTCCTCCTCATGCTCCAGCACCGTCTCCACCTCAGGCTCCTGCACCGACTCCTCCTTAGGCTCCTGCACCGACTCCTCCTCAGGCTCCTACACCGACTCCTCCGCAAGCTCCTCGTCCGGCACCTTCCAAGTCAAGGGCCCCCCAAGCTCCACCGCCTGCTCCCACAAGGGCAACGAAGAAGGCGAAAGTTGATGCCGCCAACAACAAGGAGCCACTGTACGATTGCACGCAAGAGGAGCTTGACGCTTACGTGGCAGCAGAAGTGAAGAGGCAATTGAAGCCTCGGAGTCCAGAAAAGAAGATTCCTATAGACCCGAGTGCCAAGAAGTTCTTCAGGAGTATGTCGGCACCAGTCAAGGAGGCCATAAAGCTAACGGACTATGAGCGAACACTTAAGAAAGCATATTATGGGAAGTCCAAAAAAGTCCCTCAACTTGGAGAGCAGCCAAACCAGGAGGTCGAGCCGTTAGTGACCGGGCAAGAAATTGGAATAAAAGAATTCATTTCTGACACCGGGCTAACTAGGGATCAGTTGATTAAAGGCGCACCAATCCCAAAGGCGGAAGTGAGACACCAGTACGAACTCGGTAAACCGCTTGTCAAGCCTGAGCAGCTGCAGTCCCTACCGACACAGATGTACAAATTCCATCAACGGTACATGGAGATGAGCGCCAGCGGTAGGGAGATTATCGGAGCGAGGATCAAGATCTCCGACTTCTTACAAGATGAAGATGTTCTCTGGATCAATTTCAAGGATATCTACGAACTATACCAGCTGGCGCCCTTGACGTATCTATTCTGAGCGCATAGATTTTGTACGTATCGTTGAGTTACATTTCTTACGTTCCTTTCATTAGCTCCTTGTACATATATGTACACCATATATAACAATTTCTTTATATCGTTGTAGAATGGAGATTCAAAGGGCCCGATGGCGGGGGGTTTACGATACTGGATTCATCGACCCTAGGAAAGTAAACTGTGAAATGATTGCCAAGTATCCGCAAGCCACAGAGGACAATCTCGTCCATCTCCTGAAGGAGCAGCATTTCAAAACGTTCATACTATTGCCGTATAATATAGAGTTAGTTTTTACTGTCTTCCGAAAAAATTTCGTTCCCGTACATATAGATGTACAGTTTTTCATATATCACCTCACAAATTGCAGATTCCACTGGGTCCTTTTACTCTTCGACTTGAAGGCCTGCAGAGTCAATGTCTATGACTTAATGGATAAAAAAGAGTCTACTTTTGACAAGGTTTTTGAACTTATAGACAGGTAATGTCATAAGTTCTAATGTTATTACGATTTTCGCTATTAATTGCTACTACAAATCATAGCTTTAAACTCCATGTAGGGCTTGGTATCGGTTCCATCATTTGGTCCGCGGCAATTGGAAAGAAAAACTTAGGCGGAGGTTCAAATTTCGTGTGAGTACATGCTCTACATTTATATTGAATCTCTAATTCAAATATTAGTGTATATTAATTAAATCTCTCGCCGTTTGTCATGTATATATATATATATATATATATATATATATAGTGTGCAAAGCAAGACCAGGGAACTAACTTGTACGGCTACTACGTATGCGAGTATTGCCACTGCCTTACAACCCAAATCTACACCATAAGAGAGCTCGATGTACGTACAAATAAATTCAAAATTTCATTGCGTACGTATCGATTTGTTGTTTACTAATTAATTTCATACATTTATAGGTTATTCACATGAGGGATAACCTCACACACAAGGAATTTATCGTGGCGGTTCAAGAACAACTCATGGGATTCATCAACGAACAAGTCCTTGATCCCGAGGGTGAATTCTACTACGACGGAAATACAGTTCATAAGTCGTTAGCTTCTGAGATAACGACTACTACGTCGAAGTCGTAGCTACCTAGGACATAATGAATTGTAATTAATACATGTCTATTTTTATATATATGTACACATTTACTTCAGTGTAAATATATATTTTTGTCATATATATTTACATATGCATTTGCATACATATATGTATAAATACATATATGTATATGTATATATATGTGTATATATGTACATGTATATATATATATATATATTATGCATATATATGTATTGAATCATACGGCATGTACGTACGTATAAGCCCACCTATAACAGATTTTGACCATTCTTTTTCTCAAGTACTTTTATTCACTATATATATATATAAAACACAATCGTGGATTAGTTTCCTTTTGAAGCACGGCATACTCATATGTTAACTCACCTCACGCATATATATTTTAACTCACCTCTTTAAACGTATTCCTGTAAGAGAAAAAAATAATACATAAACCCTGTGCCCAAAATAATATAATCCTAAGATTTATCCTTAAGATTGGATTTTATTTTACTAAGGGAGTATGTACTTACTACATATTACTATTCACTAGAAAAAAAAAACATAAGTACGATAAAAATCCTACCAATCCTTCACTCCTAATTCTCAAATTAATAATTAAAATATTTTTATTTTTGTATGTAATACATACAGTTAGACCAGCCTCTCCTCCGTAGCTCCTTTCGCTCATGTTTATATGATAGTTAACCAGGATTTATGAATTAAAAAAAATACTACATACCATTTAACTATATTTGAATAAAATGCTATCACATGGAACAATATTATAATCCTTTTATTATGTCTTTCGCATCCAAATAATCTTTTTAACTGGCAGCGGTACTATATTCATTTACTGACTCTGATCGCTAATCTTTTTAAAGAAATATATAAATATGTGAACTACATTTTTATTAAAAATGTTCACATGGAACATATTCTATCCCTTTTCATGTCATTCTCATTTAAATATTCTTAACAATTAGCATAAATAAATTTAACAACACAGATTATTCTATCATATATTATCCCATGAACATGTATAGGTGAGGAAGATCTATAATAATACAAGGAAAATAATATCAAGGCCCATGTAAAATCATATATTTGCAAAGAATTATTACTTGCGCAAATATTTTTCCATGTGGTTCTCACCACTAAAGCTATTAGATTTTCTGAAGTAGTGTCGAATGATCAACTCTGCTAAGTTTTAAAAGAGAAAATTATATTTGTACCACTAAAATTTAGTAGTACTGATTAATAACATAAAAACACCGTGCCTACTCTATACCACAAATCGATTCAAAACTTAAAAGAACTATTTTCATTACCTCTATTTTTTCTATGTTATTCCCTAAAGGGCGCAAAGTATGGAGGACAGGGCATGCTACGATATTGTAAATACTATGACAATATTGCTAAGGTGATGGTCCAGTGAGAGGTCACCGTTGTTAATAGAGCTCAGTTGGCTTATAGTTACTGATGCAATCCTTTATGAGTGTAATGACAATGAATGTTGAAATTGTGCCCCACACTGGTCTTAAGGGGTATGGCAACGTCGATGCGAAACCCATGGTTTAAGGCATAAGAGAAAAAAACCATGACGGCTATGTTATGCTTGATGCGTTAGAGGAACATTTATATATAATTTTAGTGATTTTATCATATTAATTGATAAAAGCGATATTTTTCAATATTTATACATAGATTAGTAGATGACATTAGTGTCATGGAGCAGGACGGACTCAGTAAGTATGTTGTTCGCATGTATGGAGGTTTTTTGGTGAACAGTATGTATTTTATGGCGTACATATATGGATATTAGGACAGAGAGGTTTCTATAAATACAAGAGATATTTTTAGGAGAGATTAGGAGAGAGCTTTCTATACATATAGGAGATTCTGCAGCATACGTGTACAGGAGATCAGGATTACATATCTACTCTCTCCATCCCAGAATATAAGCATTTTTAGACTTGGACACGGTTATTAAAAAAGTTGATAGGATTAAATGGGGGGGGTGTTGTGAATAGAGGAGAAGTAAAGGTAGGTAGGAAAATTGAATGGTGGAGAGTTATGATTGGTGGAGAAGTTGTTATATTTTGGAACAAATTCTATATGCTATAAGTTGTTATATTTTGGGACGGAGGGAGTAATAAGTAAGACATGGACACTGTGAAGTGAAGATGGATTCTTTATTATATTAATGATATATTAGGTTTATTTTTAAGTATAAATACGGTTCCATCTATTAAAAGAGCACATACCTTTAAGACAATGGTAATATGTAGTAGTGATAGATAGGTATATGTATAACCGGGATAAAGTAATTTTTGTTTGAATATCATTTGTCTATTTGACGGTATACATATTACTTTTATGATTATAATTAAAGTAATCTATGGTCTTTATAGCGAATATGGTAATATATGACTTCTTTTAACATTCTTGCCTGCGCAATTGCGCGGGCTTCCTTCCTAGTTAGTAGATAATGATGGTAATTATGATATGATTTCTTTTTTCCGGAAGATTTTTTCTATTAACCGATTGAAAACTTATTAGTTAGATTTGAAAACTTTTGAAGTCAAATTTTAAAAACTTTCAAAACTCAATTTGAAAATTTTCAACTCGAAATTTAAATGTGTAAGACAAATTTTAAAAACTTTCAACTCATATTTAAAAACTTTTAACTCAGATTTGAAAACTTTCAACTCGAGATTTGAAAACTTTCAAGTACAGATTTGAAAATTTTTAAGTTGAAATTTGAAAAAAATATGAAAACTTTCGACTCGGATTTAAAAACTTTCAACTTGAGATTTGAAAACTTTTGGCTCCGATTCAAAAACTTTCGACTCGAGATTTGAAAACTTTCAACTCACATTCGAAAACTTTCAACTCACATTCGAAAACTTTCAACTCGAGATTTGAATACTTTCAAATCAGATTTAAAAATTTTCAAGTTAAGATTTAAAAACTTTCAACTCAAAACATTTTGAAAAAAATAAGTGCTAAAGATTAAAAAAGTAATCAGAAAAAACGAAAAAAAACCAAAAAAAATCGTAAAAGAAAAAGGAAAAAACAAATCACAAAAAAAAAGAAAAAATGGGCTGATGGGCCGGGAGGCCCGGGAGCAGCTGGCGGGCGCGCTGGCGGTGCGCGTGTGCCAACTAGCAATCCCCTGATAAACTAATGATAAAAGAAGCCTACTTATATGGGATGAGATTGACCTACTTACAGCAACATTTCCCCTTTTAATCATTCTTCGTTTATATATGGAACTGTTATTTGTAGAGTTTGTACCAATCAACATGTATATGCAGTCATATTTGTAGTACTCTCTCCGTTTTAGGTTGTAAGATGTTCTGAGTCAAACTGTTTCAAGTTTGACTAAGTTTATAGAGAAAAATAGTAATATTTTCGACCGAAGATAAATCTATTATATAAATATATTTAATTATTAATTTAATAAAACTAATTTTGTAATGTAATTATTACTATAATTGTCTATAAACTTAGTCAAATTTAAAGCAGTTTGACTTTGATTAAAGTCAAAACATCGTATAACCTGAAACGGATGACGTAATTGATTGTGAAACTCGTGGATGGAGTTACCCGTCTACAACACATCATAAGTGTACACTGCTGGGGAACCCATCTTTAATCCCAGTTTGCAACCTCTTTTCTCCCGGGTTGCAAACAACACCCAAATCAATTTTTTTCCTTTTTTTCATTATTTTTTGCTGCTTGAATATTGATTTCCTAAATTGAGTTGCTCCCGACATCCCCAAATCAAATTGAGATTCTCATATGTCCACATCAAATTGATATCACAGATTAAATTCATACTAAATATCACAAAGTTCTGAAAAAAAAAATGATGCTGCCTGCAGGCCGCCACCTCTCCCTCATGTGCCGCCTCCCCTCCCACCACCACCTCGTGCACCGCTCGCCGACAAGATGGATGAATGTATGTATGTAGGGGTTTGGTTCACTGCTGTTGCTGCTGCATGTACGCGCCGGCAGCGAGAGGGAAGAGACAGTGGTGGAGAGTTGCTTTCTAGTCCCGGTTCGTAACTTACCTGTAGTCTTGGTTCAAACCGGGAACCGGGACTACTAATTCGGGACTAAAGATCGCTATCTTTAGTTCCGGGTGAAATAACCGGGAGTAAATGCTACCAACCGGGACTAAAGATCGATAAGGCAATCCTCGGGCAGTCCATTTTCTTTTTATTTTCTCTCAAATCAAGTTGGATGTATATACCCAAATCACACAATAAATCCCCAAATCCCCAAATCTGAGTGCCATGCATATACCTAAATCCCCAAATCAATGTAACATCGCAAATACAAATCCTAAATCTTACACAAATTACACACAAATGAAATGCATCACAGATCGATTATACATCTCAGATCTATGCAATGAATCACAAATTGTAATAGAAGAAATTATACATCTCTCACAAATAAAAAAAGGGGGAGAACCGGCGCGCTGCCGCACGCCTGCCGCTGCATGCCACGGTCGCCGCGCGCTGCCCCGCCGGCCGCCGCCGACGCGCGCCGCCGCGTCGCGCTCGGCCCCGCCGCCCACCGCCGCGCAGGTCGCTCGTGGCCCCGCCGCCCTCCGCCGCGCTGGTCGCGGCCCTGCCGCCCGCCGACGCTGGCCCTCAGATGTGAGGAGAGGGGAGGAGGAGGAGGAAGGGGAGGAGGGGGAGGAGAGGAGAGGAAGGAGCTAGATCTGATCTGAGAGATAGGAGGAGAATATGAGGAGGAAGTTGGTCTGGGAGTTAACCGATTAGATTTGGGAGAGAAATATTTACTCCCGGTTGGAGTTTTTAACCGAGTCTCGGTTGGTAATACCAACCGGGAGTAAAGATCATTACTAAAGATCCTCGGCCTCCTGACATGCCTCTGATAGGCCACGAACCGGGACTAAAGATCATCTTAGATCAAAATTTTTATAAACGATATTAAAAACAATCTTTAGTTTCGGTTCTTTTTGGAACCGGGACTATTGTGGAATTTGCCAGACCGACCAAAGATGGTTTCTCCACCAGTGAGATAGAGAGAGGAGAGAGGAGAAGAGGGAGGAGGAGATAAAGGTGAGGACGGAGTTTGCGAGGAGGACGAGAGAATATGTGCGAGGAAGTATATACGGCACGTCGATCTTTAGTCATAGTTGGTAACACCAACCAGGATTAAACGTAGTGCAGGGCCTAACACTTTTTAACCAGGACTAAAAATGATCTTTAGTTGCGATTTGGTGTTACCAACAAATATTAAAGATTATAAAGTGTTGTTGGGCATTTAAACAGAGACTAAAGAGGAACCGGAACTAATTTGATTTTTGTCGTCCGGGTAATGGGGTCCCAACCATGTATAAAGGCATTCCTTATCTAAAGCAAGGTTTAATTTTTTGGTTTGGCCGAGTCCGATTCTATTAGAGGTCACCGATATACTTCGGAAATATCGATCCGAAGTTTTGAACAAATTTTGGTCAGTAGTGAAAGAAATTATCTTTCTCGAATCATGATTGAGCCACGTAAGTCACAAACTAATCACCGTCAGATACGGGCAGCAAGCTATATAAACCGCTGGATCCATACCTCTACTGAAAGACCAAAGCCCCAAACAATAAAGTCAAGTCAGGAGTTGCCTTGGTGATACTTCCAGCCTTGCAACAACAGAAGCCTCACGAAGCTGAAGCACCGAGACATACGACTGCACCATATCGAGATAGTTAAGCACACAGCTCACCATGGCGTCAACGATCCAATTCACAGCATCGCCTTCTTGGTAACAATGTTCAACGTATCGTACAAGAATCAATCAATCCATATAAATCCAGGATTCAATTACGAGCAACTTGTATATGTAACCGTCCATTTCCTTTTCGTTCGGTCTTTTCACAGCTTTAGGGTACAACTTTATTAGGTATCCACAACGTGATTCCGACGTCCATGGAAATTAAGCACGGTAACACGCCAAGGAAAAGATGCCCCGTAATTCCAAGTCAAGAGAGACGAATAGACAGCTTAACCGGCGTATCCTTTCTTACATGTTAGAGCTCACTAAATCCTAAAACATAACATGTAAATATGGCACATCATCATCTACTATCAATTACTACATTTAAACATAATGATGCATGTTATATTATCTACTTCCTCCGTTTCATATTATAAGACTTTCTAGCATTGTCTACATATATATATATATATATATATATGTTAATGAATTTAGACATATATATGTGTCTAGATTCATTAACATCTATATGAATATGGGTAATGCTAGAAAGTCTTATAACCTGAAACGGAGATAGTATAATTTTATAATTTATTAAATTTTATAGCTTTTCAAATATAAGAATGTTAAATCATCATCTCACATCATTCACATAATATTTATTATATCTCTTCATCATTTTCTAAAAATCTTATATACCTATATAGGTCATCATAACTCCTAACTTAGTTAAAATGTGATCTCTCTTCTCGCATTAAGCCATATCACATCAATTATCTCTCTTTTTTTCTTCTCTTATCAAGTCATATCACTTTAATTATTCTTAGTCATTAGATGATTAATTTATTTTTAGATAATAGAAATGGATTACATCTCCGGTTTCTATCATAAAACACATACGCGGTTTCTGTCATAAAACACATAGCCACAAGTTTGTTAAAAAAAGTTAAAGATAAAAATAAATTAAAATGGGAAAAAGGTGATGCGACAAATCTCCAACTCTCCTTTATTATTGACTAGCATTAAACCACATAGATTTTTTAAGCTAGTAGTTCTAATGAAACTATGCCACACATAGTGGAATAAGAGACCCTTGACTACCGATTCTATGAGTGTAGCTCCATTGCGCATAGTATCCTGCTTCTCTAGTGGTAGCATCGTAGACCAAAAGTGAAGCCAATATTACGACATGAAGATAACTTGCATAGGGTTAGATAATTGTTCACCATTAAAAACTTTATCATTATGACAATGCCAAATTGACCAACATACAACATTAGCTTCAATTAGAATCATCTTTTTAATGGACCTAGATACACCTCTAAGCCAATTAGCAAAAGTATTTTTGGCGTTACGGGGTGAAGGGATATTGAAAGCAAAAAAACACACATCTCTAAACAAATTGAGAAACATGATACTCAAAGAAAAGATGTGGATTGCTTGTGCATAGCAGAAAGAATAGTGTTTTTCTCCCCCCCCCCCCATCCCCCAACCATATTATTTTAGCCAGGTTATCTTTTATTAGAATTATATTCTTGGGAAGAAACCACATAAAGATCTTGATCTTTAGTGGAACCTCTAAGTCCCATAGAATTCTCTTTATTAGTGGAGGGATATTAGAGTTCATGATCATGGAATTGCCATTCTTATGGAGTGGCTATACAAATAGATGATCCAAACTATCTTATTTTCTTCCCTCATAAAGCCACATCAACTTACTTCTACATTTTGATCATCATTCTATATTCTATATACTATTTAAATTTAAATTATCATAACCACATCAACTTACGTAAGTTTATATTATCTAGCTATGTTACACATTATTTTTATTTAGTATTATCATATTAAACTCGCACAACAACGCGCGGGGTTTCACCTAGTTATTACGATTGCAACACGCAACGACAGTTGGGTCCCCTCCATGTATATTGCCAACCAATAGATGGGCTCTTTTGCTAAAGCTCCAACTCCTAAACTTAAACTTCATGAGTTAGTTTTGGATTGGAGTTGAGTCTCAAGTTGAGTTATGAAGCTGTTCATTTCTGTAGTTCATTTTGTGAGAACATTCTAGCCAACTCCATCTCGTTTTTAGGTGAAGCTGAAACCGTTTGGTTGGCTCCAGCTATAGAAGACATAGAGCTGGACCTAGAGTTAACCTAAATGGGTCAGGAAATTGCCAGGAAACACACAAACTCTTTCGCAGCCTTCTATATATGAGACATGCAGTCCCCGGGTCACTAGTTCAAACGCCAAGATCAAATTTCCAGATCCTCAGACCTCAGTCATTAGTAGGTAGGTGAATCTCTCGAAGGTGAGACGAAGATGATTTTATTATTACCTGCAGCATACTCTCTGCTTGTACTGGTGCTGCTTCCAATGCCAACCGGTGGTGCTCCAACGGCGCCGACGCTCGCTGGCTGCAACACCAGTTGTGGCAATTTGACATTTGAGTATCCCTTTGGCATCGGGCAAGGCTGCTTCCGCCAACCCAATTTTGAGCTCACTTGCCTCCACGGCAATCACCTCCAGCCACCGAGTCTCTTTTTACAGGGCGGCACCCAGGTTGTCGACGACATCGTTGTCAGCTCTTCGGACGACAACAACGTCCCTAGTGTTAGCGTCAGCATGTCCGACACCATCTCTGTGGTGCCCGGCGTCGATGTTTACAACTATACCTGGACCTATCCTGAAAGCTTTTTTCCATTATATGCCACGGTGCAAATCACCGGTTGCGACTTCGATGTATACTTTATCCAGTACAACGAATCCATGCTCCTATGCAACATTACATGTCCCAACGAAATATTTACAGAAGGCGAGGCCAAGAAGAACTGCAACGGTACTGGATGTTGTTACTTTTCATTCAGTACAAGTTTCTTTGACCTCCAATTCGTCCGGCACAACAAAACGGAATCTCACTCTAGCAACAATTCCTTGTGGAATAGCATCCAATTAAGTTTATACTCTGCCGACCTCGGTTGGAGTATTGTTGATCAACCAAGTTGCAGCAGCGCCCTTGATAAACAGACGAGCTATGCCTGTGTCAGTACGAATAGCTCATGCTTGAATTCAAGTTCAACATACTTTGGATATCTGTGCAGCTGCGATTCTGGCTTTGCAGGAAATCCCTATATTTCGCAGGGCTGCTCTCGTGACAAAGGTAATTCAATTATCCCTAAATTATATATATAATAATTATGTACAAGTTTATCGATCAGCAGGGCAAAATGTCCTGGTGATATATCTTTTGTAAGTTTTACACTGTAGGTATACAAAGAATTTAATACTTTTCTCTACATATTTTATCATGCATATACAATTCCAAACATCCCAGTTAGTATGTATATGTATACTGGTCATGAATAAAGGACATTTTAGACAGGATCTAGTTAACATTTAAACCTTTCACAATTAATGACTTATATAAAATACTAGTTTAGAAACATAAAAATAGTATGTATATATCTGTATCGAAAAATAGTTCAATATTAATTGTCATAAGCGTAACATGTAGCTTAACTTATTCCAATATAAAACTATCACATTATTGACCTTAACAAAGGTGGAACATTGAATAGGTTTGACCAAATCATGTAGCTTTCGTGATCAACTCCAGATTTTACTTACCTCATTGTATTCAAGATGGTTCAATTATTTTTGTTGTTTGTTCAATTTATATTGTAGACAACTCATATTAATGAGATTGATCTTATTAAAAGTACATACTAGTTAAAATAAATTGGATAGTTATGATTTTATCTTTCTCTTCGTTTGGGTCGTAATTTCTAGAATTTTCACTACTAGAACAAGAAATATTAACGACCAGTAAAAAAAATATCGGTCATTACACGTATTTGGTCAAGGTTTCAGTAGAAAAAATTGGTAGCTAAAGCGTGACCGACGACCAAAGCTTTTTTTACGGTAGTTAATTTTTGTTTTTTCTGCCATCGTTACTATTAGTTTCTGTTGATAATTAGTTTTTTTTTTGGAAAAAATAAAGTCAAACACACCAACTATATAATGTATGAGTTATGATATACATGTTTGATGAATAAACAATTGCCACAAGATTGCAGTTATTGGTCTATTTGTTAAAGTGAATATAATTGATTGTAGCGAGAGAGATTGAGCGAGAGAGAATGTGGAGGGAATGAATGAGCGGATTCCTTTATTGATCACGGTGTTACAATATGTAGGGGAGAGAGAGGCGGCTGTTGGGATACGCGTAGGCTACGATAGCATAAATCAAAATTTTATATCGCGTAAACCAGGAATCATGCAAGTATTAGATCATAGATCGTTATCACTCGACGCGCTGCGCAGCGGAAGAAGATGCTGAGAAGTCGAAGGAACTCTCGCGAAGTAGCGCGCGTCGATGTAGAGGAAGTAATCGATCGCACCGGCTCGACCTTCTCCTCCTCGTGCGTTCTCCTCGCCATACTCCCACGCTGATCAGCACCGCAAACCAGCGGCGCCTCTACCGGTATCCACACGTATAGGGACGGAACGCCACGCCCAGATGTGCTAGCACCCGCACGCAGCTAGGGTTTTGCTCGGGGAGGGAAGTGACGGCTAGGGTTTCTCACGTGATGCAATATCTCCGTCGGTCACTCCACTCACGAATATATATGATCCATCACTCGGGCCTCCAAGGCCCGTAGAACTCCTATTCGGATCCCTATCCGAATTAAGCTTATATTGGATCTCCATCCAATCCCCTTATTCCGGCCCATTAAGCGTGCGACCCTGTAGGTTCATGTATACTCGGCTATAACCCGAAAACTCCTTTTCGGTCCACGCGTCAACAGTGGCCTCTAGCAGAACGTATTGACCCACCGATCATACATAAAGATCATATCGGCTGAACCTCTAGTGTATACTTGTATGAACCCCTTTGCCTCACGATATCGATTAAGCTCAAGGCTAGATATGTGCCATCCTCTAATAGCTCAATCATTCACTCGAACCTGTTAATAGATTATATAGCTTGTGATTGACTCCTCAATCACCTTTGGCATGGCCATGCACATCCATAATCTACAACATCGAGGGGCCCAGAGATATCTCTCCATAGGAGGGGCAAATCCCGTCTTGATTATTTATATCCCACTACATGTTTCATAGCATACCCGAAAA
This sequence comes from Oryza sativa Japonica Group, assembly GCF_034140825.1. NCBI lineage: Eukaryota > Viridiplantae > Streptophyta > Magnoliopsida > Poales > Poaceae > Oryza > Oryza sativa. Next base: position 18,112,801 of record NC_089038.1, on the reverse strand, counting down.
CTACTTTTATAACTACCCAATTACGGAGTAGCGTTTAGCAGTCCCTAAGTAAGCAACTACACATGTTGAGAACCATGATAATCTCAGGTCTAAGGATTCAACACCAACACTAAATGAGATCACTGATGACACAACACAGATGGCTCTTGCAGTGTCTCATGTTGGGTCTATCCAACAACATGTTCACCAACATGTGTCCACATTATTAATTTGGTATCTCTATACCATGATCCATGAGACATGATCATCAATTAATACATGTGCTGATCATCTAAACATATTTGTTCCACATATGATATTTGATCAGGGATCCTTTAGAAATAGCAACACATAACATAAAGAGTCTCATGAAAAAATCACATATTCATTAACCAATAATGAGTTATCTATTTGAAGGAACAATGTCGCATAAATATGTAAACATAGTATGTGATACAATCATCTCTATGATTGCCTCTAGGGCATATCACTAACAGCGGCAACCGAAGATGCGATGGTTTGGGAACCATCACATCCGTTGCTAGAATCGTCGTGAGGGCGAGAAGATGGGGGCCACGAATATTTCGTAATAGAAGGATGAGATCACCCAAATATTTCATAATACTCCCCCTTGATCGAATCCAGCTTTGATCATTGCTCATTTAGTATTCCAGATATCTGTAAAGATAATCTTAGAAATAATTATAGTTAGTATATTAAATACATCATGTAAAACGCTTCGAAAACCCAGTGGGAAAAATAAGGAGAGAACCGTGATATATAATTGACTATTTTTAAGATCTTTATGAGTAAAGCTCATAGTACGATCCAAAAATAGTATAATGTCTACAGTTATCATTTAATAAAAACCTCAGTGGGGAAAAGCAAAATGATAAGACATATAACTTATGTTGATATTACCTCGTTAAAAACTTTGGATGTGAAAACCTAAAGGGTAAAACTCATACAAAGGAAAAAGAGTATAATATGACGAAAATAGGTTATTTTCTAGAGGGAGGTACTCCCCTGATTCCTGCAAGATGTTTATGTCTCCATGTTGCTGAAGCTCATGAGGATAAAATAATTTAGGAGCAATATGCTTAGTGATGTTGCTCTTAATATAACCAGTTTCCATCTGAACAACACAAGCGGGGCATTATCTTCATAGATAATGGTAGGTGATTCTAATGAACCAATACCACAAGATGTTAATATGTGGTTAATCATTCTGCGAAGCTATATACATTCACGTGATGCCTCATATAATGCAATTATTTCAGAATGATTTGTGGAAGTGGCTACCAGAGTCTGTTTAGAAGACTTCCATAAAATAACAGTTCCACCTTGCAAAAATACGAATCCTGTTTATGATCTGGCATTGTGGGGATCAGATAGATAGCGAGCATCAGTATACCCAATTAAAGTCGAATCCTGGTTCTTTTTAAAGAAAAGTCCAAGATCTCTTGTGCCATTAAGATATCGAAAGACATTCTTAACTTCAGTCCAGTGGCGTTTGGTAGGAGCAGCGCTGTATCTTGCTAATAGATTTACCGAGAAAGCAATATCTGGCCTCGTACTATTTGCAAGATACATAAGTGCGCCAATAGCACTAAGATATGGAAAATCAGGTCCAAGCACATCCTCACCATATTCCTTTGGTCTAAATGGATCTTTCTCCACGTCTAGAGATCGAACCACCATAGGGGTTTTGGAAGGATATGACTTGTCCATATTGAATTTCTCCAAAATTTTCTGGGTATATGCACTTTGGTGCACAAGGATTCTAGAAGGTAAATGATCAAGTTGTAGACCTAAGCAAAATTTGGTTTGACCCAAATCCTTCATCTCAAATTCCGTCTTTAAATGATGACATGCTTCATTAATATCTTGTGTATTGCGAATGATGTTAAGATCATCGACATATACCGAGATAAAACAAAATCCTGTTGGGGACTTTTTGATAAAGACGCACGGAAAATCATCATTTTTAGTGTATCCTTTTAGTGAAAGTATTTCACTTAATCGGTTGTACCACATCCTGTCCGATTGTTTTAAGCCATAAAGTGACTTCTGCAACTTAACACAATACATGTTATGATTTACCTTCTGATTCGGGATGTCGATTCCGTCAAGAACCTTCATGTAAATATCAGAATCAAGTGACCCATAAAGATATGTTGTCACTACGTCCATCAACTGCATAACTATACGATTTTGTACTGCCAATGATATTAAATATCGGAAAGTTATACCACTCATAACTGGAGAGTAAGTTTCATTGAAATCATCGCCAGATTTTTGTGTAAAACCTTGTGCTACAAGCCTAGCTTTATATCTCACCACCTCATTGTTTTCATTCCGTTTCCGGACGAAAACCCATTTGTATCCCACAGGAAAGAAACCACGACAAGTAGGCATTACAGGCAAGAATACATCTCTTTTGTAAAGCGAAGCTAATTCTGCGTCAATTGCGTCCTTCCATTTGTTCCAGTCAGAGCGCTTTTGGCACTCTTTTATAGACCTAGGTTCTTGATCAACTTGGAGGCAATCAGCAATTTGTTCAGAAAAATTAGTGTCTACAATTGTAGCTCTTCTATCAAAAGATTCTCCAGTTTTAGAGTAGTTGATGGCAATTTCATCAACCCTTATAGACTCATCGTGATCTCCCGAAACAATGTGTCTATGGTCTTCCGAATTCCTAGTCTCAGCATTGTGCACAACTGAGATAGGTTGCAGATTATCACGATCTGCTTGATACATAGTATCAATTTGGTGTGTATCAACTAAAGGTTGGTTTGCATTTACTGTCTTTCTTTGCTTGTTAGCAATTGTATCTCGCTGAGTGGCCATACTTCTTCCTCTCTTTTTAGTGAGTGGAAGTTGAGTGGTTTTATTTGGTACCTCCACTCTTTCTGGCGCATTCAGAGCAGGAATGAAAGATTTAGTCACACCTTTATAATTAGTAAATGCATCTAGCAGGTTATTTGCAAGTCTTTGCAAATGTATAATTTTCTGAACTTGAAGTTCAGTTTCAGTGGTACGTGGGTCTGATGCTAGAATACCCTTGGCATCCCAATCAATTTACTAGCATTCTTTCTGGTACTTGAAGTCTCCCCCTAATGCCGGGAAATGTTCCTCATCAAAGATAGAGTCAGCGAACCGGGCAGTAAATAGATCACCTGTTAAGGATTCTAAATACTTTATGATCGACGGAGATTTGAATCCCACATAGATCCCCACTTTTCTGTGTGGGCCCATAGCAGTACGCTGTGGTGGTGAGATCGATATGTATACAGCATATCCGAAATTACGCAAATGGGAAATACTTGGAGTATTTCCACGTACTAACTGCATTGGGGAAGTTTCATGATATGCAGTTGGTCGTAGTTGGACAAGGTCAGCAGCGTGCAGTACTGCATGACCCCAATACGACGAAGGTAATTTGCAATTCATCAATAATGGTCGAGCAATAAGCTTAATTCTTTTGATCAATGATTCAGCCAAACCATTTTGTGTGTGGGCATATGGAACAGAGTGTTGAACCTGAATTCCCAGTGCCATGCAATTATCATCGAAAGCATGGGGTGTAAATTCGGCAGCATTGCCCATATGGATTGATTGAATCCTATGTTCAGGGTAATTTGCCTTCAGCCTTATAATTTGAGACATTAGTTTGGCAAAGGCATGGTTTCATGTCGATAGAAGACACACATGAGACCATCTTGTAGATGCGTCAATCAAAACCATAAAGTACCTGAATGGTCCAGATCTTGGCACAATAGGGCCACAGATATCTCCTTGAATGCGTTCGAGGAATTTAAGTTGTTCGGCTCTAATTTTGAGATAGGATGGTCTCAAAATCAGTTTCCCAGTAGCACATGCAGTGCATACGAAATCAGAGGATTTGAGAAATTTGTCAGTGATCAAATGATGACCAATAGAGTTGCCAATAATTTTTCTCATCATCCCGATACCAGGGTGCCCAAGTTGATCATGCCAAGTGCGGAATGCATCAATATTTTCAAAAATTACTTTGTACGCAACATGTGCAATGGGCTTAATGTATGTATAGTACAATCCCGATGTGAGAGATGAAATTTTCTCGCAAATGTGTTTGCCATATCCATTTTGTTTGGTTAAGAGAAGAAATTCTTCTCGATTATCCATATGGGTTTCAATGTGAAACCCATTTTGACGGATATCTCTATAACTTAGTAGGGTACGGGTTGAATCAGGATGCAATAAAGCATCCTGAGCCAACTATCACGGTATCGCGCCCAGCGATAGTTAAAACTTTGTCTTATCTCTTTTTGAGAGTTTGAAAGAATTTGATCTCCCTAAGTATAGAGTTTGTGGTACCACTGTCCATAAGACATAATTCCTCTCCAATCGGAGCGATATCCTTGGACATCTATAATGAAAGAAGAATTTCTTGGTTAAGAATTCTTTATCCAATATATATACATACATATAATAATTAAAACATCAAATACATAGTATGACGTTTACATAGGTTAATAGTACATACTCTATTGACTAGCAAGTCTTACAACCTTATAATATAAGGGAGTTTGTACTTATCTACTTATTACAACCAATATTGTTTGGCAAACTTAGAGGATATCAATATACTGTTTCAAGCACACTGAGATTAGAGCAGCTTCATCTCCAAGTGGGACACACCGAGATTATTGTAAATCTCCAAGAGGGTCCGTTGAGCAGTATTCGATGAGCATGTCATCCATTGCAGAAAGTGCAGCGGTATCCTGTGGGAGAAGAACGAGGTTGTTCTCTGGTTCAATAGGAGCTTGGTGAGAACTTTTAACCTTTGTAAGATTGAAGTGAGCTTCAAATCTTAGTTCCTCAAAAGGCTTTTTCTTCCTTTAGGGCTTTCTGATACAGGAGAACAAGATATTTTTGGGATGCAGCAATCTTTAGTGACATGATAGTCAGATCCACACCTGTTGCAATGCCAGTGGCTATTGCCACGAGGTTGTGGTGCCTTACCCTTCCCTTTTCCTTTCTGTCGACCATTGGATTTGCGCCATGTTGTTGCGTTTGCGTTTTCCAGTCAGATTCTGAGGGTTATTTGAGGAAGTTCCCTTGAATCCTTTTAGTGTGATACTGTTGGTTCAGTATCTTGTCCTCTGGAAACATAGTTGATAGAGTTTTCTCTATCTTCTCTGCTTCCATTGGCTCTTTTCGCAAAACATTAACTTGGAGCAAATGTTGTGAACAACATGATTTATTTTGCCACAGTTTTAAAATCCTATAGACGTAAATGAATCCACTCATAATTAGCCTCAGGCCAAATTAGTTCCTTTTGCTAATCATAACGCTCTTTTTAGAGCTTTCCATAAGTTGAGATGACTCGTCTCCAACATGTACTCATGTTTGAGATCTTTATAGATGTAGAGCCTTAGAAGGAAAAAGGCAATATATAGCTTTCTATTCTTAACTGGTGGATCCCAATCATTGGGTTCCTAATTTGTATGTGAAATCCCACTAGAAGAAAAAATTATTTTGATATCGGAAGCCCAAATTGGGTAGTTACTCCCATCGAGGGCGAGTTCGTCGAACTCTATAGCTGCCGTGTCCCTATAATCATGATTAACATTATTAATTTACGGAGGTAAATTATTAAAATCATGATATTGATGTTGTAATCTCAATGCGAAATGTAAGACTTCATATTTTGTAATGTTTCGAAAAGATGTAGGTTATAGGCCTGACAATTTGAGTTAGAATTCGAAATTAGGTGGCACAATGAGCATAATTTCCATGTAATTAAACAGTGGAGTAGATCTCTTAATAGTGGGCAAGTTATACTTGCCGCCTAAAACATGGTCTCCAGGCAAATATATTCCGGTGAATATACCGCAGCCAATGTTTAGGACTCCACTACCTTGTGCTCATCCAGGTTTCAAATAATCTCATTTTTCAAAACATACTCGGAAAGTAACACATGTGGGTAATCATCGTTAGATGTAGACCTCTGTGTGATGGGCGAGATTCTCGCTGCCTAGGTTATGACCAGTATGGCCAATTTGTTGGACTCCATCAGGTAATCATTTCAAAATATAGACCACTTAATGATGGGCGAGATACTCGCTGCCTAAGTTATGACCAGTGTGGCCAATTTGTAGGACTCATCGGGTAATAATCTCAAAATGTAGACCACTTAATGATGGGCGAGATACTTGCTGCCTAGGTTATGGTCGTGATGACCAAAGTATAGGACTCCATCTACATGTGAGTAATTTCCGAGTCAAAATATGCAGTCGAACATGCATTAAATCCTTCATTAATCATGTTGTACATAATTAAGATAATTTGCTAAATCAAAGTACAAAATTTATAGAATTTTGTAAATTAATGAAGCGAGGAAGTAGAGCGTATTATTAAGACAACATGAAATTTAGTGAAGCAGGGTATTTAAATAAACACCTATGTTAAGTAACATATAACATCAGTGGTCTACAGGACCATTACATTGTAATTTGTACAACTGATAAACTGCTTGTACTAAATTAAATAAACAGCAGGGACTAATATGAAATTGCTGCTAAAATAAAATTAAAAACTAAAAAAAATAAAGGGTAAATGGGTGGTGAGCCGAAATCAATAGGATTCGGCCCACCACCACTACTTTGCAGCCGGCCCATTGGGCCTAAGGGGGAAAATGGACGCCCGGGGGGGGGGGAGAGGGGGGCTACGGTTAGAACTCTAACCGCTTGCCCTGCGGTATTTGCCGCCGCCGCCGCTGATACAGCGCTGCCTCCTCCACCGCTTCTCCTACCGCTGCCCATTTTGCCGCTCCTTCCTCCACCTCTTCCGCTGCCGTTTCCACCGCCGCCTCCCGCATCCACCACCACCTCCATTTGCACCGCCACCTTCTCCTTCTGTTACGCCATCGCCGCTGCCTCCATTTCCGCTGCCGCCCACCACCGCCAGCCTCCACCATCCGCCGCCCACCGCAGTGGCCAACCACCATCCACTGCCGCCTCGGCCGCCCCATCGTCCGCCGGCATTTTGCCGACCGGGTTAGGCAGACAGTCCCCACTCCTCGTCGAAATCGGAGGCCGGACGAGCCCGTCCGCCATTCCCCGGCACCCCGTTTGGTAGGGTACAGCTAGGAGAGCCATGGGGAACGGCGATGAAGGTGTGGCGGAGGCTGAGACGGCGAGTAGCGGCTTCACCGGCGTGGCGGCGAGATGAGGATGGGTTGACTATGTGGTTGGTGGAGGTGCGGTCGAGGACGTCAGGGCCGCGACGAACAGGGCCAGCGGTTACTTCTTCTTCAGCGGGAGGGAGCACTGCACGCCGGTGGGCGTCACCACGACTGTCCATCCATGGTGGGTACAATTACTGTACCCCATGGACTTTTGACGCGGTGAGGCACTGAAGGATTTATGGCCGGCGCTGGTGGTGGCAGGGTTGGAGGAGCAGCAACGACGGTGATGCAGCGTCGAGGGTTGTGGCGGTGGCCACCAACCCTCGTCCGGCGCTCAGTGTGGCGATGGTGGGGATGGTGACGACTCCTCCTCGAACGACGGAGGAGGTGGCGCAGACGGCGAGCGCGTTGATGGCGAGGGAGGCCGAGAACGGCATCCATGATCAAATGAAAGGTAGGCATCGTACCTTCTGGTACTGATTCTTTCGCTTTTCCTTGAGATCAAAAGCGATGGTTTCTTCTCTTCACTTAGAGCGAAGTGCTGATAACGTGTTAAAGTGAATAGAATTGATTGGAGCGAGAGAGATTGAGCGTGAGAGAATGTAGAGGGAATGAATGAGCCGATTCCTTTATTGATCACGGTGTTACAATATATAGGGGGGAGAGAGGCGGCAACCGAAGACGCGATGGTTTGGGAACCATCGCGTCCGTTACTAGAATCGCCATGAGGGCGAGAAGATGTGGGGCACGACACAACCATCGTGTCCCTGAATTGGTTGCTGCTCTATCCATATAGATGGATGAGATCACCCAAACTTTTCATAACATTATTAACGTATTTTTTTAGTGTCTGGTCATCAATTTGAATATGCCTTTGTCATTAAAAAAACTACGATGACACAATTTCACTGTCGTTAATGTAATAACTATCGAAAAATGTCACCGTTGTTGATAGAATCACGATGGCTAATATGCGGTTGTTAATAAGAGTAACGATGGTTGAAAAATACCGTCGTTGATAAAGTAGCAACGGGAAATATTGTGTGGTCGTTAATACTATTAACGACGGAGCCTTTAACGACCACTGACGACAATTTTTTTGTGGTTAAATGATCTTAATGACCACATAATGACCTTCAGCGACCAAATTTACCGTCGTTAATACTCTTTTTCTTAGTAGTGTTTTATGAGTAAATTGCTCAAAATTGTAATAAAACTACATACAAACTATTGTTCCACAAAACCACACATTTATGTAGGAACAATACAAAAACCGAGCCTACAAGAGAGGTGAATGTTAGCATTAGCAAAATCAAAATCTTTTTGTGGAATGAAAATGTGCCTTTGACCTGATGAAGTTATGACCATCCAGTGTGTAGATGCCCGCAACAAATTAACGGAATAAACCTATATTTTTAGACGTATATTGCCCTTGTATATTGTATACTAAAGTGATTATACATAATTAATTCTTATCAAGATTTATTGTGCCCACACAATATCATATTATTATACTTTGCGTGAGATATTTAATATATGATATGAATTGAATTGAAACTCAATTGCACAGATCATATAAAAATATATTTTTTTTGCTAACATGAAATTTTATAATTTTTTGAAGGCAAATAAAATTACACCGTAGCGTTTAGCACGGGCAGATTACTAGTTTATGTAGGAACAAGACAAAAACAAACCAAGCCTACAAGAGAGGTGAATGTTAGCATTAGCAAAATCAAAATCTTTTTGCGGAATGAAAATGTGCCTTTGACCTGATGAAGTTATGACCGTCCGGTGTGTAGATGTCCGTCCGTCTGAATGTGCCTTAACTGAGTCGGATTCATGTGCTGCCAGAAAATGCACTCTGCAGTCACTAGACTATCCGATCAACCAAACTGTTCATGTCCTAGAAGCCAGACCGACAGTGCGATCCACCAGACTATTCATGCCCTAGAAGTTGGACCAACCACCGAAATTCAGAAAAACTCTTGAAAGTAGACCAACTTTATTTCTTTATTTCTTTAAGATGTGCTTACAAAGTACACTCAAAACACTCATCTCTAAACTCACAATATAAAATCAAAGCCTCAAAGTAAATCTTTTTTTTTTGTCTCACGAAATTTCGATATACTCTAGCTTCAACACCTCTTCTATTCATACCCAGAACCTCGCTACGAATCCAACTTAAACTAGAAAGCCCACTCACGTAGGAAACCCCTCGAACTAGGGAAACAACATCACTTTACACCATCAACCTTTTCAAACTTGGATTTCAATCCAAATTTGACTCTGTTTCCCAAACGCACACAAATTCCTGTGTGTGCCATATGGAAACTTCACTTCCATGCATATTGTTCTCTAGTCTGAGCATTCCGCACGATGTCCTTGTCCGTATGGATCTATCACATGTTATACACCCATATCCTAAAGCAAAAGATACACATGGAAAACCAAGAAACCATATATGAGTACAAAAATTCGCAAGAACTGAACTCACATCAGCATAAACACAGTTTTTAATACATATATAAACAATCTAAAAGTAATAAACATAAAGCAATCTAGAAAATCCACGAAAACAACTCGAAATCGACTCAAACATTGAGTCTGGCTTGGTTGGACCGTTGGGCCGGTCAGTCTGACCACTGTTCATGGTTAGTCCTGCTCATTCAGCACTACCAAACCAATCCGTCCGGTCATACCCAGAGCGACACCATTTTGCCCAATTTCAACACAAACACATACCTTTCATAATTATTCATGACATAGATTAAAGCATCATAGGATCTCACAATTTCTTCCATGATGAACACATGACATTATCTCCAAAATACAAATTGATGTTTTTTTAATAATAAAAACAAAGAAGTGTCATAAGGCATTAATGGCCTAAAAAATTATGTTTTCAAATGTGGCAGCAAGATAAACTCTCCCCTTTTCAAAAAAAAAAAAAATTCTCCCACAAATTTGCAATAGAAGCACAAAATCGACTGTTTTTAAAATCAAATTTTCTCTCTTCGAAGAAACATGCGTTTTGTATATTTCTCTCCACCATCCACCGAGATGATTTCATCAAGAATTTCTTAAGAGAAAATATAAACCAATAAAACACAAATGCCATGATTGCAAGATTGCCACCTGTAACCATCAATTTTTTATTTCTGATTTTTTTCCTTTAACAGCTTTGAGATATACCTAAAGCAATTTAAGGTCATGTATTGTAAGAAAAGGGAGATAAATTCATCAATTAGTTAACAAGCATGCACCGGAGTATAAACATTTCAAATGTATCATAAAGCTACACATAGAAGCCATGGTATAGCCAACATACAAATTTTAACACATAATTATATTTGTCTAATAACTACATATGTAGAGGTTCCTCCCTTTCATTGTTGTCATGATTGTCTTTTTACCATTTAGATTTTGTGATAACTTGTTTGCAATATCTGTAATTTTGCAACAATGTGGCTTAAATATGTTGTGTTGTAAATTCAATGACAAAATTTTTTGAAATACAACGGCTTAAGTTTCGTGAAATTTTCTCAAAATATACACAATTTTGTGAATTTTTCTCGTTTTTCATTACATAAAAATTTACATTTTTTTTACTCATCTAAGAGATTAAGCTAGGGTTTCTAGAAGTTCCTCTAATTAGTAAGAGATTTCCCAGTAGAGCAAATGTAACGATTCAAGACTTTGTGGAGGCATGTTGGTGATTTCAATGTTATTTTCCCATGTAAACAGGATATAATCCTTTTCAGCAGAAGGCAAACTGTTCCCGGTCATGTGGGAATATCACAGTTCCCTATCCATTTGGTCTCGAAGAAGGTTGTTTTGCCAGAAAACTATTCCATCTCAACTGCACAGAAGCAAACTCTTCAACTCTGCGATTCGACAAGTATAATCAGGTGACTGACATCAAAATTGAGGAAGGAGTTGTGCTGATTAAATATGACGCTGGTGGTGGTGGTGATCAGGAGTTTATGGCGATAGACGGAGAACCACATCTATATGATGGCTCTTGGGATTACTCTATCTCTGTTGGATGGGCTGTTGCCAATCTAACATGCCTGGAAGCAAAACAGAATGCCTCTGGATATGCATGCGTTAGTACTAACAGCACTTGTGTTCCAGTGAACTCTACTTCTGGTTATGTTGGCTATCGGTGCAACTGCACTGCCGGTTTTCATGGAAATCCTTATATGCTGAATGGATGCATAGGTAAAGAACATTAGGTACCCATCGAATTGAACTAGTTGTTTGTACATTGCTTCTCAGTTCTCACCTCACCTAATTGAGATTTGTTACAGGTATCAATGAATGCCAAAAACCACGAATTTGCAATGGTGTTTGCGATAATCACTGCACTGCGGCATATTTTGGGCACTACCCTGTTCTCATAGGTATGCAAATACTACTACGCTCGATTCTTCTTTTGGACCAGATAAGCTATTGTGGTCAACCAGAACAAAGCATAAGGTCCCATCAGTTGCCCTAATAAGCTATACCCAAAGCCAAAATTTAAATCTTCAAACTTAACTTTGAAGTTGATTTTAAGATATTTTTAGTGTGGTTTTTTTAGCATTGGCTTATAAGGCACTAAGTGTTAGGGTTGTCTATTGGATCACCTAGGTTTAGATCTAGTCGGGTGGTTCTATTTGCGATGGATGATTGAACAACAATAGAGAATAAGGGAAAGGGTTTAGGGATGTGACCGGTTGACGCGTTGGATGAAGAGGAAGTCCCAGCCATCGTCGTTGTCGTCGCTCTGCTTGACGTGGGCGGCGGCGGCGATGGCGGTCGTGACGGCGACGGTGCTGCGCGGCAGTGGTGGTCGTAGGGGATCCCGGCGAGGCCGTGGCGCGGCGGTGGAGTCTTCCCGTCACTGGCTGCGCCCCCTCGATCGGTTAGGGTTTATGGGGTGGAGTGGCGGCGGCGGCGACGAACCTCGTTCCTTGTGTCTTTTCCCGTCCCGTCCTCCACCCCTCTTTATATGGCACAGTGTGACGGGGGCCCACCAGCCATTGGGCTGGGCGCCCCCGATCAGGACGCGGGTCAAGGCCCCCTTGAGCCGTTGGGCTCAAGGGGAGGGAGATCCATCTAACATTCTCCCCCTTGATCTCACTATTTCCTTTAGCTTTTTCTATTCCATCACAGATTTACATATAGAGCATGTTTCATCGTCACGGTTAATTACCGATGGATTCGACAGCCACTATACACATCTCTATTCAGAAACAGATACTTTAACTTTTGGGCCCTATAGTCCAGGATTCATAAGGCTTCCCTTAAAACCCATGCATGCTACATGTTCCTTGAACATGTTGGGAGGTAGGCCTTTCATGAGCGGATCCGCGAGCATCCTTTCTGTTCTTATGTGCTCGAGACTGATTGTTTGATCCCGGACTTTGTCTTTCACAACATAGTACTTTATGTCAATGTGTTTGGCAGCACCACTTGACTAATTGTTGTGAGAGTATATTACTGTGAGTTCTTTATCGCAGTATAACTTTAGTGGTTTCTCAATACTATCAACCACCTTTAAAACCGGGTATGAACTTCATTAGCCAGTTCACCTGCCCCGTAGCCTCATGGCATGCTATAAACTCGGCATACATGGTAGACCCTGCAGTGGTAGTCTGTTTTGAGCTTTTCCATGAAATAGCTCCTACTGCCAGGGTAAACATGTATCCCGATGTTAACTTTGTATTATCTTTTGCAAAGTCAGAATCCGAATACCCCACTATCTGGAGCGATTCTGCTTTTCTGTAAGACATCATGAGGCCTTTTGTTCCTTGCAATCACGCAAGATTTTCTATACCAATTTCCAGTTCTCTAGGCCTGGATTACTTTGAAATCTGCCAAATAACCCGGTAACAAATGCCAAGTCAGGTCGTGTGCACACTTGCACGTACTGTAGGCTTCCTACAGCTGACGCATATGGCTTTGTTTTCATTTTATTGAGCTCATACTGATTTCTGGGACATTGCGATGCCCCATACTTTTCGCCTTTGACTATAGGAGCAGGTGTAGCAATGCATCTGTACATATTGAATTTCTTCAACACCTTTTCTATATATATGCCTTTTGAGAAAATCCCAATGCATACTTTGTTCTATTTCGGTGAATCTCTATGCCCAAACATATGAAGCCTCACCGAGGTCTTTCATGTCAAAGTTTGAGGACAAGAATTTCTTCATTTCCTGCAGTAGATTGACATCACTACTAGCCAGTAGAACGTCATCTACATACAGAATTAGGAAAATGAGTCTCCCATTCTTAACCTTGAATCAATACAGTTGTCCTCTAAATTCTCTTGAAAAACCCAAATTTCTTTATTGTTCCATCAAACTTCAAGTAGCATTGTCTCGAAGCTTTGCTTTAACCCATAAATGGATCTCTTTATACGGCATCCCATATTTTTGTTTCCTTTCATGACAAAACCTTTCGGTTGCGCCATGTATACTTTTTCCTCCAAATCTCCATTTAGAAATGCCATTTTTACATCCATGTGATGTAATTCCAAATCATAATGTGCCACTAGTGCCATTATAATCCTGAAGGAATCTTTACAAGAGACTGGAGAAAATGTCTCATTGTAATCTCTTCTCTTTGCGTGAAAACTTTTGCCACAAGTCGCACTTTAAACTTTTCTATATTCCCTCTGGAGTCATATTTGGTTTTGTAGACCCATTTACAGCCTACTGTTTTGGCTCCTTTAGGAATTTCTTCTAAATCCCAGACATCATTTAATTTCATTGATTTCATTTCATCTTTCATGGCTTCTCATGGCCTCTTCATATGAGATGGGATCATCCTCCATATGCGACTCTTTCAGGCCTTCTAGGGGCCTCCTATTCTGGCACATTATCTGTTTGAGGCTGTTGCAGCTCCTCCTCTGATGTGACAATAATTTCTGTTGAATCCTGTAGAACAGGTTCCTCACTTTCATTCATTGTTGCCACAGGAGAGATAACAACAGGTGTTGGTACCGCAAGGGCATGCATTGCTGGCACAACATTAGCAGGTAGAGAGAAGAAAGGTTCCTGAGTCGATGGAGCGGGTACAGACACCCGCCTCTCCTCAAGATCAATTTCTCGAATTACCGAGCTCCCCCTAATCATTTCGTCTTCCAAGAAGACGGCGTGTCTCGTTTCTACAAACTTTGTATAACTGTTTGGACAGTAGAAACGATGACCCTTTGATCTTTCAGAATAGCCAATAAAATGGCAGCTTACTGTTTTGGGTTAAATACTTTATCCTTTGCAGGACTCCCCCACACACGGAGGATCCATAGTTCATACGGTGTTTTGGGCACCGATGCATTCTATGCATTGTATGCATTGTTCTAAAACTGAGAACTCCAATGGAGGAAGAATTACATTCTTAACCAGTCTCTCAATTCTCCCCCTCGAAATATGGCCTAAACAACAGTGCCATAATTTCGATGAGACATCAGGAGTTCGCTTTCTTTTCTTTTGTCAACGAGGACACAACATTCACATTCTCAGAAAGAGATAACAAATAAAGCTGATCTTGCAACATAAGACCAATACATTCATTATTATACCATAGTTCACATTTGCCATTTCCAAAATGGCAATCATATCTATCAAAATCCAATTTGGATACACTTATTATCAAGTTTCTTTGCAAAGAATGGACATAAAAACATCTGGAAGTAAAAGTGTGAAGCCATTCGCGAGTTCTAGGTGAAGATCTCCAACAGCTTCAACTTTTGCTTCAACTCCATTGGCAACTCTAATGGATCTTTCACTTCTTTGCGTAGTCCTCATTGAACGGAATCCCTTTAAACAATTACACACATGAATAGTTGCTCCAGAATAAATCCACCATGTGGATCTAGAATAACCAATCATAATGAGATTCTTTACAAATGTAATAATGTTCTCACCTTTCTTTGCCATGATCACTGTCAGGAAGTCAGGACGATCTTTCTTGGAATGTCTTGTCTTCTTGCAGTGGAGACACTGATTTTGTCTCAACTGTGAACTGTTGTTTCTGAGGCAGATGCTGAGGCTGTTTTTCTTTTGAGGAGGGTGACCTGTGGCTCTTTTCCTTATCTTTAACAAGGTTAAAGGAGCCACCATTGGTCTCTTTGAGTCTTTCCTCCTCTTGGACACAATTAGAGATGAGCTCTTCAATATTCCAATTCTCTGTACTTATTTTGTAGTTGACAACAAGGTTGTCAAAGTTCTTTGGCAATGAGGACAAAACCAGATGGACCAGAAAGTCATCTGAGATGCCCAAATCTTTTTGCTTCAATTTGCAAGCCATGTTGCTCATCCTAAGAATGTGGTCTTTTACACCACCTCCATGGTACCTCTCTGTAACAAGCTGCTTTATCAGCTGTGTCGCATAAAACTTTGAAGAACCAGTAAACTGGCTCTTTATACTTTCGAGGTACTTAGAGACAGTGTCATACTCTGGGATTGAGCCCAATATGGTTGGCTCAATCGTGTTCTTTACCGCAGCCAAACAATTCTTGTTGGCTGAAGACCATTTCGCATGCTCAATGTCATACGACATGATGAGGGAAGCATTGTCCCTCTCTCTCTTTTGCCATTCAGCATCTGACTCTTTTTCACCTCTGAAAATTTCAGCAGGTTCTATAGGACATGGGGTAGTCAACACCCAGTCCACCTCTCCCAAGATAAAAGCAAGGTCGAGTTCTCTTTTCCATTCTTCGTAGTTATCTCCTTTCAGGGTCAGAATATCTTTAATGTAACCCATCAAGGAGTAGCCACCTAAGATAATCATGTATTGTGAGAACAAAATTAACATTAAAATTATTATGTATTAAGTCTACATCACCGTTGGGCAGAAAATAGACATAACACATAAAGCCATAACTATAACATTGCAATTATCAACGTTGGTCAGAAAAATTACAACATCATAGCACATAATTAATGTTCCTAAAATTAAAATCTCCCGTTGGTTCGAAATTTAATTTTAGAAACACTAATTTTCATCAATTTCATCTATTTGCAGCGGAAGATCTATATACAATTCATATAAACAATAACAAAACTCTGTTGTTTACTCTTTGTAAAAATTCTCCCGTTGGTTCAAATTTAAACAGAGGTAAAACATGTAAGAACAATTCAAAATTCTATTGTAATTTGCATAAAATATACAAAATACATGTTCAGAAACATTTCTCACATTTATCAATTCTCTAAACAATTTTCACGTTGGTTCAAATTGCTTAGAAATAAACACAACCATTAAACATATTGAAAATGCTTCCTTCAGCCGAGGGACTTTTATTAAACTTCCTTTCTTTTGATTCGGCCCCGAGGGACCTAAAATGAACTTTTTCGGCCTTTGCCAGTCGGCCCACGGCCGCCTTGCGCGCGGGCGGGCGCCCCCTCCCCCTTCGCCAGGCCGCAACCTGGGCCTGGGCCGGGAAAGTGGCTCGCCGTGCGCTCCCACATGGGCCGATTTCGGTCCGGCCGCCGTCGGCCGTCCGATTGGTAGGGTTTTGATCGGACGGCCGAGCGGGGAGATCGGGAGAGCAAAACCCGAGCCCCCAGCCGCCGGCCGAACCCTAGCCACTCTTCTCTTCTTTCGGCCGAAAACCCTAGCCATGGCGCGGCGGCAGCACGGCCCGGCGGCACGACGGCACGGCGGCGCCGTCGCACTCCCCCTCGCCGGTGCGCGCACTCACTCGAGGGTGAGTGCGCCGCCGTCGAGCAGCTGTGCCGCGGCGCCCCCTCCTTTCTCTCTTTCAGCGCCGACGTGAGGACGTCCGGCGGCGGTTGACTTTCGCGCGCGTCGGCGACAGCCGGCGGTGGCGATGAGTCTCTTTTCTCTTCTCCCCCACCGTCTCACCCCTCCACCTAGTGAAGTGAGGAGACCGATGGCTGAAGGAGATGGCGGCGCCGCCGCGGGCCCCCAGCCGGCGCGCGCGTGCACCCGCGGGTGCGTGCGCTGCCATCGAGGAGGTCCTTGGCGGTGCCCTTTGCCCTCCCCCCTTCCCCCTTTGCCGGCGTCGACGACGGTCGGCGACGAGGTAAGGTTCTAGGGTTAGGGTTTTTCTTTTCAATCCGTTGGATCGTTTACTTTTCTTTGCTTTTCTTCTTTGGATTTCTTTCTTCTCTGTGGATGTCTATCCCCGAACCAATCTAAACGCTAGGATTGCTCTGATACCATTGTTAGGGTTGTCTATTGGATCACCTAGGTTTAGATCTAGTCGGGTGGTTCTATTTGCGATGGATGATTGAACAACAATAGAGAATAAGGGAAAGGGTTTAGGGATGTCACCGGTTGACGCGTTGGATGAAGAGGAAGTCCCAGCCATCGGCGTTGTCGTCGCTCTGCTTGACGTGGGCGGCGGCGGCGATGGCGGTCGTGACGGCGACGGTGCTGCGCGGCAGTGGTGGTCGTAGGGGATCCCGGCGAGGTCGTGGCGCGGCGGTGGAGTCTTCCCGTCACTGGCTGCGCCCCCTCGATCGGTTAGGGTTTATGGGGTGGAGTGGCGGCGGCGGCGACGAACCTCGTTCCTTGTGTCTTTTCCCGTCCCGTCCTCCACCCCTCTTTACATGGCACAGTGTGACGGGGGCCCACCAGCCATTGGGCTGGGCGCCCCCGATCAGGGCGCGGGTCAAGGCCCCCTTGAGCCGTTGGGCTCAAGGGGAGGGAGATCCATCTAACACTAAGAACACATATATAATTTTTTTCTATAAATATTTTTAATTTCCTAATAATCAATTTCAGTTTATTAGAGAATATGGGTAACCAATGAGGCTGAAACCACTACTTTCTTTTCTTTTTATAATTACTAGTCGCCACCCCGTGTGTTGCACGGGTTATTATTATTATTATTATTAGATATAAATTTTTGTTATGTTAAATATGTTGGTTATTCACAGCGGCTTAGAATAAAAAAATTTCATGTCATTTACAACTTTTTGATTATTAATTTTAGAATTAAATTAATATGGGGAGCCAAATTGAGAATCCAAGATGGGTACTCCATATTTATTAATTCAAAATCATTTATGCATTATGGGATTTAGTATGAAAATGTCAGTTATAATTTACAATTATCAATTTGGAATTTCAAAATTAAATTGATAAAGTTCAAATAGATACAGCTCAATATCTATTAATTCTTAGTTTTAGAGAAAAAAAAATACTGAATAGTCCTTGGTATCGGCCATGCCATGTTCTATCTAAAACAAATTCTCAATATAATGTACTTTAGCAATAATACTTTTAAAATATCCAATGACATGAATATCAATAATATGCCATGGGCTGTATACAGTACGCATAAGGATAATATGAACAACACATTTGGAAATTAGTTATTAGTTGTTAGTTTTCTTTCAGAAAAATATAGATCAAATAATTAATCCAAATTTTGTAGTGAGCATGAGATTTATGCCGCTAATCCGTTAATCGACCTGATTTCTTTGACAATGTACTTATAAGTTATGAGAAAACAGATATTCAATTGATATAAGATTAGCAGCATAATTTATTATTTCAATCAAAATAAAACAAATTCATGGATGTCTTGAATTAGGCTAATAGAATATGTATGTTTGGCATAATAGATATGAGAATGTGTTGAATAGAAGATGCAAATTCAGCTGTACCTATGTAGATTACAGATGAGGTGATCAACCATAGATGAATCTCTTTCTGTTCATCATACTGAACTGTCGGACATGATTATTAGTGCTACTTCTGTTTTGTATAGGTGACGTCATTAACTTTAGGAATAACATCTGACTACTTGTTTTATTAAAAAAATAGTGTAAATATGCATCTGACTACTTGTTTTATTAAAAAAATAGAGTAAATATGCTGAAGTGTGAGTCAGATTTAAAGTATATTTAATTATAAAACATATCTCAACAAAATAAGTGACATCATATAATTTTAAATGAGATATATATTTTTGTAGGAAAAATAGTCAAATGTCATGTCAAAAGTTAGTAGGGATGAAAACGGTCCGAAATGGTTGGAAACTGTATCATTATTTTTTTAAAAAAACAAACAGAAACGGTCGGAAAATTTCTGTATTTATGAATTCATCTATTTAGTGTCAACTTCAATGCCACGCTGACAGAAATTAAAAAAAAAATTAAAAACGGTAACCATTAGTAAAAATATCATTATTATATTAGTTTTGCGGAAACGGTATTGGTTTGGTCGGGAAAATTTCCATACCGTTTTCACCCCTAAAAGTTAGTGGTGTCACTACTAGAAAACAGAGGTAGTAGTTAATATCTTTTTCCGCATAAAGCCCTCGTCGACCAAGAAAAAATGGAGGGAGCATTAAAATGAAGGTTAATTGATTGTGCATTAGTCGTCGCTGCGTAGACACATCTCTTTCCCTTAGACTGTTTTACATACAACCATTAGATGATGCCGTGAGAATCATGTATGACTGACCATACAAATTTCATCGTGTGCACTTGAAGAATAATTCAGTAGTGAAAATAGATGACACACGACATGCATAATTGATCTATCGGTTCATGCAGAATTGATGGGTACCAGCTGCATCTTGCTTAGAATACAGATGCAAGGGTGGAGGATTCTGACGATAGAAGATTGCATGCGCGACAACGGATGTGCAAGCGTTATTTTTTATTTGACGACCCGCATCTTGATTTATGACCTATCAAATTTAGAGGTTCAGCCAATGGCAAATCTCAACCCAAAAGGTTTGATATTGTTTGGGATGAGAAACAAATCTGGATTGAGGAAAAACAATACATGGGAGAGATCTGAAGGTCATCACTTGTGTGCCCTAGAGTTTTTTCCATGGGTTTGAAACTTCAACAAATTTCGCTTGCGCTGATGCCTCTGGTTGGAGTCCAGATCGATCATCTTGTGTCGTTCGTCACCGATGCCATTGCTGCAGGAGATAACACTGTTTCTTTCTATCCCTAGGTGCTGGAGATAACTATTAAAAAAAGATAGAATAAAATAACCTCCTTGCTCGATCATTAAATTGGCTTTAACGTGGCCCATCAGAATTGCTATGCGTAGCTTAATTATTATTTTTACATCAATGGTTACTATACCACGATTTATCTAATCAACGGTTGGATTTTTCTAGTTAACGTGAGAGCTCGTAGGAAGTGCCCAATTAGTATAGGTATCGATATGAAAGAGCGACATGCACACAAGACATGTAGCTACTAGTGTACCCAGTTAGCACACACTCTTTACAATATTATATTTCCAATTTTGCTTTCCCCAAACATAATATTTACCTATAACCATTGTGGAGACCTAAAAACTAATTTAGATCATCTTTCAAATAAAAAGGTAAATTTTACAAAACAGCATATACTTTGATCAAACTATCACAAAACTACAAGTTTAATGTGGTATATCATAAAACTAGAGAGTTAGTACTGAATTTATTAAAAAAATATTGATTTAAGATGAAAGATCAAACTACAGATTTAGTAATAAAATTATCACAAAACTATGTTTTGCATCAAGTTAGGTACACAACTAAAACATTTCTAACTCTTAACGTAATTGTATGGTAGGCATTTAAACTGTAAAATATATAGTTTTGTGATAACTCTAGTATTAAGGATGTAGTTTTGTGGTACTTGGCCTTAAAAATGTTGTTTTATGATAACTCTTGTGTTAAATCTGTAGTTTTGTGACACAACATCTTAAATATATAGTTATATGATCCATTATAAAGGACATAATTAAGATGATACAATAAATCTGACCTACCAGCAAAAAAATAATCGAATATAATTGCCACATTATATATTGATGAGTAAATTTGGAAATGTAACAACCATTTTTACAAAAAATACCAGTTTATGGTAACTTCAGCTGAGCATTCCAGAGAACTGGACCAAAGCAAATTATTTTATCAGAGAGATATAACTTTATCCTCCATCCATTCTAGAATAAGATTATTTTTGGCTCCTCCTATTTATCCAAAGTTAAGTTTATTTTTAAGAAATTATTGCTTCAGCGTTTATGAAAGTATGGAATAAATACATTGGGGATAGATAAAGGCACTACCGCAGAACACCTAAAAGGTGCCGGTTGCAATCCAATGACCTAGCATCATTAGTGCCGGAGGTAGAATCGGCGCCTTTGTGCAACCCACAATTACAAAAGAAAAGAGATGTCACATCAAAGCATCAACTCACCAGTCCAATGCTTCGAACTGCCCCCCTTCAAACAACCCATAATCCCCATCAGCAACACAGATCAAAAAATTCAATTATTATTTTCCATCCATCACAATTCAACACCAGCAAGATGAACAACCACACAAGATCAAGAACTACACAAGCAAGATCAAGAATTCACTAAGCTTTAGGTAGCTAGATCAGGCGGTTCCTGAGCTGTTGATTTCGTGAGTGGGGATGGAAGCTGCCGGAGTACCGAGGAGGCGTACATTTGGTGAGGACGAGAATGGGGAGAGGACGATAAGTGTCGGTGGTGGCAAAGGCTATGAGGATTGGGGGGGGGTGTCGAGGAAGGCGAGGAGGAGATCAAGGATGGGGGCGAGAGAGGAGAAGAAGGGGTGGGTTGACTTGGTGGGGTTTAAAGTATTCCCAACCCCATGACCTATTGGGTCAGCTCAGGTCAGCTTTTTATAGGTGTTGGACCAGCACCTATACTTATATTGTAGGTGTTGGTTCATTTTAGAGAATCCGGCGCTAATATTATTGGTGTTGGTTTTTATCTAGAACTAGTACCTATATTTGGTCAAAGATGTTGATTCTATATTTTTTCGTCCTATGGAACTGGAAAATTGTCAATAGGTATTGGTTCATTAAACCAGCACCTATTAGGGGTTTTGTAGTAGTGGGAGAGGAATAATTTAATTGCGATTTGATAAGTGGGGGTATTCTACTCTTTTGGTTTTGTATTGGAATATGTAGGGTGCGTAAAAAATGAAGTTATTTTAGGACAGAGGAAGTACGCTCGATAAGTTTCAGCCCACCTGTCATACCATACTTATGCTATCGGAAATAAGGCACATATTATCCACACACAGGGTATAGAGAAGTTTTCTGATAAAATCGTTTGATATTTTGTGAAATACCTAGTTAAAGTTGTATGAAGGCGATAATTTTAAGTAAATACTTACAGTTTTCCAAAATTTACTCTTATAAATTTCAAATTTGGCTAACATTGTATGCAATATCATTCAATTAATTACTCCCCTTAACTTATTAAATGGTACGTTAAAATCATTTATTTCCCTTCAACGGCGTCTAACATAATAGATACTATTGACCACTGGATCAAAAAACGAATGAAGATGCGGAAGAACCAGTGGTGTGGTTTCGAGTCGTGGGTGTTTGACTTCACCCACCAAAGTTCAAATCCTGGTGCCCATAAATATTACGTACATGTAGGTGGGCTTTTAACAGAGTTTTAGTAAGATCATGGATGTGGCGCTGGTTTATTTCTATTAGAATGTTTATTAGGATGCGCATTCGGAACGGTGTGAGTGTAATGTTGCATGTGTAGTGTTGTGTATGATTGTACGTTTGCCATGTAATAAAAAAACCAATGGAAGATCCAAACAAACTAGATACAATCGAAACATGAGGCATGTGCTCTTCTCTACATGTTGCTCTGTCTTATTTGATCTCACAGCCCTTCGTGGTGTTGTTAACTCCTAAACTTTTGCTTTTAGATCCCAAGTAATGGACTGATGTTTTCATTCCTGCAGGCATTTGTTCTTTTATTTTTACTGTTCTTATTGCTCTTCTTGGAATGCAAGTGATCATTCACAGGCGAAGTATCAAAAGACAGCGTCTTATAAGACAGAGGGACGAGTATTTTCAACAACATGGAGGCCAGCTTCTGTCTGATATGATGAAAATCGACTGCAACCTTGAATTTACGTTGTACAGACAGGAAGACATTGAGGTAGCAACAAATGACTTTGACAAGAATCAAATCATTGGAGAAGGAGGACAAGGGACAGTTTACAAGGGATTTATAGAAAGCATTCCTGTTGCAATAAAAAGATGCAAAGGGATGGATGAAAGCAGGAGAATGGAATTTGGACAGGAGCTACTTATACTATGTCGCGTCAACCACGATCATGTAGTTAAGCTTCTTGGTTGCTGCCTATTGTTTGAAGTCCCTATTCTGGTTTATGAATTTGTTCCGAACAAGACGTTACATGACTTGTTACATGGTCAAGACGGGAGATGTTACATATCACTTGCAACTCGTTTGAGGATAGCTGCTGAATCTTCTCAAGCACTTGGACACTTGCATTCGTTGGCACGTCCTATCCTCCATGGGGATGTGAAATCTGCCAACATTCTGCTAGGTGACAATTTGATTGCCAAGGTCGCCGATTTTGGTTGCTCAATAATCGCACGAATGGACGAAGAAGCCCTCGTGGCAAAAGGCACAGTCGGGTACCTAGATCCTGAGTACCTGCAATCATGTAAGCTCACTGACAAGAGTGATGTTTATAGTTTTGGTGTTGTTCTTGTGGAGCTTTTAACAGGTAAGAAGCCGCGGTGCCTTGTGTCGGTGTTTCAAGACGCTATGAAGGAGGGCACGGTTGACGAGCTCATAGATAAGGAGATCATCAAAGAAGACGACTTGGAGGTCATCCACCAAGTTGCGGAGCTCACAAGCAGGTGTTTAGCTATGCCAGGTGATAAGCGGCCGACGATGTCGCAAGTCGCCCAAGAGCTCCGACGGTTGACAGGATTGGTGCGACAACGTCTGGATGCGGCAGGCGAGCTGATTGCCTTGCGTGAGGTGGATAGAAGCTTTACGCGGACAATAGATAGCACAAGTTACACCAGAAGCAGAACAACCGAGTATTTCACTCTTGGGATAACATCTTGACGACGATGTACCATGTTGCTACTCCAGTGTCATGTCTATGGTCTGGACGTCCATGTACGTTGCTGAAATGGTGGATGTCAAATGGTGGGCAGAGGTAGTGATCAGGTACCATTTATGCTTTGAGATTTGCTCCGGTCCAACAACAAATATATCGAGATACCGGTACCTCATACTATCAAATCATTTTTGATTGTTGGATCTAGCTGACCAGGATGTGCATTGTTAGATCCAACGATCGGAAACGATTTGGTACCATGAGATATCGGTACCTCGAGATACTTTTTGTTGTACCGAAGCAAATATCTTATGCTTTTTGTTGTTCACCCTAGAGATGGTGTTTATAACATTTGTTGCGTCTGTGGTCTTGTCCCAATATTTGTATGTTGGAAATGCCGGAACGTTGGTTTTTAAAAGGGATCTATTATATACTAAAAGTCCATTAAACTCTCTACAAACGCTCTCAAGCCGCCACATGAGACTCCTACAAACGCTCTTAAGTTACCACGTGGATATCTAATAAATCAGTAGGCCCACTATTTTTATCTATTAGATTTATCTTTTAGAAAACCCACTATTTTCATCTACGAGATTTATTTTTAGAAAAAAAAACATAATCCACCCCCCTCCCCTCTACCCCCACCAGCCCACCCTCCTCCCTATGCTAGGTATGTACGTATCCCCCTTCCCTCCTATCCAATTTTCTCATCTCTTTCTTTCTTTTAAGTCTGTTACAATTAAAAATAATATTTTTAAATCATTTACATATAGAGAAATAACCATAACCTTGCACATAAGTCTATTTTATCATTGTTCATTATCGTAGTCATGGTGATTAATTAACCAATCAAATACCAATAATAGCTACTACATTCTTTAACTCATAAGAAATATTTATTTTTTATCATATTCTAACCTTAGGATGCTATTGAAGCTGTGAAAAAAAAAGAAAAAACAACAATGTATATTATATGATCATGTATCACTTTATAAAACATTCATAAATAAATTAAATATGATAGATATGACAAAAAATAAAAAACACTTAAGTCATGAGTAACATTCGAAAAATAGTTCTTCCATTACTTTAAATCATATCCGAACCTTTCGTATGCCATCCAACAATAAAAAAATATTGTGTAGAACAAAGATAATGTAGATCATATCATCATATATCACTTCACAGTCATGCGTAATTAGATTAGCTCTATAATATCAAAAAATAAAAAATAATAATTAGTTCTGGTTAGTGGTTAGCACTCCACAAAAATTCATTGTTCTAAAATATTGATATGTTAAAATAATATTATTTTTCACAAAACAAAGTAATGTTAGTTAAATATTTCAGAAAAATTGACGTTATCATAACTTTAATATTTAAAGCAACATACAATATCCCAAACTAGAATACTCTAATTGTGATTAGCACTAAAAAAACATTATCTCCATTTTAAAATATGAATTATCACAACAATGTAAATCTAGAAATGTCCAGATAAATATTTTGATATAATTATATCTTTAGTATTTCAAGGACTATAAAAATGATTAAATCAACTAGAAAGCTTAAGTTAATCTGAGTATATAGTATATAAAGTCCAGTGTACTCGACTCATACATGTCTTGCGTTACGTGTCAATTCTATGTTACACTTAAACCCTTCTATCAATTCTGTGTATGTACTACTATCCACCAATCATTGAGGCAAGAATATTATTATATTCTAAAATGCCATTGAACATCGTACAAATGCTCCTAAGCCGTCATGTGACCCATTATTTTTAAACATTAGTTTAGATGTATTAAAGTGATCCCTCCATATTAATCTCCCGTGTCCATACCACAGAAAAAAATATGTACTATTCATCGAAAAAAACCTAGAAAAACATACCTACACATGTATGATTAAAAATATTAATCTTTCCCTCCTAATCCTCAAATTTAAAATTAAAACTTTATTATGTTTGTACCTAGCTACATACGATCATTCCATCGATTCCTCTATGACTCTTTTCACTCTTGCTAGTAGAACTCACTAGCCTACTTACTAATACACTTTTTGTAAGTGTGTAGACCATGAGCTAGGTGTTAAAATTTATATATAATTTTAATGGTTTTCTCTTATTAATTGATAGAAGAGGTATTTAAAAATATTTATACATTTAGACACAAGTGAGACATGTGCACTTCGGTATAAAATGGAGATGATTTTTTATTGTATTAATGATATATTCAGTTTGTTTTTTAATAAGCAATTCTATCTATTAAAAAGGCACCCGGTTCTTTCAAGAGAACAATAATGAGTAGTTGTGATAGGGGAGTTTATATATAACCAGGTGATTTTTTTTAATACCAGAGACATTCTTATAACTAAATTTAGTGTATCATCAAAGTCTATAGTCAATTTTAGGGTAGAGATAAGATAATCTATGGATTTTAAATAAAATATGGTAAGATAACATCTTTTAATATTCTTTTAATAAAGAATATCTAAATTGCCCGCGCATCTGTGCGGGCTTACTCCCTAGTTTAGTTAATTGTTGGTTAGCTCCATAGTAGAGACGTAGAAGGAGGTATTGCAAACTAAAAATAAATTTAAAATTTAAATTTTAATAACACCATCAAACACCTATTTAAGCGACTATAAAATCACCATTTTTATGCCCTAGAATAATTTTTTTGCCCCTGAAAAAAAGATAATTCAATATCTATCACTTAAAAATTATTTCCTCTGACGCTATTGGATTGAATTTCACATCTCTTACACTTGATGTCAACGTCACCCGTTGTTGTTAAGAACGACATTATATTCGTCAGATCTTTTGAGAAATGGCAATGTACACTTGATGTTCTATTCAATCCTGCATCTTCTCTCTTCCTGTGGAGCGAGAAACACTAAACACTAAAATAATTCATAAGTTAGTACTCCCTCCTTCCCTAAATGTTTGACACCGTTGACTTTTTTAAACATGTTTGACCGTTCGTTTTATTCAAAAATTTTTGTGATATGTGTAAAACTATATGTATACATAAAAGTATATTTAACAATAAATCAAATGATAGAAAAAGAATTAACAATTACTTAAATTTTTTTAATAGGACGAACGGTCAAATATTTTTAAAAAAGTCAACGGCGTCAAATATTTTGGGATGGAGGTAGTAGATGATAAAAATACTAATATTTCGAAATTTCATATATAAAAGTAACTGTAAACGTAGTGCAAATTTTCAAGCTCAAGGCAGGCCAGGGCCCTGCCCGCCCTCCCTAGCTCGGCTCGTCCAGTTCCTGCCTCCCCCAGTTCCTCTGGCACGCATGCACTTGTTGGCTTAACTCTGCTATATTCCCCCACATGTGGAACAGACTTGGCTCACATCTGCTTAGCTCCTACCTGCTCAAGAGAAACATGATCTTCTTGTGAGTTGTGTCCATGGGGTTTGGCATTGCATGTACACGTAGACCAGGAATAATTAATCTCCCATTTTGTTCCCTCATTTATGATATTTATCTAAAATCACGCCCTTAACTTTGAAATAGAGTACTCCCTCCGTCCCAAAAAAAACCCAATACTGGGTTTGAATCTGGACATAGTGTATGTCCAGATTCAAACCCAGTATTGGGTTTTTTTTGGGACGGAGGGAGTATATGGCACCCCTCAAGTCTTCGAACCATTCAAATCATCGCATTCAGCCCAAACCACGAGGTCTTTACACTGTCACGCTGATGCGGTAGTTTAGTAAAAAAAAAAAAGTACATGACCCACCTACTAGTGTGGCGTTCCTCCTCCTCCCCCCGCCTCTTTCAGTATCCTCGGTCGGCTGCAGTGGTCTAGGCAGAAGTTGTGAGGACTAGGTGGCGACGGCGTGCTTATGGTTGGCGCGTTAAATATGAACTAACAAACCTTAAATATTAAGGGATGGAGCGACTATTAATTTTCCTTTTTTAAGTAAGAGGGAGTATTAACTTATAATCAAGACGACAGTAGATGCATAGAAAAACAGATAGATCACCAAGTAAAAACCCCTCAATTGTTGCAACGTCCATTTTGTTTGACAGTACTATTTGTCTATCATGCAACGAAGAACACCAGGAAATGCCCGGTTGTATGTTTGGTTGAGCTATGCCTACGAGCTACAACGAATTGATGAAACAATCAACGTTGTCTCATCGTGCCTTTATAAGAGGGGGCGGTATAACGTTGAAACATGTGTGAAATGAAATAGATGGCCTATTTGATTAGCAATATAAATTAATATTTGGAAAATAAACATAGAAAATATATAACTCATAACTAGTAATGTTAGCAATACAATACGTGAGAGTTTTTAAGAACTCGTATTTTTGAGAAGCATTATCCAGCAAATGATAATCTTGTATTAATCAACCGAATTGCTAATTAGGTGATCCAAACTCTTGACGTTTAGGCCGGGTTTATATATATGTGCGACTTGCTTGAGCTTTTGGCCGGTAGGTAAAATAAAACGTTGGATTAGTGTATGATTATTTGTGTATAATTATTATAAAATTGGAAAATTATTTTATTTGATTTTTTTTTAAAAAAATCGATATACAAGTGTAGCAAACCTAGAATTGTGTAACATCCACGGATTCTTGCTCGTCTGTGAAAAAAAACTGGTTCCTGCTTTGTGGCTTCGGCTCTAAATGTCCCTGTATTTACTTCTGGGCCGTACAACCCATGCATTTAACTGGAGCTGAGTGTGTGGTGTGCCGTACTGACGGCCCAGTTAGACGAATGGCACAAAAGAGGTACGAGGCTTCTCAAGGAAACAAAAGGAAAAAGTACATCGAAGGTCCCTCATCATGTCCTCGGATTACAAAGTCCTCCTGCAACCACAAACCAGATATTTGACATCGCTCATCTTACAAAACCGGATCACTTTTGGCCCTCGGGCGATTTTGACTCCGATTTTATCTGACTTGGCATCTGACTCGGTGTGGGTCCCACATGGGCCCCACACGTCATCCTCATCTTTCTCTCCCCTCTCCACCTCTCTTGCTCTCTCCTTCCCTCTCCTCGGGCGGGACTGCGGAGCAGTTCGGTGCGCCGGCGGGCGCGGGCGGCAGCGGGGGAGCAGCTGGGTGCGGCTGGTGGCCGGCAGGGGAGCAGCTAGGTGCGGCTGGCGGGCGCAGGCGGCGGGGGAGTATCTGGGCGCGAGTGACGGGCGCAGGCGACGGGGAGGAGCACTAGCAACAGCCTCTGATGGCGTGGCGACACGACGACGGCGGTGACACGGGAGCCCCGACGAAGCCCCCGTCCCGACGCTGCCTCCTCCCCTCCCCTTCCCTTATTCTTATCGAAAACTGCATCGATAAATGGCGGTGCGTATCCGGTGAAGAGGGATTTGAGGTCCGACTTGACGTCGATGAGCGCCCCGTACATTCCGAGCATGATGTAGAGCTTCTCCGTCGCCGGGGTGGACATGGCCATGGCGTCCGCGAAGCCGATGAGCTGCAGGATGCATCCCCTTGGGATGTCGGCGAAACACTCATGGCCGAGCTTGTTTTGTTCATGTGGATGTGTATGTTCATAGATCGGCAGACATCAGTGTCCTGTATGCAGAATCATAGTAGTATTTGGCTGTCTTTGGCTAGCTCTTTGCTGCAGAAAAGCTCACATGAACTCTTTGAATCGCCATAATTAACTATAGAGCTGGTCCGTGCAGTTGTTGATACTCTCTCCGTATTTTAATGTATGACACCGTTGACTTTTTATCAACGTTTAACCATTCGTTTTATTCAATTTTTTTGTGAAAATATGAAAATATTTATGTCATGCTTAAAGATCATTTGATGATGAATCAAGTCACAATAAAATAAATGATAATTACATAAATTTTTTGAACAAGACGAATGGTCAAACGTTGGATGAAAAGTCAACGGCGTCATACATTAAAATATGGAGCTAGTCCTTGATAGGCATAGCCCCGACGACGCACATCCCTCGCTGGTGACGAGAATAATGGCAATCCCCTTAATAATTTGGGCGTAGGCGATGGGTGCAGCCGCTGCGACCAACCACCGCTGTGGCTGCGGGGCTCTTCCCGGTAGAGCGGCGCTTGTCATCGTTGTCACGGCGTGGAAGGCGGCAACAAGAAGATGGTGGCTGTAGGTGACGAGATGGAGACGGAGTCTGCTCGGGAGAGGACGGCAGCAACGAGGCAATGATGGTGCCGGTGGGTGACGAGATCGGGCTCGATGCCATCATCCTTTATCCGCGCGGAGTCGGCAAGGACGGGAAGGAGCTGCGCGATCTCTGACAGCGTCGGAGAGCGCGAGCAGCGTGGCGGCGGCTGGGCAGAGGGGCCTGCCCGCCCGCGCGTAGCTCCTCCCCCCCCCCCCCCCCGCCGCCTGTACCCACCGGCGGTGCGGGCGTGCGTGCCAAGCTGCTCCCCTGCCGCCGCCCGTATAGAAAGGAGGAGAGAGTAAGAGAGGTGGGGAGGGGAGGGGAAGAAGAGGCTGACGTGTGGGGTCCACGTGGGTCCATGCTGAGTCAGTTGCCACATCGGACAAAACCTGAGTCAGAACTGCTCGAGGACCTAAAGTGACCCGGTTTTGTAAGATGAGGGATGACAAATATCTGGTTTTGTTGTTGGAGGACAATTTTGTAATCCGATGACAAGATGAGGGACCTTCGATGTACTTTTTCCAAAACAAAATAGCCGTCCGGCCCATAAAGCCTGCAAAATGTAGAACATATAATGGCCATGATTTTGTTTTGAGGGAGGATTAGAAAGGACTTGATAAGCTCCTTCTGCAGTTACACCGTTAATATTTTTTCTGATGTCGTGCACCCAACTCTTGTCCATATACATCTTGTGCAGTAGGTTGGTTTTTTTACGGAATATGGTATCCATGGGGAGATAAGATTTGTGTACTTTTTTTTTAATAAGTAGACCTAATTGATTTTCGAGGTAAACCCGTTCAACTCTAGTCACCCTCGATCTATAAATAGAGGGCCAACGTGTGCATAGTTGTACGCACAAATCATTAGAGAGCTCCACAATGGGATCAATGGGATACAAGCTTCTAGATCTATTTAGCGCTTCATCTTTTGCATAAGAGGAGGCAGCAGTTCTGGACGAGCCGTCGACGTAGTCAGTTCTATAACATGCTATCAACATCGATCACTACTGCTAGACTGATGTCGTCGGGCAGCTATAACTACATATGCTTCCTCGTAACCATCTGACTTGCCACTCCTTCGAGTCGTCCTGCGCTGATCAATCTATTTTAATAATTGTTGATTGCCATTAGTAAATTTAGTAAATTGATTAGATTTTCTTGCTTTTCCTCAAGATCTTGTTTTTCCTACTTAAGGTGTAGCACTAGATTAGTTTGCTACTTTCCATCTATTTGCATCTATTGCTTCATGACGGAAAAAATGGAAGAAAACCGTGTCTACAAAATGAAAAAATTGATTAGTTGCCCCCTTTGGACTGAACGTACCCAGTTACGCTTGGGCTGAATCAGGCATGCATCATCCCTACACCCCATCCTTGCATCTCCCAACGCCATTATCTCAGTCGCTCTTTCTAGACCTTTCATCCTTGTTGGAAGCACGCCAGGAGTATGTGTACCGCTGCCAAACCGCCCATGCTCTGTTGGGTCGCCACTGTAGGAAACGCCACCTGCTATCACGTACGTCGATGTTGTTGCAGGAAACCGCTGAAGACGAGTGGGACCAAATCCATGTTGCCATTGCCGCAGGACCTTATACCAAGGATAGGCAGTAAAGTAATCACCGTTAATCTCTCACCGATGCACCTTGGATACATGGTGGGAGGTCGATGGAGCATCCGTCGCCAACCTTTAATTTGCATAGGGATCACGGCATGGCTGGACACGGCTTAGTCTCCGTTGCAGGAGCCTCAGTCGACATCGAAGTTGAGCCTACACCCACTGCCATTTTGAGGATGCGTGGATCGTGGTGGAGGCAGCTCTGCCGAACAACGCCGATCCACCGCCGCGCGCTGTCCCTGCCAACCGAGGAGCGATGGGTTGCTGACCAGCAACCACGTCGTGCACCGCCTCGATGCCCACTGCCACCGACCGACACTCGGCTTCTTCCGTTGCTACTATACAGCCATGCTCATCGCCGGCGCGCTGGGTGAATGGGCGTCTCCGCGAGTGCTGGTGGGGAGTGGGGAAATCCTACTCTCTCTCTCACCATCTTCCTCGGTCTTTTACAGGAGGGCCAGTTGCGTTGGCATGTCTGTTAGTGCCTAACTGCTATCGAGAATGCTATTGCACAACTAGTTACACGACTGAATACTTGTCGCGCACGGAGAGGGGGCACGGGTGGCGGCGCCGCGCGGTTTTTCTTATTTTTCTCCCACAGTTTTTTCTTTTTTTCTTTTTGCGGTTTTTTTTTGCCGGACGGTTTCATTTTCTTTTTTTTCTTTCCGTATACTTTTCAGTTTTTTTGTTTTTAATACATATGTATACAAACTTTATGTACACGTATACTAACTTTATATACACGTATATAAACTTTGCATATGCGTATACATACTTTGTATATGTGTTTTTTATATGCATTTGCATATATATATATATACAAAGTTGGTATATTTTTATATATACAAACTTTGTATATATCGTATACAAATTTTGTATATGTGTGTTGTCGATTCGACAACTGCATCACGTCGAAAGACGTGGTTCTCCCAACAGTGGTTCGAAGTAAAGACAATTGTATTGCTTAGTAAAAATTTTTCAGGTCTCCTTGTTACATGGCCCTAAGGGGCTATTTATAGCCCTATTATAGACTCTTCCTTTAGTATTTTAGGTTTTACAGGAGAATTTACATGGTTGCCCGTATGATAGGGACATCTTTACGGGCATACAGCGTCTTTTGCTTGCATGGGCTCCTAATGGCCAAGTGACTCAGCCCAGTCCTTGGCGAAGCCTCTAGAAGGCATGTTAGCCCGCTGGGCCTTCTCCTTGCAAGGTTTGATACTTGGCAAAACCCATGCCCTTCGTGGCAAGGCTTTCCCCTCACGGCTTTCAACCGTATGCTCCTCCGGCAGGGTCCTTCTTTGGCGAAGCTGGTCAACTCGATGCCACGGCTTTTGCCGTTTGGCTTTCACCGATGCTGTCTCTTCGACCTTCGCCGCTTGCCTCCAGCCCGCGCCTTTGCTTATGTCCTTGGTTTCAGTAGGCCCGGTCGAAGGTTCTCCCGGCCGAAGGTTCTCGTGGTATACCTCCAACAATGTGTATATATTGGTTATACATAAAAATATAAAAAATATATACATATTAAAAAGTATATATATACAAAAATATATATATGTATAAACTTCGTATACATATACAAATGTATATGCATGTGCTGTGGAGAAGAGAGACTAAGAGGGGAGAAACTGACCGCGGGCCGCGCGGGGAGCGCGACTGGTCGCTAATCAGCCTCCCCCAACCACTATGGCCCTCCTGAACGTGACAGCCTATGCAATTGTAAAAAATAGTACTACCTCCATCTACTTTTGATAGGTATATTTCCATATCTAGAAAATTTAGGCATATTTTAATCTAACCACCTATCCTTATAATAACTTTCTTGGATTTAATGCGTGACTCTCTATTCTTCCACACAAGATTGGCTATATGAGTGTCGAGAAATATAAATATTAATGAATCGCTTGTTTACAATGAATACTAGTAGCATGTTTAAATGGATCATAACAAAATTACTTATCCTTGGTCATTGTGCCAAGATAAAATATAACTGTTTACACCCAAATTTGGCACCTAGGATTAAAATAGGGAAAATTATCAAAGTTTGGAAGTCTGCCAGTTTTCCTCTGTGGGGACGGTCTGACCGCCGTATGTGGGCCGGTCTGACCGCCGGGTGAGGGCCGGTCAGTCCGGCGGTGTGTGACTGGTCTGACCGGCAGAGTCCGAGTACGGGTCTGTTTCGCCGAGTCCCGAAGTTTCCTTGTTTGGGAAGGCATGTTTCGGGTTTCCTTTGGATTCTATCCCGAGTTGGACGTGGAGGAGGGCCTGTAGAGGGCAAGACTAACCCCTATATGAGGGACATGGCCGGTTCAATTGTAACTATCCAATCTACAATCAATCAATCGAATCGTTTTACATATTGGTTTTAGTTTTCGCTTAGTTTGTTCATCTTTATCGTTTTGCGTCGTAAATCACCCGTCGCCGCTGCGAGAGTGTCACACCTCTTTGTAGGTTTGTCCTGAAAACCTTTCGTTTTGACTACGAGACGGGTAGTTATCTAGAATCGGCTTCGCTAGCCGGTTTAGTTATCAAAACCCATCGTGGTTTAGCTTTTGCTAGGTTGCGGTGGTTGGCGACTCTAAGATCACCGTAAGGCGGTAGGTGTTGTGATCGTGCTTATCAACTTGTCACAAAAAATTACCAATAATAACTCTCAAAAGTAAATGTAGGGAGTAAAACATAAATTCCTAGCTGGCCTCGAGTATTGAATTCCGTCTACGGTCCATGGATGGGGATCCAGCGGAAAATGATCAAAGCCGAACGGTGTTTTCGCCCGATTGGCCACGTTTTACTAAACACTTTGTGTTTAAGTCCCTTTCACTGTTCAATATAATCTTACGATTTGAACAGCTCGTATATAACTGATTGAATGTGTTCGTGCACATAGACTATAACTTTGCTGTTTAGGGCTTATGGGTCTCTGGACTAGTATGTAATGATGTTTTTAAGCATTTAATTGTGTTTACTCTTGATGCAAGTCCAATTAATTAATCTACTACATATGATTTCTATGTTGAGCTTTCCATAAAAAAATGTGTTTACCTAGTGTAAGTGACGCTCTCCCTTTGTTTGGGTTTATTTTCATGCATATATAATGTTTTTTGGAGAGCATAAAAATTTGATAATTAATGTTATATAAGGCCAATAATAATAAAAAAAAAATAAATGTAAGAAAAATTACGGAAAAATTCTGATAATGACATACTTCCTCCGTTTCATAATGTAAGTCATTCTAACATTTTTCACATTTATATTGATGTTAATGAATCTAGACATATTAACATAAATATGAATGTGGGAAATGCTAGAATGAGTTACATGCATTTCCCACATTCATATTGATGTTATATGTCTAGATTCATTAACATAAATATGAATGTGGGAAAATGTTACAATGAGTTACATTGTGAAACGGAGGGAGTAGTCAAATGTGGAAAAATTCCGATAATGACATATGACATATGTCACATTGTTATGTGAATTGGTTTTTGCATGTTAAACAGAACAATATGTGTGAAACCAATTCAAAATATCAACATTGAATCGAAATGAGAAACTTGGTCAGCGCGCGGCGCAGATGTTCAGAGCTAGGAAAAAGTACATATATATCAGTTATATTGTGAACATCTGCATGTTAAACGCGTTTTTAAAATTAACACCACACCACATAGTATCAATCCCTCTCTACTATGCAGCTCTCTTATTTTTCTCAATGAATATTACGAAGTTATATATGCCCTGGATGGTAAACCGTTCACAACCACCGGTACTGTACTGTGTCATAAAATGCATTAATTTATTGGAGTTGATGTTTTAAAATTTTGAAACAACTCAGGTGAAGCATAGCTAGACATCTTCAGTGTGGTCCTAATTAATCGAACTAATTAAGCAGAGGACAGAGAGCTGTTAGTTGGTACATATAAACCACTCGAGGAATCAAGCTAATTAATGACAATCTAGCTTGCTTCACATTAAATCGAATGAGAATCTTGGTCAGCGGTGCAGATGTTCAGAGCTAGGAAAAAGTACATACTATCAGTTATACTGTGAACACCGCAGGATGAAGTAAATTAACGCTGCAGTTAGCATATTTGTTGGTTCAATCATGCAGTCTCTACTCGATGCCCTAAATATTAGGTGAAGACGACTTTGAGCTAGGGCAAGTCCAAGTCAAGGTAACCATGCAGTATATATAGTACTACAGTCTAGTTCCAGTGGTGTATGCACTATGCAGAGCTGCTAGCTATTAGAAGCCCTCATTTCCACCCAAAAAACAACAGGGATGATGCAGGCGCTGCTAATGCCACCACTAGTATTGCGCCGCACAATGGTAGCCACTTTACTGTGTCTCACCGTAGCAATGGCGGCATGTCTTGCCGCTGTTGCAGCATCCTGCCAGAGGAAGTGCGGTGAGATAGACATCCCTTTCCCGTTCGGCATCGCCGGTCAGCCCGGCTGCGCCATGACCGGCTTCAAGCTGAGCTGCAACGACACCGGGAACGGCGTGCCCACCCTGCTCCTGCGGAACGTGGAGGTGCTCGGCATCTCGCTGCCGTTAGGTCAGGCTCGGATGAAGATGGATATGTCCTACGACTGCTACAACACGACAAGGAAGGATATCGACTGCGTCGATATGGTTGATCTGAACTTGAAAGGGAGTCCCTTCACTTTCTCTGACACTGCTAACAAGTTTATTGTCTTTGGGTGCCGTATGCTCGCTTATCTTGGCCCAGGTGAACAAAATGATGTAGGTAGCAACCTAACTATCGGTTGTGCGGCCACTTGTGGTATAGGCGATGATCTCGTGAGTATCAACAGTGCCGGGTGCTCTGGGATAGGTTGTTGCCAAACGAACATCCCTAAGGGGATCCGGTATTACAAGGTTTGGTTCGACGGTCGTTTCAACACAACGGACATCTACAACTGGACTCGTTGTGCTTACGCAGCACTTGTCGAGACATCCAGCTTTAATTTCTCCACGGTTTACAATTCCCTATCAAGGTTCAATGACAATCTTGGTAGCCAGCCACCTTTTGTGGTGGACTGGGCTATTGGTAATTCCACATGTGAGCAAGCTAAAACAAATTCAGATTCCTACATGTGCATAAGCAGCAATAGCGTCTGTTTGAACTCGCGAAACGGACCCGGTTACATCTGCAACTGCCAAAATGGATTCGAAGGAAATCCTTACCTGAACGATTCGTTTGGTTGCCAAGGTAAATTTCTCAACTAGAGGCTTTTGCTGGCTAGAGTATTGCATTTACATATCATCTATTAGCAACTAGCATACTTTAGCTTTAAAGTACATGTATTTACCAAAATATTGCATCTTTGTCTAGAGCGTATTTACATGTCATTGAGGGGGGGGGGTAGGGTATAGCGGTATAAGTAGGTATGATATCAAAATTTTATAAAATTGTGATAACTATTTATTACTCAAAAAAAAAGGATAACTCAAATAGGTAACATAAATCATGATCCTACTTAAGGATTGTAAAAGGAATTATCTGTCTACCTATTGATTGCCAGTTTTTAGGAATTTCCAAGTAGACAAAAAAGGTGTGAATTAATTTAGCATCCATTTAGGACGGAAGCAAATTATTATGTTTCAGGTAAAACAAAAGGAGTCCATATGAGGTGCAAGTTGGTAAGTATTAACTGCTAACATCAAAACTAGAGTTTATACTTCATATGAGCTACGACTTGTCAATTATTATCATGAAACATATGTATTATTAAATTAAGAAAACACTAATATCTTAGATGAGAGGTAATCTGCTATTTTGTTCCAATCTGCTTTTAGCCAAATCTTGAGTTCATGGAACGGACAGCAAGCTGATTATCAGGTTATGATCTCCGTAATTCACACTAGTTTAATTGTCTAGGTTTGTTGTGCTGGCATAGGAAAACAAATCTGACCAGCTAGCTTATTCCATCATTTTGGTGGATGTATTCAATATCTTTGGTTGAAGGGCTAAAGGACTTTGGTGAATGTGTTAATTAATGTGTGTTAGTTATAACTACTTGTAAACAAAATGAAATAAGTATCTTGCGGTTAAAACCTCGAAAATGAGTAAATTTGTGGTGGAAACTATTGACTTAGGTGAAACTCGTGTAAACTCTCACAAAATGTGATGAGGTGGTGTATCTAAATGTGATATTGTTTTAAAAAAAATAATTAGATTTACATGACTTTTTGATCGGGTTTAAATGAGTTTTCACCGCATAGTTATCCCCCTCCCAACCAAAAAAACAAAACTCTAGAACTACCAAATTCGGAATGGTATTGAAGTGTGTGCTAGCATTTTCATAAATCATCATGCTTTTGTTTTATTCACAAGCAACATAATATATTTTGACATAAGTTATAAATTGGATTGTAGATATTAATGAATGCGAGGATTCTAGTAAGTACCTTTGCTACGGGAAATGCATCAATAAACCTGGCGGGTATGATTGTTTTTGCCCTGCGGGTACCCGAGGAAATGCTTCTATTGGACCATGTCGGAAAGAGATTCCATTGCTTACTGGTACACATATATTATCATCTGAGTATATTGTTTTGCCATAACCTCTATGTACTTGAATGTTCATGTAGAAACCATTTCACATCCCTACAATTTATGAAAAGGAAATTCACATTCTTTCTCAAAATGTTTTCTTTTGTACTTGAATGTATCTGCATGCATAGACACTGTTTTTTAAAATGAAAATTAATCAAATTTTCTTCTCTATTCTACATTGTTTTATATATTCAGAAGTTGGCACAGAATCTGAATCTACTCTAAAAGAAAAAAAAACTGGTACAACAAGTTATTTAATTAGTTCAATATTTGAACTCTTAATTGACTCATATCAGAACAAGGTTTCATTTAAGTTATCACTGCATACTTTAGCATATCATTAATTATTTACTAGCAAATACAAAAAATCTTATAAGGGTCCCTAAATGTAGGTATTGTTATCGGTATGGCTGCTGGTTTTGGAATTCTTGTACTTAGCTTATCTGTGGTACTCCTTATCCGTAAACAAAGAAGTGACATTCTGAAGCAACAACGGAAAAAATATTTTAGGAAAAACCAAGGCCTTCTACTACAGCAGCTTATATCATCTGATGAAAGAGCTAGTGATAACACAAAAATTTTCTCCTTAGAAGAGCTGAAACAGGCAACAAACAACTTTGACCCAACACGTGTTCTTGGTAGTGGAGGGCACGGCATGGTTTACAAAGGCATTTTATCTGATCAACGTGTGGTGGCTATAAAAAAACCTAACATCATTAGGGAAGAAGAGATTACTCAATTCATCAATGAAGTTGCAATACTCTCACAGATAAATCATCGTCATATTGTAAAACTCTTTGGATGTTGTCTTGAAACCGAAGTCCCTCTATTAGTGTATGATTTTGTCCCAAACGGTTCACTAAATCAAATTATTCATGGTGCTACAAGTAATAGGGAATCATCATTGTCTTGGGATGATTGTTTGAGGATTGCTACAGAAGCTGCGGGTGCTTTGTATTACCTTCATTCCGCAGCATCAGTATCAGTTTTACACCGTGACGTGAAATCTTCTAATATACTTTTGGATGCAAACTACACGGCTAAAGTTGCAGATTTTGGTGCATCAAGATTGATTCCTAATGATCAAACCCATGTTTTCACCAATATACAAGGCACTTTCGGGTATTTAGATCCAGAGTACTACCATACTGGACATCTGAATGAGAAGAGTGATGTGTATAGCTTTGGTGTAGTTCTTTTAGAACTGCTTCTCAGAAGGCAACCCATTTTTGAATGTGAGTCTGGCACAAAGAAAAATCTATCTATTTATTTCCTTTATGAGATAAAAGGAAGGCCAATTACTGAGATAGTTGCCCCTGAAGTTCTTGAGGAAGCGACCGAGGATGAGATAAATACAGTTGCCTCTATCGCACAGGCATGCTTGAGGCTCCGAGGTGAAGAAAGGCCAACTATGAAGCAAGTGGAAATGTCATTACAATCTGTAAGAAATAAAGGTTTCAGTTCAGCTGGTACCAGCCCAGAAAGCAATCATGGGATGCAACCAGCCCTATCCGAAACATATGTAAATCTGCATCAGCCTCTTGGAGTTCATACAATTGGTATAATTAATTTAGCATCTTCAAACTGCAATAGCTTGCAGCAAGAATTTATGTTATCCGCTAGTTTCGCAAGGTAAATTATATTACTCCGGCTATTGAATTATTTCTAGATGTTTTCATTATATATTATTGGGAACATGTGCATTCCCACAATCAATCTGTATGTCCTAAATAATACGTTTTGTTCTCATTTGTGAAACATTATTAATTGTTTGTGTGAATTTAATGCAATTTGTTTTGTATGCTTCATGCTGAAACTTTTGGTAAGTTCTCATCTCAAATTGGATTCTTATAACAGTGCAACTTGCTCTAATTTTTTTAGTGAGATGTGTGACTTATTTTTCTCTCTCATTTTTTTTACTTGCTCAAATATATCTATCAATATTCAGTATTGTGGACCTCGTGGTTTTCGGTTCACCTCGTACATATGTTTTTGTTACAAGATTAATAGGCTAGTTATTGTAGCAGAGACGACTCTTCTATCTCTGTTTGTAATATTTTCAAATCCTAGTGCAATGTGTCCGCATTTGGAAAACTTCCATCTTGAATATTATGGACTTCATGTGAAATACTTCAAGTTGCAAAGACATTCAGCTTGTAGCCAAAAAGCTTGAATAATTTTCAGAATGTGGAATACTTCAAGGGTTTATTTCTTATTTACCACCGGCAAATTCGCATGATTCTGAGCTTGATGTGTCACTGATATGTGTTCCCTAGACCCACATATCGTTATGAGAGGAAAAGAGAAACAAGGGAATGTATCAACTTTCCATGCAAATTTGAATGATCCATTTCACGTTCGCTGAAAAAACTGCACACTTGATGGTTCAATTACGTCATTGTTCCATTGAAAATGGTACTAGATGCAAGTCCTCTTAGGCTCTTACTCTCCAACCGGACCTGGGAACAACTACTCACGACATCATTTCCAAAAACAAGTTAGAAGTCATAAATTACTGCCAAAAGATTTAACGGCTTTCTAATAACCCCAAGCTCTAAGAGCCAGTTCAAGATGCTCAGTGGAATGTACCATATATCTTAAAGCACGGTGTTACCTTTAAAGTAATCACTAGGTTTTCCTTCGTTAAATTCACGTATATGCATAGTATTTTTTGACCGCCTCGCTCCAGATGCCCACTAGAATGACAATTCATAATAGCCATTCTTGAGCAAATATAATTTAAAAGTGCAGTAAGAAATTGGATTCCACGAAAACATTTTTTCCCCAAAATATATCCAAAGAGAAAAACTTCCAAGTTTTAAGTTTAAGAGTATATATGTATCAACTATGCATCGCCATTTGCATGAAAAGCCTACTGCAGTTGAAAAGAATCAAGTTTCTATCCATTGTTGAGTGAGTGCACTCCATACTATAGATGGCCATGTGGGCCACCCGGCACAGCACGGCCCAGGCCCGGCCTTGCCTAGGCCGAGGCTTGTTGGGCCGGCACGGCCCGACCGACGCACCGGGCCGTGCTGTGCCAGCCCACATGCCGCACTCACGGCCCAACACTACTCGGGTTGTGCCGGCCCGGCCTGAAGGCACGACGGCCTATCCTGCTTTTCCTCAGAATAAATCTAATTTTTCTTCCTCCTATTGGGTTGTGACATATATATATAACTAAAATAAGTCTATTTAAGGTCCCTATGTTTTGGACAGTGACATTTATATGTCTATTTTTAGTCCCTATACTTTGTGTGCCGGGCCTGGCCTGCTGGCCCATCGTGCCGGGCCAGCCCAGCGCGCCGGTGGGGAGGCCCAGGCATGGCCCGGCGGTCAGGCTGGGCTGACACAGGCCCGACCCAAGTCGGGCCGTGCCGTGCTTGCGCCAGGCCAAAATGCCGTGCCGTGGGCCGGACCTTGGGGCCTCGGGCCTTATGGCCATCTATACTCCATACATTAACACCAACAGAAATCAGTCATTCAAAATAATGCGTTATCCCGACACAGGGACTTGGTGATCTTCACCCGAATGTCTCCTGAGTCCTTCAGCATTCCAGTCCCTCGACTCCTGATGATTTCCACATTTATTCCGACCACTCTACAATCATCTGTGAACTCAAGCAATATTCTTTCTTGCAATCGAATTTGCAAGGTGCGTTCTGTACAGCCGTGTGCCGCGCCATCATACTGTCGAGTGTCGACAGTGGCTGGTTCAATTCGGTGCATGAGCTACGTATTACTTGTTAAGCAGTGGTTGCTCTCAGCATAGTAAAAATTTACTCACCAAATGGTGAATGACCGGGCATATCCATATTTTCTGTAAGAAGAGCAGCATCGAACGGACAATCTCTTCCCGACTTCGAAGTCTGAAAGGAAAATTAGTAAGTGAAAAGTGATATGCTTTTAGTATTAGGTATAAACAGGGCAAAGCGTGCATTTGCTCCAATTTAGTCGCTCACTTCTAATTCCTCGTGCCGGTAGCACATATTTCGTATAACATTTGGCATCATCGACGCAGCAGATTTAGAAGAAAGAATTTGATAAGAAAAGGATTATGGTGTATCCTACTGCGCTGAAAATAAACCAATATACCCGTGGAGAGGTGACAATCTGGCTGTCAATGTTGTGATGGGCACAACTATCTACACATACGTATGGGTAGACGAAAAGCTCATAACTGGTTAACTCGCTCAGCTCGTGACTAGCTCGGCTTGGCTCGGCTCGGCTAAACTCGTTGAGCCAGCGTTTTAGCTCGTTAGTTATAACGAGCCAGCTCGATCTAGCTCGAGAGCCAAACAAGCCTAATGCAGCAAATGAGCAGCCCAATCCTAGCCGGCCCTGTAAGGCCAAGCCTAATGCAGTTCGATCTCCCGTCTGGCTCCTCGCCCATTCGGCCGTTCCGGGATTGGGATTCGATGACATTTCCCCATGACATTCTCGATGATTGAGTCACTACACGTGGGTCCAGGCTCATGTGGGTCCCGCATGTCAGTGACTCAATGTCACTGAGAATGTCACGGGTCACGGGGGAATGTCACCGAATCTGCGTCCGCCGTTCTGAGCCTCGATCTAATGTTGCTCCTCTCTCTCCTCCTGTTGTCTCTCTCGCCATGAGCAGCGACGCGCTGTCCATCTTCTCCCTGTTCGGGTGTCCAAGTAGGTGCGGTGCGGAGGACGACAAGGTCCGTTACCGCGGAGTCCGCCGCTCCGACGTGGTCCGGCCGGCGCCGCCTTGTCCCCAGCCGCGTGGTC
The DNA here is from genome assembly GCF_034140825.1 of Oryza sativa Japonica Group. NCBI lineage: Eukaryota > Viridiplantae > Streptophyta > Magnoliopsida > Poales > Poaceae > Oryza > Oryza sativa. The sequence continues at coordinate 18,069,714 of NC_089038.1, read as the reverse complement.
CTCCTGCCGGTTCGTGTCCAGCGCAACCAGCCAATCCCATCCTCCCAACTGCGAACCTATCGCAAGGTGTACAGAGACCAAATCTCTGGCTGAGTCGCTGGTGCGTTGCACAATGGGATGTTCAGAATCAGGTGCAGAGAAGACAAGTCTGGTGAAGGGACAACGGGATGCTCAGGATAAGGGGTAGAGAAGACAAGTATCTTGAAGCGACCATCGATATCCTGATGACTTCCATTCAAATTGTAGCTCCCATCATCGATGTCAGGCAACTGAGCCATTTTTTTCCCTCATTGCTCGTGCTAGCTTATCTTGCCGCAGAACCCAGCTGACTTAGCTGGCTCAGGTTGGTGTCTGCTACTCTGTTGGGCTGCTACTCAGGGCATGTCCAGTTCCCAAACAAAATTTTTCACGCGGTTACATCGAATGTTTGGACACATACTGGAGTCTCCTATGTAGAAAAAAAAACCAATTAGACAGTTCGCCGGAAAATTGTGAGACAAAATCTTTTAAGTCTAATTGCACCATAATTTGACAAAGTGGCGCTACAGTAAATATTTACTAATAACGGATTAATTAGGCTTAATAAATTCGTCTCGCAGTTTCCTGGTGGAATCTATAACTTGTTTTGTTATTAGACTATATTTAATACTTTAAATGTGAGTCCGTATATCTGATATGCAGGGGCAAATTTTTTTTTGCCAACTAAACATGCCCTTATTCAACCACAGTGGCTCTGTGTGAAATCCGATGCACCTACTGGTCATTAACCGAGCAGATTTTCAGTACGAAATCTGCAGGAAATGGATTTTCAGGAAGAAAGGAACTTCATGTATGCGTTTTTTTTTAAATAAACCACATAAGACAGTACAATGTTTCATATTGGTATAGTAGAAAAAAAATTACAACACAATAGTCCTGGAGACTATAACCCGGAAAAAAGACAAACCACACTATGTGCCTACAACATATGTCGCACTGTTGAGAACAAAAAGGAGAGCGCCGACCCAATGCACTCCATTCCATCCATGTCTTTGGGAGTAGGGGAGAGAGGGCGACAATGAAGAATGGATCCGCTCTCCCCTGTGAGGCCTGCCAACGTGGCTATCTTGCGTTGGCTAGTGCGCTGCTGCTAGAGGATAGACCATCTGAAGAGTGTTTCGAAAGAAATGGCCCTTCAAACGATGCCTCAAGGGATGTTGCGTTGTCGATGATGACACTATCGTCGTCTGTCCTGGAAAAACCAGGAATATATTTTTTTTTCTAAAGGATTCCACCGGAGCACAAAGGAGAGACAATACCCCTAGGAGGGTTGTCGCTCGAAAGCGTCACCACTATCGGCCCTGGACGGACTAGGCTTTCACCCAGAGATCTTCCTACGGTCCTACCTGCAGCTACCACTATTTGAGCACCTTGAACATACAGCCACCTCACCAATGCCCCACCGTTGTGCGCCCATGCCAGGGGCCCTCCTCATCTGCAAAATCCCCGCTGCCACCGCTCACCCAGGTCACCGGCACTACCAAGCACGAGGGGAGGGAGAGCAGCCACCGATGTCACCATACCTTGTGCCATCGAGGATGCTTCCTCCCAAACATCCAACAACCAGCCACACTGCCCCCATCCTAACCGGCGGACAGAGATAGGGGGGGGCATCCATACTACCATTCCCGGCAGCCGCCTAATCCTCCCCCTCCAATGCGCCAAGCAACCGCCAGGGCCTCTGCCCTCATGTCGCACTGCATTCTCTCCCTCCCCTTGCCAAGGAGGGGGCAGTTGCAGTCACTGGTGGGGATATGGGCGATGGTCATGCCCTAGCTGCCGCCGTCCCACCGACGTTGTGCCACATTGCTCCTTCGTCGTCGCCAATGACAGCATCGGCACACCCACCGGAGCAGCCGTCACTGCATGGCCAGATTTTAGTGTGGAGGGCCGGATCCGTCTGCGACCTAACCAATGTCGACCTACCACTGCCTCCACCATCGTGGACACCGACGTACTTGCCGTAACACCCAGGCCACATCGTCGCTGTCTCAAGGAATGATCCAAGCAATGTGGCCCAGATACGGCCGCGACCTGACCGATGCTGTTCCACCACCGCCGCACCTCACCCATCCGTCTCCGTCACCGCCCTGGATGCCGTTGCGGCCTCCTCCGCCTCCATCACTGCCGTGCATGCCGGCACAAGCGGGTCAGCTCCCTCAGCACATTGTTCGCTGGTTGCCCAACAGTCCAATAAGAGGGGAAGAAGAAGAACAGAACCCCGCCACTGCCATCCTTGCAGCCGCGTGGTTTCTGGTGGCTCGCTCAGGTGGCAGCGAGGGAGGAGGAGGGAAGGCGGGTGGTGGTGCGTGGGCTGAGTCGTCGCCTGTGTCACCCGGATCAGAGCGACGCGGGGGCTAAGCTACGCCGCCTACACTCCGTATGTGGAAGGTGCGTTATGCTTACCTTCAGGTATGTTACAATTGGTATTCTCTTATGCATGAACAAATGGATCCATTAGTGACATAAAAATTGTTACGTAGTTTCTTGTGGTCTCATTAGACAGAGATAAGGATATGGGAGCATCATGGTTCATACATGGTAGAGAGTAATCACATATACAGGACATTATTTCAACCGTCTATCGGAATATTTGTTACATCAAGTCATTGTCACCGTTTCTCTCTTTTTTTTTCTCAGATCTGCTGTAAACTGCAAATTGTAAATCTCCTTTGCTTAATACAAATATACACAAGCTTTATGCATATTGTCGGAAAAAAATCCAATACTAGCCATTAAGTTATATACTCCTTGAGTAAATGTATTTAAGTTACATGATTCTACAGCGAAATGTGAAGGGAATCTAGCAAAACAAATGTGTGTGGGCTGCCTTGCTAGTTGGGTCTAAACAGTGCACAGAAGTAATTCCCCTCTTTTGGTTGTTTGCGTCTAATTCCTCAATCCGGTTGCACCTATTTTGCAACTTCCTGCTGATCCCAAACTTTTTGCATCTGCAAATTGTGACAGATCTGAAAAAGAAATTGATTATGCCAAGACAAAACAAACCAACATACGGACCGTTTTTTTCTGTGAAATACTGAGAGTCAAAAAAGCTGGTTGTACAGCGTGGAGGTTTCTTTCGGCTGCCTTCCAAAGACAGCCCTAAACCAGACCCAAATGTCCAGGCGACGATCCCCTCGAATGGTTGGCTCTTGGCTAGCCCCGAACACAGGTCACCTGGAGCAGGATCATTTTTTCTCGTGCTATGTTGTTGGTTCAGAAGACTCTGCGCGAAGGCATTGTATTCGGCAGTGCCTTCTTGGTTTATGAATTCGACTATTCAGGTAGTCATGCCGTGCAAAGTATCCTGATGCCTCGCACTCCAATTTTCTACCATCATCGATGCCTGGCGTTCCTATTTGTCTACCATCATCTTTCTAGGTAACTGAATGAGTTTCTCTGGTTTCTCGTGGCCTTTTTTGTAGCCTATCTCGCTCACTGATGAGGCTGGCTGCCTGTTTCATATTTAAGGACGCATGCTATATGCCAAAAACTAAAACAGTATAAGCTACTCCCTCCGTTTCAAAATGTTTGACACCGTTGACTTTTTAATACGTGTTTGACCATTTGTGTTATTCAAAAAATTTAAGTAATTATTTATTTTTTTTCATATCATTTGATTTATTGTTAAGTATACTTTCATGTACACATATAGTTTTATATATTTCATAATTTTTTTTAATAAGACGAACGATCAAACATATGCTAAAAAGTCAACGGTGTGAAATATTTTAAAACGGAGGGAGTATTATTAACGGATGCACATGACACCACCACTAGCACAGAACCCACCATCCATCACGGGTGCTAACCCTCATCTGTGATGGATAAAAGCGTGGTCAAGGATGTGTGGTCGCTGATGTAAAAAACCCATGCGTAACGTGTGAAGATCCGACACATTTGAGTTTGACCTCTAACGGTTTACATGTTAACACCCGTCATCGATGTACAGTAAGTGTGAAAAAAAAACCAAAAATGTTAATCCTTGGTCTTTGATGTCGCATTAAACACAATCACAAAACCATTAGTTAGGTACATTTAATTGTTCGGATCTCATATTACAATGTAACAAAATCTCTTGCTAAAAAGAAAAAACCATCTCCCTCAGCTGATTCACATTAATCACAAAAAGCAACCCTCAAATCATCTCCCCCTGTTCCCCACAATCATCAAGTAAGCAGATTCACATGTACAAAGGCAATACAAATCAAAAAAATGTGGACAATAGACACAAAATTGCAAATGTTTAGGGAAGTGGGGAAAATATTTCTCACTTCAGCTGCAGCTACCTGCAGGTGCTTCAAATTAATCTGTAGCGAAACATGGGTACTACTTGCAAACGAATCAAGAAGATGTTCTGGTGGGATGAGATGGCGGCGGCAGTGTACTGTCTCGGTGAGATGGATCTGGCCATCCTAATCCTAGCGGCGTCGGATCCAATTAAGCAGCGTGCCGATGATGTCACCAAGGACTTCCTGAACAAGCTGGATTCATATCTTTTTGGAAGCCACTTATGGCTTTTGTGAGAGTTGAGTTTACAAAGAAGTTCGAGTTTCGAGATTAGTCAAATTTTTTGAGAGGAGTGCTTTTATTGTACTTTGTAAAAATGAATAGAAGTAACAAACTTCAATCAACTTTCGAGAGTTCTTTGATTTGTGTTTGCTCGTTTGCATCGATCACACCGGCGAGTGGATGGTGGTCAGACTGGCAGTTTCACGTTGGTTAGACCAATGGTGGTTCGGCGGTTAGACCGGCAGCAGCGGTGGTGACAAGTTTTGGTCATTCAGTGTGCACGGTCAGACCCGCCCACAAGGCTTCACCATTGTTGGTATTTGTTGCATACACAAATAAATCTGTAAACGCACTGATACCGCCGTAACACTTCCCCTTAGAGTATTACAACTGTATCGTACACAAGGAACGCATGTGTATATCTACGAACGAGATACAAGCATTCGATGAACAATTACTTTATAAAATAAGCATTCGATGAGGTACAAGCAAGAAGAATACTAATAGCTCCGGCGCTTCTCCGGAACTCCGGTGGAAGAATTCCGACAAACCCGACACTCCTCCGAAAGTTCTCGGTGAGAACTATGATACTCTGGGGTACTCCTTCCAGAACTTCCCCTCACTCTCTCACTAACACCACATACTAAAGCAAAGCCTAACGCTTGAGTTGATGTTGTGTGTTTTCCATGTGAGTGAAGACCTCCTTTTATAGTGTGTTATGACTGTTGGAATGGCGATTACTCCTACGCAACCGCAATTGGGAGAGCATCAGGAACCTACATGTGGAAGGCCAGGATGGGCGGCCAGTATGGTTGTTCGGCATTTTGGCCAAACTGTGGGCCCCACTTGCTGGCTGCTCCTTCGGCTAGGAGGCTAGCAGTGGGCCCCTATGGTGGTTAAGGATGGTGTGTTCCCACTTTAGGTTAGTTTTGACTATCATGTGGGCCCTCCAATCCTTGTACTTGCGTGTGATTGGTCGGAGATTCATTTTGTTGCATGTTGGGTCTATTTTCATCCATAATTGACCTGTATACATATATATACCAAAGCTAGTGGAAATGGTTATTAGTAAACCCCTACTACTAAGTTTCGATATAAAACTTTATTTTGTGTATACATGAGTTAACGACTAAAGTTTGCACTGAGTGACCGTCAACAACCAGTAAGGTTGAAGGTGTCTGTGTGGTCAGACCGACTTGTCAACTCCGGTTAGACCGATCTTCATAGTTTTTTGACGGTAACTTTTATTTTCGCTAAAAGTTTTTGATTTTTGGTGTTCCTACCATTCACACCTCTCTAGTAGGTCTAGTTCTTGGTATTCAATCCTACATGCACCTGTATGGAATCATATATAGTGTGCTGAGAATTTAACTTACAGAAGTTAGATTCAGATAAGCATAGCAACATAATACACTGAAAGGAGATGATTTTGCAATATATTGGGGATATTGGTTACAGAGAAGAAGGAAACAACAGAAGAAAAATAGAATGTTTTTCCTTTTGAAGCAAAGAAGAACAAATGTTAGGGAACCGGACTTTTACTGTGCTACTTACTGTCACCTGTTCCCATGGTTCACAGTATACATATGCGAAGTACACAGAACACCATGGACAAAACATGCACTGCACATCTATTCATCACTTCCTGCCTTAACAGATCTTGTATCCCACTTAAGGTTTGTATCTATTGATGATTCGCTCATCCATTTCTATCTCAGGTGCGAGTGTCTGACAGAGTGACAGCCTCAAAAACGGTTTCTCTGATCACTACGCTGATTTCATTTGGGTCTGTCAAATGGAGTGATCAGTCGGCGTGATGCTTAATTTCTTGATGGATCAGAAGACTCGGCAGGAACCAACACGGAGCTGTTCCAACACTACCTGCCTTTCTATGCAGCCAGTGCACTGTGATATGCCGGTAGGCACACAGTGCAGGCAAAATCATGTTTAGAGTAAGCTCCGACCGATATCCTGATACCTTGCATTCCGAACAGTCATCCTGCTTGTTTTTCGATCTGATTGTCCATGGCCATCTTTTCTTGCTTATGTTATACTGGCTGATGAGTGATGAGGTTGCATGGCTGGCTGCTATACATATTTAACGACAGATGCTATATGCCCAAACAGAAAAACACTAACTTATCATTAACTCAGCGGATTTTTCGTACGAATGTTAAATGAGAGTCGACACCTCTCTTTCGCCTTTCTCATTTAGCAAAGGAAAGCTAGCTACTGCATATTAAAACTACTAAAAATATTAAGTCCCGCCTCTGACCACCCAAGACACTGGCGACTTAATTAAATTGGTCATAAACGACAGATACTAGAAAATAGCCATCCCATATTCATCATGGACGAAAAGAAAATACTGTTAATGCAGAATATAAAATGAGCCTATGATTTGAGATATACACTATGTGTTATAAGGTAGAAAAAAAAATCCAAAATGGGTTGGTGGTCTTGAAATTTTCTATGAAATATAGTGGCTTTGACATGTGAATATGCCAGACAGTGTATGCTGGCTGTCAACTCACAAAAAATTAAGACCACCAGACCAGATAAAGTTGAACTATGGACTATGGTAACATTGGCAGCAAAAATGTATGGTAGTAATAGCTGTCAGATAACCTTGATCATGCTCGACAACTGGTATTTGTGTTTTGCAGCTTTACTCGCTTCTTCACACGAAAAAACCAACGTAGTATTGAATGAGACATTTCCTGTACAACAACTTTGTTGTTGTTTGAACAACTGCCGCACCATCTATGCTACTGCATGACCCCCATCCTCCACTTATATATTTCTTTTATCCTTATATTTTAAAAAATTTAATTTCATTTTACATACAAAATTTTATGTACTTCCAGGGTTATTTTGTAAATTTGATTTTACTGTACAACTAAAAAGCAAAGAGATAATAACATCTCTCGATCTTCTCCTTTTCGTCACCATTCCTGTAGGCTGTAGCTGTTCCTTTTTTCTCTCTCTCTAGCTGATCATTGAAGTTGAAGGAGAGTCCAGAGGGGAGGAGCTTTCATGCTCTGTCAAATCATCCGGAACCTCTGTGTTTTGATGGGCTCTATTTTTATTTTACTGGCTCCTCTTTTATTTTTCTATCGGATGGTTAATATCCATTCGCCTATTGTTTGCTTGTGAATCCATTGACTACAAATCAACATATGATGTGGCTCATCTTTGTGACATCTTGGAACTTACTTTTCACTAATACAAATTAGCTACCAGCCTATAAACATCTATCAATCTCAGCAACCCCATCAATTTCAATTTTCAATGGTGACCTTCTCCCATTCTTAGCTCTGATAGAGGGCTCACCAACCATGTCAATAACCAGAGCAAAGACTCAAAAATAAAGAGCTGCATGGATTGAGTGATCATGTCCATCCCCTCACCAAAGGAAACAGGACACACATGCGCGCATTGATGCATTTGTTCTGTGTTGGGTTGCCCAGCACAATTTTTCATGCTTTAATCCGTTCTTTCTTCTCACCAAAGGCACGGCGATCTGCCTTTGCTCTGCTTCGGTTGCCCAGTTCTAATACCTGAGCCGGTTTTCACTTATTTTTGTATCCTGGCGTGGACGCTACGTACAATTACAGCTCAAATTACTTCGGATCTTTCCAGAGGCATTTGGGATTTCCTCTACCATATGTGGAAGATATAGAAAAATTTCGAGAACAAAATCATGTGGACTATGCTATTTTGCAGCAAACAAATCATGCACTCCTAAAAAACGATTTTCCTGGATGAACCCCTCGTCAGATTCCAGACGGCCCATAACTGACCGCGTCTGAAAAAATCATCCTCTCATTTTTGCGTGTAGATCCTTAAGATGCACGCACGTGAAAATGATTTTCGCGGGCAGTTCCTTAAGAGGTCCACACGCAAAAATAAGCCTATTTTTACGTGCGGACCCTTGAAAGGCCCGCACGCGACTATCATCTTAAGAGCACCGCGAGCGAAAATCCCCTTCCTCCTTAGGCATTTTCCCCTCTCAACCACTTCAAAAATTCTATCTTATCGTCTCCACCTACTCGTTGTTATCCTATTTCTTTTATCTCTCTCTGGTCTCTTCTCTCCACAGGCGTGGGGCACGGTGATGGGTGCGAGGCGGCCGGCGGTGGCCGGGAACAAAGGCGAGCGACAGGCGCACGGCGGCCTGCGATGGCCGACGGCGGCCAGGAGCGGCGGCGGGCAGCGGATTCGTGCGCACAACCCTGTGGAGGTGCCCCTCGCCCGCCCGGCATAATCTGGAGGCGGCGCCCCTCTCCCGCATGGATCCGGCGGTGGGCGGCGGTGACGGGGCCAGGAGCGGCGGAAGGCAACGGCAAACAACGACAATGACAGCGGTGACCATGAGGTGGGCGGCGGCTAGGGTTAGGTTCTTGATTTTATTTTTTTGCATTTTTTTTGTGCGTGCAGGCGACATAAGCCAACCGCACGCGAAAATCTGATATTTTCGCGTGCGGGTGCGTCACCCACATGAAAATTTTCGTATTTTCGCAGACACCCCATTGTAGACGGGCATGAGATCCGCACGCGAAAATCCCTTTCGACCACACACAAAAATCGTTTTCGTATTAGTGATGGAAACTAATTAAGATGAGGATTGGTCATCCCTGATCAGTACAATTATCTCATTGTTCACGCACGCAAGTAAAAAGCTGGACCTGCAAATGCCATCCTGGCATCCTACCATCTGTTAACTCTAAACCTATCCAAACGTGTCCAGGGACCTAATGATGGTGACATAATGTCCCAGCCCTCGAACGATCTACTAGCGTATGCAAGCCATTTTGAAGCATACAATGATCAGGGCGCCTCCACTATTTGTCTTGCTGGTCTAGAGCACTCGATACCGAGATGTTATGCTCTGGCTTGAATTGAGGATGCCTTATTGCCTTCCTTCACTGCGTGATGGAATGTTCAGGAAGGTTGCCATGTACGTAAAATCAGGCCTAGAATAACGTGCAGACTCTCCAGGCTGGTGTTGGTATCCTGGTGACTTCCATTCCAATTGGCTACCATCATATTTTCTAGGCAACTCCGCCGATTTCTCTAATTGCTGCTGGACTTCCTCTCTTTTTAGCCCATATAGTCGCAGAGGATAGCTGGCTCAGGTTTTGTGCCTTCTACTCATTTAACCTCACTGGATTTTTCACATTTTGGTCCTTTTGAAAAACTTATTTCGCAAATAGACCCTTGGAAAAACTTATCCCAGAAATGGTCCTTTTTGGGGCCAGAGTGGCTGGCGCCGTCGTCCAACTTGACGGCGCTAGCCTCTTTGGCGCCGTCCCCCTGCCGACGTGGCGGGGCGATGCTAAGGTGGCTAGGGGGAGCGCGTCAGAATGGCTAGCGCCGTCCCCCCCCCCCCCCGAAATTTTTTATTTTTCTTTTATTTGTTTAATATTTTTTTCATTCTTAGGGACACACAAGAACCAACCATAGAAAAAATGAACCCAAATGGACGTAATATGTGACCTGTAAAATTTTTCCTCTCCTATCCTCTCTTTCCGAACTAGTGCAGAGGAGAGAGATGTGCAACTTTTTTATTTTTATTTTATTTTTTTGATATTTTTTTCACACTTAGGAACTCACAAGAACCAACCATATAAAAAATAAACCCAAACGGATGAAATATGTGGCATGTGGAATTTTCCAAAGCTCTACCGAAAAACTTCTCTCCTCGAAAACACAATCTTGCAAGCGGAATTTGGAGGTTTTAATATTGCTGAACTTTTTATGTAGATGTACGTGGATATATTATTTGCCTGATTTCGAGTCCATATGAGAAAGTTACGCCTATTTTAATAAATGACACATGAATGACTTTTCGGGAGAGCTTTGGAAAATTCTAGAAGTCACATATTTTATCCGTTTAAGTTTATTTTTTCTACGGTTGGTTCCTGTATTCTCCTAAGTGTGAAAAAATATCAAAAAATAAAATAAAAATAAAAAACTACATCATTTCATGTGGTTAGAGATTAAGTAATTTCATATAGTGGTAGAGTGATTATGTTTAACATGCTAAAGGAGTTATGGTTTAATTTTAATGAAGGTGCAAAGTAGGCTAAGTGGTATACTATTTTCGGATATCTAGCTAAATGGTATATTCCGTTCGAGTTTAATTTTTTTTCTCTGGTAGTTGGTTGTATCGTGATCTTAAGTGCGAAAAAACATTGGAAAAAATAAAACAAAAATAAAAATGTTGCAACTCTATATAGAGAAACAGGAATGGAGGCGAGGGGTGGGGCGGAGGGGGGCGGCGCCAGCATGGCTGGCGTCCTCCTCCCTAGGGCGGCGCCAGCCATGTTGGCGCCCTCCTCCTGCCACGTCGGCTCGCGTGTGCCACGGTGGCAGGAGGACGGCGCCAAAGAGGCTGGCGCCGTCCCGTTGGACGACGGCGCCAGCCACTGTGGCGCCCCAAAAAGGAATATTTCTGGGATAAGTTTTTCCAAGGGTCTATTTGCGAAATAAGTTTTTTAAAAGGACCAAAATGTGAAAAATCCAGTTTAACCTCAGCTGCTCTGGGGGGAAATGGTACACATGTCAATTTTGCGTCTTCCGCCTATCCGACGGTGACGGATGAGGTGAAAAGAGCCAAATGCACATAGGGAAGTGGGTCTCACATGTCATCTCCATCCATCATCTTCTTTGCTCTCCCACCATCTCTTTCTTTACCCAGAAAAGGATGCTCCATACAGCTCATTAGCTAAAAGGATTTTCAGTAGTAAAGTTGCATGGAATGGAGAACCATTTTCCTTTATCACTAAGGAAAGGATTGACACATGATACCAGTAGTGAAAAATAACTAGTTCACCCGGAATATTTGACGTTTAGGATAAGATTTGATCAAAATCTTTTATAACTTTTATTATTTGACAAGAGATTGGTAGTTTGTGTCAAGAGCAGAATGAAACTAAGTAAGAAGAATAGAAGTTTGTGGAACCGGTTAATACTTTTTCCATTTATTGGATGATTTTAATCCTCTATCCAGTGCAGTGCCACCTGGGTCCAATCGTTCATGGAACATGTAACAAAGCACACAACACGCAACAAACTAATCAAGCACGCTGTTCATCTCTTCCTCTCTTCATTGTTCTCACTAGAGGCTTGTACATATTGCTGCTTCTCTCGCCCTTCTCTATGATCACGTGATATGCAGTAAAAGTCCCAAAACTCCCCATTCTCTTTGTGTTTCAGAAGACTCAGGGCAGATCAACATAGAACTGCTCTAGTCGCCAATACTGTTGGCCCAAAACCGAGAGACGTTAGCCCAACCTGGTGAAAACCTTGCTACACTCTAAAAGGTAGCTTAAGAGGTGAGGGACTCCCCTCACTTACTTTTAAGTTGATTCAACTCCCCATAGATAAGCAATGTGGGACTATTCCCAACAAATACCTCCACGGTGTCTGCATTGTGATGTTAAGCTAGGCACACTGTGTAGGTAAAACACAGGTCTTGCATAAAGCTCAATTTCTCGTACAGTAAAAAACTTCTCAAGGGAATGGCCCCTGGCCCAGATTTCCATATAAAGGATACGGCGAGGAAAAAAACCTTCTTTAACCTGAATTCTAATTGATTGGATATCCTGCATAAGGAATCGAAGGAAGACCCAACGAAAAATGCACACTACTCCCACTTTTCTATCAAATCGGTCATAAGCACTACCTATATTCCACAAAATAGTGCCCCACAAGTAGGATCTAATAAATAGGCATGTGATTCCGTAGAAAGACATCACGACCCCCTATGAAAAGAAAAGCCAGCTCCGGTTGGTGTCCTGATGCCTTGCATTCCAATTGGCTACCATCAGTTATCTAGGCAACTCGTTACAGGCTGCTAAGACTGGCTGCCCCCTGCTTATTTAACCGTAGTTGCTATATGCAACAAAAAATAAATATGTGTGCATTGTTGACTACAACAACTTCGCATTGATTCGTGTTGGTGTATGTGTGCCTTTGTAATGCTGCCCTGAAGATGTTTGCCTGGACAATTTAGAAGTATCGTACATAGACTTAATATTATTTATAAGTTCTCATAGATGTTTAGTTCCAATCTCATGCAGTGATGGATTTTTTTTTTAAGGGGACGGGTAGGGAGCTCCTACAATTTCACTATAGAAGAAGGGAGATCTGAGGATGATGGGTCCCATGGCTACACCCCTAGTCCGACTCCTGCGAAATCTGGGGCAGGTTCTCACATTTCTCCATGGGGAGAACACCCTCCTTGCGATTTCCAGTACTGCGGCGAAATCGGGGATGACCGCCAGGAGGAAGAAAAAGAAAGGGAAGGTTGTACAAGTCGCCCGCGGCTTTTCAGACTATATAGTGCAACTTGTCTCCCTAGCTCTCTTCTTTTCTCAGAACTAGTCTGCTGGTCGACTAGAAAACACGTGTTATATATAAGTCCGGATATTCTTCCGGTTAGTTCTGACTCCTCTAATAGGTGTGTTGCATGCTACTTAATTACATAATACTGTGCCATGGTAAATTAAACCGGCAATACTAGTACACAAAATAACTAGGAGATTTTCAGGGATTGGATGAATCGAGGGCTTTTACTTGCATGTGAACTCTGCTGGACAAGAGTTAATTTAATTGTTTTGGGATGATGTATTAGTCGATCCTGTCAGATTAAATGGGGGAATAATGAAGGTGCACAGTGATTCGATGGCTAGCTTTTCTGAGAATTATGGTGCAACTGAGCCGTTAATCCTGTCAATAAGTTTCGCATTGGTGAGCTGCATGCATCAGCCAGTTCAGGGGAAAGTTTAAACCAATGGAGAATAACATAGTTCATTTATACTCTAATAGATGCAAGCAGGCAATGTATGCGTAAGCTTTTTTAAGATGTTAACTTTTGTAAAAAATATAACGGAACCTTTATTGATCATTGTTGGAGATAGATCGTAGCCAGTAGCCCACCCTTTGGCTGTGTTCTTTCCCCAATTTTCCCAACCCACCTGTCTCGTTTTCCGCGCGCACGCTTTTCAGTTGCTTAAAAAATCATATTAATCTACTTTTTAAAAATTAGTTAATACAACATTAATCATGTAATAAAACGAGCTTCGTTTTGCGTGCCGGACGGAGGGGTTGCCAACCACTCCTCCCAAACGCAGCCTTTATATTGGGACGAATCATGAACAGAGTGGATGGCAAAACAAGAAAATACTAGTGATGCCAAGATGGCAAAGCACGCCGAAGGCGATGGGACCACTCCTATCTAAACTTGTCCAAAAAGGCTTAAAAGTACAGTTTGTCCGAGTGAAGGGACAATTATGGAAACTACTACTAGTAAGATCACTTTAAACCTCACGATAGTTTGGATGTTAACTACCTGTAATTAATTATTAAAAGAAAATGACAATAAATAAGATGTCCTAGTGAGTTACAATCACAAGCGATCTCTATTCAAATTTTGGACTTGTCTAACATGTCACTAGACCCATGTGATAGCAGGTCACGCTTTCACGGTTCATATTCGTACTAGAAATCAGAATCAAACGAGCTTTTATCCTTTTATTCCACATGAGATTTCTATTCTCGTTGAGCTCATCTTAGGGCACCTGCGTTATCTTTTAACAGATATGCCGCCCCTGCCAAACTCCCCACCTGACAATGTCTTCCGCCCGAGAGCTTCCACTTATCCTACACCTCTCAAGTCATTTCACAAAGTCGGACTAGAGTCAAGCTCAACAGGGTCTTCTTTTCCCGCTGATTCCGCCAAGCCCATTATCTTCGCTGTGGTTTCGCGGGATAGTAGACAGGGACAGTGGGAATCTCGTTAATCCATTCATGGGCGTCATTAATTAGTGTCATAGGGCCTGTTCACTTTGATGCCAAAAAAAACCTTACCAAATTTTGATAATTTTGGTAGGATTTCTTATATAGTTACCACAATTTGGCAGCAAACTAAATGTAGCCACTTTTTTGGCAACTTTACCAAAATTTGGTAAGGTTGGAAATGGCATCAAAGTGAACAGGCCCATAGTTACTCCCGCCGATTACCCGCACTTGGTTGAATTTCTTCACTTTGACATTCAGAGATCTGGGCATAAATTACATTGCGTCAGCATCCGCGAGGACCATCGCAATGCTTTATTTTAATTAAACAGTCGGATTCCCCTTGTCCGTACTAGTTCTGAGTCGGTTGTTCGACGCCCGGCGAAGGCCCCCGAAGGGGGCCGTTCCCGGTCCGTCCCCTGGCCGGCACGTGGCGGATCGATCTCATGGCAGGATGGACAGACAGTAACTTGGGCTTCGTGGCATTGAGTCCAGCAGGCTGTACGTGTTCTAATTTCTATCCCAGCGCTAGAGATTGCCATTTGAATGGCAATCCGAGTTCACAAACCCTTTTTCTCAGCTGTCTCACTTATGGTGGCAAATATTCCTAGCTCACCACCGCTGATGGACATGTAAACATTGGTAAACATGGTCTGGATACTCTGTATATTAGGAACGAAATTCCTGATACCTTCTATTCCATGCATACAGCTGCAACTACCACGTATCATTTGGCATCGGCGTCTTATCTCATTGACCTCTCGGCATATTCAAGGGCTCAATAACATGATCTTGGTGGGATTGGTGCGTCGGGTACTTATGCATATGAAAATTGAGTTGGTCATGATGGACATGATGAAAATACAATTAATGCACATGCATTATTCCAGGAATAGGAAGTACATTGCTGTCACAATTCATGGTGTGAAATATATATACGCGTATGTGCAGTATATAGAGCTCTCCAAACATGTGAAATATTCATCTGGTCCTATTTACAGGCTAAAGCTTAGTAATAGCTACTAAATTTTGTTTTTCCTTCACTTAATTATGATACAAATTTTAGGAGCACACCTGTTATTTGCATTCACCTAGTATATAAATATATACTACCTCCGTCCCAATAATTGTATTTCTAGGATTTAAATTTGTCCCAAAATAGTTGTCACAATAGAGTAGTAATTGTCTCATTAATCACTTCCCATTCAAATTTCTCCCTATTTTACCCTCAACCACCTTTCCACTTTTATCTATACACCATTTAACGAGGGACATCATAGTCTTTCTTCTCAAACCTTAATATATGCCAAATAACCTAGAATTACAATTATTTTGGGACGGAGGTAGTATGTCCTACTAGATGTAACGGGCTAGGTCTACGGCGAAGTGATCACCACACCGAGATATCTTCCAAGTGATGGTAGTGTCAAAGAGTTATTTAATGGTAAAGAGGCTTCCTCAATTTAAATTGAGGGCTAGTAGGGCCATCCTCCAACAAATATTATTCAATAGATGGTTTATATATATGGTTCGAGATAACGTTGGCAAAATCCTATATATGCCATGAAACACCTCATCTGTGACATATGACAACCCTCATTTGTGATGGGATTTTGGTTTCGATGTAGATCTTATGACTTATAATGCATATATATTTGTGGATGTAAACGATCTCTAATAAAAAAGTTGTCAGCTATAAGATTGTATATATCATTTTGATCTACAACTTTAATATATCACATGTCTCCATCTGTGATTGTTTGCAAAATTGAAAATTTTGAATTTTCAGTCATTAGTAATGTGTCGTAACTACCAAATGTTGGGTGGTAGTTACGACCCATCACGAATGAGTGACTCGTTTATGGTTCATAGAAATTATCTGTTACAAGTTACAACTACGCTCACGTATGTAGTGAGTTGTACCAAGTAGCCACATTTTAAATGAGTTAATTTTCGACCTGTTAAAGATAAGTTATCTGAAAACCTGTTATATATGGAACCAGGATCTGTGATAGAAATGAGCATAAGGTAATTCAAATCATGTTATTACTTAGAACCCTACCGTACAGATTTCTTCCCCTTAATTACTACTCCCTCTGTCCCAAAATATAAGCGTTTTTAGACCTTGACACAATATTCGAGATGCTACTTTGACCAACAATATCTATAAAAGTAGGAAAAAGTACGAATTACCCCCCTCAACTATCGTGGTCTATGGAATTATACCCCTAAACTGAAATAACAGACATTTTACACCCTAAAGTATTCATACCGGACAAACAACCCCCCTCAACACTATTTTGAGTGGTTTTCACTTGAGCTTGCACACGTGGCGCCAACGTGGCAACCCAGTCAGCAAAAAAAAACTCCCTGGGCCCACCTGTCATGCCCATCCGCTCGGACGGCCGGCTGCCAAGGAGGAGGCGCACGCATTGGATGGCCGGTGGCAGAGGCGGAGCTCGCCCGAGCGTCCGGCTGCGGAGGTGGAGATTGCCCGCACCACGAGCGGCTGAGGCGAAGCTCGCCCGTGCGACCAGCGGCGGATGAGGCGGACCGGGTGGCCAACGGTGGGCGACTGAGATAGAGATCCCCTGGGCAGCGGGCGACTAAGGCGGAACATGACCAGGCGGCCGGTGTTGGACGTGGAGCACGCCCAGGTGGTGACCGACTGAGGCGGAGCTCACCTTGAGGCCGGCAGCAGAGGTGGAGATTGCTCGAGAGGCAGGCTGCTTAGGCGGAACTCCCCCGGGCGTCCAGCGGCGGAGGCGGAGAGGGACCTAGCTTCCGCCAGCGTTGGTGGTGCTGGTGCTGCGTGGGACAGAGAGCTCACGCTCCCACAAAGGTGACGGCCCTCCCCTTCGTGCTCACCGCCTGCCCTCCCGCCACGCCTACCACCCGCCCTCCCCCATTGCGACCTTGTCTGTCCGGACCACCGCCGACGTCGTCGCCTTCTCCTCCCAGACCGCCGCCGTCTCCTCTTCCCCGCCCACCGCCTCCGCACTGCAGGAAAGGGGAGGGAGTCGAAAGAGAAGGAGAGGGGAAAGGGATGATCAGCGGTGGCGGCCCTCCTCACTGCCATCCACCTCCTGTGCGGCTCCATCTCGTGCGTCGCCGCCGTGGACGTGGCCACCGACCCTCGTGCGTAGCATCCGTGATCGCAGCCGGCCCTCCCCGCCGCATCCGCAGTCGCCGCCCACCCTCTGCGCCGCGCCCATCGCGCCCCTAGCGGTAGAGAGAGAAAAGACACAGAGGGGTAGGGTATGACTATGGGCCCATAGTTTTTTATTATTATTTTTTTGGAATTCTGCATTGGCTCCACATGTATGCCACATTGGATTAAAACCAGTCCGGATTGAACAAGGGGGTAATTTGTCCGGTTTCAATAGTTTGGGGTATCAAATATCTGGTTTTGTGGGTAATTCGTACTGTCATGATTGTTCAGTGGGTAATTCGTACTTTTTCTATAAAAGTAATATGTTATAAATAAAATGAGTTGCATATTACAATACTTTGTTTAATGATAAATTAAGAGACATAAAATTTACATGATTGATGATCCTTTTGTTTGTTTTGCTATTAATAGTCAAAGTAAAATATATTTGACTTGACACTGCTAAAAGTGTTTATATTTTATGATGGAGGGAGTAGGTGATTAAATTTCTCATGAAGCCGCCGTCACTGCGACGGTGTGCTCTGGCAGGGCGCACCCTGGTTGGCCAACTAGCAGCTAAGGTAGCGCACGGAAAGCTATCCCCGTTGAGAGGTAGTGAACGCTGAACAGTTTCCTTCTTCTCGCTGCATGGAGCCGATTTGGTCTCCATCACTAAAACTTCATTGCAACTGGTACATGGAATAATCTGATTCTCAAAACTCAAATTGTAAAAGTTCAGATGCAGTGATAGAATAATTTGATTTCACCTAGAGAAAAATACATCCAAACACAAAAAAAAAGTAATTAACTACTCATTTACAAAAATGTTTAACAACCGATTGATGGTCATCCCTCGCGTGACTCAGCATTCTATTCAACCTGTGCCCTTGAAATGCTTCACGTAGTACCGACACCGTCAGGCCCCACTGGTTAATATTACTTACCACGAAAAACTTCTTTATCCGGGCGATCCATATATGCTGAGTTGGTGAATTAATTAGCATCATAACAGGATGCAACTCATGGCTGGTCATCGGCACAGACAACTTATAATGTTTGCCCGTGCAGTTTTGATCGCACGACGGAAATATAGGTGCACCATCCGTGGTAAAGAAGGTATACATCGACACCCTAGCTAACCAAGCACGAGCTGTATCCCCAAGGCCTTCCATTCCAATTTGAGCAACCCAGTAAATTTGCCCTGTGAGGTATCATCAACCAGTCTAATATAAAACGCATGACGTTTTGCGAGGGTATGGTTTGATTGGTTGTGTTCTCTGCCATCGAGCTGCCAATGTCGTCTGGTGGTGGCTGCTACTTTTATGCAGTTAGGCATCGATCTGCATTCTGTCTCACTCTCTCTGAAGCAAATGCTTATTGGGCGCAAATAGCTAGAGTATGGATGCATTCCTTTATTGCGGTTGGCCTCTGATTTATTACTAGTGTTTGTGCACGTACTCTCTCCATCTCATAAAAAACCAACATATTATTATATTCGACACATCATATTACTACGAACCTGAACATATATCTGTCCAGAGTTGTTCTATTAGAATGTGTCATATCTAGTTATAGATACGTTTTATGTGGGACGGAGGGAGCATATTACATCCGGACATCCAGTCATTGACAGGGATCGGTCCCTAGTTAATTAATATATATGTGTTTGTGCACATGTATTAATTCGATCAGGGCTCACACTGAGGCCAAGTTTAGTTCCAAATTTTTTTTTTCAAACTTCCAACTTTTCCATCACATCAAAACTTTCCTACACACACAAACTTTTAACTTTTTCGTCACATCGTTACAATTTCAACCAAACTTACAATTTTGGCGTGAACTAAACGCACCCTGAGTTATAAGGATTGTATTGGGCTACAGTGCACAGTCCTTTCCACTGTCCAACTCAACTATTTTTATTTGTTAGCCTAAACATATATACAAAATTTCTTTCAACCTTTTGGCATTTTTTCCCCCAACCATAAGAATTTCTGGGCTAAAAGCTTAGACCCATCAATTACCAGGTCTGCACTGAGTGGATGTTTCACACAAGTAACCATGATGCACGTATAATTTGTTCTAAACAGAGCACATATGCAAAATGTATATACTCAAGAATTAAAGATCAAATAAATTGCAGTGAAAAGAATCAGTGGACAATGAAAAAGTTACCAAATAATTGCTTCCCTCATATGGTACCGGTGACATAACTAGACGAAAATATGGAAATGCCCAAAGAAAACTAAAAGTTGTGACGAAGTTACAATAACATTGGAACATTATATGTACATGCCAATGTGACTGTCGAACTAATAAAAATCAGGTGGCTGACGAGCAAAACAGATATATAACGTCAACAAATACGATGGTAGAATATTATGTCGGGATAGTAAGGCTAGCTAGTGTCACGAACCAAGCACCACCCAACCAATTCTCAATGCACAGAGGCCTCAATAGATTGCAACTGCTCAAATACAAGTGTTTTGGGATACAAATTGAGGAGAAAGAGAGGTATAGACTGGGAAGAGAGATCAGACAAAGAGGAAGCAGGAGATTGGGACTAGAGAATAGGAATTGAGAGGGAAGGTAGCAGCAAGAAGGAAGAAGCCAGTTTCATCCAATCTGTTCGATCCTTCTCCAACTACCAGTTGCCTCTTATATCAGTTTCCCTTCCAGCCATTTAGGCCTAGGCCTGCCCTTGATGCCCGGCCCAGGAACCCTGTAAGGCCCATATCGTGACAGCTAGCTTCCTCGATTGGGGAAAATATTTATGTGCATAAAATATAATTGGGGCAAATATTTATGTGCAAGCGAACAATCACAAGTAGGGGTACTGAGGAGAATTCTGAACTATATGGCAGAGACCCTCATCTTTGTTTGCCCTTCTTGGTTAAAATTGTAATAACTATGTGATCACTTATTACCATAAATTGTGATAAGTTGTGAATCATAACTATGGGCACTTATACAGGATTTAATATTTCGTTACGTTGAAATCTACCGGGGGGCTGAAATTTTCAAAATTTGAACAAGACCGAATTCAAATAATTTATCCAATTTGAAAAATTCATAAAGAATTAGATTTTTTTTTTCAGATTTGATTCATTCCCTGAAATTCCAGAAATTTTAAACCGAATATGCAAACCATGGAAAACTACAAAAGATTTAGTGAGATCATGATACGAGAGTTAGAATTTTGGTTTGAAATTTCGGTAATTTTGCCCCCCCCACTTGCATGCAAATATCTCGCCCAAAAATTTTATTTTTTAAATATTTTTTGTGAATTCGGTAAAAAATATTATTCAAATTTACTCAAAATTTTGTAAAATTTTAAGCAACTTCGGTGCTGGAAAGATCCAAAATTTTGGAAATATTGGTGACCACAAATTTAAATTTCCAGAACTTTTGTGGAAAACGAAAGTGTAAACCTGCATCATACAAGGTATCGAGCGATAATTTATTGATGCGATCCGCGCGTGAGCTTGGCAGCCAGACGATGTGATACTAAATGTTTTTGTCCGTTTATCAAATGACCTGGCACAGTATATCGATATACTACTTTGCCACATGGTTACTCATGTTTGCTTGCTACAATGGCTAGTAATGGACCATCACAATTAGTGCAGAACAAGGTGCAGAGTTGGATGGAACAGTGATACCTCGTGCTTCTCAAATTCCTCATACCTTCCATTCCGACTGGCTGTAAAGAGAGCCGGTGCACTGTGCTGCAATGAATCGTGTACAAATTAAAGGATCAAGAAAACTGGCCAACTGTTTGCATATGTGTTTGCTTGGAAACCTAGCTGGTGCTTTAGGGATCAGTAACCATCTTCTGTTTTGTCAGGTCAAGCAATTTCGTGATCAGTTGAATATTTATAACAATATCTCATATTATTATATACTGATGGAAAAAAGTATATATGTTTGAACGAATTTATCACAATACTTTGGGCATTGTATCACCATTTGTTGAAAAATTGTTTTCTCACTTGGACAATAATTTCAAACTCTTTATGAAATGTTTCAAAAGATGCAACATTATTTAAAAAAGTTACTAATTGCAACACTGGTAACCATTATATGAAACATTGAACGCCAATAAGTCAAACATTGAAACCGTACAATGTATTTATTTTGCAGATACTTGATTTTGTTCAAACATTTTTATATCCCACACATCGAGCTGTAGCTATTGAAGCATCACAATATTTTCTGAAACATACAAGCAATGCAGGGTGCAATAGTTGCAATTGAACTTGTGAAACTATTTATTGAAACATCTAAAAAATATACAGTGGATCTAATGCTAAAGGATAGATGGATTTGCCTATCTTCTCAACTCGATGAATCCCTTCATCCTTTAATGTAGCAAGTTTTACGGATCCAATTTTCCCTAAATGTATGAAATTAGGACATATAAAAGATAATTATTGCCTCTAAATTATTCGTACTATCCTTACTATTCGTTGGTTTCTATTATAGTCTGGGCCTAATCCTCACTTATCTCGAGAACACAAATAATCTATTATGTGCTTCATCTAAATAATTACATTTGGATGGGGAAAGTATTTTCTTTTTTTATCGAAATACACAGTGCGCCAATTCATTGAATATATAAGAAGTGTTATTTATAGGTAAATCAAAAGAAATAAATATTTACAGACAAGAAGGCCACCTAAGGCAATATCTCCGCTAGGCGTTTGGCTCCCACCAATGCCCAAGATCTGGACTCTTCCTCATCTTTCGCAAAAGGAGAAAGTATTTTCAAGGCATGGATCGCTGCAATAACTAGTAATACTGCAATGATGTCCATCTAAAAATAGGTGCAGAGCTGGAGAGTCGTGTCGTGCCTCTCAAATCCCTCGTGCCATCCATTCCCACAAGCTAGAGGTATATACGATGTACAATATATTGTATCAGAATGCTCAAGCAGATCGGCCAATCAGTGCACCATAAATATTTATCGTCTACCAACCTAGTGAACTTCCCGACTAACTTTCCTATTCAACCACTCTGTGAAGTGTGGTCTGCATGCATTACTTCCGTCCAATTTCTGTTCTATTGGCTTCTCCAATTCCTTAATATTTCAGTGGAGTGTGAGTACTTGCATCCTTGGCTGAGACGTAGAATCACTTCACGATGTATATCTGAATCTCCTGATGCCTTCTAATTAATCCTTGAAAGCAGCTATTGTGTAACTTGTCTCCCAGATTCTTCCTGTTAGTTCTGTCTCCTCAAACAGGAATGTTGCATGCTACTCATATAATACTGTGCTATGGTAAATTGAATCGGCCATACTGGTACACAAAATAATTAGGAGAGATTTTCAGGAATTAAATGGGGAATGAAGGTGCATCGACATTCGACGGCTAGCTTTTCGCAGAATCATAGTGCAACGTGAGTAGTTAATCCTGTCGATAAGTTTGGTATTAGTGAGCAGCATGCATCACCAGTTCACTGAAGAGTTTAAGCCAATGGAGAATAAAGCATCAGCCAGTTCATTCATGCAGGATTTAATATTTCCGTATGTAGAAATCTACCGGGGGACTGAAATTTCCAAATTTTGAACAAGACCGAATTCGAATAATTGATCCAGATTCGAAAAACTCTGAAAGAATTAGTATTTTTTTGGGGATTTGTTTTGTTATGTGAAATTCCAGAAATTTCAAACTGAATATGCAAACCATCGAAACCACAAGAATTTAGTAAGATCATGATACCAGAGTTGGAATTTTGGTTCGAAATTTCGATAATCCCCCCACCCCAGCATGCAAATATCTTGCCCAAAATTTCCTCTTCTTTTATTGAATTCGGTAAAAGAAATGTTCAAATTTAGTCAAAATTTTGCAAAATTTTAAAGTACTTTGGTGCAGTAAAGTTCCAAAAATTTTGAAAATATTGGTGAAAAATCAGAACTTTCAGAACATTTGTGAAAAATAAAAGTGTAAACCTCCATGATACACTGTATCGACATAGAATTTAGTCAAGCGATCCGCGTGTGAGCTTGGAACGCAGCTGATGTCACTCTAAATTTTTTGGTACAGTCTATTCCTATACTCCATCCATTCCGTAAAGGCCAATCTGAAATATAATATGACATTTTTCTAGTAGAATGAATCTGAACATACCATGTCTAGATCTTCATTACACTAGAAAACATCACATGTTATCCTTGGTTGGTTTTCATGTGACCGAGTGAGTACTCCACTACTTTGCCACATGGCTACTCATGTTTGCTTCATTGCTTGTAATAACATGGATAGTACATCTACAACTACCACATCGTCAAAGATAGTCAGACAGACAGTCTAAACATGATAATGGCATTGATCGTGATAAAACTGATGATTCGGTCGACTTCTGCCATTAGTTTTGAAAGAAGATGAAAATCATCAAACGAAAAGGTCCTATATACCATCAAGCATCTCGAAGCAGCAACTGAAGGACAACCAATGGAGCAGCAAGGCCAAGCGTTTGCAGAACTCCACCACCTTCCAGCATGTTCATTGGAGCAGACGCTACCCGAAGGATCTCGTGGGTTTGGCTACCTGCGAGAATAAGAATCACTATCTTGCTGGCCTCTGTAGCTTGCTACAATTTCTAGTAATGGACCATCACAATTAGTGCGAAACAAGGTGCAGAGTTGGATGGAACAGTGATACCTCGTGCGTCTCAAATTCCTCATACCTTCCATTCCGACTGGCTGTAAAGAGAGCCGGCGTACTGTGCAATGAATCGTATACAAATTAAAGGATCAAGCAAACTGGCCAACTGTATGTATATGAGTTTGCTTGGAAACCTAGCTGGTGCTTTTGGGATAGTAACCATCTTTTGTTTAGTCAGGTCACGCAGCTGGGGCCGAATGAGCTCAAATAGGCGTTCTGTGTCAGAAAAAAAAAAGATTGTAGCGCCCGTTCCGTCGTGGCGCCTAGCGGGAAAATTATCTCTTCAAAACCCTAATTGCGAAATTTGATTCTTTGCTTGTTGTCTAGAGTCCGTGCCATCTCAAGATCTCAAATCCCCGATCTATCGTCTAGTTCAATTCCGACTCCAAATCCTTCCAAATCAAAGTCCCTCCGCAAAAGTCTATTTTGCCTCCCCCGGGTTCGATGGGCCGAATCTCTCTCGGCCCATCTCCCCCTCCCTCCCGGCGCTCTCTCTCTCTCTCTCTCGCTCTCTCCCTCTCTCCCACCCCCTCCGCTCCGCCGCGCGCCGCGCGCGCGAGCGCGTGAGCCGCGCCGACCCGAGCCCTCCTCTCCGCTCCCTCGCTCCCGCTCCCCGTGCGTCGTTCGCGCGCGCGCCCGCGTGGTCGTCGCCCGCATCGTGCCTGCGCTGTCTGCGCCGCCCGGCCCCGCTGCCCGGCCGCGCCTGTCGCCGCTTGGCCCGGCAGCCAGTGCGCGTGCCCGAGCCGCGCCACTCAATCCGCCGCGCCTCCCGTTGCATCCCGCGCGCGCGTGCCGTGGTAGCCGACCGCCTGGTCGCCGCCGCCATCACCCTCTGCCGCGCCTGCCCGCGCCTGTCGCCCGTGTCGCCGCTCCGCTCCAAACCGCCCCGCCGTCATCGCCGTCGTCATCGCCTCGACCCCGCCACTCCGCGCGCAAGCCGCCAAGGGACGGAGGCAGAGCCCCCCTCCCTCTGCCGCGTCGCCCCCGCTCCCCTCCTCCTTTTCCCCAAAGAGGCAAGGGGGCAAGCCCCCTTTTCTCTCCCTCTTTTCCTTTTCCCCTCCCCGCCGGCGTCATCCGCCTCTGTCACCGTTTTGGCCGCGAGCGCCGAGCGCCAGCTCGCGCCTTGACCGCCCAAGGTCGGTTTCCAAACCGACATCGTCGTCCTATAAACCAAGGCGCCCTCCCATCGATTTCCCCCTCCCGTTTCGCTCGCCGCCACCGCGCCATTGCCGCCGCCTTCCGTGCTCTGTCTCGCCTCCGCCGTTCATCACCAAGCACCGGGAGAACCGGTGCGTTCGTGGACGCGGAAGGGGACTCCGGGCGCGCCCTCTCCTTCCTCTTCCCCGGCCCGAGGCCGGAGAGATTACTCCCGCGCCGTCGGCCTCTCGTCACTGCGCCCCGTCCGCACGGTAGTGCCTCCCTCCGTTCTTCCTCCTCGCTCCATCTCTCCCCCTTAGTTTTCGGTAGTAGCATGTGTAGCCTCCCCGTAGCTAGTCGGCGCCGCCCCGACCGTTGCCGCCGCTCGCCATGTGCTCGCCGCC
The DNA here is from genome assembly GCF_034140825.1 of Oryza sativa Japonica Group. Taxonomy (NCBI): domain Eukaryota; kingdom Viridiplantae; phylum Streptophyta; class Magnoliopsida; order Poales; family Poaceae; genus Oryza; species Oryza sativa. Next base: position 18,044,002 of record NC_089038.1, on the reverse strand, counting down.
GTCGCCGCCCGTGCTCCATAGCACCCGCTCGTCGCCGGCCTCGCTCGGCGTAGCGCCGCCCAATCCGACGCTAGGGACGGATTCCCGTAGCCGCGTAGATGCTCTCACCGCCGGGGATTGGCCCCTCGTGACCTCGTCGCCTTTTCCCTCTTCCCTCCCCGCCGGTTGCTGCCGCCGCAATCCGCCGTCGACGCACTCCCTCCGGCGAATCCGAGCCGTTGGCTCGTCTCCCCTAGTCCTGAGCAACCACTCGGTGTACTCGCTTTCGCCTGTAACGCCATGGTTCGCTCCGCCGCTCGCCGCTGTCGTCCGCCGTCCGTTACGGCCGGCGTCGTCGTCTACCTCCCGCCAGCCCGCGTGGCAGCCACGTAGGCACCACGTCGGCGCCAGCTCGGCCGAGATTGGCCCGGGCCGACCCCGGTCAGCCCCTCCCGTGCGCGCGTTCCACCGCGAGCCGTGAGGCTGCGCGTGGGCCCGCCGCATCCGTTCCACCGTGTCCCTCCCCCGTCCGCGCGCGTGCGCCGCGTGCTCGCTCCGCACGGTAAACCAAGTCACCGACAAGCGGGTCCCACCCGGGACCACGCGTGGTGAGCCCGGTCCACCGGCTCTCTCCCTCCTCCCTCCCGCGCGCGCGCGCCCTGGGCCGCCTTGGGCCGTCTTGGGCCGGCCAGCCCATTTAGCTCGGCCGGACCGCCCCATCTCTCTCGGGCCGCGCCCTAGCCGCCCGAGGAAAAGTCTAATTTCCCTCCTTCTTTTCTTTTCTTCTCTATTCTTTTTTCAAAAAGGATTTAATTAAATCCTTTTCCTTTAGACAAAAAATCCAATAATCTTAGAAATTCAATATCTTCCCAACCGTAAAACCGTTTGACTCCGTTCAACTTCCAAAATTCCTCAAATCTCGAGATCTATCTAATGGCACGCTTAGAGGTCATTAATAGGGCTTTATTTTCGCCGTTTGTTGAGTTGTCCCGTTTCGCGTGTAGTTTCGGAGCCCGAAGACCCGCAGTGCGAGGATTTCGAGGATCAAGCTCCAGATCTCGAGCAAGGCAAGCCACCTTTGAACATCTTGAGCCTATATTTGAAATTTAATTATGTTGCTTGAAAATATTATGCATTGATAGGATCGCACTTAATCTGTTGTCCCGTCTGCAAGGCAGATTGGCGGACCTACCTAATTTGTTGCATTTGATCCTTCCTTTGTTAATTGTTATATCATGTTCCCTTGTAGCCATCTAGTTGCGCCTCGATATTCGTGCACTCTGTGCGAGTATCGACGGTAGCCTTCAAACTTAAAATCTGAGTAACAACTTGGGTAAAACTTGGGTTTTACAAAAGACTTGGAAAACCCGATACCTGGGTCGGTGCTTGCGAACTAAATGAATTTCCAAAACCGCAGACCGGGGAACGTACCGGGTGTACGGTTTTCCCGCTCTTGCACCTAAGGACCGTTTCCTTGGAATTTCATCCGACCATAAGACAAGTACGACCACATGGGTGGAATGGGACACCCCTGGCTGAGTAACTAGCTTATCAGGGGAGCCTTGATGCCGAGAGACATGTGGATTCGCCGGGGTGGTGTCGGGGAGGACCCCTGGGCTTCCTCGCACAGTATGGTCTGGGACCTAACCTGTTGTTGGTCTGGGACCCCTCTCGTCAGCATATGGTAAACCTGTGTCGGCTTTGGAAATGCCTTGTCATGAAAGCTTGGAGGTCTTCCGACGTGGCTGATCCCCACGGGCTGGGTGATCCGGGTTAGTAATGTCGTGTGGGTAAAGTGTACCCCCTCTACAGAGGTTAACAAACTGTTCGAACAGCCGTGCCCACGGTCATGGGCGGATGTGAGGTGATTCCTAGCGTAGTTTTGTTTGACTACTGCTTGTGAAATTGCTGTTGTGGAAAGGGGTTCGCTGTTTGAAAAATCTGCAGCTGATGGGATCAGCTAGGCCCGGGTGGCCGTTTGAAAGTTGTTGGCCGGGGTGGCCATTTGAAAAGCTGTTGGCCGGGTGCCAACCTTGATTCAAGTCTAAAGACTGATACATTGCACATACTCCGACCGGGCAAGACGCACTGTCTCAACCGTGTCGTTTGAGAAGCACTCACTTAGTTGTTTTTAGAAAAGAGTTCAAATAAAATCATCTGCAAAAACAACAGCCTTTCCTTGAAGCCTGCATTAAACACTTATTTCCCTTGGCTTGCTGAGTACTCCCGTACTCATCCTTGCTCTATATAAATAATCCCCCCTAGTTGCTGAAGAAGATGAAGCGGATCCTGCTGATGAGGAGTTCTTCCAGGAGCAAGCCGGCTACGATGAGTTTTAGGGTTTCGGCCTAGTTCCCAAGTCACGCCTGTGTTGGTTGGTCCTAGTCCTGGCTTCCGTTTCCTTTTTGTAATGCAGTTGTGAGCTCGGGATCTATCCGTAGCCCAACATGACTGTATCTCTACTCTATAATAAAGAGACCGTTGTTGCTGTGATATTCTGTCTCCCTGTGATACCAGCACTGTTTCCTGGGACTGGTATCGATCAACAGGTTAATTTGGAGCGTCACGGGCTAGTTCCGGTCGGGATTAGTTCGGGGCGTGATAAGAGATGGTATCAGAGCACAGGCTTGGCCCTAGGGCGAAACCCGACGTTTAGGACGACCCTAAGGATACTAAATTCAAAACTACTTGCGAAAAGCTAAGGATTCTTTTGTTTTCTTTATTTTCAATAGTTTGTTTCTAAAATGGTTACTGATCTTTCTCCCTCTTTCAAAATTGTAGATGGCAGTGAACGCCAGCTTCAGTTCCCACGGTTTTGGTGAGGGTCACCACGTCGCTCAGCTTCGTGACCTCGCCCGTTTCCTTGGCTTCTCGTGTCCCGAGTACACGGGGTACTCCGTGGACCGTGTTCCCCCTCACTGTGAGCTCTCTATGTACCTTTACCCTTGTGGAGGTATACACAGAGCTGGCCTTCGCCCACACCACTTCACTGTGGCCAGGCCCACTCTCCAGATCGCGTACCAGGACCTCTCCTGGACTGCGCTTCGTCGCCTGGCCCACAACTACAGCCACCGTCTCGGGGGCTCCGCCTTCCGGCAGCTTCCACGCCTTCCTTCTGGCCACGCAGACGCCAGGTACCCTTGTCCGTACAGCGAGTCTCAGCCAGTGCTGACTCGCATGGTTGAGCTTTCGGAGGCTCAGGCCACTCAGCACGACCTACTCCTTGAGGCTTACCGCTCCCTTGCCCTCCGCTACGCCGCCTTGGAGGCCCGTCTGGCCGAGGAGGGTGTCACCTCAGTTGACACTATCTCTTGGGACTCAGGTCGCCTCTATCACGCCAGCCACCTGTCCTCCCACAGCTCCCGCGGCTCTGCCCGCACTCCCAGTGGCCCGCGCTCCCCCAGCTCGCGTGCGCCGTACTCACCAGTGTACTCCCCCTACCCACACCCAGTTAGCCCTTCCTACACCCCCGGACACACCCTAGTTGCTTCCTCCCGCCGTGGCCCACGCTTTATCCGCACTGCGCGGAAGCGTGTTGTTGGTTCTTCTACCGTGTTCCGATTCCACTACCCAGCTCCCCCACCGCCAGCGGCCCGTGCTGCTGCCGGCCCTCGACAGGTTCCGCCGGTCCCTTCGCGTCAACCGATCGACGTTTCTTCGACTGAGGAGCCGACCACAGGAGGCAGCCAGGCCGACGAGGAGTAGAGGAGGCAGTCTTCAGCAGCCGTCCGTGTGTTAGGCCCTTTTGTTCCGCCGCCAACTCTTTTGGAGTCGTGGCGAGGTAGTGCGTGCGTGTGTTTGATGTGGGTGTTGATTGGTAGTCTGGTTCTCCTAGGTGGTGTGCGCACAGTCAAGCTCAGCGTAGCTCTGTGACTTGTCCACACCCGTTGTATCAGGTGTTTTTATGATTTGAAAAATCCAGTTTATGCCTAGTGTGTGCTATCTGACTTGCTATTTACTTTGCTCCTTGCCCTCCTAAGTGCTTGTCTGACTCTTACCTCGCCCTCTTCTGGGAGTTTAGATGGCTAGCCGCCCCCGCCGTGCAGCTCGTGCACCAGCCCGCTTCGGTTTTGAAGAAGGTAGAGTTGAGCCAGAAGAAAATCATGAGTCAGCTAATGAGCAGTCTCACCACAGCAACCGTTCGCACCGTACTGCTTCCCGCAACGCAGAAGTTGAGCAACCCCGCCGCAGCAACCGCTTGCATCGCACAGTTTCCCGTAATGCAGAGATGGAACAGTCTCACCGCTCTCACCGCACTGCCAGTCACAATTCTGGAGAAGAACGCCTCCCTTCCCCACCTCATGTGGAAAACAACATGCAGCACCTGATGGCGGTTCAGACACAAATCTTGCAAGGATTAGCCGCAGCCGTAGCCAGTTTTCAGCATAATGCGCATGGAAATGGCCACCCTCACATGAGCAACAATAGATCCAAGCTGACAGATTTTCTGAGGTCTCGTCCGGCAGAGTTCTCTCAGACCGTCGAGCCCGTCGAGGCTGAAAGATGTTGATAGAAAACTCAACTTAGTACAGTGTACTCCTGTTGAGAAGACGCTCTACGCCTCTCACCAGCTAAGAGGACCTGCTACAGATTGGTGGGAGAATTACTGCAATGCACACCCTGAACCCACTAACATTGCTTGGGATGAGTTTGCGACGGCTTTCCGTGCAGCTCATGTACCTGAAAGCACCATTGATATGAAGAAAGAGGAATTTAACAGGCTTAAGCAAGGCAACAACAGTGTCAATGAGTACCTAAGTCAGTTCAACAAATTGGCTCGGTATGCCCCTGAGGAAGTGGACACAGACAAGAAGAAGATCAAGAAGTTCTTGAAGGGAATCGCAGTTGGAATGAGACTCCAGTTGCTTGCTCATGACTTCCCCACTTTTCAACATATGATCAATAAGGCACTTCTACTTGAGGATGCCAGAAAAGAGGCTACCGAAGAATACAAGAAACGCAAGTCTAACCATCAGGGAAATTCTTCCCGAGGCGCACCTCGCCCTCGCTATGGTCAACCCATGCAATATCACCAATCGGTCACTCAGGCTAACCGCCAGCCAGGCTACGCCCCTCGTCCTCAGATGAACCGTCCGGCACCCCAGCCACAGCAGTGTGCCCCTAGTGGCAATACTGCGCCAAACAGTGTTACCTCTTTCAAGTCACCGCAGGGACCGTCAGCAGTTCAGTGTTTCCGGTGCAACCAGATGGGTCACTATGCTAGACAGTGCCCTCAGAATCCTACCAACACCAACTCAGGGCATGCTAATGGCAGCACTGCCAGGACTCCTACTCCAGCGGCAGCTCAGTCTCGTCCTAGCTCTCAGGCAAGTGGACAAGGTTCACGTGCTTCCAACAACTTTGGTCGAGGCCGGGTGAACCACATTCAAGCTGAGACCGCTCAGGATGCTCCAGACGTTGTGATGGGTATGTTCTCTGTCAACTCCGTACCCGCAATAGTTCTGTTTGATTCGGGAGCTTCCCATTCTTTCATATCACAAGCTTTTGTGAAAAGAAATGGTTGGAAAACCCAAAATTTACGTGTACCAATGATAGTACTTTCCCCTGGGAGGAATATAAGGGCGACTCGAATATGCCCGGAAGTTAACCATAGAATTGAGGAAGTTGACTTCCTAGCCAAACCGATAGTCCTAGACTCACAAAGCTTGGACATCATCCTAGGGATGGATTGGTTGGCTAAGCACAAAGGACAGATAGATCGTGCCGAAAAGTCCATCACCTTGCAAGGACCTGGAGGAAAGCAAGTCCGCTTTACCTCTAACACCCCTACCGCAAGTCGGTCTATCCTAACCTGTTTACAAGTCACCACCTTGGAGTCGGTGCCCATAGTCTGTGAATATCCCGACGTATTTCCAGAAGAATTAACGAGTATGCCACCAGACCGAGAGATTGAGTTCGCCATAGAACTGGCGCCAAGCACTGCACCAATTGCAAAAAGACCATACCGAATGGCAGCTAATGAGTTAGCAGAAGTTAAAAGACAAATCGAAGAGTTGGAGAGTAAAGGTTATGTGCGACCTAGCTCATCCCCTTGGGGAGCCCCAGTGCTTCTGGTTAAGAAAAAGGATGGCTCTGAGAGAATGGTAATCGACTATAGAGCCCTGAATGAAGTAACTATAAAGAACAAGTACCCGTTGCCACGGATTGACGATTTGTTCGATCAACTTAAAGGAGCAAGAGTTTTCTCTAAAATTGACTTGAGATCAGGTTACCACCAACTGAAAATCAGAACTGAAGATATCCCGAAGACCGCTTTCTCAACGCGTTATGGTCTATACGAGTTCACAGTGATGTCCTTCGGACTCACCAATGCCCCAGCATTCTTCATGAACTTAATGAACAAAATCTTTATGGAATACCTGGACCAGTTTGTCGTGGTGTTCATCGATGACATCCTGATATACTCCAAGAATGAGGAAGAACATGTTGAACACCTGAGGCTGATAATGGAAAAGCTCAGAGATCATCAACTATTCGCTAAATTCTCGAAATGCGAATTCTGGTTAGACCGAGTAGCATTTCTTGGACTCGTGATCTCCTTCAACGGTGTCGAAGTAGATCCCAGCAAGGTTGAAGCTGTACTTGCTTGGAACCCGCCCAAGAATGTGTCAGAGATTCGCAGCTTCCTTGGCTTAACTGGATATTATCGAAGATTCATTGAAGGATTCTCTAAGCTAGCCAGACCTATGACCGAGCTGTTAAAGAAGGAAAAGAAATTTCACTGGTCTGCAGCCTGTGAAGACAGTTTTCAAGAAATGAAGAAAAGGTTGACCACTGCCCCAGTTCTCACCTTGCCAGATATCCGAAAAGATTTCGAGATCTTCTGTGATGCATCAAGACAAGGCTTAGGATGTGTCCTAATGCAAGAACGAAAGGTTGTGGCCTATGCATCCAGGCAGCTTAGGCCTCATGAAGTCAATTATCCCACCCATGATCTCGAGTTGGCAGCCGTGGTTCATGCTCTTAAGATCTGGAGGCACTATTTAATCGGGAACAGATGTGAAGTATACACCGATCACAAAAGTTTTAAGTACATCTTCACTCAGACCGAGTTAAATATGAGGCAGAGAAGATGGTTGGAACTAATCAAGGATTACGATCTTGGAATTCATTACCACCCCGGTAAAGCTAATGTGGTCGCTGATGCGCTAAGTCGCAAGGCCTATTGCAATGTAGCTCAAATACGGCCTGACCAAGATCGCCTGTGCAGAGAATTGGAGAAGTTGAGGCTGATCATGGTACAGTCAGGTGTCCCTGCCAGCTTGACAGTACAGCCTACCCTAGAGTCGCAAATCCGAGAAGCTCAGAAAGACGACGAAGGGATAAAGGAGTTAACAAAAAGAATACAAGAGAAGAAAGACACCGATTTGTCCATAGACGACCAAGGCACAGTTTGGTGCGGTCCACGCATCTGTGTACCGGCCAAAAAGGAGTTAAGAGATCTCATCCTAAAAGAAGCTCATGAGTCCGCCTACTCCATTCATCCAGGAAGTACGAAGATGTACCAAGATATCAAGGCATACTTCTGGTGGGCTGGAATGAAGCGAGATGTCGCAGAATACGTAGCCTTGTGTGACATTTGCCAAAGAGTTAAGGCAGAACATCAGAGGCCAGCTGGTCTGCTGCAACCCCTACCGATTCCCGAGTGGAAATGGGAAGAGATCGGAATGGATTTCATCACCGGTTTGCCAAGAACCCCTAGCGGGTACGACTCCATCTGGGTAATCGTGGACCGACTCACAAAATCAGCTCATTTCGTACCAGTGAAAACCACCTTTGATGGAAAGAAACTAGCAGAACTCTAAATGACCCATGTCGTATGTAGATTTGGCTGTCCCAAGAAAATTGTGTCAGACCGAGGCACTCAGTTCACCTCAAGGTTCTGGAAGCAGTTGCATGAAGCCCTCGGAACCGATCTAAATTTTAGTACGGCCTACCATCCGCAGACCGATGGTTAGACAGAAAGGGTAAACCAAATCCTAGAAGACATGCTACGTGCATGTGCCCTGGATTTCGAAGGCACTTGGGATCGTTGTTTGCCGTATGCTGAGTTCTCATACAACAACAGTTATCAGGCCAGCATTCAGATGTCGCCAAATGAGGCAATGTTCGGAAGAAAGTGCCGCACTCCCTAGTGCTGGAATGAGGTGGGCGAAGCGCTGGTATTCGGTCCTGACATACTCAAGTCAGCAGAAGAACAAGTTAAGCTAATCCGAGAACGTTTAAAGACAGCGCAGAACCGTCAGAAAAATTACGCTGACAATCGGAGGCGTGACCTTGAGTTCGAAAAAGGAGATCATGTATACCTGCGGGTATCACCCCTCCGTGGTATGAGGAGGTTTGGGATGTCCGGCAAGTTAGCACCCCGCTACATTGGCCCCTACCTCATAACTGCCAGACGTGGCGAAGTGGCTTATCAGCTCGAGTTACCTGAAGGTCTCGCAGATGTGCACAACGTGTTCCACGTATCCCAGTTAAAGAAATGTCTTCGAGTTCCAGAAGAGCAAGTCCTCCTGGGTAATATCGAGCTGGAAAAGAATCTGACCTACAAGGAAAGACCGATCAAGGTTCTTGAAGAGGCAGAACGTCAGACTCGAAGGAAGACCACCAAGTTCTACAAAGTCCAATGGAGCAACCATTCTGAAGATGAGGCAACCTGGGAGCGAGAAGATCTTCTCCGTGCAGAGTTCCCGGAGCTGCTCCCCTAGGTGCTGAATCTCGGGGTCGAGATTCTTGTTAGGGGGGTTGGTCTGTAGCGCCCGTTCCGTCGTGGCGCCTAGCGGGAAAATTATCTCTTGAAAACCCTAATTGCGAAATTTGATTCTTTGCTTGTTGTCTAGAGTCCGTGCCATCTCAAGATCTCAAATCCCCGATCTATCGTCGAGTTCAATTCTGACTCCAAATCCTTCCAAATCAAAGTCCCTCCGTAAAAGTCTATTTTACCTCTCCCGGGTTCGATGGGCCGAATCTCTCTCGGCCCATCTCCCCCTCCCTCTCGGCGCTCTCTCTCTCTCTCTCTCTCTCTCACTCTCTCCCTCTCTCCCACCCCCTCCGCTCCGCCGCGCGCCGCGCGCGCGAGCGCGTGAGCCGCGCCGACCCGAGCCCTCCTCTCCGCTCCCTCGCTGCCGCTCCCCGTGCGTCGTTCGCGCGCGCGCCCGCGTGGTCGTCGCCCGCATCGCGCCTGCGCCGTCTGCGCCGCCCGGCCCCGCTGCCCTGCCGCGCCTGCAGCCGCTCGGCCCCGCAGCCAGCGCGCGTGCCCGAGCCGCGCCACTCAATCCGCCGCGCCTCCCGTTGCATCCCGCGCGCGCGTGCCGTGGTAGCCGACCGCCTGGTCGCCCCCACCATCACCCTCTGCCGCGCCTGCCCGCGCCTGTCGCCCGTGTCGCCGCTCCGCTCCAAACCGCCCCGCCGTCATCGCCGTCGTCATTGCCTCGGCCCCACCACTCCGCGCGCAAGCCGCCAAGGGACGCAGGCAGAGCCCCCCTCCCTCTGTCGCGTCGCCCCCGCTCCCCTCCTTCTTTTCCGCAAAGAGGCAAGGGGGCAAGCCCCCTTTTCTCTCCCTCTTTTCCTTTTCCCCTCCCCGCCGGCGTCATCTGCCTCTGTCACCGTTTTGGCCGCGAGCGCCGAGCGCCAGCTCGCGCCTTGACCGCCCAAGGTCGGTTTCCAAACCGACATCGTCGTCCTATAAGCCAAGGCGCCCTCCCATCGATTTCCCCCTCCCGTTTCGCTCGCCGCCACCGCGCCATTGCCGCCGCCTTCCGTGCTCTGTCTCGCCTCCGCCGTTCATCGCCCAGCACTGGGAGAGCCGGTGCGTTCGTGGACGCGGAAGGGGACTCCGGGCGCGCCCTCTCCTTCCTCTTCCCCGGCCCGAGGCCGGAGAGATTACTCCCGCGCTGTCGGCCTCTCGTCACTGCGCCCCGTCCGCACGGTAGTGCCTCCCTCCGTTCTTCCTCCTCGCTCCATCTCTCCCCCTTAGTTTTCGGTAGTAGCATGTGTAGCCTCCCCGTAGCTAGCCGGCGCCACCCCGACCGTTGCCGCCGCTCGCCATGTGCTCGCCGCCGTTGCCGCCCGTGCTCCGTAGCACCCGCTCGTCGCCAGCCTCGCTAGGCGTAGCTCCGCCCAATCCGACGCTAGGGACGGATTCCCGTAGCCGTGTAGATGCTCTCACCGCCGGGGATTGGCCCCTCGTGACCTCGTCGCCTTTTCCCTCTTCCCTCCCCGCCGGTTGCCGCCGCCGCAATCCGCCGTCGACGCACTCCCTCCAGCGAATCCGAGCCGTTGGCTCGTCTCCCCTCATCCTGAGCAACCACCCGGTGTACTCGCTTTCGCCTGTAACGCCATGGTTCGCTCCGCCGCTCACCGCTGTCGTCCGCCGTCCGTTACGGCCGGCGTCGTCGTCTACCTCCCGCCAGCCCGCGTGGCAGCCACGTAGGCGCCACGTCGGCCCCAGCTCGGCCGAGATCGGCCTGGGCCGACCCCGGTCAGCCCCACCCGTGCGCGCGTTCCACCACGAGCCGTGAGGCTGCGCGTGGGCCCGCCGCATCCGTTCCACCGCGAACCGCGCGCGTGCACCGCGTCCCTCCCCCGCTCGCGCGCGTGCGCCGCGTGCTCGCTCCGCATGGTAAACCGAGTCACCGACAAGCGGGTCCCACCCGGGACCACGCGTGGTGAGCCCGGTCCACCGGTTCTCTCCCTCCTCCCTCCCGCGCGCGCGCGCCCTGGGCCGCCTTGGGCCGTCTTGGGCAGGCCGGCCCATTTAGCTCGGCCGGACCGCCCCATCTCTCTCGGGCCGCGCCCTAGCCGCCCGAGGAAAAGTCTAATTTCCCTCCCTCTTTTCTTTTCTTCTCTATTCTTTTGTCAAAAAGGATTTAATTAAATCCTTTTCCTTTAGACCAAAAATCCAATAATCTTAGAAATTCAATATCTTCCCAACCGTAAATCCATTTGACTCCGTTCAACTTCCAAAATTCCTCAAATCTCGAGATCTATCTAATGGCATGCTTAGAGGTCATTAATAGGGCTTTATTTTCGCTGTTTGTTGAGTTGTCCCGTTTCGCGTGTAGTTTCGGAGCCCGAAGACCCGCAGTGCGAGGATTTCGAGGATCAAGCTCCAGATCTCGAGCAAGGCAAGCCACCTTTGAACATCTTGAGCCTATATTTGAAATTTAATTATGTTGCTTGAAAATATTATGCATTGATAGGATCGCACTTAATCTGTTGTCCCGTCTGCAAGGCAGATTGGCGGACCTACCTAATTTGTTGCATTTGATCCTTCCTTTGTTAATTGTTATATCATGTTCCCTTGTAACCATCTAGTTGCGCCTCGATATTCGTGCACTCTGTGCGAGTATCGACGGTCGCCTTCAAACTTAAAATCTGAGTAACAACTTGGGTAAAACTTGGGTTTTACAAAAGACTTGGAAAACCCGACACCTGGGTCGGTGCTTGTGAACTAAATGAATTTCCAAAACCGCGGACCGGGGAACGTACCGGGTGTACGGTTTTCCCGCTCTTGCACCTAAGGACCGTTTCCTTGGAATTTCATTCGAACATAAGACAAGTACGACCACATGGGTGGAATGGGACACCCCTGGCTGAGTAACTAGCTTATTAGGGGAGCCTTGATGCCGAGAGACATGTGGATTCGCCGGGGTGGTGTCGGGGAGGACCCCTGGGCTTCCTGGCACAGTATGGTCTGGGACCTAACCTGTTGTTGGTCTGGGACCCCTCTCGTTGGCATATGGTAAACCTGTGTCGGCTTTGGAAATGCCTTGTCATGAAAGCTTGGAGGTCTCCCGACGTGGCTGATCCCCACGGGCTGGGTGATCCGGGTTAGTAATGTCGTGTGGGTAAAGTGTACCCCCTCTGCAGAGGTTAACAAACTGTTCGAACAGCCGTGCCCACGGTTATGGGCGGATGTGAGGTGATTCCTAGCGTAGTTTTGTTTGACTACTGCTTGTGAAATTGCTGTTGTGGAAAGGGGTTCGCTGTTTGAAAAATCTGCAGCTGATGGGATCAGCTAGGCCCGGGTGGCCGTTTGAAAGTTGTTGGCCCGGGTGGCCGTTTGAAAAGCTGTTGGCCGGGTGCCAACCTTAATTCAAGTCTAAAGACTGATACATTGCACATACTCCGAGCGGACGTGACGCACTGTCTCAACCGTGTCATTTGAGAAGCACTCACTTAGTTGTTTTTAGAAAAGAGTTCAAATAAAATCAACTGCAAAAACAACAGCCTTTCCTTGAAGCCTGCATTAAACACTTATTTCCCTTGGCTTGCTGAGTACTCCCGTACTCACCCTTGCTCTATATAAATATACCCCCCAATTACTGAAGAAGATAAAACGGATCCTGCTGATGAGGAGTTCTTCCAGGAGCAAGCCGGCTACGATGAGTTTTAGGGTTTCGGCCTAGTTCCCAAGTCACGCCTGTGTTGGTTGGTCCTAGTCCTGGCTTCCGTTTCCCTTTTGTAATGCAGTTGTGAGCTCGGGATCTGTCCATAGCCCAACATGACTGTATCTCTACTCTATAATAAAGAGACCGCTGTTGCTGTGATATTCTGTCTCCCTGTGATACCAGCACTGTTTCCTGGGACTGGTATCGATCAACAGGTTAATTTGGAGCGTCACGGGCTAGTTCCGGTCGGGATTAGTTCGGGGCGTGACAAAGATCCAACATAGTCATATCCTATCTTAGTATAAAGTTGTAACACACTAAATTCTAAAACTTAACAGACAAAGATGTCGTATCATCATACACTAACAAGATGCAAAATCATCAGCCACTAGCAATTACTACATTTAATTAAACATCATGTAAGCATGCTATATTATCTATAATTTTATAATTTATTAAATTTTATAGTTTGAAAATACAAGTATGTTAAATCGTTATTTTTTATATTATCATATATACCTATTTAGTTTATCCTTACGTAGTGTTATTTCTCTCTTCTCTCATCAAGTCGTCTTAAACGATTAATCTATGGTTCAAAGTTCAAACTATCTCATTACTTTTCTTCTCTCAGAGAGCCACGTCACCTTACTTTTTACATTTGAACCATCATTCTATTTAGTGTTTAAATTTAAATTATGATAAACCACATCAACTTAAGTAAGTTAATATTATTTAGCTATCTTACGCATTATTTTTACTTATTATTGTCATACTAAACTCTCGCAGCAATGCGCGGTATTTCACCTAGTTAACCGAGATTTCAGTGAGCCACTGTCTCACACAAAGATATCATTAACTGAAATTTAGGTCCCACGTAGAACTTGGTCTAAGACAGAACACGAATTTAAGTAATGTATATACTCAAGAATTAGACACGAATATATTGCAGTGAAAAGAATATGTGCACAACATAAATCTTGTTATCATATCGTTTCTCCCCCCCCTCCCACTTAATGGTACTGGCAATATATCTTTATAAATATTTGGAAATCCATAAAGTAAACTAAAAGTTGTAACAAAATTATAATATGATTCAAACTTGGTATTCTGTGAATGCCTACCAAATTGATGTACAATGTTGATGAATAGTAATACTAAAGTATTATGTTGGCCGCGAGTAGGTGATAGGCATAGAATCTACAATTGGGGCAAATATTTATGTGCAAATATAATTGCAGAAGAAAAAGCTACTCCCTCCATCCTTTCTTGCATGACATCGCAAGTCATTCGGGAATCATCTTTTTTTTATTTGACACTCCTTGCCATCTCCCCGTACAAAAGCTTGGCATGGATAAGGTAGAGATGGGAGGGGATGAAGGGTAGAATGGTAAATTCACTATTTCCTTAATTTGTACAAGTATGTCTGGTAGGAGTACACTTAGAAGCGTCTAAACATAAATTCGGAGGAAACGCTAACTAATTGTGAGGGTCCAAAATCTGGAGAGTTGGAGAGTCGACCGATATGTCACTAAATCGACCACATGTCACATGACAGGATTGGTGACACTGCAGTTTTCATATGGCATCGAGTCAAAGATGTCGAGTTCCATCATGTTGGTAAAGACCGTTGTTTTGATGACAATACCCGCGAGATCACTAACTCGGTTCCACCAAATTGCATCAGAGTTTGTGAAAGTAGAGAATAAATGTATTGGGAAAAGATAAAGCAATGAATAATTGTACTGAGATTTGAGATTTGATAAAGTAGATGCATTCCAATCCTTTTTGTTTTTTTGTTTTGTATTGGAGAAATGAACTTATTTTGGGACGATAGTAGTAGCACTCTATTGAAGCCACATTAAGGTTTCTTACAATCATCATCAAGGAAGTATGAAATAAAAACCGGAGGAAATGAGAAAACTTATGCGCGACCATATTCACTGAGGGACGAGGGTCAAACCTAGATTATCTTTAATTCCTAGAAAACTCTTAGCCTCGACTTTAGTTCTTAGATCATGGTCCAATGATAGACCGGTTTAGCTCCTACTGTTTCAAAATACACCATCCTCGCCAATTCCATAGCATATGTTTCGATGATGACTTTCGTTCCTCCTAGCTTAACTATCAGTTCAGGATCGAGATCCTCTGCATTGAGGAATAAACTATAGAGAAGCTAATTTGCTACAGTGTTACATCACTTCATTGTAGCGGTATACACGATGAACTGTTGACACAGTGTTCCTATGAATTACCGCAGGGAGGATCCGGATCTGTAAATTCAGCTGCTCTACAGCAATGCCATAACTTCCACCATCATCTCGCCTTGCGTACAAAATTGGGCTGCCGCTGTCTTGTATCTTCCTCTGTCGTCGCACATCACAGCTCCAGCAGCTACTTTCAAGTATGTTTGTCCGTGAAGTTTTGATCCCTGAATGCAGAAGCAGGTGCACCATCCATGCGAGAAAAGGTACGGTGTAATCTGAGAATCCACCGATGCACGAGCGATATCCCAAAGGCCTTCCATTCCGATTAGCCACCAACATCTATGCGAGCAACTCGGTGAGTTTGTTCTTTGAGATATCGTCCAACCTGTCTAGCCAAAACACATGGCTTATGTGGGGGTATGGTTTGTGTTCTCTGCCATCGAGCTGCCAATGTCTGCCGATGGCTGCTACTTATGCTGCTATGCAACTCTCTGCCTCTCACTCTCTGGAGCAAACTATGTATTGGGAGTAAATACCTAGAACAAGGATGCATTCCTTTATTGCGGTTGATTCCTAATTAGTTACTGGGCGTTTGTGCACATATATTGCAGCGCCCTGTTGTAACTATCAACGTTTTTTTCTTTTCCTTTTTGTTAAAGATTGCTGTTGTCTACTCCGGTTTGTCTCTTGAATGTCCGTTGGTTAGGTACAGGCGAGATGGTGTAATTTATTCTACGGTTCAACTGCTAAATTTAACACCAGGAACAATTTTATGTAATTTATCTGAAATCTATTATGCTAGTCCAGCCAAATGGATTAAATATATTTAAATAAACAAATTTTACAGTTATTGCGATACCTGAGTTGTAAGAGGCGTCAAATTCTATAATATGAAGTTCCATACCTCCTGATAGCTTAACAGGTACTCAGCGACGCCGTTAACCCGAGCGACTGATAGCGTTTTTCGTCGACAGTAACCCATAGCTATCGGTCGTAGTGGAGAAAGCATGGACAAACGCCCAACCTGCCCGGGAGCTAGCTCCGCTGCTGGAGATACCGTAAAAATACTATGCTATAAATAGTATAAAATTTCAAGAAATTCAAGCTGTGTGTTTTACATCGGCCATTTTATGCAGTTCAACAAATTATGAAGCACGTACAGATATGAGTAGTCCAAGGCATTGTACGCAAAACCTGTAGATTAGCTGACTAGGTAACCACAAATATCTACTAGGATTTTCATCGAATTCAATGTGATTTAGACTCAGAGTGTCAGCACTCCCTGTCAATGCGTGATCAGCGTAGGTCACATGGTGTGACTGAGTCATGCATGAGACTTGAAGAAGCTGTTAATATGTCATGGACATGTGTGTGCCTTAATCCAGTTTTTGATATTTTCACTTGGATTCCTAAGGTCAATTCGTTGCTCCTTAGGAATCTAAGATTGACTGACTTGAGGATTATGACATCTCATCAATATTACGTGGAAACTGACCACGGCGTCTTTATCGTTCATAGTCCTTAAATAGTAATCCTCTATTACTAAATATAACATTTCTTGTTTTTTCTCAACTATTGAGAAAAAGAGAAAGATTCCATTCTAGTCTTAGTCACCCCTCTAGTACTCAAATTATAAATCTTGACTTGCTTCGATTCCTCTCCTAACAATATGATTGGCGAAAAAAATTCTTAAATTCCCCTGTATTGGAATTTTTAGTATAAAATTTTGAATTCTACAAATGCTTATATTTGGAATGGAGGGAGGATATAGTACTTTTACTATATTTTTTTTATACAAGTATTGATCTCAAGGGAAAAAAAAATTTCTATTACCACATCTCAGACCCTTTTTTCCCCTCAACAACAAAACACAATAAAGCCCATCACTTTATCTTCTGAAGTTAGATAACATCCGCCCCCACGACAGTAGTTTTGTAAAATAGTCAATATAAGCATTTATCCATACTACCATTTATTTGTTAGCTTGCTCAAAGAGTTGAGAGATAAAAAAATTAAACTAAGCCAAGTTTTACCCAAAAAAAAAATTAAAACAGCCCCTTTGTGTCTGATGTGCTTTCTGGACAATGGCCACCCCCTGTCCTGTTTTTCAGCTCATATCCTGAATAATACACACTCCATTGAAATTAGCAAACACCATAATGCTTGGCATAACCTGTGAGTATGTATGGAAAACAACGCCTATTGTTAGTGATACTTACTCTATGCAATATTTTTCCAAATCCTACAGTAGCCTATTTAACTAATGGATAAAGTAAATAAAAAAAAAGTCCATGAGTGAAAGATTGTCCGAAATAAAATTTTCAAGTTCAGTGGACCTTTCGCTGTGAAATATCAAAGAAAAAATGGACGGTGGTTACACCAGATAATCAATGAAGAAGTAGTAATGGGGGCGAAGGAGACAAGTTAACTACTCCAGTTGAAATGAGTCTTGCTTAATAATCATTCCACCAAGCATTTGAACTGACCTGAATTGACTGTTCCTTTTCTATGCATTTAATCTGGAAAATTGACCCCATGAAGCTACATACCATGCACTCCCTCTGTCCCACAATATATTGGATTTTGAAGAGATGTGATATATACACCTATGTAAATTCGTAGTATTAAGATGCGTCACACCCTCCAAAATTCATTATATTTATGTGCTGTAACCTACAACTCCAGAGGATCCAGCAATAATTGCAACTACTCTCCTTCGCAGACCTCTGACACTGCTAGGGAAGGGCTCTTTAGTCTCGGTTTGCAACCCCTTTTAGTGCCAGGTTGCAAACTGGGACGTCTAATCCGGGACTAAAGATACACATCTTTATCCTCGGATAAAATAACCGGGACAAAAGATGGATCTTTTTTCTCCATTATTTTTTTGCTACTAGCAATTATATTGTCACGCCCAAATCCACAACAAATCATCCACAATTCACATGCCCATCCAAAAAATCATCTACAATCCACGAGTCATTCACAAATTCATCCTCAAATCTAAAAAAATCTACAACAAAATTTGCAAATCATTCAAAAAATAAAAAAAAACCACGAAAGCCTCGGCGCCGCCAGCCGCCCAGCAGTACACTGCCTCCCGGACGCCGTCGCGGCCGCTTTTGACGCCTGGCCTCCCCTCAACGCCGGATCTAGCAGAGGGGAGGCCACCCGGCCGTGCGCCGCCTCCCGGCCGCTGCCGCTGCCTCTCGGCAGCCCGCCGCGGCGACCGCTTCCACCGCCCAGCCTCTCCTCCCGCCGGATATAGTGGAGGGGAGGCCACCGTCCGCCTGCCGCCTCATGCGCTGCCATGGCCGCTTCCACCAGGGCGCCGCCCGCTATCACCATCATCACCATCGTCAGGGGAGGAGGAGGAGGAGAGGGGAAGGGGAGGAGGAGAGGGTGAGAACATGAGAGGGGAGGAGGAGAGGATGAGGAGATAGGGAGGCGGGGAGGATGAGGTGTGAGGAGATAAGGAGGCGGGTAGGACAAGGCGCGTGGCTCTGCGCCCCTCTCAGGGCAGCTGTTCGCGATTTTTTAATTTTGGTCTCGGTTAGTAAAAACAACAAGGATTAAAGGTGGATCTTTCGTCCCGGTTCATAACACCAACCGGGACTAAAGATAATGGGGTGTCTGACATGTTTTTGAATCCAAGGACACAAGGCTCCGATATTTAGTCTAATGGACCCCCCATCTTTCTCTAATTGATATTTAGTCCCCGTTGGTGTTACCAACTGGGACTAAATATCAAAAAAGTACCCGTGGGTTTTTAAACCGTATTTAGTCCTAGTTCCTACTCGAACCGGGACTAATGTGAATTTTGCATGACCCAGTAAAGATCAATTCTTCAATAGTGCGATATGATTAGTCATTTGCAGGAAAGTACTACCACTTTAGATGCATACACGTTACTTCATCTCACCAAGACATTTCCACTGTTTAAAATGTGTAAAAAAGTTTTAATGACTATCGAGTGTTAAAATTTTTTCACAAAGCTAGGATTAATTATTTCTAGCTTCGAAGTTACCCTAGGTCCAAAAGTTGAGAAGTATTGGAACCGTGTATCTATTTTGATCCAAGGGTCTAGCTAGATTTATTTCTATTACCACCTCAGTAGACGGCAGAAGAAACATAAAAGGATATAATTGTCAAAAAAAAAGAAAAATAGGTGCGGTGGGATGAAATCATCATTTAGCACTGACTAACCCTAGCCGATCGAGTGAAACAGTCTTCCCCTCAGTCGGCTGCCACCGTTGGACGAACTGACGGCCGCCGCCGATGAACAGAGACATCCCCAGTAGTTTCACACCCATGGCAACCAAATATATTTTTGTCTCGCACGCGTATTTGCATCCCAACAGTGTGTGTCTATATATATATATATACACACACACACATTGGTATTGTCAAGAAGAATATGAGTCAGGCAAACAACTGCTTATGCATCGCGGGATGGATCAACAATAATATTACAGGAGACTCCTGCATGCTTGATGATTGACACTGTCAGCAATGGCCGGAATGGAACAAGCGGCGCTCGTGTTGGCAATGATGTAATCAACAACGAGAGTGGCCGGCGGAAGGACCGAAGGAGCCGTCGGCGAGAGGATTTCACGAGCGAGGTGAGCAACTTTTTTTTTTTTAATTTTATCGAATGTGAGCAATCTGCCAGCGATCAAGAGAACAAAAAAGCTAATGGCAAACTTACCCTAATCATTGAGTTAGTCGAGTACTAAGATGACCTTAGGAATGAACGGTCCACACATCATTTCTACTGGTAGAGAGCACGGTAACATTCATCCCTCAAAAGAAGTTAGTTTGTAGAGACTGGGATACAAATCTGTATGTAGGGAAAAAAATCACCTCGTTCCATATATCAACTCACTAGCATAGTATGTAAGAGATTTTAAATATATATATCAACTCCTCGATTGAGGTAGGAAAGGAGATATAAATCCACTAATTTTGGCACAAATGGTAAGAGGTATCTCTACATATTTTGGGATGGAAGAGGTATTGGTGTGTGTTCTTTTCTCCTCTTTCCAAACTTCTATCACCTCGTTTTTTACCGTTTTTTACGTGCACGCTTGCTAGACTGCTAAATAGTGTGTCTTTAATATAAAGGGTCTATTTAAAATTTCCTTTTAAAAACCATATTAATCAACTTTTTCAGTTTTTTAGCTAATAAATAATCATATGCTGTTCCATCTCTTCACTACACCATGTCCAAACATTCCCATCCAAAATCATATGGAAATAATTCATCTATACTTTTGCCGACGGACAGTTTGTCTTTGAATGTGGTCTTTGCTAACCGATTTTCCGTTGGGGATTTTGTGTCATGCTGTAGTGTTTGTTTTGCCGGCTAGGCAGGAAGGGTTCCCAACCCCTAAAAACAAATATACCGTTGAAAATACTATTTTCCTATTAATGTGAGACACTTTGGTTATTTCCTCTTACAACTAAAATTAAGATGAATCAACGGGATACAGACGGCATGCAAAAGTCCCTGGCGTATATCTTTTGTTGTGAAGACCAACAGCAAATTAACTCATCAGCATGTAACTAAACTTTTGCCTGCATGCAGTGAGTATTAACCTATCCCATAGAAGTTTCTTTTGTATGCATGCATCCAGGTCTGTAACGAGTCTTAAGATGGCTGCTCAGGTTCCGGTCAACAATATAATCTAGCAAAAAGGCAAGATCTTCAATTATGTGTTAGATGCATCGAGACTACCATTACGACCATCTCATTTTTGAAAAGGAAAAAGTATGGATTTTCCCCCTGAACTACCACGGTCATTTGATTTATCCCCTTAACTACAAAACCAGATATTTTACATCTCGAGCATTACATATTGGATGAATCACCCCCCCGAATCAACCCGAAGCGGTTGGAGGTAGAGGAAGGCAGCGACGACCACCATGAGACAGCGGATGAAGACAGCGTGCATTAGGCGGCGGCAGCAGTGGCAGTAACATACGCGGTGGAAGGCAGCGTCCCCGCCACATCCTCTCCCTCGGCCGTGTCTCACCCATCGATCTTGACGAGCGGGAAGGCCAAGCAACGACGCGAGTCCTCGAGGGTCAACCTCTCTGCCTCGGGCCTCTGCATCCGGATACTGCCGTCGATACGGTGCCGCTTGGACCTACCGTCGCGGCGCCGCCAGTTGGGATCTGCGGCGGTGGAGCCGTAGCTCTCATGAAGGCGGCGACGAGCCTGCCGCCGTCTCCTAGCATGCCGCCCACCCCTTTCCTGCAGTGCAGCGCGGCGGCGGTGGTCCAGGCAGAGAAGGCAGCGGCGGTGGTCCAAATGGAGGTCACGGCGGGGAAGGGCGGGTGGCGGGCGCGGCAGGGAGGGCCGTCATGGGAGAGCAAGCTCTCTGCCGCGTGCGGCACCAGCCCCGCCTCCGCTGCCTGCCGCCCACCGCCCGGGCGATCCCCGCCTCAGCCGCTTGTCTCCCGTGTGAGCTCTGCCTCAGTCACCAGCCGCTCGTGTGTTCTCCGCCTCTGCCGCCAGCAACCCGGTCCACCTCCTCCGCCGCGTGGGCGATCTCCATCTCTACCGTCGGACCTCCTAGAGGAGCTCCGCCTCCGCCGCCAGTCGCCCGGGCAAGCTCCTCGTTAGCCTCTCAACGCCGGCCACCCAGTCCGCCTCCTCCTCCACAGCCAGCCGCCCGGGTGTGTGTGTGTGTGTGTGTGTGTGTGTGTGTGTGTGTGAGAGGAGTGTGTGTATGTGTGTGTGAGAGAGAGAGTGATGGGGAAGTATTGGGTTGAGGGAGGGGTATGACAGGTGGGCGCCGGGGAAGCATTTTTTTTACTGATTGGATTTCCACGTTGGCCCGACATGTGCACGCTCAACTTAAAACTGCTCAAAATACTATTGAGGGGGGTAATTTGTTCGGTATAAATAATTGAGGGTGTCAAATGTTTGGTTTTGTAGTTAAGGGGGGTAAATCGAATGACCGTGATAGTTAAGGGGGGTAAATGAAACAACCATAAAATAAAATATAATGACTTTTGGATTGATGGAGCATTAGAAATTCTTCAAATGCTCCTGATGTTAAAAAGTATAGAAAGAGTTGTACCGCAAGGATTATGAAAGGTGAATAGGTAAGTGAGTATAAGAAGTACATGCAAATATAAGTTTCAGTGGGAAAGTGTCTTTCAATTCTCCTTAAAAGAGATGCAGCTTAAGGTAGTCCTCCCTCATCCCCTTGCTAAATACTCCTTCCATCCCAAATGTAGTTACCTTTAACATTCCATGTTTTCCTAAAAATATAGCAACCTTTTCTTCCTCTCAACAAATCACAACCATCTTCAATTTGATTTATCTGCCTACTTTTTCATCTTAACCAATCAAAAATCATCCATAATTTTAGTTTACATTTCTCCTTGATACCTGTGTCAAATTTCAAAAAGTCATAGTATTTTGCAACAGAGTGAGTAAATATCTAACATAAGTGATATCATTTCATAGGAGAAAAAAGAGGCAGGGGAACATCACGTGGGGCCAATCACTTCTTTTTATGGATATTATATACGAGAAAAGTATGCATCGTATTGAATTCCAAATGTCCAGATTATATTTTTTAAAAGTATGTAAAATAAAACCTTTCTTTTAGAAAAAAAAATGAAAGATGTTAAGTTAACAAGACATTATAACCATTTTTTCCTATAAACGGAATAATTATCACTACTACAGAGAAGGAGATCGGTGCCGGTTAGGAACTGGTCATAGGTGTTGGATTTCTGAACCAGCAACTAGCAGGCGGCGCCTTTGAGGAGGACTCAATGGTGATGTTTAGGAACCTGCACCTTTAAGGTTCTAGGAATGAAAAAAACAAAAAGCTGGCTCGATGCATTGGCTTGAATCGAAAATTACAAACCGATCTGCCATTTAATTAAGGAGGATGCATATATATATGCCATTACAAAATATTGATGGGACTGGTGCACTGTATGTTGGCCATGTGCGGTGTTGCTGTATTTATAATCTTTGTAGATTATATTTCCGATCGGCTCGTTTCCGTGTCCGGATAATGTGCTCAATGGATCTACAGAGTTGGAGTGGGTAGAGAACGATCTCTTGTCCCAATTTGGCAGGTGCATAGTCTTGGATTTTTGTCATTGCGAACTTTAGGTAGCTGGATGCGCGATGTGCAGACATCAGACTCTCCATTATCTAAAATATTATACTGCAATAGAAAAGAATCTCCCTGGTAGAGCTAGAATTCATTGGATGCAAAGCTAGACAATTATTCATACCCATGCATTTCTTCTGTATACGATTGAATCGGGTTATGACAAGCTGGTGTGATGTATGTCCATGGATATGCAGGCAAATGAATTATTTAATTGGATTCATAAATAGAGTTGGTGTTGTGAAAACAACTAGTCATGGAAATTCCTGGTAAAGCAATAAGTGAGGAAGACCTAGAAAAAGTCCAAGTCAAGGTATTTCGAGCGGTGCATTCTGATGAAGCTAATAGATAATACTCCATCTTTTTTTTTCAATAAATGTATGACAATTATAAATCTATATCAGATAATTCTGGTGTCTTTCATTTAAGTACATCGGAAATACGAGATATGAAAATCGGAGAATACGATTGCTGATATTAATGGGTGTGAGGACTTGTACTTTATGAGAGTAATTTCATTTTAGCTGGGAAAAATATGGAAAAAGCGAAAGCTAAAATTGCATAAAAAACTGAGAAAGCTAAAATTGCTAGCTAATAAACTTATATCACTCATATGGAGCTATATATACCAGACCTTGGACACAAAGGTGGACAACATCTAGCTAGCAATCTTATTTTTTCCAGCAACAAAGATGATTCAGGCATTGATCTTCCCTACTCTACTATGTCTCACCATAGCAACTTCAGGTGGTCTTGCTGTAGTTGCAGCATCCACCTGCCAGAGAAGTTGTGGTAGCATAGATATCCCTTTTCCATTCGGCATCAAAGGTCAGGCTGGCTGCGCCATGCCTGGTTTTGAGCTGATCTGCAACAGTACCGGTAACAGCATACCCAAGCTGCTTCTCCGGAATGTGGAGCTGCTCAACATCTCGTTGCCAGAAGGTTAGGCTCGCATGAGGATGCCTATGTCATACGAATGCTACAACATGACGAAACATGACATGGACTGCGTCGACAAGGCAAATCTGAGCTTGACGGGAAGTCCTTTCACATTCTCTAACAGTGCCAACAAGTTCACGGTCTTTGGATGTCGAATGCTTGGTTACCTCGGTCCTGGTGGGCAGAGCGCCGTAGGCAGTAACCTAACAATTGGCTGTGCCACCAGTTGTGGCCAGGGTGATGATCTTTTAAGCATCAATGGTGAAGGATGCTCTGGGATAGGCTGCTGTCAGACGGCCATCCCCAAAGGGATCAAGCACTACAAGGTTTGGTTTGACACACACTTCAACACATCAGTCATCCACAATTGGTCCCGTTGCAGTTATGGAGCGTTAGTGGAGGAGGCCAGCTTCAAATTCTCCACGATTTATGCCACGTCATCGAATTTCAGCAACCCTTTCGGTGGTGAGCCTCCATTTGTGGTGGACTGGGTTGTAGCAAACAATACCTGCGCCGAAGCAAGAAAACATTTAGATTCATATGCATGTGCTAGCAGCAACAGCGTGTGTATTGACTCGAGCAATGGACCAGGATACTTCTGCAAATGTTCTCAAGGATTTGAGGGGAATCCTTACCTTCAGGGTCATGATGGTTGCCAAGGTGAATATTTCACTACGCCTATGATTTACAGATATTGCGTTTACTAATCACCAACCCGTGCGTTGCATGAGTTATGTTTACTAATCATTAATACTATAAATTTAACCATTCGGTGCATATCTTCGTTAATAATTTTCAAAATACAGCGACTTAGGTCAAAAAAAAGAGTTAATGTAATCCTAAAAGAAGTAGAGTTAATGTAACTTGCTTTTTTTTTGACTAAATAGCTAATTCGAAATGGCGTCTTTCCAATTTTACCATGGTTTAATAACTTCCAGTTATGGTATGCATGCTTCTTGGCGCAAGAATGAATTTATCATAGCTGCCACATGCTAAGATTAATTGCTCAGTTTAATGGATCTTCAACATGACATGTAAGCAAAATCAAAATCGCAGACAGCACTGTAAGTGTTGGTTTTGTTTTAGAACTGGCACTAGTGACCATCTCTCATCGGTGTTCCTTCTTGGTGTCGGTTCTAGAACCAGCACATATCATGGAGACACAAAATTTTGAATGTGTTATTAATAATTAAATGCATGTAAACTTTGGTGTTAGCAACTCACCCATGTTTTGATCCATGTCTGTAACATTCTGGGTGGCTAAACCTCAAACTGTACTCTTTAGCCATAATCGAAACAAAGCTTGTTAATAGTGTTATATACAACTTTTTTTTAGCTTACTGCATGCCATCAAGCAATATTTGTTTTCTTGGGAGTAACATCATAAATTTTGACATCAATGTGAAATATGATTGTAGATATTAACGAGTGTGAGGATTCTAATAAGTACCCTTGCTATGGGAAGTGCATCAACAAACTTGGAGGATTCGATTGTTTTTGCCCTGCGGGTACTCGAGGAGATGCTTCTGTTGGACCATGCCGAAAAGAGTTTCCACTAGCATTCGGTAAACACATATCCTCAGAATACTGCAAGATTTTTTATAGCCAATATTTGCTTTAAAGTTCACATGAAATGCATTTGGGCCCCTTAAAATCATTTAAAAAGGAAGTAGCACAATGTATTTTGCATTCTACAAATATTTCAAAAAAATTAAAATAACTTGGGTTTTGTAATGCCGGTCTCTTTCACAGCATTAAACAAGTAGACAAAATAATATTCACTGAATATTAAACTAATCTTAGATGTATGGTTTCATTTAAATTACCTCATGAAACTTTTACTTGTCGTTACATCTAATTGAAAAAATAAATAAACTAACATGTGTATATGTTTTTCTAGGTATTGCAATTGGCCTAGGAGTTGGTTTCGGAATTCTTCTTCTTGTCTTAACCGTAGCATTCCTTGTCCGTAAAAGAAAGAATGATATCCAAAAGCAATTAAGGAAGAAATATTTTCGAAAAAATCAAGGCCTTCTTCTAGAGCAACTTATATCATCTGATGAATGCGCTACTGATAGCACAAAAATTTTCACCCTAGAAGAGCTGAAAGAGGCAACAAATAACTTTGATCCAGCACGTGTTCTTGGTAGTGGAGGGCATGGTATGGTTTACAAGGGCATATTGTCCGACCAGCGTGTGGTAGCTATAAAAAAACCAAACATCATTAGGGAAGAAGAGATTAGTCAGTTCATCAACGAAGTTGCAATACTATCGCAGATAAATCATCGGAACATTGTAAAACTATTTGGATGTTGTCTTGAAACCGAAGTCCCTCTACTGGTGTATGACTTTGTCCCAAATGGCTCACTAAATTGCATTATTCACGCTGATCCAAGTATGAGAGAATTCACATTGTCCTGGGATCAGTGCTTGAGAATTGCCACCGAAGCTGCGGGAGCTTTATATTACCTCCACTCTGCAGCATCAGTATCTGTTTTACATCGTGACGTGAAATCTTCGAATATACTTTTGGATGCCAACTACACCGCTAAGGTATCAGATTTTGGGGTATCAAGACTGATTCCTAATGATCAAACCCATGTTTTTACAAATATCCAAGGCACATTTGGGTACTTAGATCCTGAGTACTACCATACCGGGCATCTAAATGAGAAGAGTGATGTCTACAGTTTTGGTGTTGTTCTTTTAGAGCTGCTTCTCAGGAAGCAACCTATTTTTGACAGTGAATCTGGTTCAAAGAAAAATTTATCTATTTACTTCCTTTCTGAGCTAAAAGGAAGGCCAGTTGCAGAGATAGCTGCTCCTGAAGTTCTTGAAGAAGCAACTGAGGATGAAATTAACATTGTCGCCTCAATTGCCCGGGCATGCTTGAGGCTTAGAGGTGAAGAACGGCCAACTATGAAGCAAGTAGAGATGTCATTACAATCTATAAGAAATAAAGGTTTCAGATCAGGCACAGTTTCTCCAGAAGATAGCGATGAGCTGCAAACTCCACAATCAGAAGGACATGTAGATTATCATCAAGCTACGGGGATTGGAATCAACAGTATGGCTAATTTAGCATCTCCAGGTTGCTATAGCCTGCAGGAAGAATTTATGTTATCCGGAAGTCTTCCACGGTAAACTATGATTGTCATGCTGTTAAATTGTTGCATGATGTATTTTTCTACCTTCAACATAGCTTGTCATTTCCCCATCTATCTTATTGTAAAGAAAATACTTGTGTACATATTGTGTTACATCATTAACAGTCTGGTACACCTTCTGCTCTGCCACATGTATGTACTTGGATTTATTTTATGATCGTTGAGAAGATACTATGAGTTACCACATTTTCGAGTGTAAAATATTGAGAGGTACCAAAATTCCAACGGCTGGTAGAGTTTGGTATCCTGAGGTACCAATTGTGTCCCTAATGCGGTACCTCTCGGAGGACAGAGGTGGAATGGCAAAAATGTAACTTTGTGTGCAACAATGTACCGCGATCCACCGCCGCCTGCCTTGCATCTAGCCTCCTTCTCCGCCCGTATGCGCCGAGAATGACTCCTGCTCCTGCCACCCATCGGCGTCGGGATTCCTACTCTTCAGCCAGTCGGCGCTGGGATTCTACTCCGCCAGGATCGACGAGTCCTCGCCGCCGCCTAGATCGACAACTTCAACGCCTGGACTTCAACTCCGCCACCACCGGGAATGACGTCTTCAATCGGCGGTTGCCTAGATTGCTGGAATCGACGAGTCCTCACCACTGGGATTGAACACTTCAATGTCACCGCCGCATGGATCGATGATGCCGCTGCCTGCAGTGCCGGGATTTACGAGCACATTCACCCTTGCTCATTTTCTGTCCCGATCCTACCCATCCTGGATTCAATGGTTCAATTTTTGGTACCGAGCGCTGGACCGTAAAAAATCACTTTTCTTATTCTTTTTGAACTACTGTCATTTGTTATGCGAAACAAGAAGAATGTTGCACGAATAATACTGCATGTTCTGTTCCTATGTTTAATAACAACGGTCAAGCAGTTTCTGACGTGGTACTTAAAACACTTGCAGTTTGTCGCAGTAAAGCTGAATGTATCATTCCTTGCAAACAAATTTAATGCAAACAAATTTTTTGCCATACTCTGATGCAGGTTTTCTCCTAGTTAACTTTCCTACCCTCCGACTTCATCCATGCCTTCCTACAGGTAGGGAGATACTTAGAGGTTGGACTGATCACACAGTCCAAGTTCTAGCCAACATGGTTCAGGAGGATGTCTATGACTCAGTTCTCCACTGCCGGGACAACCCACTCTTTGGGTGAAGTGTGCAGCTTGGAGAGACTAATCTGGTGGAGTTGAAATCCTTGATGCCTTCCATTCCAAGTAGATAGACAAGTGAATTTGTATAAGTTGGATGTATGCAGCCTCAAGTAATTTACCTCCTGTCTTAGTGCAATCGTCTCACAACTTTGGGTTGCAGAGATCTGCAGTTTTCTCGCTTGCTCTGTAACTTGCACCCCTAGTAACTTTAATACTGCTTCCATCCCAAAATATTTATCGCCGTTGACTTTTTTAAAAATGTTTGACCGTTCGTCTTATTCAAAAAATTTAAGTAATTATTAATTCTTTTCCTATCATTTGATTCATTGTTAAATATACTTTTATGTATAGATATAGTTTTACACATTTCACAAAAGTTTTTGAATAAGACGAACGGTCAAACATGTTTAAAAAAGTCAACGGCGTCAAACATTTAGGTAAGGAGGGAGTACATTAACTACTTTTAAATAAGAGCAATTTTAACAACAAACATTGATACCTCGAGGTATACTAAAAAGTATCTCGAGTTACCAAAAATTTATACTACCTCAAGGTATCAATGTTGGATGGTAAAATTTTTCTTTAAATAAAATGGTAACTTCGGATTAGTGCCTTACATCAGTGTGTTCATCACACTATCCAGTGGATTGCAACCAACCAAGCTAGTTACTCCGCATTTTCTGCTTACCCTCGTGATTGCTCAATATTAATACAAATACTACAAACATTAGACAGGGGATTTCGTCGTGTCATTGGACTTGGGCGAAATAACTTGACCCTGTTATGTTGCAGCCAGCTTGTACTGCTATGCTGACACAGACAGAATGGACTCACTACCTCCGAGATTTTTCAGTTTAACCTCCAGGAGGGGTATCATGGCCATGTTTAGTTAGCTTCAAACTTCCGAAAATTCCATCACATCAAATGTTTGGATATATGTATGTAGCATTAAATGTGGACGAAAAAAAAACCAATTACAGAGTTTGCATGTCAATTACGAGACAAATCTTTTGAGCCTAATTACGCAATGATTTGACAAATGTGGTGCTACAGTAAATATTTGCTAATGACGGATTAATTAGGTTTAATAGTTTCGTCTCACAATTTACAGACGAAATCTGTAATTTGTTTTGTTATTAGTCTATTTAATACTTCAAATGTGTGTCCGTATACGTAAAAAAAATTTAGCCAAAGAACTAAACACGGGCCATGATCGACTCTGTTCTTCACAACTTGGTCAAACTGCCCATAGGTGAAGGCTGGATGCTACAAACTTGCGAACTTTCTCAAATCCTGAAGTTCGTCATACCTCCCATTCCGAACAGCTAGGCATGTTATGTTGTCAATCATCTAACATTGCAGTCGTGTTGCTTACTCTGCTCTTTATAATCCTTGCTTACTGATTACTCTCTGCTCCGTGCACTCCTCGCATACTGAGCAGAGCTATCCACCTAAACAACAATGTCTAAATTTTATTTCAGTTTTTTTTAGGGGATGCCATTTACTCCGTATTTCAGTTGCTTGGGTCCTCCACTTATTAAAGCCAAATTACACAATGGTCTGAGTTGTCTCGCTGTGTGCGCTGCCATGTTGTTTATTATAAGTTTGAAAACATCATAATGGCATATTTATATTTGTCTGGAAAAATATTGTCATTTACTAATGTTAAGAGAATTTTAGCTTGTCACTGAAGCTGGTTGAAATGGGCTGAGCACATCAACATATCTGGTTCTCCCCTTGGTCGTCCCTGGGTCTGTCAACAATGACCTGCATGCGAGAGGGATTTATCAGGTGCATTTCCTTGGCTAACTTATGGTGTTTCGAAGGTACCCAAAGGGCGCACACACCACCAGGTTCCAAGTTTCCACTCTCCGAGTGCAGCGTCGGGGATTGTCTCCAGTCCTTCACTAACGAACAGAGCCAAACAAGGACGATGGATGGATCCCGTAGAGTTGCATAGTGGATCGCATGTCCCACATGCCTCCCATTCCAACGAGCTTGGCATGTAGCAGTATATGCACACTGTCTTATGTGAAGGGGAATGAAGCAGTTCACCGATGTTGTGGTGCAATCAAGTTATCGCGATGTTTTATACCGGCAATAACAAAATGGGTAGTGCACAAGGTGTAAAACCGGATGGATACAAAGACAAAGCTTTAGACATATTCAGACCCTCTCAGTAGCGATAATACCCTACTTCTGTTTAGTGATTATATTTGCTTGGTGTTGTATTGATATGACAATCTTGGTGTGTTTCACTATATCCTCTTGAAGGGCTCCCCACCCTTATATAGGTTAGGAGGTAAGGGTACATCATTATCTAAAAAAAGAAGCTAAGGGTACAAGTAGAAAACCCGACCGAACTCGGCATAAACTTTCTTTAGTATTACAAAATATTACCTGGTTAGAACCTAGGGTCATATCCTAACCGGCAAGGAAACTCTAGCAACTAAAATGTATATAAATACAAATACCACAGCCATGGTCCATCTTCTAATAGCAGTCATATATATTGACCTTGTAGACATCTGGTGTCTATAATCTCCACACATGCATCGGGTGTATTGCGGTCGTTTTGCTTATTATGGGACATTTAAATTTTACCACTTTTAAGATGTGGTAATTGTTTATTTACCACTCACTGTCTATGACACGTGGACTCTCTTCTGTCTATGATATGTGGATTCAGTGGCAAATCTTTTATCACCACTCTAAGAGTGACAAATAATTAATTATTCCGCTTAATATGTAATGTACTCACTCTAAGGTTAGCGAGTACAGCCATTCATGCAAAGAACAAGTCTGAACCCTGAAGAAGTTGACTCTACTTTTGAGCTAAATTGCAAAACTGTTCCTGCATTATGATACACCCAAATGAGTTGCCTGCCACTTATTGACCAGCACTTGCTCTAGGGAAGAAAGATTACAAAGCAGTTTAAAGAGCAGATTCAAATATACCATTAACGGCAGTCACAACCCACCACGTAAGCTGATGTGTATAGAATTTCTTATGATGCCACTTGATCAAAATTTGGATGTGGCATGGTAATTAAAGAAGGGAGAGCAAGAAAAAAGAGGAAACAATATCACATGCACGAAACTAGATCGGTGTGTGCATCAAGGCCCTGAATACTAACCAAAGCAGCATTGGGGGTGATTAGTTGTTTCTTACCCTCGATATTTTTCTAGATATCCTGATTCTTTGTGTCGTCCTCCCCTATGCCATATCTGATCTTTAGGATTTTTGCTATAGCTGATCCTTGCATATACACAGTAAAGATATTTAATTTGTTTCATCTGTAGACACAGCTATGGACACTATACATTGAAGCAGATTATGCCTAAATGGATATTTATGGCTCTCTCTCTTCTCTAGACACTTCCTACGGACACCGTGGGTGGGTTTACCCTAAGAGATGGTTTTCCCTCGACAAGGCTAGGAAACATTAACTCGGCAATCCCTTTTTCAAGAAAAAAGAAACATGCATGTATGGCAATGCATGCTATGGCAGGCTTAATGAACTGCTAGTCACATTGTCTACTTAATGGCTTAATGATGATAAAGTTATTGAGAGGATGGGCTCGCCCATGCTCCAAGCTCCTGTTATCACCATTGAGGACAAGGACCATAACTCAGTTCTTCACGCCAATAGCGTGCTGCTTATGGAAGAACGCCGTAGTCCGGAGTCTTGTGTAGTGCATCTCAAATCCCTCGTGCCTTCCATTCCGATAAGCTAGACATGTTTATAAATTGGATGTATATTGGTTTGTTATGGCCTCCTGTTATTGTGCATCCTTCTCACGACTCTGACTAAGGAACTGCAGATTTTTTTGTTTGCGATTTGCACTCATAGCTTACTCTTATCTGCAAGTGCAAGGCCTTCCACATATATAACAATAGGTATGTAGTTGCACTACTTGCTCCTAGGCTCCGCCTTTTAAATGGTAAATTGCTTTTATGTTTAAGAAAATGGATTAAAACCCAGCCTCTACATCCAAAGTAGTTGTACAGAACCAGCTAAAATTGCATAAGGAAGGATGGTTTGTGTGGCTGTGCACTCTGCAAAGCAGAGTTTGATCGGCTCAGAATCAAATAGATAGGTGCTACATATTCAGCAACACAAATGTATGGTCAGATACAAAATATTTACAATGATTAGTAAAATAGGTAACCGGCAAAAAAAAATCTACTAGATTTGCATTAATTATGTGAACAAAAAACATTGTTAGCTCTGAAGGACTTGGTAATACCAAACCGGGAATAAAGATTCACCTCTTTAATCCCGGTTGATGTTACTAACCGGTAATAAAGATGAACTTTTAGTTCCGGTTATTTTAACATCTTTATATAAGGGGGTTACGAACCGTAGGTGAAAACCCTTTCTCCAACAGTGTACCCATACACATGTACGGCTTTGATAGGGGTAGGAATGTGGGATATTTTCAATACACTGCAAACATGTCCATGCAGGTTGACCTATACTGACTGATGTAGTTGTTCCTCAATTTCTAGCACACAGATATATAATAGTTGCTGGGACATTTTGTTCTCCTTAACTTTTCTCGGCTGAACCATCAGAAAGCAGGTCTTCGAGATGAGTCTGGCAAAAGAATCATGATACCTTGACTAATTTGCATGTCTAGTTCATGAAAGAATATCCAGTGCTAAGAATTCATCCCTTCGAAAAAAAAAGGTTTTATGACATCGGGATCGCTCGACCATGTTCCCTGCTTACAACATTTTCCTTGCGACTTGCAAGCCTGTATGAGTAGCAGCAATATGAGAATCAAATATAGGAAGGTGCTAGTGTACCCTGGATCATCTAGGAAGCCCACACAGTTCCTATAAGGAAAGCTACATGGTTGTGCGTTCTTCCGTCTTGATGTGGAAAGCCATCATATCTTAGTTTGTTCACGACATAAGGGTGTACTTCGACGAACAGCTGAAACTCCGGATGTCTCATGTTCCTCATAACTATTCTAGGGTACCTCGAAGCACTGTAATACTCCTTTTGTTTTAGGTTATAAGACGTTTTGACTTTGGTTAAAGTCAAACTACTTTAAATTGGACTAAGTTTATGAACAAATATAGTAATATTTCTAATACCAAATTAGTTTTATTAAATTAATAATTGAAAATATTTTCATAATAAATCTGTATTGAGTTGAAAATATTATTATTATTTTTCTACAAATTTGGTTAAACTTGAAGCAGTTTGACTTTGACAAAAATCAAAACATCTTATAACCTGAAACGGAGGGAGTATATGCTATTTAAAACTGGCTTGTTCAGCTTGCCTCTCACTAGCTTTCATGTATTCTCAAGCTTACTTCTGCTGCTCGACAACAAGACGTGTGCCTTATATGCCCTGCTTCTTCCAATTAGTTCTTCCAGTTAGTACTCCGAGAGAGTAGTGTCACATGCTGCTTTTCACCAGGCGATTTTCTAACTAGATCGACCTGACCTCAGCCCGTATAAAGGAGGCCATCACAACGAGCATGAAGAGGAATCACCACATGGTCGACTGATCACCATCAACCCCTGCACAACTAGAAGAGGAAGTCTACGAATCAATGGCAGAGGTGTCGATGGATGAAGGCTGGAGCCTGGACGCTTGTCTAGTGCATCCCAAATCCCTCATGCCTTCCATTCCCAAATGGATGTATTGCCTTGCTTGTTCTGCACAGTTGCACTTCTAGCATACTCTCTTAAGCCAGTAGCTGTTGCCGGATACAACTTGGTGTGCAAATTAATTTATTCGGTTCCTTCAGCTGGCCTCCATATTTAATCACATTTAAAAGCTAGATTGTGTAATGGTGCATCCCGTGTGGCTTTGCACTCTGCAATCAAGCTGATGAATCTGGCCGGCCTAAATATATAAGGTGCTTGTTTATCGGTAGAAATGTCATGTCGGCCAGGAAATTAAAATTGTAAATAAAATATGTCGGCAGAAAATGACACAAGAAAAGTATACCAGGTTTTCGAGGACTATGTGAATGAAATATACTGTCAGCTATGAACTAAACACTTTAACGTCCCTGTGGGCTCTGCTTTAAATATGTTCATAATAATATACTCCCTCCAATTCGTGAACTATAGAAGGACCACACCGCACATGGATACAAAAGGTATCAAATATTATTTTTTTTCACGATCGACGTATTTAAAGTACTGCTTATCACTCTAATTAACCAATGGTTATGGAACCTGCCTTGATAAATATTTACTACTACTTACCGTCTTAATTGATTACATTTCCTTTTTTTTGGCTGGTAGACAAACAATACCTATACTATTCTACATTGTCATTTAATAATACGAAGAGAATTTTAGCTTGTCCCTGAAGCTGGTCGAAATGGGCCGAGCACATCAACATATTACATATCTGGTTCTCCCCTTGGTCGTCCCTTGGTCTGCCGACAATGACCTGCAATGCGAGAGGGATATAACAGGTGCATCTCCTTGGCCAACTTCTGGTGTTTCGAAGATACCCAAAGGGCGTACACTACACCACCAGATTCCAAGTTTCCATTCTCCGTGTGCACTGTGCAGCATCGGGGATTGTCTCCAGTCCTTCACGCACGAACAGAGCCAAATGAGGACGATGGATGGATCACGAAGAGTTGCATAGTGGATCGCAAGTCCCACATGCCTCCCATTCCAACGAGCTTGGCATGAAGCAGTATATGCACACTATCTTATATGATGGGGGGATGAAGGAGTTCACCGACGTTGTGGTGCAATCATGTTATTGATGTTTTATACGGGCAATAATAAAAAGGGTAGTGTACGAGTTGTAAAACCGGATGGATACAAAGACAAAGGTTTAGACATATTTAGACCCTCTCAATGAGAGATAATACCCTATTCATGTTTAGTGATTATATTCGCTTGGTATTGTATTGATTTGACGATCTCGGTGCGTTTCGCTATATACTCTTCAAGGGCTCCCCACCCTTATATAGGTTAGGAGGTAAGGGTACATCATTATCTAAAAAAAAGAAGGTAAGGGTACAAGTAGGAAACCCGACCGAACTCGGCATAAACTTTCTTTAGTATTACAAAAGATAACCTAGTTAGAACCTAGGGTCATGTCCAAACAGGCAAGGAAACTCTAGCAATTAAAATGTGTACAATTACAAATATCACAGTCATGGTCCATCTCCTAATAGCAGCCAGATATATTGATCATGTAGATACCTAGTGCCTATAATCTCCACACATGCATCGGGTGTATTGCGATCGTTTTGCTTATTATGTACATTACACACTCTAAGGTTAGCGACTACAGCCATTCATGCAAATAACAAGTCTGCACCCTGAAGAATTTGACTCTACTTTTTGAGCTAAATTGCAAAACTGTTGCTGCAGTCTGATAGACCCAAATGGTTGCCTTCCACTTATTGACCAGAACTTGTTCTAGGCAAGAAAGATTACAAAGCAGTTTAAAGAGCAGATTCAAATGTACCATTAATGGCAGTCCCAACCCACCACGTAAGCTGGTGTGTATAGAATTTATCGGGATGCCACCCGATCAAAATTCGGATGCATATGTGGCATGGTAATTAAAGAACGGAGAGCAAGAAAAAAGATGAAACAATGTCACATGCAGGAAACTAGATCGGCGTGTGCATCAAGGCCCTGAATACTAGCCAAAGTAGCGTTGGAGGTGATTAGTTGTTTCTTACCCTAGATATTTTTCTAGATATCTTGACCTTTGTGTCGTCCACCCCTTTTCCATATCTGATCTTTAGGATTTTTGCCGTAGCTGATCCTTGCACATGCATAATAAAGGCATTTAATTTGTTTTCTCCACAAACACAGCCATGGGCACTATACATTGGAGAAGATTATGCCTAAATGGATATTTATTGCCCTCTTTCTTCTCTAGACACTACCTACGGACACTATGGGATGGGATTACCCTAAGAGATGGTTCTCCCTCTGCGAGGCTAGGAAACATTAACTCAGAAAATCATTAAAAACGAAAAAGAAAGGAAGCATGGTATGGCGAATGCATGCTATGTCAGCCTTAATGGACTGCTAGTCTACTTAGTGGCTTAATAGTGATAGAATTATTGAGAGGATGGGCTCTTGATATCACCGTTGAGGGGGACGACCATGACTCAGTTCTTCATGCCAGGTGCGTGCTGCTTATGGAAGAAGGCCGGAGACTGGAGTCTTGTGTAGTGCATCTCAAATCCCTCGTGCCTTCCATTCCGATAAGCTAGGCATCCATATGAACTGGATGTACAGTGCTTTGTTGTGGCCTCCTATTGTCGTGCATCCATCTCATGACTCTGACTAAAGAACTGCAGATTCCTTTGTCTGTGCCGTGTATTCATAGCTTACTCTTATCTGCAAGTGTAGAGCCTTCCACATATATAACAACAGGTATGTAGTTGCACTTGCTCCTGGGCTCCGCCTTTTAAATGCTAAATTGCTTTTATTTTTTAGAAAGTGGATTAAAACTCAGCCTCTACATCCAAAGTAGTTGTACACAACCACCTAAAATTGCATAACGAATGATGGTTTGTGTGGCTGTGTGCTCTGCAAAGCGGAGTTTGATCTGCTCAGAATCAAATAGGTGGGTGCTACATATTCAGCAAAAGAAATGTATGGTCAGCTATCAAAGAATTACAATGATAGTAAAATAGGCAACCAGCAAAAAAAAATCTATTTGATTTTCGAGAACTATATGAATGAAAAACATTGTCAGCTCTGAAGGACTTCAACAAACATGTTGAGTCTGAAGTAGAAGCTATTCAAATAGTTCAAATATTGATGTTGTATTAGAAGTACTTAGATTATACAGGGGCATGTATTAAAAAAAATGTATTACACTGCGACAGCCCAACTTAGAAGGAAACTAGAAGATGAACACACCGACCGATGTAGTTGTTCCTCAATTTCTAGCACACTGATATATAATAGTTGCAGGCACATTTTGTTCTCCTTAACTTTTCTCAGCTGAACCATCAGAAATCAGGTTTTAAAGATGAGTTTGGCAAAAGAATCATGATACCTTGACTAATTTGCATGTCAAGTACATGAAGAATATCCAGTGCTAAGAATTCATCCCTTCAAAAAAAATGTTCTATGCCAGCGGGATAGCTCGACCTTGTTCTCTGCTTACCACATTTTCGTTGCAAGCCTGTATATGTGGCAGTATGAGAATCAAATATAGGTAGGTGCGAGTGTACCATGGATGATCTATGAAGCTCACACAGGTCTACCATTCCCGTCAACTTCGCCAACGTTTCCTACCAGGAAAGCAACATGGATGTGTGATCTTCCGTCATGATTTTTCTTGGAGGCATGTCAAGAGGGCCTTCGGCCAACCCCGCCGAAACAGCTTACCCAGCCTTGAGGCGAAGCACCGAAGAAGCAA
The DNA here is from genome assembly GCF_034140825.1 of Oryza sativa Japonica Group. Lineage (NCBI taxonomy): Eukaryota > Viridiplantae > Streptophyta > Magnoliopsida > Poales > Poaceae > Oryza > Oryza sativa. The sequence continues at coordinate 18,006,612 of NC_089038.1, read as the reverse complement.
AGCATCAAGCTGAGGGCGAAGCTCAGACTCCCCGCTGAGGGGGCGCAGCGAAGAACCTCTGCCATTAGGCGAAGCAAGTCGATGCCTAGCTGGACCGATCTATAGAGACCTGACGGTGGTTAGATGGGTTGATTGTCTATAATTACCCTTGTAAACGTCTCTATCGTAAGCGCGGTCATGTAAATTGCCTAATACATGGGAGACATAGGGCTGTATAAACTTGCACTGTAAAAACTATAAGTAGACCCCAAGGGGATCCGTAATTTTGAAGATTAATACACTTTATTTACTTTTCCACAATTTTTAGTGAAGCCTGACAGAGCGCTGCTGTCAATCGCCAACCATGTTGATTCTAAACTGTGGCACACGTGCTGCAAGCTGCTCCTGCCCCCAAATCCTTTAGTTTGTTCACGACAAGGGTGTTCTAAGGTACCTAGATGTCTCATGTTCCTCATAACTATTCTAAGGTACCTAGAAGCACTGTATTATACGCCATTTAAAACTGGCTTGTTCAGCTTGCCTCACTTCCTTTCTTGTAATCTCAAGGTTAGTTCTGCTGCTCGGCAATGAGACGTGTATCGTATGTGCCATGCATCCTTCATCCAGTTAGTAGTCTGAGAGAGCAGTGTCGCGCGCATGCTATTTCTCCAGATCAACCTGACCGCAGCCTGTCCGAAGGAGGCCATCATAACGAGCATGAAGAGGAATCACCACATTTTGTGTGGAATCCTCAGGCCAGCTTCCGGTGATACGCACACCAGTGCGCCGACAGTGGACTGATCACTATCAGCCATGTTCTGAATTCTCAGCGTGCGAGTAGAGGAGGAAGTCCAGGAATCAATGGACGAGGTGTCCATGGATGAAGGCTGGAGATTGGACTCTTTGCGTAGTGCATCCCAAATCCATCATGCCTTCCATTCCCAGAAGCTAGACAGACGTGCAAGTGTAAAATGGATGTTTCAGTTTTTTTGCTCTGCACCTTGCACTTCTAGCTTACTCGATCTTAAGCCAGTAGCTGTTGCCGGATAGGAGTAAAACTTGTTGTGCAAATTAATTTATCCGGTTCCTTCAGCTGGCCTCCACATTTAAAAGCTAGTAGATTGTGTAATGGTGCATCCGCTGTGGCTTTGTAATCTGCAATCAAGCTGCTGAATCTGGACGGCTTAAATGTAAAACTGGCATGAAATTAAAATGGTAAATAAAATCGATCGGCCATAAATGACACAAGAAAAGTAAACCAGATTTTCGAGGACTATGTGAATGAAATATAATGTCAGCTATTAAAGACTTTAACGTCCATGTGGGCTCTGCTTTAAATATTTTCATAATAATACATCTATACTAGAAGCACTGTCATGTTATATGCGCAAGTTTAATAGTTGAGCTAACTATCGGCTATAAGCTCATCTAATACTAGAAGAGTACCGCGTGGATCGCTGCAGAAGTATGTGACAAAATAACAGATATGAGTTGTAAAGTTTTATATCGTACTATACGATTTTTCTTTATATGCTTATATATTTAGTAACTTGATCATTATTCAAATGATTAGTTGTATAGTGTAGCTTTTGAGGGATAAAAGATATAATTTGTACCCTTGATGAATAATGCAAAGGCTAAAAATAATTGAGATGGTGTGGCTTCACGAGAGAAAAGAAAATTAACATTAATTACATTTAGTAGAGACAAACTTTATAAATATATAGGATTAGCACAATAAACATGTATAGTGGATTAGTTATAATGTCATCTCTACTTTTTTTCGCTTATCAATTTAATGTATTTCTCTTGAGCATGTACAAAGGACTCTTGGATAAGAGCTAGCAGTATTTGCTCTAAGGAGGATATGCCACAAGGAGATATGGGAAAGCGCTTTCAGGAGATTCATAACTAGAAATAATGAAATGTGCCACTGAACTTGTTAATTTCGATATTTCATTAACGTTCCCTGTTCTCACAAATTAGAAACTTTCAACTAAGAGCTTTTTTACGGTCCTGCAGGGAGGCACGGTACCTTGTGGTACGAAATCTGGGCCGTCCATTCGAGAGGATCGAATGGTCTGTAAATGAGGGTACCGCGAGGTACCGTGGTTGATTGTGAGCCGTACCACGAGTTGGTGGAGACGTGGAAGGGCAAATGCGTAACTTCGCATATCATGAGAGATCGATTCGGTTTGAGGCAGGAGAAATCCTAGGGCTCTCTTTCTGATCCGATCTGAAGCCGAGCGTTGCAGCAGCGATTCGTTTTGTTCTTGGCGCAGGTTGTCCGGCAAAGCCAAGGGCGGTGTGCTTGGCGGAGCTTCTCCGGCGAAGTCCAGGGCGACGCCGGTGGCACGGCGAAGGGAGAGACGACGGTGCCGTGGCGCGGCGCAACGAAGATAGAGAGACGCCGGCGCCGTGCAAGGCGATGCGAAGACGGAGAGGACGCTGGCGCCATGCAAGGCAATTCGAAAGAGACGAGATGAGGATGAGCTGCGGGGAAGGAACGGAGAGGATAAACCCTTGCGGCGCCGCTCGATTTTCGTCCTCCAACCACGCGCGCAACACATTTCCCATCTTGCCCACCGATTGAATTCGCTCTGGTACCGTGCGGTACCAGTACCGAGCGGTACTTTCTGCCGGACCATAGCAACGCTCTTCAACTAAATACTACTACTCTATACAATCAGTACTTGTTTCTAAGATGACAAAAATAAAACTATTCATTTGACAACTTTGTCACGTGATTGCTCAATATTTCGTCATTGCAAAGATAATATATATACTGTCCAATCATTAATGATGAACAAACTTTTTTTAACATCGTATTGGAGTTGGCCGAGATAATGCAAACTTTATAATTTAATCCTTGCACCCATGTTCAATGTAAACCAGTTTTTCTGCAATTCGAGGCAGGTCTACAGCACCAGGTCAGCAGCAGTCCGAGCTATCCTTATTAGAGTATTAGAATATCCCGTGGTTAGGTTCTTATGGTAATGACAGATTGATACTGGACAGATCATGAAGTTCCAACGTCTCAATCTCCAGATGCAGGAGCTGCCCACACTGGGTGATGGCTCGAGACCAGAGACCTCCAGAGTGCATCTCAAGTCACACATGCCTACCATTCCAAGAAGGTATATGCAAGAGCGTACGTTCCATTGTTGCTCGTTGCGGAATGGTGAATGAAACCGGGTATAAATAATGGTAAACGGAAGACATAGTAGATTTTGAAGTCCTATTTGAACGAAATGTAATATCACTACTACGAAAATGATCTTTGCATGCGGCCAACCTGTTTCCGCAGGCAGGAGGAGCACACGTCTAGAGCCAGATGTCTGCAAAAATTGGTATTTTTTGAGTGGGGGCATCACAACTGCATGTGAAAAACCATTTTTGTAGACAGGCATCCTAAGGAAGCCGCTTGCAACATTTTTTTTAGAAAAAAATAGAATAAGTCTAATACCCTAGGTCGCACGCAGTTGTTGGGTGCCGCCACCGTAGCCTATGAGCCAGCCGCCACCATTGCCGTGATTGCCGCACCACCTTTCCACCTCCTCTCTCTATGGCGTGCAAGGGTGGATCCACCGCTCCCAAGGCCACTGGAGGCGGATCCGCCCTTCCTAAGCTCTTCGGCTGTGGATCCGCCGCTGATACGGTTGCCATTGCCGTCTGAGGCCATTGACACCGCCGCACCGCCACATAGAGAGAGTGTGGGAGAGAGTAGAGGGTGGGGAAGATATGGGGCACGGGGATGGGGGGAGAGAGTAGGGTGGGGGTATTGAGGGGACCGTGGGAGAGAGCATGTTGGCGGAGTGATGAGTGGCAGAGAGAGAAAGGAGGGAGTGTGATTGAAATGGTGAGTTGTGGAAGTGTGGGCACACGGTTTTGGGGGGAAAATAATGAAGGGTGGACGGCCGTTACGCTCCACTGACAAAAAATCATTTTGGCAGGTTGTCGAAACAAGATTTCGGCAATACTAAAAGGGATGGCTATCAAGCTGGAAAAGTGGATGGGTTTAGAGACAAGGAATTTTTATACAGGTTCAGGCCTTCTAAATTAAGAAGTAATACCCTACTCCTGTTCGGAGATTGTCCGCCGAGTGTATTATTGATCGTATGATCTGGGAGAAAATCGTGCCCCTAGAGGCACCCAGACCCCTCCTTGTATAGCGGAAGTGGTCCGTATTACAAAATACAGTCTATATCCCTAATGGAATATGTAGTTACAGATAAAATACAATCGTAACCGACTAGGATCTCAGATATTTCCTTGACATACAAGTTTAGATTTTAACCCAAGTCCTCTTTAAGATATTCTATCTATACATGGCACCCCATACCCAGTTGGACTATACATGCCGTGTAGGTATGGGGTATCCATAATCTCCACAGTAGCCCCTGAAACCTTTAAAGTCGACGAGATAACCTTCTCTCAGAACGTAAAATGATAATCCGAGTGCTTCAATTTCTTCTGTATTGATCTCCCGAGTACCAAAATTAAAGACTGTGAAGGGCTGAAAATAGAAAAAATCGGGTGCATCGACAAGATGCACCTAATTAGGTGTAGCCCCCGACTATGTTATTAGTTAAAAACTAAACATATAGTCAAGGTGTCAATAACATCCATCCAACTGCTTTAGCCGTAATATACCAAAAATGAAGATATAAAGAGGCCCGAGTAGAAAATACTCTAACGGTCCATAGATCAACACATAAGACAAAAATCCGAGTAAAAACTCAAAAAGATCCATCAAATGTGGTATAAATGTGATATCATGAAAATTGACGAGTCTAAATAGCCTAGACTATAACTCACGCCATAATCAAAATAAGCATATAACATGCCGAGAGAATAACTATTCAAAAACCAGTCATCTCAATAAAACCCGAACAGCTTTTGCAGCCTAAAAAGACTTACAAAACTAGTATAACACTTTTCTGTTGGGCACCTTTTTATTTGCATCGTAGTAATTCCAAAGAATTATCTAACTGCGTCAAAAAGGATTTTAACAGCATTAGGCTAAACTGTCGTGAGCAAGTGTTTTTCCATGGCCAAAAGTATTTTTCCATGCCCTTCAAAACCTCAAACAAAGGCTGGCATGCAAATTGGTTCTATCTACAAAACCCCGAGCCTGCGCTCCCCGAATACTCCTGTCTTCTCCGGTTTATCACGACACTTGGAACTCACTTCCAATGGGAGAGGAAGCAGCCCAGGCACTTGTCCTGATGGATCGCATGCTGAAGCTGAAAGAGCAAGGTCTGCAAGGAGAACAGATCACCCGGCATTTTATCAAGAGCCGGCTAGCTCTAATTAAAGAGAGATCCCGTACAGCCTTTGAATTTGACGGCAAGCATGACCCAAACCGTGAAGATCCATACCCTCTTGATTTTAAGGTCATAAAGGAGAGAATGTACAAAATCTTCTCAAACGCTATCGTGGTCAGTTATTCGCATTTGCTGCCAGTGGTGCCATATAACGCCTTCAATCCTCCTCCACCGGTATGTATTCAAACATTTCATCCTTTCTCAAAAGTATGCCTTTATCTTCTGTTAAGCTAATTGAAAGTTTGAAATATCATGCCCAGGAATTTGCTTTGATGAAGTCGGATCCTCCAACCGCTTAACGCCGATCACCCCGCCGGCAAGCTGGTCAGGCGAGTGGAGGACCAAAAATTCGGTCTGATACTCAACCAAACACCTCGAAATCAACTAGCCAGTCAGACTCTCGTAAGAGGAAATTGGTTCTGAGTGATGATGAGGGCGACGATGCTGAGAAGACTAGCAACAAAGAAGCGACTGGAAAACTACCAAGGCAAACTAATCCGAAGAAGAAAACTTCCAGTCGTCCTATGCCAAAAATCAGAAAATCTTCCAGGTACAAATCATATGGCCATCTTCTTTGTATTGCTACTCACCCACTATTGAAATAGCGTTGATAGCATAACTCAAACTCGTAGGAAAGGACGCTGAATTGACAAATGTGGAGACGGATTCTTCAAAAGGAACCGGGCCGACTGTAGAAAATCGCCCGAGTGACAACTAGCCGGCAACCGACAATGTAGAAATCAATAACTTGCCGAAGCTGGAGCCAATGCTGATCAGAAGCCCCCGACTAGAAACCAGTCGGGTACAGAACCAAATAAGGATATTCCTGAAGTAGAAGCTCAAGCCGCCAGCCCTCCTAAAAAGGATGCCAGTGCCGATCCAGGGTCCAGCTCTCCTGTTAAAGTACAAGGACGTACTTGTTCCCGACCGGAAATTATCACAGGTAAAAACATCCTCCAAACCCATCTTGATCCAACAAACTTTCTTCAACTACCTCACTCATTATCCATAACCATGTAAGGTCCGATGACCGGTGATGAGGAAGAGGTTCTTCGGATACAATCAGCTGAGGATTCTCGCCCACCCATTCTAGTCAAGTGGTGGGATGATGACATGCAACCTCAGGGAATTGTGGTAAACAAGCAAAAGGAAGACGAGAAAGTATGCCTGCTGAAAAAGGCACTCGGCCAAGCTACTCGCATTGTAAATGTAAGTCTCCTTATACACAGCTTCAACAATCTTGTTTGCCACTTTGCTCAAATGCCGATAAATTCGCATTGCAGAGAATCCATTTCAGGAACGAGGCGAAGACTGCGACTCTTGAGAGGTTAGTTCCCCATCTTGGAACCCTTGAGGCCACCAGAAACCAGCTGCACGAAGCTAAGGAGCTTGCAAGGAAAACTGAGCATGATCTGAGGGATCGGATCGCCGAGCTTCAAGACTCCAACTTCGAACTGAGCGGTTCGTCAAAAGGTAATACAATCTCCGTCTAACTTACTTATGCTGCCATGCATGTGATATCAACCAACAAGAAGCAATGCAGTGCAAGCTGCCAAGATATCCGAGCTGGAAAAGTGGATCCAAGCTCTGGAGAATGACAAGACCGAATTGGCAAGACAAAGGGATTCGGCTCTAAAAGATGTTGAAGGTACGGGTAACCCATATTGCAAAAATCATTCCTTTCTTTATGCCCACTCGTTAATGTAAATCTATTTGTGTAGATTGCAAGATTAAATCTAAGGCTCAATTTGATGTCTTGGTCAATAAAATCAAGAGGCTTGAAGGGCTAGGGATGAAGTCGCCAACGCTGCTACCCCACTCGTCCAAGCCATGTTCTTCAATAACAATGGTCCGAGAACATTTGATGCTTCCGAAATCTTCGACTAGCTGAGAATTGCTCCGGATACATACTTTAAGAATATCAAGGAAGCTGGAAGTATGGGAGCAAGCCTGGCATTGGCAATGACCAAGTCTTTATACCCGAAGATTGACATTGACGCCATTGATGGCTTTGTAGACGGGACGAGCGAAGAGGCCGCCCTTGACCTCATCAACGATGCGTAGAAAGCCGCCGATAAGATAGCCATTGATACAGTTGAGAGATTCCAGGATAACGACCTTCGGCCGACTGGATCTGATAATTCCGATGATGAAAAAACTGATACTGATTGATAACAATGATTATGATGATGATGATGATGATGATGGAGGCACAATTTGTACAGTACTGATGAATTTATGCTGTGCCTGATATTTCAAACTTAGCTCCTGATTTCTTAATAGCTTTTTTCAAACCTTATTGAGCCTAAAACCTGCAAAAGTTATTAAAAAACTTTCAGTCCTCGTTGACTAAGCCAAAAAATCAAGCAAGGCAATGATAAATCAAGTAAGCAAATTGAATTGATAAAAATCACACTCCATTATTATTATAGTAGCCCCCGATTGGTAACTCAAGGAATAACTTGATGTTGGCAGTCAAAGAGGGAAATATAAAAGTAATGCCTAACCATAAAATCGACGAAGATGTTCGATATTCCAAGAGTTGTCGATAGGAGTACCGTCTTCACGCTTGAGTCGGTAAGAACCTGGCCGAGTGACTTCAGAAATTATGAATGGTCCTTCCCATAAGGGAGATAACTTGTGGCGATCCCGTGTAGTCTGAATTCTTCTCAGAACCAGGTCGCCGACTAAAAAGGCTCGTGATCGAACATTGCGATTGTGATAACGGCTCATCCCTTGCAAATACCGAGCCGACTGAATTAAGGCTGCTTCACGGGCATCTTCCAGTCGGTTGAGGTCATCTACTCGGTCTTCTCCGTAGCGCTCCTCGCTGAAGTTACGAAATCGTAGAGATTCAAATTCCACCTCACTTGGCAACATTGCTTCCGCTCCATAGACCAGGAAAAACGGCGACTGGCCCGTAGCCCGACTGGGAGTGGTGCGCAGGGACAAGAGTACAGACGGTAGCTATTCTACCCACTTGCCGGCATAGGGATGCAGCCGGTCGAAAACTCGTGCTTTTATTCCTTAGAGTACCATACCATTGGCACGTTCAACTTGTCCATTGCTCATGGGGTGCGCTACGGAGGCATAACAAATTTTAATGCCGAAGTCTTCACAAAAGTCTTTAAATATTCCGCCGGTGAATTGAGTTCCGTTATCATTGATGATCTGATTAGGTACCCCAAACCGGTGCACAATGTTGATGAAAAAATCTCTAGCCTTGTCTGCCTTGATTGTAATGACTGGTTTGGCTTCGATCCACTTGGAAAATTTGTCAACGGCTACAAAGAGATGAGTATAACCACCGACAACCTTCTTAAACGGGCCGACCATGTCGAGCCCCCAAACCGCGAACGGCCAAGACAACAGGATGGTTTGCAACTCCTGAGCTGGCAGATGAGTTTGTCGGGCGAAAAATTGACAACCTTCACATGTTCGCACAATTTTGTCGGCGTCGGTCACAGCTATAGGCCAGAAAAAACCCTGCCGATAAGCCTTGCCAATAATGGTTCGTGCAGCAGTGTGATTACCACAGATGCCTGAATGTATCCATAATCTCCACAGTAGCCCCTGAGACCTTTAGCAATTGCCTCCCCTCCTCTAAAGACACACAGCGTTGCAGGATTCCCGATGGACTTTTCTTGTACAGTTCAGTCTCATGGATGACATAGAGCCTGCTGTGCCTGGAGATCCGCTCGGCTTCATCTTTATCTTGAGGAAGTTCTTGTTTGGTCAAAAATCTTATGAGGGGCTCTCTCCAGTCGGCTTCAATCATGCTTACGTCTTGAGTGTTCATAGCCTGAATTATTTCTTTCCTTGGTATGGTTGGCTCATAGAGATGCTCAACGAATATGTCAGAAGGGGCTGCTTCTCGCTTTGAACCGAAATTAGCCAGTCTGTCGGCTACCTCGTTATTGTGCCGAAGAACATGGGTGAGTTCAAGTCCATCGAATCTGTCTTCCAACTTGCGTACCTCCTGTCGGTAGGCGGTCATGTTATCATCGAGGCAGGACCACTCTTTCATGACTTGATTAACAACCAACTGAGAATCTCCACGAACTATCAGACGCCGAATTCCCAAGGAGATCGCGATCCTTAATCCATGAAGCAGCACCTCATATTCCGCCACGTTATGGGACGCAGAAAAACGTATCCATAATACATAGCTCAATCTTTCTCCAGTCGGAGAAATTAAAACAACCCTGGCTCCATTGCCTGAAAGCCTCTTCGACCCATCAAAATGCATGGTCCAATACTCCATCTTCTCCTCGGGCATGTCTTCTTGGCACTCAGTCCACTCGACGACAAAGTCGGCTAAAGCTTGGGACTTGATCGAAGTTCGCAGCTTGAAGGATATATCCAAGGACATATTTTCTAAGGCCTACTTTGCGATCTGCCCATTTGCTTCACGATTATGAAGTATGTCCCCGAGTGGAAACTATGTGACCACCGTGACCGAGTGACCTTAGAAGTAGTGAGATAGTTTCCTGACGGTAATTAAAACACCATATAATAGCTTTTGAACCTGAGGATATCTTGTCTTGGAATCAGCCAAAACCTCGCTAACGAAATAGATTGGTCGTTGGACTTTTTCAACATGGCCTTCTTCTTCACGCTCAACAACTAGGACTGTGCTTACAACCTGGGAAGTCGCCGGCACATATAACAACAGAGGCTCTTGCGGATGTGGTGAAGCTCTTGTGGAGTAGTGAGAAGTTTTTTGAAGTCTTCAAAGGCCTTTTGTGCTTCGGGTCCCCACTGGAAATTGTCTGTTTTCTTCAACAGCTTGAAAAAGGGCATCCCCCGCTCACCGAGTCGTGAAACAAACCGGCTGGGCGCCGCCATGCAACCAGTCAGCTTTTGAACATCTTTCTGGGAGCTTGGCAGTTTCATGTTGAGGATAGCATTGATTTTCTCTAGGTTGGCTTGTATGCCTCTATGGGACACCATAAATCCAAGCAGCTTCCCTGACGATACTCCGAAGATGCACTTTTCAGGGTTTAGTTTCATCCTGAAAGTGCAGATGCTCGCAAAGGTTTCTTCTAGATTCGTGATCAAATCATCCTTCTGCTTGGTCTTGACGACTACGTCATCCACGTAAGCTTCAACGTTGCGGCCGATCTGGGTTGAAAAACATCTCTGGATCATGCGTTGATAAGTTGCTCCTGCGTTCTTTAATCCAAAGGGCATGGTGATGTAGCAGTAGGCCCCGAAAGGCGTGATGAATGAAGTCTTTAAGCAGTCGGATTCCTTTAGTCGGATCAGATGATATTCTAAGTAGCAATCCAAAAAACTGAGTAGTTCGTAGCTGGCCGTTGAGTCAACTACCTGGTCAATGCGAGGCAACCCAAAGGGATCTTTGGGGCAAGACTTGTTGAGGTCGGTGTAATCAACACACATGCGCCATTGTCCCGTCTTCTTCCGAACCAGGACTGGGTTAGCCAGCCAATCGGGATGAAGGACTTCCTTGATGAAGCCTGCTGCTAACAGCTTGGTCAATTCCTCCTTGATCGCGTCCTTCCTATCCTGTGCGAAACGGCGGAGTCGTTGCTTGATTGGTTTAGTGTCTTCCTTAACATGTAAAAAGTGTTCAATCACCTCTCTAGGAATACCAGGCATATCAGATGGTTTCCACGCAAAGATATCTTTATTATTTTGAAGAAAGGTGATGAGCGTGCTTTCCTATTTACAATCTAACTCAGCGCCTATTACAGCAGTCTTAGTAGGATCAGAAGGATCTAGAGGAATTTTCTTGGTCTTGGCGTCGCTTTCTTCGCTCTTTGGCATCTTGGTTGCAAGCACTTCTCCTTCGCTTGCTGTGGACGCAGCTAGTCGGATTTCTTCTTGGGCGAGCGTGATCTCGCGGGTCTGGGCCATCTCGCAGCTTTCCTTGTCGTATGTGACGGCTTGCTTGATGTCACTCCGCAGGGATATGACTCCTCGAGGACCAGACATCTTCATCATCATGTAGGTATAGTGTGGGACAACCATAAACTTGGCTAACGTCGGGCATCCGAGTATGGCATGATACGCTGTCTCGAAATCAGCAACTTCGAAGCAAACGTTTTCTATGCGGAAGTTCTCCCGAGTACCAAAAGTAATCGGAAGAGTGATCTGGCCGAGTGGTGTGGCAGATAGCCCTGGGATGACTCCGTGAAAGGGCGCATTACTCGGCCTTAATTCCGCGCGAGGGATCTGCATGTCGTCTAGGGTTTTGGCGAAAAGGATGTTGAGTGCACTGCCACTATCGATGAGGGATCTACGAAGCTTGACGTTGCGAACCACTGGGTCTAGTACCTAGGGGTACCGCCCCGGGTGGACCACTCGGTCAGGATGATCCGAGCGGTCAAACTTAATTGTCGTCTCCGACCACCGAAGAAATTGGGGCGTATCGGGCTGAACAGCGTTGAGCTCTCGTTCGCTCAGCTTTTGCTTTCTTAGATTCATAAGCCAGGGGTCCACCAAAGATGTGGCTGAGTTCCTTGCGATGGTCTTGAAAACCAGTCGGGGCATGATCGTCATCATCCTTCTTCTTTTACGTGCTTTGATCTCCATCAGAGGCCTTACGTGCGTTCTTGGCGTATTGTTCTGCAAACTGTTTGTAGACGAAGCAATCTTTCGCCGCGTGATTAGAATTGGGATGATGCGGACATTGGGAATTCATGATCTTGTCAAAAGTGTTGACGCGCGAACGTTGTCGGGAGGATGGTGTTGTAGTTGCCACAAGTTCCTTGGGCTTACACTTGCGATCCTTGTGATTGGTACTTCCACTTCCTCCTGTAGTCGGCGTATCTTTCTTTGGCTTCCAAGTGGTGCCCGACTGCTTGGACGCGATAATGGCATCTTCAGCTTTGGCATACTCATTGGCTTTTTCAAACATCTGCTTGACCGTCTTGGGAGGCTTCCGCCCGAACTTGCCGACTAGGTCTTCGTGACGAATTCCCTTAGTGAAGGCGACGATGAGGACATCGTCGGTAATGTCGGAGATCTTGTTGCGTTGCTCGGAAAATGGTCAGATGTAATCTCGAAGGGATTCTCCAGACTTCTGAATGACGTTGTAGAGATCAAAATATGTACCAGGGCGTTCAAAGGTACCCTGGAAGTTGGCGATGAAGTGGTCGCGAAGTTTCGCCCATGATCCGATTGTGCCGCGGGGTAACCCATGAAGCCAGGACCGGGTAGAATCCGCTAGGGCCACAGGCAAATAGTTTGCCATGGCTTTGCTATCTCCTCCTGCTGTGTGAATTGCGAGACCGTAGACGGTGAGCTAAGACTCCGGGTTAGTGGTGTCGTCATACTTCTCGATTCCAGTCGGCTTGAAGCCAGCTGGCCAATCCACTCGACGCAGGTCGCTTGTAAAGGAAGCGACTTCATCCACGTCGTCTTCGTGGCAATCTGGTGAATGGTGGGGAGCGTAGCCTCGTGCCGCGCGACGCTGGTTGATTGTATCACAAAGATCGACGGGGCGCCTACGAGGTGGGGAGCATGGCCGTTCAACTCGGTGCTCCCTGTGTCGTTCGGGAGGCGAATGCACAGATCGCTCGTCGTGACCCCTGTTCCTGCGACAGGATCCCGCGCCGGCGACGCTGAGGCTCGGTTGGTGATAGTCTTGAGATCGAAGATGGGGAACTCGGCTGCCAGTCGGCATGCGGACGCTTGCAGAGTTAACCGGGACCGAGGCGGCGATCATGGTCTTGGTCTGGTTCAAGATGTTGACAACGTGATTAACTTGATTGAGTGTGTCTTCCTTGAGGAGGGTGTCGAGGAGGGTGATCGCTGCAACCGCGTTCTGTTGAGGGGTGCGAAAAACCGCAGTTCCGTCGACGTCTTGCTGCCCGATGAACTCTCGTGCTCGTCGCCCGGCGTCCAAGGCCTGTTGTCGCCGGTCCTCAGCCTCCTTTGCGGCCCGTTCGCGTTCCTGTTGCTCATGCTGCATCCGTTCTCGCTCTTGTACTTGGCGCTCCTCTTCCAGTCGGCATCGTTCGGCTTCTTGTTGTATGCGTAGCTCTTCTGCTTCTCAGGCTTTGCGCTGTTCTTCTGTCTCATTGTCAGCCCTGAAGATGCCGAAGTAGAGAGGCGTGTAGTTGTCTTCAAAGCCTTCGTCGAAGTCGTCGAGGTTGCGGTAGTCGTAGCGGTAGCCGAAGTCATCGTACTCCACGATCTCTGTTGGCCGCGAGTCGACCCCGGGGGAGCTGAGGTAGCCGTCCAGTTGTTCCGTCGAAACCGTGACGAGTGTCTGGAGTATGACGCCGACTTCCGTAGAGCTAGGCCGGACCGGGGCTGAAGCCGGATCTGGCCTAGGCCTACGGGGAGAAGACGGCCTTGTGGTGAAGACAGCAGCCAAATCATCGGGGAGTTTCATCAGGATTGGCGGATAGGCCCCATCGTCTTGTTTGGGTCGTGTTGAAGTAGATTGGATCTCATCCGAGTGGTTTGAAGCCAACTCGGCAGAGATGATCTTGGGGTAGACCTCGGCCGAGTTCAGGATACCGAACAGAGCGGAGATCTGCTCTCTTCCTGACTGGTTCGAATCCGAGTCGAGGAGAGAAATCTTGCCGAAGTCATTGATGATGAAGTCGAGGCTGCCGAAACGAAACACCTGCCCGGGAGGGAAGACGAAGTCATCGATGCCGGAAACGAAACCCATCGCACTAGTCGGCGAAGAACTTGACGCTACCCCTACCTGGCGCGCCAACTGTTGAAACAAGATTTCGGCAATATTAAAAGGGGTGGCTATCAAGCAGGAAAAGTGGATGAGTTTAGAGACAAGGAATTTTATACAGGTTCAGGCCTTCTTAATTAAGAAGTAATACCCTACTCCTGTCCGGGGATTGATCTGCCGAGTGTATTATTGATCATATGATCTGGGAGAAAGTCGTGCTCCTAGAGGCACCCAGACGCCTCCTTATATATGGGAAGGGGTTCGTATTACAAAATATAGTCCATATCCCTAACGGAATATGTAGTTACAGATAAAATACAATCGTAACCGACTAGGATCTCGGATATTTCCTTGACATACAAGTTTAGATTTTAATCCGAGTCCTCTTAAAGATATTCTATCTATACATGGCACCCCATACCCAGTCGGACTATACATGCCGTGTAGGTATGGGGTATCCATAATCTCCACACAGGTGACCTTAACCGAACCCCATCCAAATACTTTTTCATGCGGATGTAATTATGCCTGTCTAGAGTTTGGAGGGGGTTTCGACTGCGAAAATCGATTTTTTAGTAGTGTATCAGCTATCAAGAGTTTTAACATGCAAGTGGATGCAGGAGATGGGTTTCAAAAACTTCAATAACTGATGTATTAAAAGTGTTGTTTATCACTCTATGCAACGGTTTAGGTGTTTAGGAACAGCCTGGTTTGTTATTTACAAGTCCTCCATTTCAAAACATAACAACTTCTAATACTCAGAATTTACCTCAGAATATACCAACTTCTCCACCAACATTCTTTTCTCAACTAATTTTAACTCTGCACCATGCAATTTCCCCACCTACCTTCACCTATCAACCAATTACAACCTCCCTACATTTAATTCTCTACTCAATTTGTTAATAATCGTGTCCAACCTCAAAACTTCTTATATTCTGTTATGGAGAGGATACTAACACTCTCGACTTCTGCATATTGGGCTGTTACACAGATAGCACATGTACGAGACCCTCGTTAGGTTACAGTAAACCATAACTGACCGCTTATCCTCTCCTCCTCTCATTCTCACTTATCCGCTCTCTTATCCTCACGGTAGTGCAACGGCGACGGCAACGGCTGCGCGGTAATGGCGCCGGCGGGATCGGGAGAAGCAGCGGCGGCCGGGGCGGCGAGCAACGGGCTCGGGAGCGGCTGCGTAGGGTTCGAGGAAAGCGGTCGGGAGCGGCAGCGGGCGTCTTGGCGGACGGAGGCGGCTGGCGTGCGCGCGGAGTCGGCCGCGTGTGGAAGGCGACGAGGGGGACAGCGACCGCCCCCCACCCATATCCGGCGGAGGCGGCTGCCCCCTGCCCGGATGTAGCAGCGGCGGTGGCTGTCCCCTGCTCGGATCCGGTGGCGGTTATGGCCGGTTTGGCAGAGGAGGCGGGCGACGACGGTGGCAGCAACTTCTAGGGTTAGGGTTAGGGTTTTGGATTCGTTCGAATTTATTTTTTTTTTGATTTTTTATGTTTACGTGCGGGTAACATAAGCACCCATATTTTTCACGTGCGGGTGGCGCACCCGCATGCATGGCGATTGTTGTAGACCCTTCGGCGCTTGCGGTAGGGCTAACTGCACGCGAAAACCTGTTTCTGACCGCACGGAAAAATGTCTATTGTAGTAGTGTGTATTACTACTTGAATAATTTACAACAACTGAGTTGTTGCATGGTACTGGAGATGATGGAAATAAGATGATTATATCAATCCTTACATGCAACTGTTTTCTCACGTCTGGACGTCATGGTCAGGAACAGCAAACAGGAGCATATCATCCGGCAATATTGTCATTAGCATGAATCAGTACACAGATGTCTTGATGGTCGACTGATTACCATGTTCGAAGTTCTCGGTTTTGTGCTCCATGGTCAGCAGTACCATGACACACTTGTGTGCCACCGTGCTGAGCTGCCTATGTTTGATATCCACAGCGTAAAGACACGCATGCTGCATCTCCTGTTCCTAATGCCTTCCATTCCGAGAAGCTAGGCAAGTGCTAGTCTGCATATATATTGGATAATATTGCATATATACTGAGGCTGAAGCAATTTCCCTCGTGTCATTGTGCAACCATCTCACATTGCAGTGGCCTTGCTTATACTTGCTTGTAGCTTTCACTTTCTAAAGCTAAATTGTGCAGTGGCTCGTGCTGTCTTGCTGCGTGCTCTGCTGTATTTGTGTTGCCTCGTATTTATAGACCAGTAGACCAACATTTGTAAACTTAGGCATTGATACTCCGGGCTCCCCACCCTGAATTAAGATCCTCTACCTTTAAAGGCACACCATGTCTTTGTCACTGGCAGGTGGGCCCATGGTTTATTGGACCCACATATTAGTGACAAAGGCACATGTCTTTGAAGGTAGAGGAGCCTGATCCCCCAACCCCACCCCTACCCCTAAATCCTTGAGGGATGCTTCGGTGCTCTCTACTGGTATTATATTACCAGCATTATTAGAGGCAAATTAGTAATTTACAACTATGATGATTTGGAGTTATTTTGTCATTTATGTTTTTCCTAGCTAAATCCATCTATGATCATCTATTGCGCTAGTATAGATCGTATTTCATCGAAATGTCAAAAAAAAAGAAAAAAAGTCTAGTAAATTGCTAAATGACGATTATACCCCTCAACGCTTTTATTTTGACAATAATGACCCTTCATGTTTCTACTATCACTAACTAAGGTGGTGGTATAAATAGATACAAACCCATCGATCAAATGAGATCAATGGTTCAGATTGTTTTATACTCCTATTAGAGAGCACCATAGTGAGTCTCTAAATCCTTTACAATGCCGGGTGTCGGCTCTATCTTTCTGAGTAATACTCAAATGGTCAAATTGTAGGCAAAACTGGAGGTGACGAACTAAACAGTATATATGTACAATGAACAGCTCAAACTCTTGATTCCTCCTGTTTCCCATAAACGTTACAGGGTACAATAATAAAACCTGCAATATATATATATATATGTCATGTATAACTGACTTGTTCAGCTTGCCTCATTTAATTTGCTATTTTGTACAAGGTTTGTTCTCCTTCTTGAGAACAAAACATGTGCTATATATGTGCCCTTCTTATTCCCGTTAGTCTGGGAGAAGAGTGCTGCATGCTAGTGTCAAATTAAGTCGGCAATAAATGGTATACAAAAGATCTACTCACTCCGGTTCCATAATTATTAACATTTTTTACAAAGATATGATCTCAAAAATATGTCTCCAACTATTAATTTCAATTATAATATATATAATAAATAAATACATTTTTTACTTTTATTGTACTACTTTGTAAGACAAATCTATTCACGTGGTTTTAGTATCTTTAAAGTAAATATTTTTAAAGGTATTGACAGTAAAAGTTATAAAAGTTTGACGATACATTTATCCAAAACGCCTAGAAATATGAAACCAGAGAGAATACTGGACTTTCAAGGACCATATGAACGAGAGTACTTTCTCTGTACCAGAATGTACTAAGTTCCTGTACTAAGTTCAAGGACCATATGAACGAGAGTATTAAGGAAAGTAGAAAAAGACCATACTACCTTTATGATTATTCCTGTACTAACTCAGTACTGGTAGTTTGTTTGCTGCCATCAAAGTGGAGACGACAACTTCGTGGTGGATGCCGATGGAGGGCTCTTTACCGTGGGTGGATGGGAACGTGCGTTCCTGGGGTGGGCCCCCAGGTTGGAGGTGGGACCTAGTACTTTTTTTTTTTTTTGCTGAAAACAATGATGACGAGTAGAATCGGTAGGTTGGTGATAAAAGTTGTATTAGGTTGTAACATTGGGCTAAGAAATTTTGAATGCCAAAACTTATTATATTCTGAAACGGAGGGACTAATTAGATCAGTAATGTTAGGTGAAACGGGGTTATTCCAAGCGGAGAGACACTACTACAAAAGTGAATTTTGCAGATGGCCCAAAAGAGGTTTTCTCGTGTGGTAGGATAGCCCTCACACACTAAATGATCTGCGAAAATCGCTATTTTTATATGTGGGCGGCGCACCTGCACGCGAAAATCGGATTTTCGCTTGTGTGGTGCTTATGTGGTCCACACGCAAAACTAAAAATCCGGAAAAACTAGAAATCACAAAAAAGGAAGACCACCCACCGGCCTCCGTGCCAACTTGCCGCCGAGCCTGCCCAGCCACCAACGCCGGACCGGCCGGGGTGGGTATGGTTGCTGCTGCCGGATCCTGGCGGGGGCTGGCTGCCGTTCCCCCTCGCCGCCTTCCACGCGAGCCCGTCGTTGCTCCTAGCAGCTCCGAAGACCGCTGCCCCCGTGGCTGGCCGCCGCCGCTTCTCCCGACCCTTGCCGCCACGCAGCTCACGGCCGGGACCGGCCTCTCCCTAGCCCGCAGCTCCCGCTCGTTGCCGCTGCTCCCCGAGCGCGTCGCCATCGTCATCGTCGTCGCCACCCGCTATCACACAGCCACCATGGCCCCCGCAGTCAAAGTGAGGATGAGAGGAGAGGTAGTAAGAAAAAGATAAGGGAGAGAGATGCGACAAAGAGATAAGTTAACAAATTTTTAATAAGGTGAGAGGGAAAGAGGAATAGTATTAGACTTGCAGGTGGGTTGCTTAAGAGGCCCGCATGCTAAAATATAGTTTCACATATGTGCCTTTTTAAGAGGCCCGCCTGTGAAAATTGATTTTTGCGTGCTTGTTAAGGAGCCATATGTGAAAATAGAGGTCGATTTTTGAAGACGCAATCAGTTATGGTCCGTCCTGCAATCAAACGAGGGCTCCGGCCAGGAATATCGTTTTTGTTGTCGTGAGATGGGATGGCTAGGTCTGAGAATAATCATGGAAGTGATACATTATTTCTGAGACAGTCCTTTCAACATTTTAACTTAGATATTTTTTTTAACGATTGTCCTCTGTTACACGAAACTTGAAAAATAGTACACTCGTATTTCAATAGCTTGTTCCAATGGCCAGGTCAAGGTCGTTTTTCCTGTTCCAATGGTGTAAAGAAATCTTAGTGACATCAATGACATCTCTGCCTCTTGGCTACCCTAAGGAGTAAGGACCTAGTTAGAAGGTGATGATGATGAGTGGCATGGTTGGGCATTGGGCCGACTCTGTTCCAACTAGTAGGATGGGACACCAACAGTATGGCCCTGGATCAAACTTTCCAACAGCCAGTTTTTGAGGTGTAGTCAAAATGCTCCTGGACCTGTACTGGTTCAGTAGCCTTCTCATGCTCCACGATAGTGGAAAAATTACTATCGCTACACTGCTCGGGCCAATTGTAGACCACAATGGATCTAACTACATCAACACCCTTCTAATATTTGTCTATGCAGTGTTCCACCCATAATGCTCTGGAACAGCTGCCATCCATACAACAAGTTATAGAACAAGCAGTAGGCGCTGCGTGACTATCATCCCGGATGCCTTCCATTCCTATGAGCTATTACCATCAGTCTAAGGAAGTCAAGCGAATTCTATTGTGTTATCATCTCGGGTTGTAGGTCAAACTGTATATGTGCTCTGCCATCTATCCCAAGGAGTCGGGCTCTGGTTGATAACGATGCGATTGTAGTCTCTCTCTTGTAGATTGTTCACCGTCCAATCACTAACCCGAGGAAAAAATGCACACCTTCACATATCTTCCTCACTGGTTCATTGAAAGCACGAAGCATTTGTTCTACTTTGGTTTGCTCTCCATTTAATTTTTAATTGTTTATGGTTGTGCATAAGCCTGCCAATGGGCTGGATTGAAATGGGCCCAATGGATTGGTTTCAGCTTTGGGTGTAGTTTGGATGGATGGAAATGGATTGAGGAGTTTAATGGGCTGGACTGGTTAGGGTGGAGGTGGAAACGGTTTGGATTGGATTGGTTTTTGGTTTCTGATTTTTGGATCCAAATTGGATTCAGTCCATGGATTTCTTTGGATGCACTAGACAGTCCAGTACTCTCCAAACCTAGCGTCATCAGTCGTCCACGGCTCCACTCCTTCCGCCGCCGCCGCTCCCTCCCCTTGCTTCGCCTCCTCCACCTCTCCGCCACCGTCCGCGAATCCGCCGCCAAGCCGTCACCGGTCAGATTCCCTCCCCCACCACCATTGCTTTTCTTTTTCCCTGGTTTTTCTCGGTCTTTGATATATCCTGGTTGTTTTGTTTGTGTTTTTTTTTTGGGTCTCTTCCTGATCTTGGTGGTTGCGGGTGCAGGTGAAGCAGAAGAAGAGGAAGGTGCGTGCGCCGCCGGGCGCTGGCGAGGATGTCCTCCTCCGGCGGTCCGGCCGCGTCGCCAATCTCCCTGAGAAGCCCATGTACCATGACGTATGTGAACAGTGTGATTGGTGTGATAGTTTCTATAAGATTTTGTTTTTTTTGTTGGTTTTACTGAGGAGTTAACTTGCTCAAGATTACAATCTTCGATGGGTTTATGTGCAGGAGTTCTAAGATTTCAAGAAGAAGATAAGGAGGTATAGTGAATGCAGGTTCCCTTCATCTCCCAATGCAAATTATTTAACATATCATTACAGATTGAGTCATGATATGATTTTGAGATGCAAATTAATTCTATGGTCAATCGAATTTTAGTGTGTAATTTTTAGATTGTAGCACGTGTACAATGTGTGAAAAAAATAATTATAGACCATGTTCTTTCAACTATCTTGATTTTAGATTTCTTCCTCTATGTAGACAATTGAACAAACTCAATAATAAATACGTTCATACAAATGTTAGAGAGTTCAGGTACTAATAGTCCAAATAATAATCAATCTTCAAGAACACTTAAGAGAGCTAAAGTATGGGAACACTTTCAGCAAGAGGTTGTAATGATAGATGGTGTCCCCAAGACTCAATGCAAATATTGTAGCTTAAGATTGACAGCCACCAAAAAGTCAGGAACAAGTCACCTTATTAATCACATAGCCGAATCATGTCCAGTTATTGATGGTGATGCTAGAATCAACTTCCTTGCAACAATTAAGAAACAGACTGGGGAAGATTTCGTGTTTGTTCCCAAGAGAAGCCGGGAGCTAATGGTCAGATTCTTCATTCATGCAGAGGTGCCATTCAAGAAAATTGAGGATCCTTATTTTTTGGAGTGGGTGGAGTCCATGCAGCCAACTTTCAAAGTTGTGGGGCGTCAAACACTTCGTGATGATGCCTTTAACTTGTATGAGCGAATGAGGGAAGACTTGCATGCTGAATTACATAATCTTGATTTGCACATATGTCTAACATCCGATATGTGGACTTCAATTCAAAATATAGGCTACATGGTTGTCACAGCACACTATATTGATAGAGAGTTTAACATTAAGAAGAAAATTATAAGCTTTAAGGAATTGAAGTATCCCCACATGGGATTCGCCATTGAAGAAGCTATAATGAGTTGCTTGACATATTGGGGCATTAGAAGCAAACTGTTTACTATATCTTTAGATAATGCCAGTAATAACAATTCTGCATGTCAAGAGTTGATAAAGAATCACAAGAATGCATTGATGTTTGAGAGTCAGCATTTGCATGTTAGATGTTGTGCCCATATCCTAAATATTTTGGTTCAGGATGGTATGAAGATAATTAAACCTACAATACACAAGCTACGTGAGTTGTTGAAGCATTTAGATTCTTCAGTATCAAGAATGCAAGATTTCAATTCTATGGCAAACTCGAAAAATCTTCCTTCGAAGTTGAGTTTTTCTTTTGATACACCGACTAGATGGAATTCCACCTATAAAATGATTGTAGAAGGATTAATGTACAGATCTATCCTGGATAGCTATGCAAATCAACATGGTGAAGTTGCACCTACTGAACTAGAATGACAGAAAGTTGAATCAATTTGTGCTTTTCTTAAAGCTTTTGAAGAAGCCACATTATCGGTGTCAGCAGATAGGAAACCAACAGCACATAGGTTCTTGCCCTTGGTGCTACAAATTCGTCATGCATTGAATGACCCTGATTGGTAGACTAGTGATATTTTAAAGGTATTGGCTGCAGCTATGCTCTCAAAGTTTGTCAAATATTGGGACAGTGGGTTTAACTCTGCACTTGTCATTGCCACAATGTTAGATCCAAGAAGAAAAGGAGATTATTTGAATTTCTTTTATGAGAAAACATCTAACAGTGTGACAGAGATTGTCGAAAAAGTGGGTTCTGCTGAAGATTGGTTGAAGGATTATTATGAAAAATATGAAGGGTTTATAAGAAGAAATGATGAACACATGCTTTCACATTCTCATGAAGGCAGCAACAGTGTTGGATCACCTGTTCTTGGGAAAAGAAAACTCGAGGAAGAGTTTGCTTTATACAAGTCTCGAAGGAGGACTGCATGGCAAATGAAATCAGAATTTGCCATATATTTAGAAGAAGATGTTGAGGAGGATAGTGAGAGTTTCGATGTTTTGGACTGGTGGAAGAGACAAGCTCAAAAATTCCCGGTATTGTCAGCTATGGCCAAAGATTTCCTAGCAATACCCCTCAGCACTGTATCTTCCGAATCAGCATTCAGTTGTAGGGGCAGGATACTTGGTGACACACGAAGTTCGTTAACACCTGAAATGCTTGATGCTCTCATTTGTGCGAAAGATTGGTTAATTAAAGCCAACGATCCTTTGATCAATATTCCAGGTGCTGAAGGTATAATAGTGATAAATGATTCCTCCATAAATGTTCTGTGTATTTCAATCATGAAGTAGTGATCATATATCATTTACAGGTGGAAATTTGTCCTGATTTATTCAGGTGGTGAAGTGAAGAAGATGGAAAGGTGACTTTCCATATACATATATGCAACTTTAAATTCAACTTTTCCTTTGGCGTATTGGAAATTTGGAATGGAATACTTCTCTTGAACCTGCATTTTTCCAAAATTGAGTTTACCACTTTGTTGCCTATTCTGTTTGTATATAAAATGTTACTATTCATTATTTACCAATTGAATCAATTTGGCACATTGTTTTGATAACACTGCAAAGGTCACATTATTTAAATTGTTATTGTAATTTTGTATATTTGCTTTCTTAAGCAACGAAGTCACAATTTTCTAGTTATTCCTGGATATAAATTTTTGATGACATCTACTTCTTTCAGGTTACTGTCATCTGCAAGAATGTGTGGCTGAGAATTGGAAGGGTTTTTGGTTTTGGTTATCTTAGAAGGTAATCTAAAGATTGAGACATGAAGAAATTGTTGATGTTCAGTTATACATGGTTCTGAGGCTTGTAATGCTTGATAGCTTTTTTTGTTGGAGATTTTCTCTTGAGCCTGTTGCTCTAGTAGAATCTCTAGTGATAATTGTAATATTTAGTTGCCAAAACTTGTTGGATGGCACTACTTAAAGCATCAAAAGTTCTAAGTATGCTAGTAGCGTTGATTGATTATTTTTGCATCTTGCTTATGTTATTTGTAAGTATGCTAGTAGCTGTATGCAGTGTTAGTGTTCGCCGGCTGCTCTGCTCTGCTCTGCTTCCTGCCGTGGATTGGGTATGGGTTGGAAAATGGATTCCACCCATGGATTGTGTTGAATTTGGACTGAGCAACTTTGTGGGTTGGGTTGGGTGGGGTTAGCTCAAGGAATTCTTGGTCTGGATTAGAGTGACAATTTTGCTATAGTCACTTTGGGTTGGGTTGGATTCGGGGTGGATGCCAACCCATTGGCAGGCTTAGTTGTGCACACATATATAACGTTCAGCTGAAACTCGGTATGCCCCTAGCACTGCATATATATTACCTCTTATCAAATACTATCCTTTCAAATAACATGTATCCAGTCTAGAACTTTTGAAATTTAAGTACCACTGACTATAATTTTACTTAGCGTGTAAACATAAAAATGGTATGTGGTATATATTTGTAATGAGAAATACACTAGTACAGATCCTTCTATCTGTGATGGCCTCTAACATGCCTGGAAATAGCGGGCCGTCACAAGGAAGTCATCTCAATCGGGCCGAAAAAGTGCCCGATTGAGATATGGTCGCACAGACATATTAGAAGGGCATAAAACTTAAGCCCGTCACGGATGACACCTATCAGTGACGGGCCGTAGTTTAGGCCCGATAGAGATAACATTCTATATCTCAAACGGGGCTAAAGTTGGGGCCCGTCACAGATGACCATCATCCGTGACGGGCACCAACTTTAGGCCCGATTGAGATAATATTCCATATCTCAAACGGGCCTTAAGTTGGGGCCCGTCACAGATGACCATTATCCGTGACGTGCACCAACTTGAGGCCCATCACACAAGACTCATCAGTGATGGGCTATATACTAATCCCTAGTTGACATGACTTAATCTCTATCAGGCATTAACTAAAGCCCGTCACCGATGAGTATTTTTCCATTTTTCATATGAAATGTTTATATTTATAAGTTGAACTATAGTATAATAATTCAATTTATGAGTCAAAATAATTTTACGCGTAGTAAATGATATCAAATGGAAAAGTCATCAACAATAAAGTTGTATAACTCATCAAGATCTATAACTTTTATTTTGGTCATTTTTCTATATAACAATTTTTGAACAGTTTGAATTTGAATTTTAAAATATGACAACTTCAAACAATATTTTCAAACATTAAATGATTTCAACTGAAAAAGTTATCAACAACAAAGTTAAATAACTCATCAAGATCTAAAACTTTTATTTTGGTCGTTTCTTCATCTGATAAAATGTTAGTAACATTGTTCACAAATTTTACATATATGTGTTATAGTTTATAAAGCCAGATAAGAGATATGTCAATTTTCTGAACAATGTTACTATTACTTTATCAAATGAAAAAATGACCAAAATAAAAGTTTTAGATCTTGATGAGTTATTCAACTTTGTTGTTGATAACTTTTTCAGTTGAAATCATTTAGTATTTGAAAATGTTGTTTGAAGTTGTCATATTTTTAAATTCAAATTCAAACGGTTCAAAAAATGTTATATAGAAAAATGACTAAAATAAAAGTTATAGATCTTGATGAGTTATACAACTTTGTTGTTGATGACATTTTCAGTTGAAGTCGTTCACTAACAAAAAATTCTGTTTGAATTTCTCAAACTTTGAATTTCAAATTTTAAATTGTTTAAGTAGAGTTGGATGGAGAAATGACCAAAATAAAAAATTTGCACCTCGATGAGCTCTACAACTTTGGTTTTGGTGACTTTTCCATTTGAAATCATTTATTAACCCTAACTTTTGTTCGAAGTTGTCAAATTTTGAAAATTAAAAATTTGAATTGTTCAAATGAACTTATTTGTACAAAGGACCGATACAATAGTTGTAGATCTCGGTGAGTTATACAATTTTGTTGTTTAGGATTTTTGATGGTTGTGTATGTGAATGAATGTATAAGAATGAAGGATGTTGGGGTGTGACATCCTGGCCTAGGGCTTAATAGGATTAATAGAATACTCATACCAACAAGTTATAACTACTCTTCTGGAAGCCGATCTCAGAGAGGCTAGATGGCATGCCTAAAAATAAAATTTATTTTTTTGGGATTATACTCATCTGTGACAGGCATTAATTTAGGCCCGATTGTGATGACTCATCTGTGACGGGCATTAACTTAGGCCCGATTGAGATGACTCATCTGTGACGGGCTATAGTTAATGCCTGTCACAGATAAGGGTCATTTGTGACGGGCTATAGTTTTTGGCCCGATTGAGATAGGTCATCCGTGACGGGCTATAGTTTGACTGATCGTCTGGGTTAAAACTATCGGTGACGAGCTTTAATTATGGCCCGATTGAGATAGGTTCATCTGTGACGGCCGTTTGCCCGATTGAGATAACTTTTCACATCAGTGACTTCTAAGCTGTGACGAACGCCATGCTCGATTGAGATGGGGGTTACCGCCCGATTGAGATGATGGTATCCGTTCTACTGATACCATAGTACTGTGATAAACGTGCATGTGGTGCAGGGACTCCAACAAGCACATCAGATGCTGGAGAAGGGTTTCAAATATCTTCTGAATTGATATATTAAAGTAGAGTTTTCAATTGCTTGATGCCAGCCCAGTTATTTACTACCTACTCTTGTGATGGCGCAATATTTGTGTGTTGCATTGATATTTTCTGTTAGGAGCAGAATTGGTAAACTATATATCCTATATAGTTGGCACCAAAAACTAAACATTCTTTGAGCCACATCACCCACAAAACAACAGCCATTAGATAATTTCCATGCTTCATGACAACCATCCAATAGACATTAAATGTTGACAATTAACATTTTTCATTGATTATAAGGTATCCCAATATTCATTCACCACTTAGTGTAGTATGCTATAAAAAAACCACTACAAGAAGTATTCGATTTTCATATGTAACGTGCTTTATAGGTTTATAATATTTCTCATGTCTATACATTGAAATTTTATAGCTGCATTACACGAACGAATAGTCCGCCGCAACACACGTGGCATCATCTAGTTATTACATATACTATAATCTGGTCATCAATTATGTAGTTGGAGTTTTTACATACTACTGAAGTGAGATTTTATTCCTTCCTTGGGGAGGTTTATAAACAGATTAAATTGGTTAAACCAATTAGAAGATAAGTTTATGATTGGCAATGGTGAGACTTTTATAGTTATTGGAATGTGTAGAAAGGAATATATAGCCCATAGTCCTAGTGAGAAGGTATATATATACCTCCCTAGGGGTATATAGCTCTATATTAACACAATTATCTATACCTCTTCAAAATGTTGAAAAAACAAAGAACTTATAAACAATTCAGATTCCAATCCTATTCCAACTTGTAACCTTAGTTTCAGTATCTTTATTTATGGAGAGGTAAGGATGAGGGGGTATATAAATCTCCTAAGGACGGAAGATAACCTCAAACTTATTATTAGGGAAGGGTGGCCGAACACCGTAAACTTATCATTAGAGAAGATTAACTTCTTCCACCATTAGAGAGTTATTTCAAATATTTACATAATTAAATTGTTAATAACATTGTTTATCATTCCTTTCACTTTGGTTATCACTGCAAGGAATTGCCTCCAGCTAGGGCTTTGATCCCATATCGTCCCGAAAGGTGACACGGACAGTGATCGAGATCTCACCACCACTAGAGCCTTCCTCCACGCTCTTTCCTCCCTTGCCATCACCGCCAGTCCACGAGATAATAATGATAGCGGCGGTGCCCTTGTGTTTTCTTTCCTTGAGCATTTATGTGCTCACCTACGGAGGCCAGCAGCCAGAACCTTACCCATCGTCTGTTCTAGCCGTTCCATGGCTAGATTCATCTCCGTAGTCACCCAGCTATTGTAATGGTAGCAGCTCAGATCAGGTTGCCATGATCAGGCCCCACTTTGCTGCCCCAGGGAGGAGAATGGCACTGTGAGAGGGAGAAAAAGTCAGTAGCATGGCTAAGGGATGGGTTCTTGCGCCATCAAGCTAATGACGAGCAGGAGAGAGGGGGGGGCGTGAGTACAAGAAGGAAGAGGGAGAGGTGATACAGAGATGATAGTGTGCTATGAGTTAGGAGCCGATACGCCTGGCTCGACTGGCCGAACTCGTTGAATATGTTTTTTTAAAAGCCAGTTCAAGCCATCGACTGGAAGCTATAGTAGTATACACTAGTATTATTGCATGTTCATTGAAAGTTTAGACAGTAACTCGATGTGTACAGGAGTGATAGGCCAGCAGGGATGGCCTTCTTTTATATCATAAGATCTTATAAAAGTTTATACTCCCTTTGTATTAAAATATATTACATTCTTGACTTTATTAAGCCAAAGTTTTAAAACAAGAACCATCAATATCTCTCAAGTATCTAGTTTGAAAACATAAAAATCATGTGTAGATTGTTTTTATATGTATTTTTAGAATGCTATGACTTTTTGAAAAGCAAGCTGCATGTAGTGGATTAGTGTCTTAAATTAGTGTGTTTATCACACTATCCAGTGAGTTGATCCATATTTTCTGCTTATGCTGGTGATTGCTCAATAATTTGACTGTTAAATAGATAATACAAACATTACAAACACTAACATTAGACAGAGAGGTTCATCATGTCAGGTTCATCATTTGACACACTTGGGTGAAATAACTTACACTCTGTTATGTGGTTCATCATTTTGGCGTCTAACGACAACAACCAGCAAAAAAAAGTGTAAAATTTCCTCGTGGAAAGCGAGAGCATGATGACTTGTTACCAGGTTCCGAGATCTTCATATTGCAATATCCAAGAGGAGGAGCATCATAAATCAGAGCATCATGAATCACACCTGGGTCAAGCTGCCCATGGATGAAATCTGGAGCCTCTGCAGACATGCGCGGTCCATCTCAACTTCCTCACGTCTTCCATTCCATTCCGTACCATTATAGTTTGAGACAACTGCACGGACTAGTTATGGAGCTTGATATGGACTAGTCATCTCAAGGCGTGATGACTAGTCCATCTTAAGGCCATAGTTATTTACCTCAAACTGTTGTCAATCATCTAACATTGCAGTCGCCTTGCTTACTCTGCACTTTGTAATCCTAGCTTACTGATTACTCTGCTTGGTGGCCTCCTCGCCTATAGGGCACGCAAAGCTATTCATGCAAATAGCAACTCTTCAATTTTCTTCAGTTGCTCGGGGGCTCCAATTTTTTAAGCTAACTTGCACAATGGCGTGCTTTGTCTGGCTGCTTGCTCTGCCTGTGTTGCTTATTATATATTTGAAAAAATTAGAACAGTATCTGCATATTTGTCTTGAAAAATATTGTGTTATATCATAGACTTACTAGATTCTAATAAACTACTTGTAACGTCCCGCCTTCCCCCAGGCCAGGCCCGCTTACATCTGAGTGAGGACAAAGTGTGCAGAAAAGACATCGATGCAGCACCCCGTCACAATTGAGATCCAGTGTAGTCCTAACTGCTACTGCATGTTAGAAACTTTACATAATCTCATCCATCCATTTTTTCAGTGAACGGTCTGGATCTGATGCTACAGTGTTGCCACTACAGTAGCTCAACAGTTTTTTCCACATGTGAACAGTACTTCGTAGATTTTGGTCCCTTGGATTTGCATCAAAAGGTCCTAGTGTGACTGCTTATGTCGCTGTCACACTAAGGACTGCACCGGATACAAATCCCCTGATGACGACAACCAGCACCATGATGCCCGATATCTTGCAGAATCTTGTGGCCAGCTTCCGGTGGTAACAGAGATAACGAAAGGCTGGACGCGCTCCTGTTGTGATGTGCTGATGAAAAGGTTGACCAGAAGAAGAACCATGACTCAGTTTGTGAAACCAAGACCAGAGGCTTGCGTAGTGCATCTCAAATCACTGATGCCTTCCATTCCGATGAGTTACGCAAGTATACATACATTGGATGTATACTAGTTCATAAAGCAATTTATGTCCTCCTGTTGTCGTGAAACCATATATCTTGATTCATTGGTTTTCTATATGCACTTTGCGTTCCTTCCTTACTCTATTCTGCGAGTGTAACGCCTTGAGCCTGATCAACTCAAATAGATGCCTGCTACTTAATTATCTCAGTTGTCGAGGAATTGCAATGCCTCCTGTGTCACGTCATCCCATATCTTTATTCATTACTAGTCCTTTTGTAAGGACAAACTGAAGTATTCATTTACTAGTTCGGCACATAATTGTTCTATATTTGGTCCTCACACACATAGCACATTTGCTACGGATCATTAATGATGAACAAAAATGTTGGACAAGGTATATATGTACTTGATTTTGTCGAAATAAAGCAGATTTTATCGATTAATCTTTGCACCTAATGTGATGTGCTGTAATCCATTAATTTCTGCCGCACCGCGATACAGTTTTACAGCTAGGCATTTTTGTGCTCTGGTTCATCGTTTCTGATCCTAACGACATCACGGTCTGATGGGGACACGCCATCTGGCAGAATCTCATGCCTAGCTTCTAATCACAAGGATTGACTAACCACAAAATTGCAAGGACTAATGATTGTGCTGATACAAATTCCTAAACACATTCTTGTTCTTGACCCTTGGATGGAAGTGCCCGTGCAGGTGGATTGATGCCTTTCGTAGAGATACCAGTAGAGTGCATCTCATATCCCTCATGCTTCCTATTTCAAAAGGCTATCTAAGTGGTAGAATATAGGTATCACATATACTACGGAATATTAGGTTACAGTTGAAATTGAGTTGTAATAGTTGGTAGGAGGTGCAGTTTGAGTCAAACTGTATAACCCGGCAACTATTTCAATAGATATGGAGACGTCACAATCACTACTACAAAAATAATTTTCACAAGTGGCCAAAATGGATTTTCACAGGTAGCTAGCACAACTGACAGCAACCTAAGGCCAGTGAAATTACAAGGTGGGTGGTTCTGGGAGAGGGAGAGGAGGAGGAGCAGACGAGAAGGAGGACGCTAGCGGTGGGTTGCGGTGGGCGATGGTTTTTAATGTCGACAATTTTTTTAGAGTGGCAATATTTTTTGCTAGCCGTGCCCTTCAGTGACAGCAAGCGAAAATCGATTTTCATTAGCGTTTGGTAACTGGAATTCCTCTCAGATATTTTTACAAGCGATTGTTCATTAAATCTGCTAGTGAAAATAAAGGATGGTGCTGTGAAGAATTATTTTGGTAGTAGTGAATGTAACCATACATGGTGATAACAATGTAACGTAGACATGTAGGAAGAGGATGGCGGCGAGGACATGTACTCGTAGCGGATATAGGTGTAATGTTAACAGGGGAGAACCACCATAATCAGAACAATGGGGATATATGCTTCGCCTCAACTTTGTTATCAAATATAATGTATTCTTGTGTCGTCAGATGACTTATTTGAGTTGATCAATAGCAAAAACGATAAGAAAGGATAATCGTCACGCTGCTATATCGGCTAAACCCTTTAACAGGGATTATGACTTCATCGGTGTACATACATTGTATCCACAATGGATCAAACAATTCATTACCCCTTGTCATAGTTGGTCAACCACCTATGATCACTCTCAGGTTTGCGATTGGGGCCACATGCAGTGAAGTCCTCATGACAGGCTTGCACGTAGTCGTTTGCACGGAGTCCCTCTACCCTATGGTTTCTTTAGATATTGGAAGTTTTCATTGAAACCATTTAATTACATCAAGGAGATATAATTTTTCTAGGAATACTTCTGATCTCTGCATAACTAAGATACACACAGCCGAACACACAACCGCACTCAAAAAAGAAAAAATGAGAGAGGATAACATGCAGTATTAAGATCACCATCAATTCAAAGACTAAATGGCCACCCATGAACAACTCATTGACCATCTCATTCATCTGCACGGAGTATTAAGATCAACCAGTCCTAAAACTAGATTGTTACCCGTATCCCACTGCTACGAAAACTATCTTTCATGGCAGCCATTTAAGGTTTTCACTGGCGGAATTTGGAGCCGCCACAAAGCAAAGGCCAGTGAAGAACGCTGGCGATCGTCTTATGCCAGCCACCAGCAAAGATCCATTTTTGCTAGGGGTTGTCTTACACCGACCGCCAACGATAATTTATTTTCGCGAGCGGCTGTGTTAAATCAACCGTTAGTGAAAATCAAACCCATGCAGCTGCCCTAGCTGCCAACGAAGAGGAAATATGAAAACTAAAAATGAATATGCCCACAGATGTGTAGAGGAAATTTGAAAATGAAATATGTCCACAGATCAAACATCATTTACACATATCAAAACATGTGCATCATCTGGAACAACATGCACAAAAAAAATCACATCTAGCAACACGGTCGGAGAGGAGGGAAATGGGCAGCACGGTCGATGGCGTCGATGTCGGTGCGGCCCTCCCCATGGTCCAGCGGTGGCGGATCCGCCCTCCACGTCTGCGCCCGAGCGCCGCTGCCTTCGTGCATGTGCCTGTGGATTTGGAGGGAGAGAGGGAGGAGGAGGAGACAGGATAAGGATGAGGCGAAGAGGATAGGGTTTTCACTGATGTGGGGGCGGTGCTTTTATAGCGTCAAATTTTATTTCACTGACGGTGCTGTCATTTGCTGCAAGCGAAAATCGGACGCCAACGAAATCCCGATTTTTTATGATAGGCCCTTTTGAACTGCCACCAAAAAAAATAGAGCTATTTTTTATGGCGGGTCTCTTAGCGTGGCCGCCTGCGAAAACCGATTTTTGCTGGCGGTGGCGGTTTTTGCGCATGACCGCCAGTGAAAATTATAGGGCGACGCCATGAAAAATCATTTTTGCAGTAGTGTCCCTCGGTAAAAAACTCCGTTACCAGTTAGAGCCTAAATCTTGTTCAGCACTCTGACTTGTATGAGGACAACGCGGAATTTGTTTTAGAATTCTTGATCAGGGTTGCATTGATATGGGCATATGGAATCTGTTTTATAGGAATCTCAATGATCTTCTCTAAGACGTAACGGTTTAGTGGTGTCGGTTTCTTGTAGGTGTTTATTGTGTTATTTAATTATTATCCACCTCTTTAAATAAATAAATTGAATTAATATTGTCTGAAAAAACTCCCTTGTTATCAGTCTGGAGCTAGCCATATCCTTAGCTCAAATGAAATCTGCTGCCAGTGTTTGGAAAAGGAAGTTGTCATATCATTATGTGCATTGCTAGCAAAGCCTTTCTGTTTACACATTATGTGACTGAATTTTTATTTCTTATTTATACGCCAATAGACTACAGTAGTACAATCAAACATTGGAACAAAAGTACATGATACCAAAAATACAGACATACTGAGCATCCTTTGAACTCTTTTCTCATCAATTCCAGTTATCTGCAGATACTTTCAGTTCAAAATGCGATTTAACATATTTGATCTCAACAGTCTGCTAGTTAGATCCTACAGCTATCCTAGCCATCATGCTTTTGATTTTATTATAACAAATTTTTGGCTGATTTGATTATTCGTCTTCTCATTCGTCCGGTTGCTACAGTGTTCTCGGGTGCAAGGCCACAAGAACCAACTTGACTAACAGGTTTCAATCATCACTTGAACAAAGAACAGTAGGTTCCTACTTCTGATGCACAGCAGAGTGCGTCTCAAGTCACTGATGCCTGCCATTTCAAGAAGCTATGCAGGTATGTAGGACTATAGAAGTATATATACATTGGGTGATATACAGACTCTGATGCAATTTTATACCTTGCGTCATATTTGACCAATTTTATACCTTCTCTCAGGTTGGTCATGTGCAGTTAAAGCCCGTGATTTCATTTCGGCACCATGTTACCTTATATTAATTGGTCGACGGGTCTTACTAATGATCCATGGTTCATAGCCAATATATACTACTAAAATTGACAGTTCCAATTCAGAGTGTACACCACTAGCACAGCTAAATAAGGGTATTATGGAAAAATGTCACATGGCTACACTCAATGAGATCAACTGGTATAGGAGGTTATTCGACGATATCAGCTAGCACTGAAGCAGAGGTTACTCTATTGATTTCTCAAAGAACTATGCTGAATTCCCATAGCATATCAATTCATCAACCAATCTAACATTTTACATAGAGCTTTGCTACGGTCCAGCAGGTGGTGGCTCCACGTACCGGTACCTGCAGGTACCAAACAAGATCCAACCGTTGAATCTAACGTGGGTACGATTGGAAATAGAATAATTGAAGCCGCCTAATGCCGTTTATACCTATCGAGCGTTTCATTTGCTCTTCACGCTACCTACGATTCTTTGCCTCATCGCGCGCCCCTGCGATTCATCCCTGCCGGTCGCCGGGCTCCACGGCAATGGATCCTCTGCCCATCTCCTCTATTCCCCCGCTGCGCATCGCAGATGAGCGATTCCAAATCCCCACCCCTCCCACTGCTAGGGGATTCCACAATCAGCCTCTCTGCTGGCATTTCCACGATCCCCACTGCCTCCAAGGACAGGAATTGTTCATTCCCCTTAGCACCGATTCACTAAAGCAACCAATTTCTTCGAGCCCTCTCACCGCCTCCCCTTGAAATCTGCCTCATCAACTGGTGTTGAAGTGAATTCAGGGAATGGAAAGGAGGAAGAAAACAAATTTTTTGGGATTGTTTTCCTTGGTTGCAGCGGGGCAGGTGGGATGTAGGTTACCTTGCTCCAAGCCTCCAATGGCGATTGACATCAGCAGGAAGACGAATCTGATTTGTGGGTCCCACTTATGTAGATAAATAAAGATCGTTGGTTACCTTTGACGCTTATTTGTTTAAGGGAGATTCTTCGTTAATGTATGCGCTTATGTGGGTAAAAGAGATCGTCTAGTTACTTATACGCTAGATGACCAACGGTTTGTGCATGTTCTTGCATGGATAAGAGAGATCATCGCCAGTTAATATATGCTCTTCTGTAGATAAGAGAGGCCAACTGTTAATATATGCTCTTATGTGCATATAGAGAGATCATCAGTTAACTAATGCGCTTATACGGGGAAGAGAGATCGCTGGTTAATATAGGCGCTTAAATGGTTTTTTTACACACAAGCATGAAGAGCTAGCAAACCACACAATTACAGAAAGTCCATAATTTATTAAAAATTTCGGCATAACCTTCCCTCTATACATGGGCACCCATGACGAGCAGTTTTGACCACAATAATAGTCATACATATTATCACATTTAACCCTGAAGAAGTTGAAAAAAAATACATACAACACAGAACTTCACATCACAGCTTACATATGCCTAGAGACTGCAGCCTCCAAACACACACCTTGGCAAAATGCAAACTGACCCAGCTCACATTGCGACAGATATTTTTGTCAAACAACCCTTACATTAACATGTAAGAGCTAACAACCATGCATACAATACATCATTAGTTTTCTGATGTATGCCGCCAAAACCTGAAAAAAATCAACACTGTTTAAGGTTGGAATCCTGGGCATATTTACAATATCAAACTGAATAGAAAGATGAGTATATTTCACAAATCTAGTTTGCCTGTCAAATAAAAGTTCACATGCCTAAACAAAACTGAAATTCTTGGGCATTATCTTACCAACCCTCCTGCCAATTG
Source organism: Oryza sativa Japonica Group (assembly GCF_034140825.1). NCBI lineage: Eukaryota > Viridiplantae > Streptophyta > Magnoliopsida > Poales > Poaceae > Oryza > Oryza sativa. The sequence continues at coordinate 17,971,651 of NC_089038.1, read as the reverse complement.
TTGTATGTTAAATACAAACCCCCACAAGCTTTCATGCAAAGCTCGATCAGCACAGTGATGTAAAATGCACATAAACAAGATTGTTAACATCTTGAGTTCTTCCTAAATAAACCTAGTTCAGTTGTCTCTAATTTTTAGTATATCCGTATATAACTATAAAGCTCTAATTAGATGAATGAGCTTGCATTATAAAATTAAAATCCAAATGAAGCTAATAAGCCAAAAGGTACATTATAGATTATAACTCATCTTGAGTTCTTGCATGAAAGGTACATTATATGATTCATGCAACTACAATTTATATAAGCTTAGCCCTTGAGCATTTATCATCAAGAATTATTGCACTAATAGTTTGTAATGTCGACAAATATATATAAGCGTCCCTATGATCCAATCCTGTGTCTCCAGTTGTGATTTTGGGATAAGCTCACAAACCTTAGTGGGATGGCGCTGGACTGGCAGCTGCTACTGACCTTGGCTTCACTCCAAATGAGTCGGGAGCGGACTGAGGAGAAGGGAGGAAGTGGCAGCGTCGTCGGGAGGGCACTACTGGAGAAACGACTATTAACGACCGGAAATTTGGTCGTTAAAAGTCCAAATGTGGTCGTTAAAGGTCATTAACGACTACAGAAGTGTGGTCGTCAGTGGTCGTTAAAGGTTTTGTCGTTAATAGTATTAACGACCGACCAATTTTTTTCCAGTCGTTAATTTTATTAACGACGGTGTTCTTCTGCCATCGTTGTTTTCATTAATGACGGTGATATCCTGCCATCGTTAATCTCATTAATGACCGTGATAATATGCGATCGTTTTTCATTTTTCCTTTAACGACCGTGCTTTTCCGTCGTCGCTATTTTTATTAACGACCGTGAAACTATACCATTGTTATTTTATAGACTACCGAGAAACTGTAGCCTCCTAATTTTTTTAGTGACCATGATAATGCATCATATAATTATTCACGATGGCATAATGTGTTACCATTAGCAATACATCAATAACACTCACGGATCAGTTTAAACGACCACACCTTGTAATATATTGATTCCCACATTTGTCTAACAGCACAACGAATATAACATTGAGTTGTCCTGTAGCAGCCACTTGTTTACTCGGTGCAAATACAAAATAATAATGTTCACTGCATCCAACTAGATAAATTATTCAGACAGCACCAACATGATGCCTAATTAAACAATCACTAGAACTTATGGTGAACAAAATTTCAATCTGAAATTGGAATTGCAATGGACTATTCCTTCATGTTTTACGAGGAATCAACCCTTCATCAGCAGGTACCATCTTCATTTGCATCATAGTCATCTCTTTCACTGTGGATCCTGCCATGAGCACATATATATTAGATACGCAAGTTAATGAGTACTATATTTCACATATCATATATGAAAGTCATTTTAGGTGCATGAATTTACCTCTCATGACGTCTTTGTGAGCCAGTGTCACTTCTATTTTCACAGTTAGCATAATAGTCTCTCCTCATCTCAGCCCATTCATTCTGCATTTGATTTACAGACTCAACAACCTGACTATTTTCTTCTCGAAGCATTTTGTTTTCCCTCTCTGTTGCTCGAAGTCTAGCATGCAATTCAGCTTTGCTAAGTGCTGGGCCTCGTACATCTCTTGCTTTGACACCACCACCAAATCCAATTAAATGATCACGCCGCTTATTACCGTTGTAACATTTATCCATAACTTCAACATTGGAGAGATTAGGATCTGAGCTAACTACATCCACAAGTTCTGCCTGACATGAACCAATAATAGTGTTGGACAAATGCTACTGTCAATACCAACTAGAAACCATAATGAAACTATGCATTATCTAAGAGGCGTTCACAGGATAGTTATTCTGCACAAAACCTGAATCTTACATGCATCCTAGAAGATTCAACATCCACCAAAGTGTCTCCCTTCTTGCGAGTCTCAAAGAATAACTCATCCAAAGTTGGTGGTCTGTTTTCCTTTCCTCCCTATTCGAGCAGAGAAATGTATATAGTAGAAAACAAGTGTGATTTAATGAAAAATTATGTACATAATTCTTTTATTTATACCATATTGTAGATTATCTCTCTGAACGGTTTGCTTCCAGTGCGATGAGGTATTTTTAAGCCTGCTCTGTTCCGAGAGTTTCTAAGGCTCATTGCATGTATTTAGTTAACAAACGGACTCATTTTGGGCAAATATAAGTCAAGTAAAATGCATAGAACATACTGGAAAGAGAGGGGACATCATCACTTACAATAAAATCTTTGCTATAAAAATGCTCCTGGACGAGCCATTGCCAATCAGATGGGTCAAAATCCTTTGGCTTATTTTTTATAGCCTGCTGCATAGTTTTTGCCGGTTTCACAAAATGTCGATGCAAATCTCCACGCCAGTTAATCCAAAGAGACTTGGCATGTTCCATTATCTCATCTTTGTATACATCAATTTTAATATCTGGATCTTCATTTTCAAACTTGTCCTGCAAAATTATAAAAACAAATGATTCAGTGCAAGCATAGTTTTATTGAAAACAAGAGAGAACATTTCATAGGAAGACAGATGCGTACCGTAATCGAGGCAAATATGTGTTCCTGCTCTGTGTTACTAATGTCTGACCATTTCTTCACTTTGATCGGAGTAATGTTCCGATCACGAACAATTCTACCCAGATGACGTGAAAAACTATTCGAAAGAGCACAATTGTTGTAAAACTCAACTTTAATTTTTTGGTTCTCCTTGAGTTTGGCAACTTCCTTACATTTGTTCTTGCCACGGCCCTTGTGCTGAACCATTTTAGTACCTAGCAAATTAGATAAACATAAAAATATGAACTCTAGATATGAATTAAACAAATGATAGTTGAATTATCGTGCATACCATTTTGTAAGGTACCATTCAAACTCTGCACCTGGACTCGTTCAATTACATCTTGCTCAGTATCTAACAGATATGTCAAGAAAACAACTATTATAGTAAATTTATTTATTGAATGGAAAAACTTGTATTGAATGTTTTAATATATCTTGTTCTGTATCTTGCAAATTAGGTTGAGTAGAACGTCTTCTCTTTGCAGCAAGGATACTGTTATGTGCATCATCCAAAGCATGGGATCCATTATTGCTATTACTAATATCTACATGACACAACAAATTGATACGAGGACAAAATAAGTAACTTAACAATATTTCATTTTGTTACTAGTTTACTCCTTGAGATGATGCAGTCCTCACATTTGTTTTTGCCACAGCTACTGCGCTTAACTGATTGAGAACCTAAAACAATTGAAAAACAAATTATACTAAGTACTTTATGTAGAAAATAAAATAAATTCTTGTCGTACCATCACTTGGAGCATGTGAATTAGTTTGCGGACGAAGTCTTCTTTTAGCAGCTTGATTACTATTATGTACGCCATCCTCTTCGGTGGTATCATCATTTGCATCGCCCATGTCTACAATACATGTTAATGCTGTTGATATAAAAATATATATGGCATAAGTAGAGTAGATATTGAGAGGGGAATATTCTAACTTTTGGAATTGTTATATTCCCTGGATCTCCGAAGCCATGTGTCTATTGACTCTTCGTCTGAATCATCCTCCTCTCTAAGAAAACAAGAAATTAGTTTTAATAAGCATACTAGCTAGCTATTTGTTCAATATTATCAGAAAAGAAGCATATTAATTCTATTGTTACTTGGTAAATATTATTTAATTTTGAATATACATTCATGAAGGATAATTACCAGGTTGTGGCATAGCAGTGTGTTTCTGGTACTTTAGATTGCTCTGCCTTACATAGACAGGCTTGCTCTTTCCTTCTTGCACAATAGCTGTAGCTGACACCATGTTCTCTGGTGACCCAAATAAATCATCAGCTGTTGAAGGTGCTGTCCATCTTGCAACTTGTTGCTGAAGCAGTCCAGGACTAATGAACTTCGAGTTGTTGTTCTGCAGTGCAGACACTCTATTTCTTCCATACCTTCCAGAAATCATCACAACAACCTACAAGGCTACACTAGTGTTAAAATAATTAACAATTGTTATCTGATAGCGATCAAAAGATAAAATAAAATGTTTATGTTGTATCAATAAAATTTGAAATGATAAAAGGACATTATCATTATTATGGATCAATATAATTGTCAGATAAGAACACAGAAGGACTGCGAATGTTCCATCTTTATGCAAACAAGGAATGTAAGGACAAGCATCATCATGGTTTTCTCTTTCTTTTTAGTGATGCTGAGGGAGAATCATCTAGTATGTCTTCTTCATTGCCATCATCTTGCTCAACTTCAGTGCTTTCATCATCTGATTCTCCTGCTGGTACTTGGTAAGTGTCACGTGGTTGCATTTTCTCAATCAAGTGCCAACCTTTGATCTGATTGTCTTTCACAAAAGATACTTGAGCAGCTTGACTAGCTAAAACAAATAGCTCGTCTGTTTGAAGCAACCGCTGTAGGTTAACACTAGTAAGCCCATATTTATCTATCAGTATTCCACGGTCTTTATTAAATACATCAACCCAGTTGCAGCGAAATAACGGCACCCTCCTTCCACCTAAGTACTGAATCTCAAGTATTTCTGTCAAAACTCCATAATATTCCACATCATCACCAAGAACCATCACACCACTGTTTTGTGTACACCTGTGGCTGTCCCGTCTTTCTGTGCGATATCTGAACCCATTCATGTCATATCCAGTAAAGCATGTTATATTCTTCAGCAGACCACGCGACAATGACAAAAGGTCTTCCATGACCTCACTCTTATCATGCTGGTGCTGCTGATATATCTACAGGGCAAAAAGATTAAAAAAATAACATCAACAAATATACATATTTGAAACGGTTTATTCCATATATGTAATTATATAAATATTACCTTCTCTTTAAACCAGTTGATGAATTTTTTGTTCCATGTTGAGGTAAATTGTACCATTGAAGAACCCTCTGTACTGTTGCAGTACTCACTGCAACATTTTAAATTAGAAATTACATAAGCTTGTGAAATGAATCGTAAGAAACATGACATAAATAAGTGCCATTTTTATCAAGGGATACCTGATATATGCTTGGACTTCATCGCAATTCCGCAGAATATAAATATGAGCTTTTTCTGATTCAAGCATATCAAGATCTCGAGTTTTACGAGAACCAATGGGCCTTCCAGCACAGGAGAAGATTGATAAATTAAATTTGTTACCAATAGATGTGTCATGTATTCTTCCTGGACGATTGTGTTTTGTCTCGACATCATCCAAGTACCTAGAGTTTAATGTCATAAACTCATCTGCAATGTATCCCTCAGCAATTGAACCCTCTGGGCGAGCCATATTCCGAACTAGTGATTTTAGGCAGTGAATTTGTCTCTCAAATAAATACATCCATCGATAGATGGTTGGTCCACCAATTAGAGCTTCTCTAGCCAAATGAACAGGCAAATGCATCATGACATCAAAGAAGGATGGTGGAAATTCCTTTTCAAGCTTACAAAGAATTACTGGTATTTGAGCATCCATTTCTTCAAGCTGTTCAACTGACAATGCCTTCGAATTTAATTTCTTAAAGAACTGGGATAGCTCCACATGTGGTTCATAAATATTTTCAGGGAGCAGTCCACGCAGAGCAAGAGGGAGTATATGATTTAAAATAACATGACAGTCGTGGCTCTTCAATCCTGACATTTTCCGCTCTTTCATATTAACGCAACGACTTATATTTGAAGAAAATCCATCAAGAACTTTCAATTCTTTAAAAAAACTAAGCAGTGCTTTTTTTTGGTCTGGAAATAACGTGTAAGGCGCAGGTGGCAAAACCACCTTTCCTCCATCATCTACTGGATGCAAGTCTGGCCTCAGGTTCATGAGTTTTAAGTCACTACGGGTATTAATATTGTCCTTGGTCTTCCCTTTGACATTCATTAGTGTTCCAATAATGCTATCACATATATTTTTTCCTATATGCATCACATCAAGATTATGACGTAGCAATAGAGTTTTAAAATATGGTAACTCAAAAAAAATGCTCCTTTTCTTCCAGTTATCTCCCCTATCACTGCGTGATACTTTTGTCTTCTTACTCATATCCTTTGACAATATAATTCCCTGTAAATCCTGCACTTGCTTGAGCACATCATCTCCGGATAACTCCTTTGATGGTCCTCGGCTCTCTTTTGTACCATCAAAAGAAGTTCTGTCATTTCTCCATCTGTGACTTTTGCGAAGAAAGCGCCGATGACCCATGTAGCAAAACTTCCGACCTTTCTTAAGCCACATTGAATTTGTTTCTTTATGACAAACTGGACATGCCAACTTTCCCTTTGTGCTATGGCCTGATATATTTCCATAAGCAGGGAAGTCATGCACTGTCCAAAGAAGAGCTGCATGTAGCTTGAAATTTGTCTTGGTTGATGAATCATATGTGTCAACTCCATCTTCCCAAAGTTCTATCAGTTCCTCTATCAATGGTTGCAGATAAACATCGATTGCATCCCCAGGACCATCAGGTCCTGGTAGTAGCATTGACAACATTACATTTTGTTGCTTCACGCACATCCAAGGAGGCAAATTAAGAGGAACAAGGAATACAGGCCAGATGGAATAGGAGGTTCACATGTTAGCAAACGGCTGAAACCCATCGCTAGCAAGACAAAGCCTCACATTCCGAGGTTCAGATGCAAATGATGAATGGATTTTATCAAACTCCTTCCATGCTTTTGAATCAGCAGGATGTCGCATAACTCCATCATCAACCCTACACTCTTTGTGCCACTTAGCATATGCGGCCGTTTTCCTACACATAAATAACCTCTGCAATCTAGGTTTTGTAGGAAAGTACCGCATAGTTTTATGTGGAATCTTCTTCCCAGCTGAAGAGTGCTTAATTTCCCCTGTGTGTTTTTCTTCTTTCCACCTAGATGATCCACATACCTTGCAGGATTCAGCATCTATATCTTCTTTCCAGTACAGCATGCAATCATTCTTGCAAGCATCAATTTTTATGTAACTTAGTCCTAGTTCACGAATAGTTTTTTTTGCTTCATAATAAGAATTTGGCAGTGTAGAGTCATGAGGTAGAAAGTCCTTGCGCAGCAATTCCAACAATGCGGTGAAGGACTTATTACTCCATTTCCCCAAATTCTTAACATGAAGCAAATTAACTAAGGCAGATAATTTAGAGGTTCTGGACCCTTCATACAGTGGTTGGTTGTATTTGTCAAGCAAAGCATAGAACTTGGCCGCATCAGTGTTTGGCTCCTCTTCAGGTCCCTGATCAGTAGATTCATGTGTCGCTTCGTCTCCACCAGGGGTGTTGCACTGAGGAAATAAATCTTCCATCAGGTCTTGCATTCCATTATATCCTTCCCCATTAAATTCCTGTGAATCATACTCATCAACTTCTATGTCATTCTCTTGTTCTGCTAAGACTTCACCATGATGATACCAAAATGTGTAGCTCCTCAGTATTTCATACGCTTTCAGGTGAGAAGACACTATGTGACGAGGCAAAGAATATGTATTGCAGCACTTGATGCATGGGCAACGTATAACCTGGACACCATCTAATTTACTGAATGCATAATCTATGAACTTCTCTACACCCTCTAAGTACTCGTGATTTAGCCAATCATCCACAAGGCCCATCCATGCCTTGCTTGGAGCCATCCCCTCTAATTGCTAGTTGATATTAAGTTTTATATAACCCTGTATATATAATTAATGTCAAAGAAGAGTTACAATACACTGTTAGGTAAAATGTCAAGACTAGATAGATATCATATAAATTATTATTTGGCAATATGATTAATTGCACTGCATTCTGTTTTTAGTTGACTATAGATGAAATAATTCATACACAAAAAAAAGTGACAGCCCAGCGCTATAAAATATGTTTGATTCAAAAAACAACAATTCAGAAATGTCTAACAAATGCGGACATGCAACAGATTGATTAAGGATAGAATCCAAACATCATGGATTGATTAAGGATAGAGGACAGGCACCAGATCAGAAACGACATGATTTCAATGCAAAGGGAGAAGTAGTGACCTGTAGTAGAACTTTCTAGGGTTTGATTGAAGAAGCACTCGGACGGGAACCACCGGATCAGTAGCGCGATGAGGCTGCGCGGCACGGTGCCGCGCTGGAGAAGTAGAGGATCAGCCGATCGGCACCAATGATTAGCGCTCCATCCGTGGTTCTCTCAATCTGGTGAGGGAGGGGATGTGAGAGGGGAGAAGATATTGGGTCTATTATGAATGGAGGAGGAGATATGTACATGGACATATGCCTAAAACTCCTCCTTTGAGCGCCAAAAAAAATAAAAAAGGTATGTAATCACCCGCCATAATTTTTTCCATGCATCTGAAATTTTTTTAAAAAGCAACAACTTATTTTCTTTAATGTCCCTGATGTGAAACTGTACTAATAATTTTTTTAGACTCATTTTTTTCATAATCTCACAACACATTTTCTCTGTTCTTTTTAACTCAAAATTCATTTACAATATATATTATTTTAGTACAATATATTTTATTGTGTTTATTCAAAGTTTTATGCACTATATATAATGGTTGTCTTCTTCTATTGTAATAATCTTGTTGGAACAGTCAATCCTCTAACACCTAATGGCTTCTTGAACTATGCCGATATACCCGATGGCGTTGGATCGGTTATGACCTTGTACGAAGGAGTAAACTTTGTAACTATACTCATTTTTGTCATAATCGGACAATACATTTTCTCTGTTCTTTTTTACCTTAAAATTCATTTACAATATACACTATTTTAGTACAATATATTTCACGGCATATATTTTATTGTCTTTTTTGAAAGAAATATAATGGTTGTTTTCTTCTACTATAATAACTAGTTTGAACGGTCGATCCTCTAATGCCTAATGCCTTGATGAACTATGCCGAATATACACCCGATGGTGTTGGATCGGTTATGACCTTATACGAAAGAGTACACTTTTATAACTAGACGACTGTGTTGGATTGGTTGTCTAAACCTCTTAACCCAAGAACAAAGATACGTAGGATAGCGACAAATCCATAAACTATACTAAATTTGGTGTTAACATTGTAATTAATAAAAAATATCTTGTTCACATAGCATGATTTTGGAACATATAGTAGATGTATTTTTTTTAAAGAAAAACGTATGGAAAAGAAAGTAAAATCATTAGAAAAACTTTTGTTCAGGGGACTCGAACCCAGCACCAGCACCTTTCTAACTTAAGGTACAACACAATATCCAACTGGGAAAAGCTAGTTTGATGTTTATTTTATTGTATTGCTACTTTATACATATACTAACTGAAATAAAAGGACGACCAGAAAATCGAACACATCATGTTTAGAGCAGAAAAAAAAGGTAAGATGCATTTTCTGAGCTGTAAAGCATAGCTCATGTACAAAAATATTTCGATGTTATGCTTACAGATTTACAGGCTTACAGCATTAGCATACCCTTGAAATACACATAGCAGTGTACCGGCTGCACTTAAATCATGTACAACTTCCTTGAACAAATCGAGCACCCTTCATCTAGACCTGTAGTTGAATACTTTACAACTTTGTTGAACAAATCATATTGCACTGTACAATGGATACAAAGTTTAAAAGGGATAGAACAAACAAATCATTGGCAGAGTCCCAGTCCCTGTGGTGTCTAGCATAACTTAAAGTTCCAGTTGAAGTGAAACTTTCAGACTGTATATTGTCCAGCAAAGTACTATCTTACTGCTGCAGAGAATGATACTATAAACTGAAACAAGAATGCACACAGTGAACATAGATCAATCAAGTCAGACCCCACAATAAGACAATATATAGTCTTCATTGAAGATACTAAAGTGATAGCAGAGTTACAGATGCATGAGTTATTCTTTGCTAACAAATAACTGGCCATGAACTGGATGCTGATCGAATTTATATATTATCTATCTAACTAAATTTACTTTTTTCTTAGAGTAAAATACAAAGGGACATAAATTTTCAAAAATTCATCTCTAATCTCTTGAAGTGATTTTTCATAACGAGCTTCAGCTTCTTTTCTTTCCAAGGCATTTGCCTCATCTCTAGCGAAGATTAATGCACCCTTTTCATATTCTGCCTTCAAGTATTCATCTTCATCACTCTCTTCCATGGTGTCTGTTACCAAGGAGTCTTCTACAACCTGCTGGTCCATGATGTCTGCTCCCACTTGCTGATCCATGGTGTCCTCAACAACTGAAGCTAAGGAGTACCAACCCATATGGTCATCTTCATTAATCTCTTTCTCTTTCATGGTGTCTTCAACAACGTTTGCCATAAAATTAACCTTGGAGTCTTTAAGTAATTCCTTTGGTTCATCTTCCTTTACAACTTGGTACATCTTGTCCTCGACAGCATCACCCATAGTGTCCTCAACAACTGAAACAAAGGAGTAGCTATGGTCTTTGGACCCAACTGAATCCAAGGAGAAGCTATGGTCTTTAGACCCTTCAATTGAAGTATGTATAGAGTTAGCTGGATGCAGAACTCAATTTTAAGTAAATAGAAATAACTTGTATTGCTAGCATTATAGCAGAGGTGAAAACAAGAGATGTACACCATTTAAGTAAAGCACTGCTGATACTATAATTATTTCAAATTACAACTAAAATCAACAAACTAGTAGTACCATCATGAAAAACAGTCTAGGAGAAGAATATATGTCAAATTAGGAAGAACTAATGCACATGTAACTATAATTGTTAATTGCACAGAAGTCACACCTAATGTTTCTGTTTATAAAATATAATTATGAATTCATTCTATGAATAAAGCTAGAACACTTGCTGTTCTTGCCTACAAACAAACAAATTGCCTACATTCCTCTATTACTAAGGCTGTGTTTAGATCCAAAATTTGGATCCAAACTTCAGTCCTTTTCCATCACATCAACATGTCATACACACACAACTTTTCAGTCACATCATCTCCAATTTCAACCAAAATCCAAACTTTGGATCCAACTAAACACAGCCTAATGCTAATGAAAGTGCCATAGCTACCACAAAAATAAATTGTCAGGACCATATCAAACATTTCAGGTTGAGGGCAGCATAGAAATAATCAGTATCCACCAAGCAAACTTTGCAGCTTTTATTAGTTTCGAAGAGGACAATACAACCAACACTTTAACCTGGCAAGATTTAACATTTAACCTAGCACATAATTCAATATGTTTCACAAATCATATGCAAATGTTTACATTAGGAGATTGGAGAATACCTGTTGTGACTATTTTCGTCGATTGATGAGTCCCAAGTGAACTGGAACAAATAACAGAGTGGCTGGGCAGATCAGGTGGAAAGATGTACTCATGGAGGAGCTTGGCATCAAGATGTTCAGTGGTGGGGAGGATTGACATTTGGGAGCCCTGAGGAGACCATGTAGGCCATTCGATGCAGCCCCTAGTTGTCACCTCCGGTGATAAACTGCGGCTGCGAGACATGGCGGTGAATCAACACTCCTCTCATCTCTCAACCTCATGATTTATACTGATTTGGGGCGAAATATGTGGGGGTAGCAGAGGGGATCTCGGATTTGGAATCAAAAACTGTTGATTCATATTGATTTGGGGCGAAATATGTTTAGGGAAAAGAGGGGATTTAGGAATTGGAAGGGAGCAGCGGATTGGAGGGGATCTGATAGACTTTTCCTATGCCAATGATGGGGATTCTTCCTCCCGCTGTGCCGCTACCTCCTTTGTGTGGCAAAGAGCAGCAAAGAGCAAAGTTATAGGGAGCACGGGCAGCAGCTGCAGGCTTGCAGCTGTGGAGCGAATCGAAGGCGGTGGCCGAAGCCGAGGGCAGCGGCGGCGGCAGTGGCTGAAGCCGAGGGCGGCGGCGGCGGCAATGGCCGGAGAGCTGAGGACACAGGTCGCTGAGTAATAACGACCATTTGCAATTGCCCATCCAACCTGAGTAAATAACAACAACGACCTCAGCCCACTACGCACTAGCGACCACAAAAAACTAGCGTCGTCGGATACCAGAAATCGACCCAAAGCAGTATCAACGACCAAGATTATGCAGCCATCGTTAATTTTTGGTCGTTGACATTCACTATTCTAGTAGTGGGGGGACCAGGGGAGGGTGGTCAAGAGGTTCTGCCCGATCGCCGCCACCGCCGCCATCTGAGAGGTTGCCGCATCCCCCACATCAGCCCACCACCCCGAGGTCACTGTCACCCAGGGGTCCGCCGCATACGCCGGCTGAGCTCGCCGCCTTGGCGCCGCATCTTCGTTGTGGTCGTTGTTTGCCTGCCCACGAGCTCGAGGAGATATTCCCGTCGCCGTCCTTGTCCAGATACGCTGCCCCAAAGTCGATGGCGGCCGGATCTGGCCTGGGGACTTGGGGAGTGGGGACGCAGGGGGAGAGTGGAGGTGGAGGAAGGGCCGCGACGCCACCGCGGTGTAGGACTGGCGTAGATGGATCTGAAGGAGCGAGCTTCAGAAACGGATGTACGATGCGAAATTCCAGATTTGCCCTTCCACTTAATCAGCACAACACGGATGGAGGGGAGGTACCGCCCATCGGCATTACGGTACCTCGCGGTACCGACGTTCGTCAGCCGTCGGATGGGTTCCAATGGGCGTACATGATTTTGGTACCTCCTCTCCTGCTGGACACTTAATATTTCGACTCGTAGTATTACTTTAACGATAATGACACTGAAATTAACAACAGAATGTCTTGTCAGCTATCAAGGATTTTTGATGATAAGTAAAATCAGCAACAGATACATGAAAAAAAATGTAGCAGAAATGTATATCCATGTTGCTAAATACTTGGTTATTCGAAGATATAGATATATATACTACTATACTTATTCATTAAGAGTGACTAAACGGTTTTAACACCGTATTGTAGTTGGTGGAAATACAAATGATAACTCCTTACTCGGGAGTACAAATGATATACCATTTGTTGTGTTGAAAACTAGACTCGTAGAACTTTCCAAACATAGATGATATAGCAACTGAATGTGTTTATACTAGCGCAGATTTGAATGCCAGTGACATAATTTTTGGTTGTATCAGATGTGGTCAGTGGAACCGCTGTCATCGTGAACGTAAACTAGGGGAGACATTATTTTGGGCTGTATTAGGTGTCTGGTTGCAATGTCCTGCGCTCTATGGAGTTGCTGCAGACTGATGGCCCCAAATGGTTGCCTGCTACTTATTGAAGAGCACTTTCTCTCGGTAAGAAAAAGCACAACCCAGTCATAATCAGAGCTGGTTCAGCAGGAGTAGGTACATCAGATTCATTAACAATGGGTTCTCAGCTCTCACACTATAAGAGTGAAGAAAGCATGCTAAGGCAGGCTTAATGGGCTGGAAGTTAGTTAGTTAGTGTAGTTAGCGGACTTGTAATCCTGACAACACCTAATCTCACCCCAGTATAGCAGCCACCAAGCTATACTCCGCTCAGCAAGCGCCGCACCCTACCCCCAATCCTCTCCTCCACCTCGTTGCCGCCCGAATGGCCCGACATCAAGCCACGGGGCTGCAAGGTTGGCAGTGGAGGGTTCTTCCTTCCCTAACGATGCCATACTAGACCGAGCGATAAGGCTACCAGGAAGGGGGAAGAAGTGCCACCCAGATCTAGGCCACCCCTAGCTGGACCGGCATACAGCGATACGGAGAAAAGATAGGCAAAGGTGGCTGGGTAGAGGAGAGGCTGGCCAGCGCAAGGTGGAGGTTGCGATGTATGGAGCAGCAGAGTGGAGGATGTGGACGTGGCGGCAGGGGCTGCTGAATCCAGTGACCTCGAGACTGCATCCAGCACTTTCCTGTGCCAGTTTCGGCTCGGCAACGACTTCTACAGACAACAAACATCGAGGAGCAGCGATGATGGCATGGCGTGACGTGGTCATCTCCAATGATCGTGGGTTTGGAGGAGCGGCTGCAACACTTCCGTGTGTGGCAGCGACGGTGGCCACTCTCCTCATACAAGGTAGCTTGGATCCGGCGTTCCGCAGCGATCAGCTCGACGAATATGCACAATGGTGGTGGGGGAGGGGTGAGGGGCCGCTGGAGTGCCGTCCAGGTGTGGTGGCAAGGTGGCAGTCCTCGCCCCACCCCCACAACCTTCCTCTCTTGCTGACGGGACGACGACAGTGGCCTATGCTGTTGGGAGGGTGTGGCTGTAGTGCTCACTTGTGTGGTGTTGATTGTGGCAACTTTCCTCTATGGCGATGGCTCCGGGCTCCGGTGTAGGTGGTGGTGGGGAATGGCAGTGCTACAGTGATGGCGTGCCGGACACCGGCCCTTCCTCAGAAAGGAACCTCCAGCATGGTGGCCAGTTAGTGGTGTGGTGCTGGTGCAATGGTAACACACGTCAAACTAGTCTTGGATAGTGGTGGCTGTTGGGGGCGATGTGGATGTTGCACGGGAGGGCATGAGTTTCTCCGGGCGAAGGCCTAGTCCGTTTCAGGGCCAGCAGGGGCAGCACTTTCAGGCGCTGCAACCTCCTTGGAGGCGTCATCGTGGTGTCTTCTTCCCTTCCGAGAAATCGTTGTAGAGAAAACTTTGTCCTGGCTTCTATTTAGACAACGGCAGTGCCTTCAGCGTCACATCCTGGTTGGAGGTGTCGTTTGAAGGTCCTCCCCCACAAACCTCTTCTCTAGCAGTCTGTTAACTCCTGCGGTGGTGCTTTTCTATCCACCACAAACCACGCTGGCAGGACTACACACGGGGTGTGGATATATCCTTCTCTCTTGCCCTCTCCCTCGTAAACAAATTGGATGGTTTCGAGCGTCGTGGAATGCCATATTTTTGTCCATCTCTCGCAATGGGCGATGTGTCACAGTCTTATAATTTTTTCTGCTATATCAATATGACACATTGCACCATCACGTGTGGTTCATTTTTATTTTAAAAAAAACTACCAGGCGTGCATAATAACAGTTGAGGAGATCGTGAAATGGATTGGCCCTAGTGGTCTGCTCAATATTGCTAACGATCGTTAGTCATTTTTTGCATAGCCTAAGAGTTCGTCGAAAGAAGCTGAGACCATCAACCATTACATGTAAATTTTGGTCTAATTATCCACTTTGTGCCACACTTCATGCAGTTTTCCGTCTGCAGCTTTCTCACCTCAGCTTCTGGTGGTATAGAGAGATAACGAGAGGGTGGACTCACTCATGTTTCAAGCTCTTGATCTGATGGACGAAGAGGAAGACCATATTTTTGGTTAGCTCTTCTTACATAGTGATGGGTACAAGCTGCCGCTGCTCAGGTTGATGGTTGATGGAAGAGTTGTGTACTGCATCTCAAATCCCAGATGCCTTCCATTCCGAGAAGCCAGGCAAGTGTTGCAGTATACATTGGTTGAATATCTACTAATTCATCAAGCAATTTATATCATCCTGTTGTCGTGCAACCCTCTCACGAATCTATGCTAGAGTTTGTGTCGAATATGTATACAAAGTCGGTTACAATTTAGCACCTAGAGTTGTAACAGGTAGTAGGACTAGAGAAAGAGCGGACTCCATCTTAGAATATCTCTTAAATATAGGGGTGGACTTGTTATAACCATATGGCGACTTAGCATAGCGAGAGGGAGCGACAGCCGGCGGTGTCCGACAACGAGTCATTGTGACTCTAATACATTGTAATATGCTGGTCCGGGAGGACTGCCTGTAACCAGTGCCCCAGAGATGCAAGTTTCGGCTGAACCTCGTTAACAAATATTGTGCCTCGGTGTCATCATCATGTTTGGATATCCTATGGTATTTCTCTTGCGTTTGTTTTCCGATGGTGATTTCATACTAGTTTTATAACACTAACTAAAATATTTCAGATTCATTGATTGCTTTGCAAGTGTAGGGCCTTCCACATAATTAAGAACAGGTATGCAGTTGCACTCTGTTGCTCCTGGGCTCCACCTTTTAAAGCTAACTTGCATAGTGATGCATGGTTTGTGTCGCAGTGCACTCTACTAGCTAAGTCTGATGGGCTCAAATAGGTGCATGCTACATATTTAACAACAGAAATTTATTGTCAGCTATCACGGTTTTGGAATGGTTAGTAAAGAATCAGCAGCAAATACATGAAAACTAATGTAGCCGAAATGCATCCATGTTGCTAAATATTTGGTCGTTCGCAGATAATATATACATATACTACTGCGTAATCTTTAAGAGTGACTAAACAGTTATAACACGGTACTGTAGTTGGGGGAACATAGTGATTTCATCAATTAATCCTTGCATACATATTTGATGTAATCCATCTCTACTGCACTTCAATACAGGCTGCAGCTAGACGTTTCTATGGTCTGGTTCAATTCCTCGCCCCAAAGCACGACAACAACCCAACTTTTGGGAGGTGCCATATTTCTAGCAGAATTAAGTTGCTAGCTTCTGAAGGTAACTGAAAGCAGATCGAGGGCAGAGGCAGACCGATCACCAGATATCCCATAGCACTAGTGCATGAGCAGCACCACTTTCATGTTCTGCACTCTTGGATAGAGTCGTTCCTGCTGTCTCCCAGTCCGAGAAGCTGTGCAAGTAGTTGTATAGCATGGATTGATTTATCCAGGTTCAACAAATTTTATACCTCGTGTCATAGTTTGGTCAATGGTACTGCCCATATGGCCCATGTATTATATATTGTCCATCTGCTCTTGGGGTGAAACTGTATTGTAACATGTAGACATGTAAGAATTCCACATTCAAAACAATATAATTTTCAAGTGGTGAAAGTTTAGTTCCATTCTCAAAGTAATCTGATTTCACATAAATAAATACACCTTCAACTAATGCACCAACAACTATGGTCGATCTTGATTCTTCTGATATCCTCTCGGGATAGGTGTAAAAGACAATGAATCTAACTACATTAGAGACCCATGCGATGCTTGTTCTTGCCGATTTCAGCTCGGATGCACTGTGACGTCCAAGATAGCACAAGGAGATATGCCTGATTCCTTCCATTCCTACTAGGCAGCGCCACGTATGTAAGCAACTCAAGCGATTTCCCTGATAATACCCGCCAGTTATACCCTAAAAAATTGTGGATGTGTGCTCCGTCATCTGGCAATCCATTTGTGGTTTCTAACTGCTACTTATCTAATTACAGTATCTGTGTCTCATTGTGAGGCTCATAGCTTACACCAAAGGATGATGTCAACACAGAGAGCTGCATCAAATGCATTCACTCCTCTGCGATTCATGAAAAGCACAATGCATGTAATATGCTGTCAACAGAACATGCATGCATTTGCTCTGCTTAAAGTTGTTTGGTCCCGTTTAACTCATTCACCAAGTTTGTGCGCATGAACTATACAGACATACAGTAAAAGATACTAAATTACTAATGGCAAGTCACACCTTGGAATATACATCGTCTAGAGGATATTCCTTTAAAACAATAATTGACTAAATCATTTTTCTACAATTTCTTTCATCCTTGCCATCGTACATCAATATTCAATTTTAACTTGTGCTAGGAGTGCTCACAATAAATATTTGTTAAGTCCTTCACATCAACAGATTGGTAGGATTGCCAGTTTTTTAGACAGCTATTAATTACCATTGTCCATGTCATCGTAACATAGAAGAGCTAATAAATTTCGGAAAATATACAATTCGATCCGATCCGAATCTATCTGAAATGATGACATGGCAAGGGTTCATGGAAATCCAATGGATATGAACGTGTCATTCTCATCCAGCACAGATGCACTCATCAGGGCCGTCTCCAGGAATTTGCGGCCCCTGAAAGAAATACGCCCTAAATTTTGGAAATTTCATATAACTAATATAAACAAAGCATATTTTCAATCAACTATATAACTTGAATGTGTTATTTTATACACATATTATTAATACTAAAGGAGAAAACATAGTACTACTAACCTCATGTTCTACTGAAAAGAATCATCCTTCTAGTGTTTCTTGAAGACGAGTATTTGATGCAATTGAGGAAATAAAGCCTTCCTGAGTTCCAGTTTTATAAACAAAAGAAAAGAATCAGAGATGAGATGAAAGAGTAGTTCGTCAAATTACTTGACGTTCAAACATTCAGAGACAGAGTCAAGTGCGGAGATGCATAAATCAATGATCCAGCCACTTGCTCGGCACTCGTCTGGCGTGGTTGCCGGTCACGCTCGAGCCCTTGCATTGGCCACTTGTGGCCTCGCCGGCGCGCCCTCCCCCTCGCTGGTTGCCGCCCGTGAGCGCGCCACGCCACCGCTCCCGCTCGCCCGCTCGATTGGCGATTGCTGCCTGCCTGCGCCTGCGCTGCCTCGCGTCTCCGCAGCCTCGGTCGCTCAGTCCGCCTCTCCACGGCCATCCAAACGTTGAACGCTCATGAGTTGGAGTCGGTGAATCGCGACGCCTCGACTGACGCATGCGATATTGCGAAGCAATCACCGCTCGAGATGAAAACAATTAAACTGACGCTCGCGACGCCTCGGACTGCAGCAAGCTTCTGCCGTTCTGCGCTCTCGCCTCTCGCTCTCAGTAGCAGCTGCCAGGTATGTGGCCCACTCCTAGGTGGGGGCTCCAAATATTGGAATTTTTTTCGGTTTTAGATTTTTTTAAAAAAATATTTACAAAAATAATCTATCGGCCAAAAAAATTACAAAAATAGACCTTGCCGCCCACCTCTGGGGCGGCAAGCTGACGTGGCAAACGGGGGAGGAACGGGCGGTGACGGAGGGAGGATTTTTTGCAGGAAAACCCTTGCCGCCCTCTGGTGGGGCGGCAAGAGGCCCGAATGCAAAAAAGCCAGTCGGGGCCGGCTATTTTGCAGGCGGCCCCTTGCCGCCCTCTGGCTGGGCGGCAGGCCTCGCTGCCTATAAAAGGCCTGCTGCCCAGCCCCCAGCCCTCATTCTTCTCTCCTCAATTCCAGTGAAAAAAAAAAGAAGAGAGGGGAGGAGAAGAGAAGAAGGGGCGAAGCCCTGCCGGATTCAGACGCTAATTTCAGGTAATATTCATAGATCCTATATGTGACTATTGAGTTAAATAGTGTGTATTCTTTAAAAATTTGTTTGAATAAATGCATTATATTTTTAGGGTTTTAGTTGTACTAATCTAGAAGTGCGTATTGTAGATATCGGTAACTACGTAGATCTGCTAGTTTGGAATCAATTCATTACCGTTGCATTGGCTTACACAAGAAGATATTACGTTGTAGATGTTTATTGCATGAAAGAGTAATATGATCTAGTTATTTCGTTGACAGATATGTCGAACAAACAAATATTTCAAGTTTACCATGGACCAGGAAACGTCCGTTATGGGCCAACTGGGGTAGATCTGTCAGATTTTATTGTATCAGAAAGGGGAATTGATAGACCGGCTGAGAGGAGTGTACCTTCTATAAAAGGATGGTTAATGAGGGGCTTGAGAGTTGATCCACAGACAAGTGACATAACAATCAATGTTATAGTAAGTCGGGCAACTGAGGGTTTTTATTCGGAACTAATGCCAGTTCAAAACTCTCGAGTGTGGAGATGGTATTTGGAAAATGCATTGCAACGCGGGTGGCCTCTAGCTTTGGTTCCGTTTGTTCACCCGAAGGATCCAAGTGTGCAGATGAACATGGATGATGGCGAGGGACCAAGTGCTGAAGTAAACGAGACTTCTGTGGAGGAGGTCAACCCACGAGAGGACGGGGGCGTAGTAGCTCCAGTGGGCATTCAACCAGGTGGAGTGGCCGACGAGGGGGAGACTGTCGGTGCCATTGTGGATGAAATGGAGAGGGAGGATTCTGACAACGAGCGTGTAGAGGAAGGTGATTCGTCAGATGATGAGACGGATATTAATCCAGCAGAATGGGCTAGTGAGGATTTTTCTGGGCTGATCGTCTCTGAAGAGGATAGTGTGAAATGGGAGTACAAAGAAAATGAGGTTATTCAGGGAGCGATTTATAGTAGAGCAGAAGATATGAAGGAGGCGGTAAAACATTTTGCAGTGTCACTTCATAGAGAGTTTTGGGTTGCCAAGTCGAACCGGTCGCAATATGAAGTTCGGTGTGTTAAGGAAAAAGATGGTTGTCCCTGGAGTGTGCACGCGTATAAGGGGAAATGGAAGGATTATTGGACAGTGTCAGTCGTTACCAAGCATACATGTTTTCTACCTGGTGTTCAGAAATACCACAGGAACATTACTTGTGCATTTGTTGCATCTGAGATGTATGCGCATGTCATCGATAATCTCACATATGAACCAAGGTCAATAATCCGACACATCGAAGAGACATACAAGTATACTATTAGCTATGCCAAGGCCTGGAGGGCCAAACAGAAAATAATAGAGATGAGATTTGGAACTTACGAAGCCTCGTATGACAATTTGCCATGCCTGCTTGGTGTTATCGAGGAAAGAAACCCTGGGAGCTCTTACGAAGTGAAGAAATTCCCCTCAATTGAACATCCTAGCAAGAGTGTGCTGCAAAGGGCGTTCTTAGCTCTACATGCATGCAAGATGGCATTCGTGAACTGTCGTCCTGTTCTCTGCATTGATGGGACATTCTTGACAGGAAAGTATCGGGGCCAGATACTAACAGCAATAGGGGTAGATGGGAACAATCAGGTATTGCCCATGGCATTTGCTTTTGTTGAGAGTGAGAATACCGACAGCTGGTACTGGTTCCTGAAATTGGTTAAAACAAAAGTTGTTGGTATGAGGCCAAATGTGTGCCTGATACATGATAGGCACGCTGGCATTCTGCGAGCGATAGAAGAGTTGCAGTTTGGGAGTATGGAACGAGGATACCCCGGTGTTTGAGAAGATGTATAGAATAGGTGGTGCATGCGTCATATGGGAGCTAATTTCTTCAAGCAATTCAAGAACAAGGAGCTCATGAACATGTTCAAGAGGCTGTGCAATCAGAACCAGGAGAAAAAATTCAATGAGCTTTGGAAGAGATTAGATGAGTTGACAGCCAAATGCAGTGATCAGCGTGCAGCGGCTCCATCGACCGCCGTTGCTGACCCTCCTCAAGCTCTTGGACCTCTCCCAACGGATAGTCCAACATTGGTTAGAAAAACTGGATTGGAGATTCGGAAATTTTCTCAGTGGATTCTACATGAACCAAAAGAGAAATGGGCCAAGGCGTATGACACAGGTGGTGCTAGATATGGAATAATGACAACAAATTTGGCAGAAGTTTACAACTGGGTGATGCGCGGTGTCCGTGGACTGCCACTAGTTGGCATAGTGGAGTTCATTTTACATGGGACATGCAGGTATTTTAGGGATCGGTTCCAGGCAGTTCTTCCCTCTATGCCGAACAACAGCATTTTGTTTGGAGCTTTCATGCAGAAAAAGCTAGAGGAGTTGCGTAAAAAGGCCATGAAACATTGAGCTGTAGTGCAAGGTACCCAACAGCACAGGTTTGAGATACTATGTCAAGATAAGGCAAGCAGGGGTATCTACCACAAGAGAGTGAAGCAGGAGTGTGTTCTCAAAGCTGACGGCACATGTCATTGCTCTTGTGCAAAGCCGAAGCTGCTCCACAGGCCATGCACCCATGTCATTGCTGCCGCAGCGGAGTGTGGCATACCAGATGCAGTATATGTGTCACAGTACTTCAGTAAGCAAGCAATATATCATACATGGAGCGGCGAGATTTATGGGTTCGGCATAGCTGGGGAGTTCACAGAGACTAACGATGAAGTACTCAATATTCCTGACCCATCGAAGCTCCGAGGCAAGGCTGGAAGGAGGAGGACTCGTCGCATCCACAACGATATGGACGAGTCGGAGGCTGGCAGGGTGAAGCGTTGCAGCAAATGCGATGAACATGGGCACACCTACAAGCATTGTCCTAAAGACAAGGAGAAACCAAGTGCGGCGGAGGCAGGACTATTAGGATTAGCAGCAGATGGAGCTCGCCCTACGGGTGAAGGCACTATCTTCACTCGACCACGTCCTAGGCGTCGTCGTGCCACGTCTGGCTACGTGGTGTAGTTCTTATGTTCTATGTCGGCATGTGGATTTGCTTGTAATTCGTTTCGAACTTATCGATGTGTTTATGTTTCGTCGTGTAATGTCAGACTTCGGCATGTCATGTCTTTAGGTCTCGTGATGTAACGTCGGACTAAGGCGCCTAACGTCTTTAGGTATGCTGATGTATGTCGGACTTCGACACGTAATGTTATGTTATATTATTGAACTCTACATGTCACGACCGGAAATAACCCAACGGGCGTTCCTTACGTGCGTGTATTATTCCTTGTCCCAGGAGGCAAGGTACACCAAAAGTTGATACAATTCAGAGTTCACAAGCGGAAGCGTAATTAATTAATTTATTACATGGGCGGCGAAGGCCCCGCACAAAAGAAGACAAACGAAAAACAGCGGAAGACTAGGGCGACGACCACAGGCACTTGACGGCAGGCACGAGCTAGACACCAAAGCCTTCATCTTCCAGGAACTCCTTTTCTGAGTTTGGGAAAAATTGAGCAATACTGAGTACAACCACCGTACTCAACAAGACACATCCACAAGTGCAGAATAAATGCAAGGGAGTACAAGGGAGCCATAATATAGGGGGTTAGGATTTGCAGTAAACAGCATTAAAAGACACTTAATTGCTCAAAGCTATTTTGTAAACACGGTCCTAGAGCTATACAATATTATTAATCAAGGCCGTGAACCCACACGAACCTGCCTTAACCCAAGGCCTATGATGATCCAGACCGAACTGGCAACCCGACCCTGGGTCCCAGCTCGACCCAAGCCAACCCAGGCCAACCATTCCATATTTTAGTTGTTAAGCAGGTTTTAAGAATTAAAAACACTAACTTGGGTACATTGCTCGGCTTGCCCATAACCGAGGGCGCGGCTATTCGAATAGGTTATACTCTGATCAGAGGTGTACATCTTTACCCACAAGACACATCTTCCTCACGTGTAACCACGTGCCACATACCACCACGGTATACGGACGGAAGACGTGACATAGTTTCCAACCCATCCTAGCCATAGACAAGAGTACCGACCCAACCCCACCTACGGCCGGAACCCCTGGGACAGGTAGGCAGGACTGAGCCCCTAGCAGCAGGACACCGGCCCTGTGCCATGACATCTCGACTACCGGGCCGCAGCTCGTGTAGCCTTTATTTGTCCTAGAGATGTCCATCGACCCCTGACTTCGTCCATCTCCATCCGTGTACTTTTGTTTATAACCAGACTGAGCCACAAACTAAGCCTTACCCACTAGACATGTGGAAGTACGGTAGTGCTTTGCAACAGAGGCCCAAAGACCGGTCCTTATATGGCCGAGGTGCTACTATCAAAACCATGCACCCCGAGCCCAGCCTAAAACCATTTTGAGGGTTTTGAATAGAGGGGGAGGTGTGAATCCAATTCCACAATAATCCAACCATTCCATAGTGTCCAGGTGATATGAATATCCCAAAGTCTAGAGTTGTAAAACCACCTAATGTTACCTAATTAAGCAGCGAAGCATCTACCTAAATTCATACTAGTGGTACCATGAGTAGAGTGTCCACTAGTTGGGGTTTTGTTTATTCTAGGGTGAACAAGGAAATAATAGCAATAACAATAATAAGGTCATAACAAAGGTAAATAGGCATGGCTAGGTAAAACAGTGATAACGCGGGAATTTAAATAAAGCGATAATGCAATAATTTAAATCGAAATAATTTTATAAACGGGGATTCAATATGTTCAAGGATGATGTGACTTGCCTTGCTCGCTTTCCCAAACGTCGGCTTCAACCTCCACGAAGAGCGGTTCTTCCGAACCTGCAGCGTCTACACGACCAATGGAAAAATAAAAGGGCTTTTACTCTAATAAACTCCATATAACAAGCAGGAAAAAAGCACAAAGATGGGTTCTTGACTTCTTAAGGAAAAATTAGAGACTTGAATGGTCCAATTCCGAGTTCAAATGGCCAAGTTATGGCCATTTGAAGTTTATATGTTCTTTAAATGAAATATTTGCGAATTTCTTCATTTAAATTTTAATTTAAAAAGGGTTTATTGCGTCAGCCGAGGGGGAGCGGGCGCGCGGACCGGGTCCACGGGAGTGGGGCCCACGCGGCAGCCTCACGGTCCACGGTGGACCGGGCGCACCCGGGCTCGCACCGGCCGGCGCCGTGGGCCCCACGCGTCAGCCGCACCCGAGGGCGCGGGCGGCTGACGGCCGGGCCCCACGCGGCAGCCACTCGGCGCGCCCGAGGGCGGCCAAGCCGGCGCAGCCGGCGGGAGGCGGCGCCCGCGCCCCTATGGTCGCCGGCGGCGGCCATAGGCACGGCGGAGCGGTGGCCGAGAGAGGGGAAGGGAAGGGGAAAAGAGGCGGCGGTCCACGGCTCACCCTAGGTCGTCGGCGACGACGAGAAAGGCGGCCGGAGCGGAGGAAGGCGGCGGCGTGGCTCGGCTCGACGGGGTCGACGACGTTCCGGCGGTCGGCGAGCGAAACGGAGGGGTGGACGAGGTCGGCGAGGATGCGGCGGAGCCGAAGGAGGCGACGCCGAGGTCGGAGGTGGTCCGGGGCGACGAGGCGGCGGACCGGAGCTCGGCGGCGACGGCGGAGAGAGAGGGCGACGGCGCGAGCTCGAATCCGGCGAGGAGGATGGGCGGCGAGAGGCGGAAACAGACGGAGGAGGTGCGGGGAGGGTTTAAATAGGGTTGGAAGGGGAGAGAGCGGCCGGAGGGGAAGAAAACCGGCGCGGGAGGTCCGGCCGCCATCAATGGCGCCGGCGAGATTTGCGGGGGCAAATCCGCCCGTTTGAACGCGAGAGAGAGAGGGAAAAATGGGGGGAAAGGGAGAGGGGATCATAGGGAGTAATTCTCCCCACTTTATTGCACGCGGGGACGGCGGGATGCGGCGGATTCGGCGGCGCTTGGCGCGGGCGAGGCGGCGGGAGCGGCGGGAGGAAGGGGATGACGGGTGGGCCCCACCCGTCAGCGAGGGTGGCGGGGGGGGCCGCCCGTCAGCGGCGCGCGCGCAGGGATTAGCCGAGTGGGCCGCGGGGAGAGGAGAGAGAGGGGGAGGGGGATGGGCCGGGCCGGCCCAAGGGAGTGAAGGGGGACTTTTTAGGGTTTTTCTGTTTATTATTTGTGCTCTGAAAATTCCACTAAAATTTATTTACGCATTTTAGGCTTTTAGGAAATATACAAAAATCCTCTAAGCCTTATTTGACTTTTAACTTTGCACATTTTAATTGTTGGAGGCTTTCACACGGATTTTAATTATTCTAGGCATCATTTAGAGGATATATTTTAGGGTTGCTTTGGGACGTGACGCTACATATATGTTAAATTGCACGTCATCGTTATGTACCATTAGTAACGTTTGCTATATTTAAATAGCCTGTACTCTTGTTGTACATAATTAATCTCATGATTTGATTACTATGTCATAATTTTGCAAGTTATATTTTGTTTTACATTACTATTTTTTGAATTGTTCTAACACGAAACACTATATTTTTCAGAGATGGCACGTCAGGATACACCTCAGTTGTTGGACCCGGCGATAGATCACCGACACCGGTCTCACCTTACTGTGGTGCAGGGGGCTCAGCTTGGGACGTTCCGGGCACGGACGTGCGGTGAGCTACTCACGGTTCACGACTCCTTTGTCGAGAGGTACGAACAGTGTTTTACTATAAGTTAGTTGCACTGTAATATTTTTTATAATGACATATTAATTTGTTATTGCAGGCTACGTGAGGCCGGCCTCCTACCGATGTGTCGACTGGTGGAGGCTGCGGCCGGCGACGCGGACCCGGCCAGACGATAGACTGTGGACAGGTCCCTCCTAGCAGCTTTGGTCGATCGATGGAGGCCAGAGACGCGCACTTTTCACTTGCCGTGCGGTGAGGTAGCCCCTACCCTACAGGACGCTGTTGGGCCAGTGACCACGGCTGTGGACTGGCAGGACGATCTGACGGCACGTTTCGCACTAGTACAGCGCGCACCGCACCTCCCGCTCGAGCCGTTGGCACACCACCGCAACACCGGACCTACGAAGAGGTGGCTGCTTCAGTTCACCGTGAGTGTTTTTGTACCGAAATGACAATCGTATTACATATTTAGTCCGCAGTTAAGGTGCCTAACATTTTATCGACGGCTTGCAGGTTGAGCAGCTACAGGCGGAGGCCGACGAGTACTCCTACAGCCGATGTTTGGAGGCGTACTTGCTCTGGCTTTTTGGCTGGGTGATGTTCTGTGGCGGTCACGGGCACGCGGTCGACAAGGGACTCGTGCACTACGCCAGGAGCATCGCCGACGCCGCGGTAGGCGAGGTGCCTCAGTGGAGTTGGGGTTCCGCGTTGTTGGCGGCTCTGTACCGTGCACTTTGTGAGTCTTGCACGAAGACGGATCCCAGCGCGACCTTTGGTGGGTGCCCTCTCTTTCTTTCTATCTGGGCAGCTGAGAGGATTCCGATCGGCCGCCCTGAGGTGGACCAGCACGCGTAGGAGGAGTCACTGTACGAGGAGCGACCAGAGGTCGACTACCCTACGATGGGTACTCTGTGGTGCCGTCGTCAGGTACGTTGCATCGATCTTATCGTATTGTTAAGTTAATTGCTAAGTTCGTTGTACATCACATCGATCGTCTCGTATTGCAGCGCCGATGGGCTCACGTCCAGGTTAGGCGGTCGTATCCTGAGTTTGTTATGGAGTTCGACCGCCTTCTGCCGACTGACGTCGTGTGGGAGCCCTATAGTGCCGCGGCTACCTAGGCTCGTGCGCCGTTGGGTCTGTCCACACTCTGCACCAGGGACCAGGCGTGCTGGATGACTATGGTTCCGATGGTCTTCGACATCTGCGTTGAGCCTCACGCCCCTTTCCGCGTGATGCGGCAGTTCGGCTTCCGTCAGCCCTTTCCAGTACCGTTTCCGACCACCGTCCCAGCTGCTGTTCACCGGTAAGATCTTGCACTACACTTTCCGTTGTTGCATTAAAATCTGCCTGTTCATAATAATTTGTAACATCTGTCGTTTCACACTAATATTACACATTAATTCGCAGGTACTCGCGCAAGGGTCAGCAGTCAGCTGGCGACTGGCCCGCCAAGTTGGCAACTTTTGTTGAGGACTGGTTGCTCGCAACCGAGGAGGTCGTGGACCACGAGGGAGAGCCACACACTGAGGAGTCATACTACGTCTACCTACGCTGGTACCAGCCACGCACCCGTACTAGGGTCACCTTCGCTCCCTTGGAGCAGCAGCCCCACGTTGCGAGCACTAGAATCCTCTATGCCAGGCACCGCGACCAGGACTTCGCTCGTGCTGTGAGTACCCTGCATCGCACCATTCCTTTATGTTTTCATGTCTTTCTCTTCGTCAAATTTTACGAATTTTTACGAACAAATTAACCATGTAGGTCGACGACATCAACCGGGTCGTCGTTGACGGTTCAACGACGATACAACGTTTAGGCGCGGGGATTCCGGTACCCGTAGAGGAGCACCTGACCACGTACACGCGGATGGTGGAGTCGATGCGCTCGATTCTCCGAGTGCTCACCTGTCGTGCAGACGACGTTGCTCGGGCAGACGCAGCTGTACAGCGGCCACCCGTACCGACTAGTCCCCGTCCAGCTGCGCACGTTCCTAGGCCGACTCCCCCACTGCACGGAGGTAAGTATTTTTATTACTATTTATGTACATGCCTCGCACATATAAGTGAGCCGTTTCACTTGCCGATTGCTTCAGGGTTTCGTGCACCGTTCAGCACCCCGCCTTCCTCGGCTAGGCCTTCTGTTGTGCCCCCCACAGGTACTTAAAAAAACAACATTACTTCGACAATCAATTTACATACATTTTATGTCTTAGCTTAGAAGGGTCCCGTTGTCGATGTGTAGGTTTTGCCCAGTTCGCTATGACGCAGGCCGCCCACTTCTCCCAGGCTGCAGGGTCAGCGTCTCAGGCAGCTGTGTCGACCTCGCACTCAGCGCAGTTCTGGCAGTACACTGGGACTTCGTCACAAGCAGCCGGCACGTCGAGTCAGGGTCCACCACTGGACCATGCTGGGACCTCGTCGGACCGCTTGCTGCCTTCCACCTTGCTCTTCGACATCACTGACTTCGACTTCGCTTCAGGCTCGACAGAGGACGTCTTTGGCCCCTCACAGCTGGGAGGCGCACCGCCGTTGCAGACACAGGACCAGACGCAGGCCACTCCTCCGCGGGACACTCATGCTACCCGTGCTGTGCCACCGGATCGTTTCACCTACTCCCAGGACCACGTGCGAGCACAGGCCCGGAGGACCAAGCGTGGTCGCAGCGCGGGGCAGGGCCAGTAGAGCAGTCTTCTGTTTGTTTACTTGCTTCACTTTCCAGTACTGTATGCTTGTGTAATGACTACGTTGTTGTTATATGTGCACGATACCTTTCGGCGCATGCACGACTACTTTCTGCCGCACCGATGCAGCCTCCTTTATTCGCGTGTGATACGAGTATTTGCCCGCCATTTGGCGCATACGACCAATGTAACTTTCGGCGCCGATCATGCATGTATCTTTCGGCGCCAATCAGGCGTACCCACCATACCCCACCACGTTCGCATGTCAGGGGTATCACTCGATTTTTTGCGCCTATATAAGTCGCCTTAACGAGTGAGGCCTCACAATCTTTCAGAACTCAGTCACATTCAGTACTCTCTTCCCCACTTGCTTCATTACAAATCCGACCGGCTTTCGTCAATGGCTAGACGCCGGGGTGTTGAGGATCCAAACTGGTGTAGCGATCCTTGTGTATACCTACTACCACCTTGGTGCCAGCGTCCTCTCTGCCTATGCGGTGATCGATGCCAACTAATGGCTTCGAGGAATCCTGATATTCGAGGAAGGCGCTTTTTTAGGTGCCCTATCTATGACCGTGAGGTATTTTATTATCTGCATATGCTTATTCATTCCGTATGGGCAATCGCTTTATTCTTCGTAACACTACTCTATTCGGCAGACCCGCACTACGGCTTGCGCATACATTGAGTGGGTCAATATAGAAAATCCCATTCTCGACCTAACCACTTGTTTACAAGAAGGTCGCTGGTATTTCGCATCCGAAAGTACTGAGCAATACTTACAGAGAAAAGCGGCTTATGAACGACAATGTCGTGAACAACAGAGCGACTGGCGGGTGCTAACTACGGCACTCCCTCCATGGGAAGCCCGTCCAAGATGCAGGTGTGGTGATCGTTGTCAGGTTCTTCGTTCCATAAATCCTACAACATTGGGTCGAAGGTTCTTTGTTTGTCCAAATATTCTTGACGACGATTTCATGGTAAGAATATTTTGATTACATGAATCCTTATTTTCTCACAACATTTACTAACTTTGCTTGCTTTACATCTATTCTTTCCTCCCAGGAACCACCAAGGAGATGTCAATACAGAGAATGGATAGACACCAGAAGGATTCTAACTCCACCTAGCCGTGTTGTGCAGCTTGAACTACCAGAGCAATACAGGGTTACTAAAGCGCGGTTTGAGAGAGGAGAGGGATCCTCACGTAGGGGTTAGCTATTATCGGACAACTTGGCATATTGAAATTTCTACTGTCATGCTTCCTTGTCCCATTACTACATCGTCGTTGTGTTCAACTATTGCACTACCTCCCTCCTAGTTCGAATCTAATATCATCTATGTAACCGCAATGCAAATAGTCGTATCAGGTTCAAATTGTACTACTATTTCTTCATGTTACATAATTCTCCTTGTTTAAGTCCATATAATGTTTCTACGACCCAGACTGCGATAGGCCTATATAAATTATCCGAGTACTAATACGTCGAATAAGGTACAAAATAATACCTCACTTAACATATGAAATTGCGCAACAACCAACTTCAATACATTTTTATAACAATATTAACAAGTTTTACCAATAAATACTTCTTTATTTATTATTAACATAACATAGAAAAATCTTTTGGCCGTACTTTTTTCAACTGGGTCCCTTGCCGCCCTCTATTGGGGCGGCAAGGGACCCAGATGAAAAAGTACGGCCGCAAGCTCTTTATGGGCGGCCAAAATTGCAATTAGCCCCTTGCCGCCCTCTGTATGGGCGGCAAGGGCCTAATCGCAATTTTGGCCGACGGCGGCAGACGGCGCGGTCGACCCACCGTCTGCCACGTCAGCTTGCCGCCCACCATTAGAGCGGCAGGGGCTATTTCTGCAATTTTTTTGGTCGATAGATTATTTCTGTAAATATTAAAAAAAAATCCCAAATATTGAGGGGCCCTGTGCAATCGCCACCGTCGCACCCCTCTATCGACGGCCCTGGCCCGCATAATTCGCCCTCAGTGCAGCCCAGCTTAACTGTCCTCCAGCATTTCAACACAAAGTGGGCTATTTGTTATTTTTCCGTCAATGTCTCGGGTTGAAACCGGATATTGAAAAACACATTGCAACTGCAGCCCATCTTAACTGTCATCCAGCATTTCAACATAAAGTGGGCCATTTTTTTTTTTCGTCTGTGTCTGGTTGAAACCGGACGTTGAAAAACAAATTGCAAGTGGCAGATGCACAATAACAAGTAAATTATAATGTTTCAAATGCGGAATTCCACATTCGAAACAATATAATTTTCTTATTATCAACATTTAATTTCATTCTCAAAAGTATTCAACTTCACTTAAATAAAACACCTTCAAACGCATCAAAAACATATTGTCTATGGTTTATTCAAAACTACAGACTGGGAACTCAATGAGATAAATGTTGGCGACTATCTTTGGAACTAGCCCAGTACCAACCCAGCAAGGCCTCGGATAATCTTTAGACCAAACATTCTAATAGCGTGATTTTAAGCTCTATCTTGGTGTACTCAAAATGCTACTCGACCTATGGCTTGTTCTGTAGCCCTCTCATGCAAAATGAACATAGCAGCTCTGTCCCTAGCTAACTTTAGAACACAATGGAGCTAACTACATGGATATCTTTCTACATGGAGCAAACCTAAAGGCAAAAACTATTATATCCATGTGTATCCACTAGTGGATCCACCGCCTAGTGGCCCTGGGCGGCCACTCGGGCTCGCCAACTAATGATTTATTGAAATTCTTTGTAATTAAAAAAATACAAAATTCAATGGAAATTTTAACTCCACATCGCATTATCCTTTAGCATTCAAGATCATAATTTTCAGCCATAGGTTATTTAAAAAGAAAACAATTATTCTTAGCAGCATTGTACTCCTATCCAACCAATTGTGCCTTTTGAACAATGAATTGCGTGCAATCCAATCATGCTCTCCTCTAATTTTTAGATCTAATTCATCCAATTGGTGTGAGAAACCTACAGCCCATAACAAAGATATTCCAACCACTCAAAATACAATGAATTATTTTTCCTATTATTACTCTAGCTCTGGCTCCTACAATTTATTGTGTGAATTCATTGTACTGAAATTGACAAAACGATTTCAATGTTCTGCTCCTCTTCGTCTAGTACTCTATTAGTCTATTAGAATAAAACAAACCAAAAACTAGATTAGCAAAATTGTAATCGACTCAATATTACACGATGCAAGGTGAAGATATGATCTAGATGTTGGTATTTGATACGATCATAGAAAATTGCAACAAAGCCAACATACTAAAATTTCTCGGAGAAACTTTGATATTTGGGGGCACTCCTTCCGGAGCTTCCCCTCACTCTCTACTAAGCCAACATACTAAAAATAAAACTACAAGTGAGTTGTACTCTAGGCTCAAGTTTGTGTGTGTTGAAGCGTGGATGCATATATACCTCCTTTTAGCCAGGGCGATAACCGGGCGTAACAGCCATTGGGGAGTAATCTGGGACATCCATGTGGAAGGCCAGGATGCGAGGCACCAGAGGCGGTTCGGCCAAACCAGGGGTTCAGCCAACCCCTGACCCCACCTCCTGGCCTCTCCTTTAGTGAAATGAGTCAAGAAGCACCCATGAAAACGTGTTATTAGCTATCGGATAAATATTTCTTCAAGCAATGTATTCTCAATATAGAGATCAAGATTGGTGTTAGGAAATATTCAAAAAGTAAATTTCAAGTCTGCTCAGAGTGGTATGTGGGTTTGCAGCAAGTATCCATTTTACTCGAATTGGCACATAAGTAAACCATTAAGATGGGAGCTGATTGTAGTGAATCCAATGTTACATCCCATATTTTCCTCTGATTTTGGATCTCTCAATCACAACTTGGTGTAAAGATATTAGACAATAAAAAGGGATTGTACAAATATGCAAATGGAAAAATAATGAATCATCTCGTTGGAAATATTCCATATTACGACCACTAGTCATGTCTTTTGACTATAACTTCAATACTTTTTTCATGCTTAATGTGACACTCATAATGACAGGGATGGAAATCTTGGGAAAATGGTTTAGTAGTCTCAAATATCCAATTGAAAAAGTTCAGAATCACATTACCAAGTAACTCAATATGTGTTATATGTGAACACAATGCATGTAATATTGCAAAAAATAGTAGGATTACCAAGTACGATACAATAGTTTCTGGGACAAACCTAGGAATCTTGTGTCCATAACATAAGAGGTAAAATCATGTGGTACATAACACATAAAGTATAAAAAGGCATGATATATTTAAACAAATATGTTAATTCTGAACTACAAAAAATTAAGTGACTAATGAAACAATTGTGGTATTATAATCAAATTTGTCATCAAAACTCAATGGAGGTTCAGCATGTAGCATAGAAAGAAAACACATGATGTGTATTGACATAAGTTTTTAATGATGTATCACAAATGTATATTCAACATTTTGTTTATGACAAGCTTATAGATTGTGCAAATGCACAAAGATACTATAAGAACATCTATCGACATTTCAACAACGGGACAAACACAATTTACCTTCCAAAGCTAGCGGATAACATAAATTCATGCTCTAAGCTATAGCAATTTGAAGATATTAAATTAGCAATGCCATTGATATCAACACCCATAGTTTGATGCAGATCAACGTAACTTTCACATAAGGGTGTTTCTATCTCATGGTTGCTTTCGGAACTAGCGCTGCCTGAACTCAAAACTTTGTTTCTTATAGACTGTAATGATATCTCCACTTGCTTCATTGTTGGCCTTTCTTCACCTCGGAGCCTCAAGCATGCCTGTGCAATTGAGGCAAAAATATTAATCTCATCCTCTATTGCTTCCTTAATAACTTCAGGGGCAACTATCTCTGTAATAGGCTTTCCTTTTATCTCAGAAAGAAAATATATTGATAGATTTTTCTTTGTGCCAGTGCCATCGTCAAAAATAGGTTGCTTTCTTAGAAGCAGCTCTAAAAGAACTACACCAAAACTATACACATCACTTTTCTCATTGAGATGCCCAGTATGGTAGTACTCAGGATCTAAATATCCAAATGTCCCTTGTATATTTGTGAAAACATGGGTTTGGTCATTCGGAATCAATCTTGAAGCTCCAAAATCTGAAACTTTAGCGGTGTAGTTTGAATCCAAGAGTATATTAGATGATTTCACATCACGATGTAGAACTGATACCGATGCTGCAGAGTGGAGGTAATATAAAGCACCTGCTGCTTCTGTAGCAATTCGCAAACAATCATCCCAGGACAATGAGAAACGTCTGTTACTTTTATCAGCATGAATAATTTGATTTAGTGAACCATTAGGTACAAAATCATACACTAATAGAGGGACTTCAGTTTCAAGACAGCATCCAAAGAGTTTGACAATATGGCGATGATTTATTTGTGAGAGAATTACAACCTCATTGATAAACTGGCTAATCTCCTCTTCCCTGATGATGTTTGGTTTTTTTATCGCCACCACACGTTGATCAGATAAGATACCTTTGTAAACCATACCATGACCTCCACTACCGAGAACACGTGTTGGGTCAAAGTTATTAGTTGCCTCTTTAAGCTCTTCTAGGGAGAAAATTTTTGTGCTATCGCTAGCTCTTTCGTCAGAAGATATTAGTTGTTCTAGTAGAAGGCCTTTGTTTTTCTGAAAATATTTTTTCCGTAGTTGCCTTTGGATGTCGCTTCTCTGTTTACGGATAAGAAACACCACAGACAAGCTAAGTAGGAGAATTCCGAAACCAACACCCAAACCAATTGCAATACCTACAAATATAGACCAATATTAGTTTTGTCTATTGCCTCAATGAACATCCAATGGTAAGCTAAAGTATCAAGGATAAGTTGAATCAAATAATAGCTGTAACATTAGTTGATTCCTCTTTCACATGTCAAACTGATGAACTACAGGAACAGCCACTATAGATTATCTTCCAGTTTGCTGGATTAGAGAACAAATCTGATTTATGTGTTCTTCTATAATATTAGATTCTATGACACTTTCTACACAAGCAAACATTTTTAAGAACCTTTTAAAAGAAGGAGAAAGTCCAAATAACCCCCTAAATTTTAGATGGAAGTTCCTCTAGTACTCTGAACTGTGAAACCAGGCATTGAACCACTTAAACTTTACAATACCATTTATATAGCACCCTAAGGCAGTTTTGCATAGTGGTTTTTATCAGTTTTGTATATAAGTTGGATGAGTTTGTCACATGAAATAAACATTGGACATATATATAAAAAATTCAATTTAAATCTTTATTTTTACTCTTTGTTAGCTCTCACTTATAAACAAGTACCAACGTAATAATAGTATGACATCACTATATATGGATAAATTGTTGACTTAGAACTGATGATATGCAAATATGTCAGATTAGTTATTCAAAGTTGTTACTTGTTTGTTTAAGCTTTCAAAATATATTAAAAAAAACACCGTCCAAAAACACCTTAGGGAACAATTTGGATAGTATGGCAAAGTTCAAAGGGTTGAATGTCCGGTTTTTATGTTTAGGGTCATAGATGGACTTCGATCCAAATATTAGGGGGATATTTGGACTTTGTCCTTAAAAGAATTTAAGGATGCCAAATACTTTTTATTTGAACATTAAAGTACATCTAATTTATACAAGAATTATGTAGTAGATTTGAATATTTACCAATTCCCAGTGGGAAATCTTTCCGGCATGGTCCAACAGATGCATTTCCTCTCATTCCCGCAGGGCAGAAACAATCAAATCCTCCAAGTTTGTTAATGCATTTACCATAGCAGGGGTACTTCTTAGGATCGTCACACTCATTAATATCTACATCCAGATTACAAATTTATGTCAATATATAATGTCAATTCTTAAGAAAAAAACATCATGATGCACTAAATGGCAATGCATTGGATTGCATATTCTTAATTTGGTTCATCCCAGTCAATTAGGATTTAGGGTGACAATTGCAATTTAACCCACAAGAAACTTGGTTCATGTCAAATATTAGCCGTTGTAAGCTATAGTTGATGAACTAAACAAACACAAAGCGTGCAGGTGGTTATAACTGGCACATGAGGCCTCATCATTTACACAACAACGTATCAACCATTGCCAAGGACACATATATAAATTTTTGGAGTTGATTTTGAATAGTTTCTGAATGTATAGTTTCTTTGTTATATTAGCTTTTAAGTTGCTATGGACACATATATAATTTTTTTACCAACAAATTATTGGTCTCTAATATGCTATAACGGCTTATAATCATCACTAAAGATAAGTTGGAATATGCCAACCCACCCACATTAGCTTTTTCTTTGCCAATCCAACTAGTAAAATTAGTTGGGTGAATATATATACATACCTCTTAACCAGATAAAATTCTATTGCTTGATAGACGAACTCATTATCATGTTAACAAAAATGGAGTGGAACAAGTTACTAAGTTACCAAGTTGCCCATCACATGGACTCTCCAAGTTGATCCCTTTTTATCAAGTTGTGCATCCAACCTTTTGCAGATGACTAAGTAAAGTCAATTATTTTCTGATTAGTCTTTACACTTCCAAGAATGAAGATATTTCATTCTCGATTGCGATCTAGAGTTAGTACTCCCTCCGTTTCAAAATGTTTGACACCGTTGACTTTTTAGTACATGCTTGACCATTCGTCTTATTCAAAAAAATTAAAGCAATTATTTATTCTTTTCATATCATTTGATTCATTATTAAATATACTTTCATGTACACATATAGCTTTACAATTTCACAAATTTTTTTTGAATAAGACGAACGGTCAAACATGTGCTAAAAAGTCAACGGTGCCAACATTTTGTAACGGAGGGAGTATTTGGTATCCCTGGTCAGGGCCGAATCAAATGTGGAGGCAGTGCGCGTGGCCTCAAACCCACCGCCCCTGTCCCCAAGTCCTCCCTTCGGACCACGAGAGCCTGGTGTACTTTTCTACTATCCCAAGTATGTTTAGTCCCCTCTATTACTGGATCTGTCCCTATCCATGTACAAGGTACGTAGTATAAATTTGCACTAAGCTCAAATTAAATAAACCGATATGCAGACACGTATACTTCATTGCTAAATGTACCACGTACTATACTAGCTAGCACAAATTTGTAAGAAGTAAAAGCACTATGTATGTATTCTGGGAACAAAAGTTTTGGTTGTAAATAATCACCTTGGCAGCTGTCAAGACCTTTATTGTAAGGGTTACCCTGGAACCCCTTTCTGCAGTTGCAAATGTAACCCGGTCCATTCTGTGAGTCCAAACAAATGCTGTTGTTGCTGATGCATGGGTAGGTACCTAGATTTTTACGAGCTTCTTTGCATGATATATTTCCCATAACCCAGTCAACCACAAACGGCGGCTGACTAGAGACGGTATCGCTGTTGAACTTCGATGATGAATCGTAAATCATGGAGAAATTGAAGCTGGACTCCTCCACGAGCGCTGCATAGGCACAACGGTTCCATGTGTACATGGAAGACGTGTTGAAGCGGTCATCAAACCATGCCTTATAATACTTTATCCCCTTTGGGATAGCCGTCTGGCAGCAGCCTATCCCAGAGCATCTACCACCACCGATAGTGGCAGAATCATCCTTGCCACAACTGGCCGCGCAGCCAATTCTTAGGTTGCTTCCTATGTCCCTCTGTTCGCCCGCCCCAAGATATGCAAGAACTTGGCACCCAAAGGCCGTGAACTTGTTCGCGCTGTCGGAGAAGGTGAAGGGACTCCCCGTCAAGTCCATCCACCCGTTGTCGACGCAGTCCATGACACGAGTGGTCATGTTGTAGCAGTGAGAGGACATATGCATCCTCATCCGGAGCTGGCCTTTCGGCAAGGAGATGCCGAGCACCTCCACGCTCCTGCTAAGGGGCTGCACTTTGCGGAGGAGAATCGGTACACCACTCTCCGTGTTGTTGCCGCAGCTCAGCTCAAAGCCCGGCTTGGCACAGCCAGGCTGATCACCGTCTATGCCGAATGGAAAAGGAACTTCGATGTCACCGCATTTTCTCTGGCAGGACATCGCTGTGACGGAGGAGAGACACACCGCAGTTGCTACGGCGAGACATAGCAAAGCAGCTGCTCTGTGGATGAATGGTTTCATGAGCGATGCCTGGATAATCTTGGATTCTTTGCTGGTATTCTGTTGTGCGAAATGAGAAATACTGCGTCTCTACTAGCTGCAGCTACTATATAGCATCTACTGCGGGCATTCATGCAGCACTGAACATATAATCTAAGACTTTGCACATCTTAGATTGACTTGGACTAGTTCTAACTCTGAGGTCTTGGCACATCTTAGATTGACTTGGACTAGTTCTAACTCTGAAGTCTTCATAACCTAACTATTGCAATTATTAATTAGTGATGATGCCAGTGGTTTGGTAGCAGTGCGTGTGATTGAAACTAATATGCTAACGGCTGCATTTACTTCATTCCACTCTTTCCACACTTAACAACTGCATCGCTTCTCGCGAACGCATCTCGCTCTCTTGTTGTCACCTATCGCTGAGTGAGTTTTTTTTTCTTAATGTGAAATAACATTTTGGCTCAAATTAACAAATCTAGTTAGATTCTCGAGTAGTTGTGTTCCAAACCTCCAATTAAGTACTAGCTCTGTTATAAAATATAATAACTTAGGACCTGATATTCTACGAATATAGACAGTGGCACGTCTAATCCTATCCTATATTACTATATTTTGATATGGACGGGGAGAGTATTACTCTTTCCAAACAGACGTCATTCAATAGTTCACAAAGTACTACCTCCGTATTTTAATGTATGACGCCGTTGATTTTTTGTCCAACGTTTGACCATTCGTCTTATTTAAAGAAATTTATGTAATTATCATTTATTTTATTGTGACTTGATTCGTCATCCAATGTTCTTTAAGCATGACATAAATATTTTTATATTTGTACAAAAATTTTGAATAAAATGAATGATCAAACGTTAGTCGAAAAGTCAATGGCATCATACATTAAAATATGGAGGGAGTATGTATTTTCCACGGAAGCTAGGGAAAACTTTCCCAATCCTTTATTTGGTTGGGTGGGGCGATGGCGTTTCAGCCTTGACCGAGGGAACGGAGTTCTCTGCCACACTACAACTTGCAACAGCACAGAGCTCCAGTACGTAGAATGCATCTGAAGTCAACGGCCCAAGATCAAGAAGCATGTCCTCATCACAGCTTTTACCTACTTTATAATGCAAATAGATTTATATATTGTGTTCGTTGGGAATTCATCTCAGTGTTTTCTTTAAAAATGGTGTAAAGCTTGGAAAAATACAGTTTTCACATATATTGGAGTTTGCGAAAGTATGTGATAAATACATCGGGAATAGATAAAGAGAAAAATAATTGTATTGGGATTTTAATAAAGTTGGATATTCTAGTTTTTTATATTGGTATATACAGGACGGGGGAAAATCAACTTATTTGGTACGGAGCGAGTACTGAACAGCTTTCAGCTATACCCAACGCCCGCCGAGTGAAAGAGTTGGGTTCGATTCCTTTATACGAGATGTGAGGAAAAAGACTTGAAAAATACGCCATATCTGCAAGTACCTCACGAGATGGAAAACCAGAAATGATAATCCTTTGTATGATCAACACTCTAGAAAGAGAGGATAAACTTTTAGATATTCGTGGCACGCTTTTCAAACTGCTAAACGGTGTGT
This sequence comes from Oryza sativa Japonica Group, assembly GCF_034140825.1. Taxonomy (NCBI): domain Eukaryota; kingdom Viridiplantae; phylum Streptophyta; class Magnoliopsida; order Poales; family Poaceae; genus Oryza; species Oryza sativa. Next base: position 17,932,648 of record NC_089038.1, on the reverse strand, counting down.
TTCATACAAAAACTTTTTATATAAAAGTTGTTGTAAAATGTCAGATTAATCTATTTTTCAAGTTTATAATAATTAAAATTCAATTAATCATATGTTATTATCACATCGTTTTGCGTAAAACACTTAATCTTCTTCTTCAGGAGATTCAAACACCACCTAAATTACTGGAAATGAAGGGATGACATTAATTAGGGAGTACAGTACTACGATAGACACATACACCACCTAAATTACTGGAAATGAAGTAGATAAAAAAATTATTAAGTCTACTAGGCAACCACCAGTCCTATTGGCTTATTGGCCTAGACTCTTAAAAATTTCAAGTTAAATTTGAAAAACTTTCAACCTAAGATTTGAACTCAAACTTTGAAATATTTCAACTCGAAATTTAAATTTGCAAGATAAATTTTGAAAAAAAATTTCAACTCGAAATTTAAATTTGCAAGATAAATTTTGAAAACTTTTAACTCGAGACTTAAAAACTTTCAGCTCGTGATTTAAAAACTTTCAACTTGAGATTTGACAACTTTCTACTTAGATTTGAAAACTTTCAACTCGAGATTTTAAAACTTAGACTCAAACTTTGAAAATTTTCAACTCAAAATTTAAATTTGTAAGATAAATTTTGAAAACTTTCAGCTCAGATTTGAAATCTTTTAACTCGAGATTTGAAAACTTTCAACTCGAAATTTGAATTTTTTTGAAGTCAAATTTTGTAAACTTTCAACTTTTCATCTTAAATTTGAAAAACTTTCAACTCAAATTTAAAACATTGAATCCAGATTTGAAAACTTTCAACCCAAATTTGAAAACTTTCAAGTCAAACTTGTAAATTTTCAACTAAAAATTTTAAAACTTTCAACTCAAATTTAAAAATTTTCAAGTCAAAATTAAAAACTATCAATTATACATTTGTAAGGAGGTATGTGAAAGATTGAATAAAAAAATTGAGAAGAAACGGAAAAAAAGAAAGAAAACGCGTCGAAAAAAATTGCAAAAAAAGAAAAAAAAAAGAAAGGGGCATGCAGGGACAGGGCCCTAGCGCCAGCTAAATTGTTTTCGCGTATGCACTAGCTAGGATCCCCCAAATTAAGGTCCCATATGAAGAATCTGGAGTAGTTGCATGAAACGTGTGTGGTACTGTGCATCCATGTAATTAATCAGGTTAATCAAATGACTTTGCCCATACCTAATACCTGCGTACAATCCAGTTGTACGCATCAATAATCGAGGCTGTTAAATTAAAGCTGAAGGTCGTAGTCGCCATGGTAGCCAATGCCAGATGTAGATCATACAGTGAATTAGCGGCGGAAATTTACTTCACAGTAACTTTATAGTTTGCCCATATGGGTTTAATAAACACATGCTTGTAAAAGTACATTCGAGGTATTCCGGACATCAACTAACTCTCAATTAAGAGGTCCGCTTACAAAAATAAAGGTTTTTTTTTTTTTGCAAGTGGACCTCTTCAGTGGCCGCTGGTGGCTGTTAAGGGGTCAACTACAAAAAGACATATAGCTATATAAAAAATTTTGTCCATTTCATTCCAATCCAACACCACCACCACTACCAGTCCACTATTCCCATTCCACCGATTCCTTCCCACCCGCAATCATGGCGGAAACCCTATCGCCCCAAACCCTAACCGTTGTGGACCAAGTCCAAGACCTACCTCTACCTCCCTGATGGCCTCATCTCCTACCTCACCGATCCGACCCAAACCTCGCCGCGCCTCCGACGTCAGGCCCTTCACCAACCCCGACGCCGACCTCATGGCTCGCACCACCACCGCCCGCACCTTCGTCCCCGCCATCCACCACGCACAGACGCAGGCTGCTTCGCTCCTCCCGGGCAACCTTCGCTGCCCCTGAGCCTCCGTCCCGATGCACTGCCTCCTTCGGATCCGCCGTTGGAGGGGTGCAGGCCGTGGATCCGATCGTCAGAGGAGTGCGGCCAGCAGCGTGTGGACAGCAGATTCGGCGTAGGGAGGGTGCGAGCAGTGATGGCAGCGGCTGTGGTGGTCGTTCACGCGGCTTCAGCTCAGGCTTGGGCTTCGGAGGGCGATGACAACGGCCACAATGAGGGCAGGACAGAGACGGCTAATGTGGCAAGGGTTTTGATCGAACTTGGGCGAGGTGGACCTTCCTTCAGCGGAGCTTAGGATGACGACGATGGCTTCGGCGAGTCTGTGACAACGACGATGGGCAGGGGACGACGATGATGACTTTTGTTATTTGGGATTGGGGATTTTTGTGTGTCTTTTTTTTTTCAGGAATGTGGATTTGGAATTTTGGGGGAGATTATGAAATGGGAATATGAATTTGGACAGTTTCGGTGTAATTTATTTCCCAAAAATCTTTATTACAGGCTATCAGCATAATTTCTCCACCAGTGAAGTTTCTTTTTCATTGATGGCCAATGTAAGCGGGCCACTTGTGAAAAATGAATTTCACAGACGGGGAGGCACCCGACAGCGAAAAGTTTATATTTTCACTAACCTTTGGTTACTGGCAGTGGTGTCAGCCGTCAGAGAAAACCCATTATGTAGTAGTGCTACTCCATCTTCTCAATTTCTAGATGCAAGCGTGCTTCTCGAACTACTATTTTTTTCTGAAAGAAGTATATAGAAAAGTTGCTATAGAAAATTATATTAATCCATTTTCAATTTTTTAATACTTAATTATTCATGCGGTAATCCACCGTTTCAATTTGCATGCAATCGAGACAGGGTTTCCAACCCTTGATGGTGAACACAACCTTAATCCCCTTAATCCCGTAGTGAACCAGTCCATATCAATCCTCAAGCTGTTCATTTAGATCAGTATAGCTCCTCATGTGTAGTACATCAGAATTTATTTGCCACAATCCTGCATTCAATTGTTCAAGATCCACGGATTTATGAAGGCATTATTGAACTTATAATTTTGGCCTTTGAGCAGTGCCTGATACCTTTCATCCCGAAGGGTCGTATATAGCCGACATTGTCGGCTAGTATGATCCGAAAGCAATATCTCTTGGGTTGTTCCGTCATTGTACGTACACTAGCAAGTTCTATGTGTGTGGTTGCTGCTTAGACTGATGTCTGAAACTCTCAATTGAGTTGCTGTCAGCTAAATATAGGAAGAGGTCACCAGCCACCCATTAATTTGCTACGGATGTAAAATTAAACCTCGTCCCTCTTACACCTGTAATTTGCAACAGTACTAAGTACATAACAAAATCATGGAAATTTGCATTATTTCAGCTTATTTCGTTAAATTGCATAATTTCAATTGGAATCGGGCCAGAAGAGTTCAGGTTAACACTCGAAATATATCACAAATTGTTTCATTACTACCAACCACTGATGGAGAAACCATCTTTGCTCAGTCGCCCAAAATCCACAATAGTCCCGGTTCGAATAGGAACCGGGACTAAAGATTTAGTCCCGGTTAAAAAATTTTTGATCTTTAGCCCCGTTTGGTAACACCAACCGGGACTAAAGATCATTTTTAGTCCTGGTTCAAAAAGTTATCGAACCGAGTTAGACCCCAATTCTTTTTTAGTCCCGGTTAGTATAAACAACAGGGACTAAAGATGGATCTTTAGTCTCGGTTGTTTATACCAACCGGGACAAAAAAAAATCAACCGAGCTGGCGCCACTACCCCACCCGGCCGCCTCGGTCTCTCCCCCTTTCTTTCCCCTCCCCTCTCATTAATCCCTTCTCCACTCCCATTCCTAAACCTTCTCTTCTCTTCCTCCTCCTCCTCCTACCACGTGAGGCCGGGCGGCACGCGGCAGTAGGGAGGGCGCGGAGCGGCGGGCGGCCGGGCAGGCGAGGCGGGCGGCCAGTGAGGCCAGCGGCGGGCGGCCGAGCAGGCGGCCAGCGAGGCGGTGGAGCTCCCCGAGCGGGGGGCGGAGCCCGAGGCGGCAGCGGGCAGGCACCAGCCGCCGAGGCGGCGGGCGGCGGGCGACGACGCTTCCTAGGCGGCGGCGGAGCGCGAGGCGGCCGGGCCGGAGGCTGGCGAGGCGGCAGACGACCGGCACCCGATCTCTGCGATGTGGTTTTTTCCTGATCTGTGCGATGTGTGCAGCCGATCTGTGCGATGTGGATTTCTTTTTCTGATATGTGCAGCTGATCTGTGCGATGTGATTTCTTTTTCTGATCTGTGTGATGTGTGATGTGTGAATGAATTTGTGGGGATGATTTTGTGATTTTGTGAATGATTTGTGATGTATTTGGAGATAGAAAATGCAACTTGATGTATTTGGGGATTTTGTGAATGATCTGTGGTGTTGGAATGATTTGTGGTTAATATGAATGATTTGTGGGGCTCGAAATCATGCAAGCAGCAGTAAAAGAAAAAGAAAAAAAGAACATTAGTCCTGGTTGGTAACTCTGATCGGGACTAGATCTTTAGTCACGGTTAGTAACTCCAACCAGGACTAAAGATCCTATTTTAGTCCTGGTTATTTCAACCGGGACTAAAAATGGGTATTTTTAGTCCCGAATTAGTAATCCAGGTTACATAACCGGGACTATAGGTGGGTTGTGAACCGGGACTAAAAAGGGTTTGTCCACCAGTGAACATATCAATTCGGAGTAAAGTATAACCAAACCATATTAACCTTTTCTCAAAAAAAAACATATTAAGCTAGGGTGCTGGTTTTCTATAATATAATCACAAGAAAAGCATGGAGATCTACATGAAGGGGATCCCTGGTCAATTGATCGGCTGTGTCAAGAGCTTCAGATCAACGAAGCCTTTTGAGTTCGCACTGTAGTCTGTGTTACACCGTCTCATACTGTAGCTCCACTTGACAACAGCAATCCTACCAAGGTGATGCTGTGGAAGGGGCCTAAGGGTGTTCCAAGGCGCAACGTGCGACTAACTGGAGCTGAGTGGGCTTAACTCTGAGTTGTACCGGTATATGCTATAAATACCACAAGAGAGAAGGAGTGGGTATCAAATTGAATCATAAAACTCAAGTCTAATAAAACCCTCTTCTTGTTCTCTCGCAAGATACTATGTTCTTCCTCTGTTCTTCGTTCTGTTCTTCCTCTCGATATCTCAAATTCTCCAACAGAGTTTGTAACAGTCTGTGCTGAAAAATGCTAACAACCTAGCTAGCTTGGCTGTTACCCTACCTTCTTTCTTTATCCGGTCCACAAACTACACAATAGATCCTGGTAGGTTCCAATATCCAATGCATAGGTTAAAACTACACAAGTTGCACTTGTCTTATCCTCTCGCAATTCCACCTCATCATCCTAATTTTCAGCACGCATGAAGCTTTTGCAATTCGATCGGCAGCTAGTGGAAGCTACTTGTCAAGCATAGTAGTTCCTAGTCCGCTTGTTCCGTTGGGATGCTTGATACCTTCCATTCAGAGAATATGTATGATATCCTACCTTGATCTCTTCCTCGAACTTGTTACGGCAGATTATCGAGCTTGGTAGTTATTATACATGCTAGCTACTGCCGGCATATATATTCTCGCTGGCTAGCTAGCTCTGACAGAATTTTCATGATAGTTCTAACGGAATTTTCCTGACAGTTTCAAAGTCAGGATGTATTTTCCTGACGTGATTATGCATTCCGCTGACGGTTTTTTGGCTGTCAGGGCTAGGTGAGTTTCTAGTAGTGATCGCTGTTTCACTCGGCCATGAATAAGGTACCAACAACATCAAAATTAAAGCCGAAATAAAAACAATGTTTGTCCTCTTGTTAATGTCAATAGTCAGTCCACCCTTTTCACTTCTACCACGCATGTATGTGCTCTAGTCGTCATCGGGACAAGCTGGCTAATTTTGTAAGGACTCCAGAAAATTGCTATGCTAAGTTGGCCACCAGTTCAGATAACTGGCCTGCATTGTAAAACTTCTGCAGAGTGTAGCGACCAGTTTTCATGTTGTTTTCACCACCATGTTGGCACGATTAGTTAAGCAGAGCAAGCACTAACCCAACTAAGAAAGAAATATTCATATTATGTGTTGGCGGTATGGCATGAGACCCTTCGAACAAACCTGCCGAAACCATGCAACCAGTGAGGGTTCAAGCCCGAGGCGTCAAGTTCGTTGGGGCGAAGACTATGAAACGAAGACGGCGAAGGGCGGGGAATCGCGCTGGTACTTCGCAAGGGCAGAGGCATATTGGGTGAAGACTGTAAGGCGAAGAGTGTTGGACGAAGGAGGGTGGCTTCGCCATAGCAAGTTCGGCCTCATGAAGACCCAGGAGGCCATCCTAGCCTCTCAAGCCCAGTTGCCATTGGGCCAGCGTTCGCCAGACGGCCCATTAAGAGCCTATATACCTCAATTACACTGTATACCCATGTAAATATCCCTTTCATGAGGGCAACCATGTAAATTCCCCTGTATAACCTAAACCCTAGTAGTAAGGACCTGTAATGGAGTTATAAATAGCCCCCTAGGGCCATGTAATAGGAGGATCCCGAGAAAAATTCTCAATTTAATACACTTTACTTCTTTTCCAACCACTGTTGAGTAACCACGTCTTTCGACGTACGCAGTTGTCGTTTCGACAACATTGTGTATGTGTATGTAGTATGTTTCTTTGGGGACAGTAAGGTCTAACCCAACCAAGAAAGAAATATTCGGTGCTATGAAAATTTTGATTGATCAAATATTTCCATTAAGCTAACAAAATTAAATTTTAGAAAACCAAACATTATCTGTTCATCTCTATCTTCATAAAAGATACTCTGTATCTCTAATCTTATCACATATATATAAGAAAAAAAATATGAAATCAGTGTAGCAAATATATATTATGTATTAAATTACGAGGGATATATATGGTGACAACAAATTCACATTAAGTATAAATTGGGTGCGGGCGCTGTCACGCCATTGTTATGGAGACCAAAAAAGGGCGAAATTCCCCATGCCCGTCTAGCCTCGATAGGATGCATGTCCACATCATGAAGCACATCAAAATCAGCTGGTTATCCAACTCCAGGACATACAACGCGCTTGGTCATACTTTTCTACACTTGCTTTCTCAGAACTACCCCGCATAAAACCTAGCTCACGTTATGTGATATTGCCAAACATAAATTTGTAGTTCTGCTTGAGATAGGTTGCAAGCCTCACTTATGTGAGTTTTCACTTTGTGTTGTTTTTCATGTAAAGGCTAAGGCTTGTGTGTGGTTGAGTGAGGGTATGTGCACGCTGCTCCCATCCCCGTTCCTGTTTTTCACTCCCTTTATAACGAAATGATAAGCAATTCACTTGTGTATTCAAGAAAAAGAAAAAAGAGAGACAACACAAAAGAGCCATTTCAATGTTGACCGAAATTATAAATTATATATATACTATGTTGCCCGTTATGAAATAGAACACCTTTGGTTGCGATTTTAAAAGCTTCGTTTTTCATAATTAAGTCAATGAAAGCATGAATAAAACTATCCGTTCCAATCTACTATACCTTGGACCGAAATCTGGGTCTAGCAGATGTACATGGCAAACTAGTACCACCGCTGGGAATCAGCTCACACTAGTACAAAACATCAAATAGGTGTCGCCATTATTGGTGCCGGTAGTTCTAAAACCAGCACCTATAAGCCTTTTCTCATCTCCACAGGTTGAAATCGCAAAAAACGGCACCTTTCAGTAATTATAGGTGTTGGTTCTAAATAAAAACCGACACCTATTTTATTTTGTGTCGGTTCTTTTAAAAAAACCGGCACCTATAATATCTTATAGGTGCCGGTTTAACCGGCACCTATAAGATATTATAGGTGCCGGTTTTTTTAAAAGAACCGACACCCACGGGAATCGAGCCGAGCCGGAGCTGAGCCAGCGGGCCCCACTATGACTCGTGACGTGAGGAAATAAGGTTTCTTCTCTCGTACTCTGCATCTCCACCCGTCCTTATCCCCTTGCAAGTCGATCTCTCTCGTTGTCTCCCTCTCACTCGCGCGACTCTCTCCCTCTCGTCCCCACCCGCGAGCGCGGCGTGCTCCACACCGCCCCTAGTGCGCCGTGCTCCACACCGCCGCAAACGCGGCGGCGTCGCCCTTCCCATTGTTTTTTCTTTCCTTTCCCTTCCTTCACTCCCTCTTCTCTCTCGATTTCGATGGGTCTAGATCTGTGCTGAATTGGTTTAGTTTTTGTCGGTTTGCTCGGATCTGTGATCCTGGAGTTTTTTTTTATGACAGCTAGACCACGGGATCCCGTGGGAACGGGATACCCTTCCACATCGCTAGGCCCCCACCACCCATGTCGCTAGGGCCCCCACCACCGGCTTCTTCTCACATAGCGTTCTACTGATTACTCGTGGCTGTGTTGCTAGCTACATGCATGCATGTGACATGGCTGTGTTGCTAGCTGCATGCATGCATGCGACATGGCATGTGAGTTGATACCTGATACTAAATCTAGTACCTGATACTAGGCTCGATACCAACAACAGGTATCGTTCAGCATCAATTCAGGTACCTGGTACCTGATACTCAGGAGGTATCAAGTATCATGTACCTTGATACCTAGTTCTAGGTATGGTACCTATAGGTATCAAACCGATCTAGGTACTAGGTACCTGATACCCAAATACTCGATACTTGGTACTGATCTAGGTACTAGGTACCTAGTACCGATCTAGGTACTAGGTACCTAGATACCCAAATACTCGATACCTGGTACTGATCTAGGTACTAGGTACCTGATACCCAAATACTCGATACCCGATAGTCGGTACCAGATTTGGTACATATGGGAATCATGCTGATCTAGGTATCAAGTATCTCAATGGTACCGATGATATTAGTCGGAACAATCTAGGTTGGTCGATACCCAGTATCATCCCGATATTCACCAATACCAGGCTGATATCGATTAGTATCATGTTGTGCTTCTCCATGCAGCAAGTGCGAGACGTCAGGATATATCTGCAACCATAGTTGCTGCATCAATGGGCCTGATACCTTAATATAATGGTATTAGACCTGGTACATGTGAGTGTCATGCCTGATACCTAGGTACCATAAATGGCCACGGCTCTTTCCTGCAGGCCCAGCTAACATGCATGTGAGCACCTCATGTGCGTGTCCTACGACTAAGGGAAGAAGTCATGTCTACAGTGGTGCTACAAAAGCCCAACAAGCTCATCACGTGGGGAGCCCATCGACTTGCATATGAGGCAGGCCCAACAAGCTCAACACGTGGGGAGCACATCAGACATCTTGCATATGAGGCAGGCATCAGCGACATAACGATTCGCTCTTATTAATCGTCCCGTGTCGACGGGATACCGTTTTGTAGCTTTTCTGTTTTTTTTTCTCATGCTGTTCTGATTTTGGTGCCAGATCTGCGTCGAGAGCTTGATTTGGTGGTTGTTTTGCGTGGATTTTACGGGGATTTATTTGTTTTTGTTTCGGTTCTATGTAGATCATCAACCACAGGGAGACAGGGAGGTCACGCGGATTCGCTTCGTCACCTTCTCCTCAGAGCAGTCAATGCGCAACCTCACAGTGGCGTGGTGGCCGGCGGCCTCCCATGGTGAGCGGCCTTGACGGTGGTGGCAGGCGGCCAAATCGGGCTGGTGTGCATGGCGGTCGGCGCACTGGCGGGAGGATTCACCACGATGTACTCTCTTTTCCTTGTTGATTTTTGGTTTTGTAATTTCGGCCTCTCTGTGTTGTTGTCGGATGCATGGTGATGAGATTGTGAGATATGTTCTTGATTCTTGGTATATGGATGATGATGAATGTGTGTTCTTGGATTTGGGACGGATGGTGATGAGATTGTGAGAAATTTATTCTTGATTGTGAGAAATGTGAAATTTATTTTTGATTCTTGGTTGTGAGAAATGTGTTCTTGGATTTGGGTGATGGGGAGCTGCTCGATGCATCGGTGAATCGAGCCGATGCTTTGAGCCATTTTTTTTTTGGTGCCGGTTGTGGGATTCTCATCCGGCACCTATATGTGTAATATGTGTCGGTTTTAGAGCTGACACCAATGACCAATGTCATCAGTGCCGCCTCCGTTGTGCCGGTTGGGAAAACCAACACCTAAGGGGGTTTCCCAACCGGCACCAAACGGCTGTTTTGCAGTAGTGTCATTGTGGTTTCCGTTTAAGGGGAGGGTGAGATCGATATAGCTAACAATAGGGAAGATGAGGAGGTAGCAGTCGATCTAATGAGGACATCATTAGCTCGGATATGACCATGGCTACCTGATGTATTCATCAAACGAATATCCATGCTTTCTATTTTATGATTTATATGATATATATTTAATCAAACATTACTGCACCTTTTGTTTTCTCTGTTCTTGTTCTCGTTTACAGAGGTAGTTATTTGGGTAAGGCAAAGAGACCAAGAATAAGGAATGTATGGAAGATCACATAAGTTGATTGGAAATGAGACATTCTCCAAGTCCACTTCTTCATCACCATGTCACTTTTGGTCCACAGAAAGCAAGAACGGAAGTTCTGCACGTTTTGGATTCAGGATTCCGGCCTCCTTATAGCATCAACTTCACATGGATCTGGCTGTTGATTCAGAAGAACTCTCAGGGCCCATGGGTACTTGTTAGAAAGCTTATGGAGTCTACATTTAAATGGTTCAGGTCCCATGTCAAAATTTTTCCAAAGCTACCGGGAATCTGCAAAAATAAGTCACTTACATCTTCCAATCCGAGTCTGATTTGAGCTAATTGTGTCGTTGGATAATCTTGTGGAGTTGTGCACCCTACGGTTAACCCTAGAACGTCCTTAGCCATATTTATTTTGTAGCTGTCATCATTAGAGTAAGGTTTTATTAGATTAGGCTGCCGCCATATGCCATAGTTTTGCCATTGACAAGATCCATTTGTGGAACCTCGGTTTCAAGTGCTAATCATTTATCTACAATTCAGATTGTGTTTTTTTTCTTGTTCTTGTAGTTTTTCCAATTGCTTGTAGGGATAAAACCTTCATGGTTAGGTCAACTACATGAGAACATAATTTACAACAATTAGATGTGTGGGCGTAGCTGTTGCGAGGTGATGATCGTATATCGGAAGCCTCAAAACATGAACGTCGTCACGTCGCTATCCTACTTTGTACACATAGGCTCATCACTATCCTACTTTGTACATATGTGCACATCTCTGATTGAGGACAAGCTACGCCACCGTCGCTGCCTATTGCCACCCACCTCACAAAGCCATGGTAGTCTAGCAACTTGATAGAATAGCAATAAGAACACACAGAGAATCGCTTGACTAGATGGGTATGGTCATGGACTTATGGAAATTCTTCCTTGATTATATAGTCCTCACTATATATTATAGAAGTTATGGCCTAGAGAAAGACAGAAAGGGGAATGGGTAATAGCTGACGTGTTCCTCAATGTTGCTTCATGCTGAAATGGACTGGCACATCTCACATGTGTCAATTCATCAAACACATGTAACTACCATGCATTTAAGCGGATGTCAGAAGCCCTCTGGCACATCGGCCACTGGATGTCAACAGAGTTACAGCCAAACAACTTGCCAGGGACAACCATAGGTAGCTAGGTTAGGGTCACCTTCAAACACTGTAGTTGTCGTTGATTGTTGCCGTTTGACATGACCCATTGGGACTTGAACCACTCCACCTACACCTGTCACATCTTGTTCTTTCCAATGTTGTCTTTGGCCATGGTGGTCCGTTGTTGAACCCCATGATCAGTTGATGCACTACGTGGCACGAACTAGTGGATGCAATTCGTCACTACAATTCACGATACCTCCCATTCCAAGAATATGTAAATATGACATACGTTACATAATTATCTGCACATGTGTTTGGCTCAATCAGTTTAGACCGTACCAGGCACTGATGGGCCTCCTCGGCTCAAAAAAGCTGGCTCATCGAGTTGATGCTTCGGGCATCCCAAACCCTCATCCCCCCCCCCCAAACTGTCACCCCACCTAATCAGCAACATTAGATGAAAGAATCCACATCCACTCCCCGACATCAGATCAAGAACATTAAAAATCAAGAATCCCCTTATTGGAATCATTTAGGTATCTTGTGGGATACTTCTCTCAGTTTGGCCATTATGATCATTAAGGCTAAACATGATTACAACGTGCAATGCTTCATGGAAAAGTTCCTTTTAGGAGCTTGGAATATTTGGAAACAAAGGAATGGTTTCCTTTTTGAGAATAGATTACCTTTGTTTTCCTCTTGTAGGCAACTTCTTAAAGGGGACTTCCTTCTTTTGCTGTTTAGGTTGAAAGTGAGTGATCAAGATGTAGTCAGAGATTGGATCCTCTTGTTGTAATTTGTTGTTGTGTAACCTTATTTCTTTTTTTAATAATAATCTTTAACAGCGGGGGACTCTCCTGCTGTGTTCCTTTCAAAAAAAATCAAGAATCCCCCCAATCCACACGTCAAGATCAACATCATAGTAATATCCTAATCCACCATAGATCAAGAATGTCACACATCAAAAGAACATACAGTGCAGGGATGAAGGCACAACAACCGACAGCCATGGTCTCCCATGCCATCTCCCATGCGCGCCTGGCTTCCTCCATCCCCACGCCCAAGGCCTTCACTGCCACCAACTCAGTGTCCTTCTCCGTCACCACACTGCCTGGATTTTTGATCAACAACCTGGACACAAAACCAAATAATGTTGCTGACTCTGTTCGGTAAGAGAAGAGCGGTGAAGGTAGTGACTGCCGAGATGGATTCATCGGTAGGGATGCCGGGATTGTTGGATGATTCAGTGGCAGTGGTTGCACAGCGTGAGAAAGAAGAGAAGTCGAGAAGAGACAGAGATTGAGTGAGAGTGAGAGAGAGAGAGGGAGGGAGAGAGAGAGTAAGGGGTGGTAGATGCTGGTAAATAAAATCGATTCGTCTGATCCTGGTCAGCTCTGCTTGATGAAATAGCTGTCGGTTCATTTAGAAACTTGCCTTTATATCGCACATGTAAGTGCCAGTTTATTAAAAAAAAAATTAAAATTGGTTACTAATAACGTAGTTCTTTTTTTTTGTGGGGAATAACGTAGTTCTTTTTAATTTTAGAACCGTGTGAGGGATCAGGAGAGTGGGAAAAGCCTTAGATAAATTGGATCATACGAGGGCATCCCCTATTAGGGGTTTCATAATAGTTATAGTGTGAGCTGGCTAGTGTTGATGATCATGTTGGTGCTTCTTCTCTCCGGCGCAAAATGTTGAGGCAAGTGTGTGATCCATTCAAAAACAATAACACAACATGGACCAAAATAGGTGCATCTGGTCTCTTGGCTGCTTTACATTCCTGTTAGCTACAATCTGTCTAACAATTTCCTACTCTTGTCTGAAAATTTCCTACTCGTGTCACAATCTTGTTCCTTCCTATATTGTCTTTGGCAGTGACATCCATCGGTGAAGCCTATCAGTGGATGAACTACGCTGCAGACCATCGAGTGTACAATGCGTGCCTAAAATCCCCTATACCTCCTATTCAAAAAATATGTGGATATAAGTAAATAACGTACGTTACATCATCATCTGTTCAAAGTGTTTGGATGAGGCAGTTTTCCTTCATTGGCAGACAAATCTCGTTGTAGAATCTAGATAGCAAACTCTAGTGGATGCTCGTATATATGTATGGCGTGCTCTTCCTTTAGCTACCAACCCTATCTGCGCCGCAATAGGTTCTTAATGATGTGGCAACCCTTTTATCAACACCAATGTCTGTATTTTGCATTGAAGATGGCATTATAGTCAATTCACCAACCAGACATTATCCGAACAAATAATTAACAGGAAAATCTGTTTCTGTGATGCTTGGCAGAATGATGACATGATCAGTTGAAACAAATAGGAATAAATCTGTGGCCGAACTATGGTCCCATGTCATGAAGCGAACTTTGATGGACAAATCCATAAAAAATATTAAAAATTTCTCGATCAAATTAATGTAAGAAATCATCATCAAAAAGGGCAGCGGTGTGAGCTAGGTAGTGTTGATGGTTATGTAGGTGCTTCTTCTTTGCTCCGTAAAATGTTCAGGCAAGTGTAAGGTAATTGCAAAAGCAGTTACACAACATGGTCTCTCCGATACCTTTTCCGTTCTTGTTAACTACGATCATCTATGTGGACATGTTCGAAAGCTTGCTAATAAAGGAACATGTTATACCTCAGTTGCGGTTAACTCATCTTTGTCGTAAAGGGTTTATTACTAGGTAGATACTCCCTAACCAACAGCGGTAGTGTGACATGCAATACAGGCCATTAATTTTAAGTATGGGAAGAGAGCATATGCATAGCCATGATGCCATCTACTCAATATTTCACTCTTCCAATCATTAAAATTTTAAAATGAGGATGTTCATCAAATACGAGTACTCCAACCAGCTTGTCATAACACCAAACTCGCTTAATTAAGCCGGAACTACATGCACATCTTTTAGCTGTTCTGCTAGACATCCTTGGAGCACATATGTTCTATGTAATCTCTTTAGTACTTTGGAGATGTCTCCAACTTCACATGCTCCTCGAACCTTGTTTACACTGGGTGATGTTGTTTGTTGTGGTGGCTTTTCATATATGATTGCGACACAATGGCTGAAGTCCCGTAGAACCATGAAGAGGGATAGTGTGACTACAATTCCCAACGCCTTCTATTCCGAAAATATATCTGTATATTGCTTAAGTAGCTTCATCGCAACAGATCAAGCAATATTTTTGGGCTCTTTCCTTCTCAATAGCTAAATCATATGGACATTCGCACATGTATATGTTGTGCATTACCTTCTATTTCAAATGGTTGCCTTCTATATATTGAGAAGAGGTATCAAATGGTTGCAGCTGTACTCTTCATGTCCTTCCCTAAAATACCAATGCATTGAATAAATGATTTGTCATAGTTTATTTATAACAATTTTATTCAAGTACTCATAAACATTCAAAAAAGTTGACATTAATGTGTGGTTCCAAAATTATTGTATGTGGTGCCGTAAATTTTGAAGGATAAATCCATCCAACAACAAATATTAAAGTTGTAAAATTCAAGGCTTTTGATGGATAAATCTGAAATTTTTAGCTAGGCAAGAAATGCATAATTGATAAAAAGCAAGGAGAAACAAAAGACAATGGAAACTAAGGAGAGGCTGACACAGGGAAACATGTGAACTAGGCCTTAAGGATATTGTTCGTTAATTGGTCCTTTCAATTGATCACGGATGTTAAAGCCTCAAGAAAGAGTGCAGGGGAAGGAAAAGGGCGGGGAACTTGTTTGTCCATGTAGCCGCATGCGGGAACGAAATGGCACAACTCTTGTGTGGCATTTCATCAAGCACGTAGAGCACAGGTCACCAAAGCGTAGTCCACAGGGAAGTTACAACTCTCAGCCATTTTGGCGAGCACTGCAGATGCCTCCTGTGGTAGATTCGACGGTCGTCTACCCTAGTTGGCTGATGCATCGCTTTTGATTTTCACCGGCAATTTTAGGAGCCATATATATACCCTGGCCATGGAAAGTTTTGTAGTCAGCAATGTTTTTTTGTTATTCCAATCATGGTAGTTCCCCCTTATTGCCGCTGCTTCATTATTCTTCAATAGAGATGCACCCATGGCACGTACTTGTGTCTCCACCGTCCTTCTTGATCTATCCAATGTTGTAAGTGACACTAATGGCTCATGTGTGTGCACTTCCTGGTTATGGAAGAGATGCAGAACCAAGAAGATCCTGTGCATCGTGATTATCCCCGATACCTTCCATTCTGACAAAGCATACAACATCCATAACATTATATTAGTTATTTTCGCAATTTGTTTTACATCAAAGAATTATCTCTATGTTAGCAAATGAACCATGTTCTAGACAGCAAAGCAAACTCGTACGGATTGGATGCTGGTATGTATATAGCATGCTCTACATTCAACTGCATGCGAACCCTATCTTCTGCAGTAGGTTTCATGACATGGCTAACTGTTTCTTTTTTCCCTCAGCACCCATCTAAGCTTCTTTTATATTGAGAATGGCCTGATAAACAATTCACCAACTAGACATTACCAGGACAGATAATTAACAGGAGAACCAACATATTTGATGGTGGCCGTAGTACTCTGTTCTAACATACTGGGACAAATATACCCTGCATTGCATTCACCAACCCGAGTCCATGAACAAATTAGTTACTTTTGGGCCATTTGTCGCAAATTAACTCAATTTGTAAAGTGCGGAAAAAGAGAGAGAATGTATTGCTAAGCAAAGGCTACAAGTTATTATGGGAATTTTGATGGATAACTCCACAAAAAAAGAACAATTAATGGTCAAATTCAAGAAACTGCAATCAAGAAACTGTCAACAAACAGACATACGCATTCACTATGAAAGATCCGCCATCTATGACACCTATCTGATGGGCCAAACAAATTGATCACGGATGACCACATCTCTAACGAGCCTATTGTAGATGAGCCTCAGGGGAACGGCCCATCACTGGTAAAAACTCATATGTGGGCTCAACAGAGAACACCTTTGACTCACTCACATATATACCCGTTACATGTGACCTCTTTTTTGTGATGGGCTCACATATAGGCCTATCACAGGTAAGATCTCCCCTCCCCGTCCTTCTTTCTCAAGTCTCTCTCTCTCTCCCCCACTCTCCGGAACCTCTTGGTCTCTCGAGATGACCCTCGAGCCAAGTGCCAGTCGCCACCTTCTCGTCTCCCTCTTGGCATCCCAAGCACTCTGCCGGCGTCTCCGACCATGAGTATCCCGAGTGTTGGCCGTGTTGTGATCTCCACTTCCACCTAACAAACGCCAACCGGTGTCACCTCCGCTCTCAAGCACCCTGCCAACGTCGCCTCCTCCCTCTATTACCTCGAATGTCGTCGCCCTGTCGTCTACACCTCCGCCTCCTAAGCACCGGTCAGCGTCTCCTCCCGAGGTGGGGGAATGCCGGATATGACTGCTCCCGTCTGTCAATGTCTCAATCCAGCACTATCCGCACCTTCACCTCGAGATCCGGCCTCCACGTGGTCGGTGGTCACTCGATCTGACCGCTCCTGACCTCGTGGTGGTTGGATCCGGTGGGGGCATATGGTGGCGCTCAGAAGGTGGAGGTGGATGTGGCCGTGGTGCTCGAGTAGTCAAATCTTACTGGAAATGGTTAGTCTTTCTGTCCTAATTTGCTTGATTCCTCTTTTCTAATACGCTACATCGGTATATCCGTGCACTTGCAGATTTCTATCTGTGACCGTAAGAATTACCAACACTCCTCAAAACTACCTCAAGCTTAAAATGCCAGGCCCAATCGGAGTGATCGTAGTCAAGGGGCTACAGTCTTTGACCGCACCAAGGGACGAAACAGCGGTGATATGCAGAGATGTACAAAATGTGCATGCCGAAGATGGTGAGCAAGAAATAATCGTGCCGAAGCCGTCCCCACACGACAAAGTGGTCAAGGTCCAAGTGGACGAGGCCAAACCAACAAAGGTGGTTTCCCTAGGCGGCAATCTCAGCGAAGAAGAAGCAAGTAACATCTTGACTGTGCTCAAGAAAAACATTGACATCTTCACCTAGCCAGATGAGGTTAGGGGCATTTCGCCCGACCTCATCATGCACCATCTAGCAGTAAAACCAGACGTCAAGCGGAAGAAGCAGAAGCTACGCAAAATATCAATAGATCGCCAAGAGGCAACGAAGGCAGAAGTCCAGAAGCTGCTCAAGGCTGGCGTAATTCGGTAAATTGACCACCCGAAATGGCTGGCGAACCCGGTGCTGGTCAAGAAGTCTAACGACAAGTGATGAATGTGTGTAGACTTCACAGATATGAACAAGGCTTGCCTAAAGGACGACTTCCCTCTCCCAACGATAGACCAGTTAGTTGATTCGACAGCAGGCTGCGAGCTCATGAATTTCCTACATGCATACTCCGGATATCATCAGATCTTCATGTACCTAGGGGATGTGCCGAAGACAGCCTTCATCACGCCCTTCGGCACCTTCTGTCACATCAGGATGCCATTCGGGTTGAGTAATGCCGGAGCTACCTCCACTAGGCTCGTGTGCAAAGTTCTCTGCTCATAATTGGGGCGAAACGTCGAAGCATACGTTGATGACATTGTCGTACAATGCCGCAAGGCTTTCGACCATGCGTCTGATTTGCATGAGACATTCGACAATTTTCGGTCTGCGGGAATGATGTTGAACCTAAAGAAGTGTGTTTTCGGCGTTCGTGCAATGGTAAGTTGCTGGGATTTTTGGTGTCCGAAAGAGGCATTGAGGCAAACCCGGAAAAAATTGATGCCATTAAGCAAATGAAGCCACCAATGAGCATACGCGAAGTACAAAAGCTCATGGGGCGAATTGCGGCACTCAGCAGATTTTTGTCAAAGTGGCCGAAAGAGATCTGCCATTTTTCAAAACCCTTCAGGGGGGCTCGCAAGTTCAGTTGGACACCTGAGTGTCAAAAATCCTTCGATGAGCTCAAGCAATACCTACAAAGCCTGCCAGCGTTGGTCAGCCCGGCGGCAGATAGCGAATTGCTGCTATATCTAGTAGTTTCGCCGTCGCCGTCAGCGCGGCTTTAGTACAAGAAACCGAAGTAGGACAGAAACCAGTATGCTCCGTGTCCGAAGCACTGCAAGGGGCGAAGACCAGTATACTTGGAAATGGAAAAGCTGGCTTACGCCTTGGTGATGGCTTCAAGAAAGTTAAAGCACTATTTCCAAGCCCACAAGATTACAGTGCCTTCGCAGTACCCCATTGGCGAAGTACTAAGGGGCAAAGAAATCACTGGGCGCCTGAGCAAATGGGTATTTTTTAATCTATTTTACTAAGTTTCTAAATTTCACTATTGCATTTTTAATAACAGTATATAATTAGTTAACACTAAGTTTCTAATTTAATAAGTTTTCACTATATAATTTTACTAATTAAAATTATTTAAAAATTTATGAATTAATTTAATAAGTTTTCACTATATAATTTTACTAACTAAAATTATTTAAAAGTTTTTGAATTAATTTAATAAGTTTTCACTATAGAAGTTTACTAACTAAAATTATTTAAAAGTATTGGTGAATGGGAAGCCAGATTCTGTACTATTATTTCTAACACCACGATTTCACATTTTTGGTGCTTGCTTTCATGTTCTTCCCTCTCGTTGGCGTTCAGCGTTGAGTGGCGAAAGAGTGCCGATGCCTGTAAGTGCAACTCGAGTGCATGCGCAGCGAAATTAGTGAATTGGGGAAGTGGTTATGACTAAATTGAAAGCTTACGAGACATAATCGGGTGACGAAAGCTGGCTTGCGCAGTAATATTCCCATCCTCTTTTACTCCACACCAGTTCTGGAGTGGACAGTAGACACTCATGAACCCACATCAGGCCACATGAAGCGGCAGATTCGGCTCAAACACAAACAAAACGACCATGAAAGGAATAAGATCACTTTGACTCCCTCGACTGACCACCCAATCTAAATCATATCCCTTAACCACAATACCAGAAATCTTGACCCCCGAACTGTCAAAACCGGTACAATTTGACTCCCTTAGTGGTTTTAAAGTGCGGTTTTGCTGACATGGTGCACACCTGACAATGTTGACTTGGTCTTCGTCCTACGTGGCATTAACGTGACGCTTATATGGCTTTAAAATTCACACACACACAATTGTGGGCCCCACATGTCATCCTCTCTTTATCCCTTCTTCCTCCTCCCTCTCCTCCCTTCTCTAACTCTCCCTCTTTCTCTTCGTCCGTGGGGAATGGCGTCCGGATCGGCGGCAGCGACGGCGGGCGGGGACCGGAGCGGCGGCAGTGGGCGATGGACGGAGCGGCAGCGGCGGGCGGGAGGGTGGGCAGGCGGCCGCTGGAATTGTGTACCTGGAGGCCGGATCTGCCCCTCACTCCCCATGGCCGCCGCCACTGAGCCGCTGACCGTCACCGGTGACCTCTTCGCCCGTGTGCGGCAAGCGGGTGCTAGAGCGGCGGCAACAGTGGCTTGTCGCGGTGGACCACGATGGTGGTGGCGTCGTTGACGGCGTCGCGCAGCCATGCATGAGGAGATCAGAACGGCAAGGCGACTCTACGGCATCAGCCTTCGTCGTCGGTGGAAGGCGTCGCCGGAGACCACTCCTCGCTTCGCGCCGCCGCCTCGAGGCCGAGACGCGCCCGCCGCCGTCTCCACTCAGGCACCCGCAAGGAGGATCTGCTCCCACACCCGTCGCACGAGGTCCACTGACCACCACCGCCACCACTCCGGCACCCACCCGCCACCGCCTCCACTCGAGCCCCCGCCTGCCGCCGGCTCATCTCAAGGGGAGAAAGACAGAGAGAGAGAGAGATAAGGGAGACAGGAGGAAGAAGAAGGGTAATGAGAGAGAGGATGACATGTGGGACCCATATGTCAGAGTTGCCCACAATTTTTTTTTGTGTGTGAATGACCAATGGGCCCCGCATATTTTTTTTAATTTTAATACCAAATAAGCGCCACGTCAATAATACATGGGACGGAGACCAAGTTAACACCGCCACGTGTGTGCCACGTCAGCGAAACCACCCTCCAAAACCATCAAAGGAGTCAAATTGTACTGGTTTTGACAGTTCGGGTGTCAAGATTTCTATTATTATGGTCGAGGGATACGATTTAGATTTGGTGGTCCGTTGAGGGAGTAAAAGTGATTTTATTCCACCATGAAAATGGGCCGACTGGAGGAGCCCAAGAAGTCGGGCAAGTGTCCTCTCAAAGGAAACGAGTGCTCCTTTTCAGCCAAACTCATCGTATTCCTTAGTATTATATTACAGAATAATAGGATGTGTTATATCTGATCTTAGATTATATTTTAGATCAAAAGAGGATGTAATATTCAGCTTAATTTTTCTAGGATTATATGCGAAATAACCGTACTGGTTATTCACTGGTGTTCGCTTTGTAAACATATGATTGTCAGCGTTCGTCCAATTAACCAAGTGACGATCTACTTGCGGTCCTTGGTGCAGGTGGTGCCGAGGCCGAGTGCGTCCCAAACGTCCGGGGACACGGCAATGGCATTGGGGCCACGCATGGCAGCAGGTAGCCAGTCCCTGCATTGCAGTCGTTCCGAGAGTCGCACTCGTCGATGGCTCGGGTGGCCACGATGCTATCGTTGGTATGGTGTAGATCTGAATATACTTGTGGCAGCGCTATTTGTGATCAAACCACTCCGTGGAGAGCGCCACCACGAAACCTCTCGGGATATCGAATCTGTCGTTGCACTCTCCCGTGTCCACCGTACTTAATTACCTTGTGGCGCTAGGCGGTCGAAGTCGTGCAACGTAATCACCGCCTTGGTCCCGGAGGCCGACGTCAGTGGCGAGCAATCGTGCATTGGGGTAGGTATGGTTGCGCCAGCAGCAGCCCTGGCACTTGGGGTTACGATTCGGCTTGACAGCTAGCTCCACCGTGGCGGTCGGTGTGCACTTGTTGGCTGCCAGGTGCCAGCTCGCGCCCGCGGCAAGGGTCGACGGCATCATCGTTGTCGTCGCAGTGCGAGAGGCTAGGGAGGGAGTCAAGCACGAGGCCTACGATTGCATCCGCAAGGAGGTAATTCATCCTCGCCATCTTGTAACGCCATGAAATTTCTATAAATAAATGGAGGCCTAAAATTGTGTACTTTTAAAAAACTTTTGAATAAATTGCATCATGCAGCAATGTTGATGGCTTTCCTTGTTGCAAATATCTTTTTATCAAGTAAAATTAATTGTCATAAATAAAAAATGTTAGAGAACAAATAAATATCAAAACCCTACAATTAGGAAATTATAAAATCTATTTATACTACCTATTCATCATAATATTGGCCACTATTGATTTCGGGAAAAGTTCACATCTTGAAATACCTGACATTATCCAAAAATACCTAGTTGAATGTACAAATTAAATTATTCCTCTTTCTCAATTTTTAAAGTCAACCAAAACCCCCTAAACCTAAAGTTCTCTGTCAGGTACTGTTCATTGGCGCCAGGCGTTCTACTCGTGCTAACCCGGTTAAACATCCAGCGCCGCACCGCACCATGTCGCGTATCATGGAAATGTTTCATTCGAAGAGTAAGTTTTCTCAAGAGTTTATTTGTAAAATATTTTTTTAAAAAAAGACCTCAAACGTAAAATAAAAAGAAATCCAGTAATCTGAAGGCTGAAATGTGTGGACAACCTAGTGCACGGTCATTCTCAGAAGTCCTCGGCGGTAGGGCTCTTTTGCAGCAATGCCCATGTCCTTTATTACAGTGTTTTAATATTTATTCATTTCGGATGTGACCGTGCTCGTTATTAAGACTTTAATCCACCCGAGTACGCTACACGATCTCATAGCTTAATTCGTAATTGATGACATGATGAAAAAGTTTGGATGTCATGCGTCCGACCAAGTGATATCGTACTCGCCGACGTCCTCGCCGGTGATGCCGAGCGCGTCCCACACGGCCTGCGACGCGTCGACGACGTTGGGGCGGCACGGCGGCTGGTAGGCGTGCTCCTCGTCGCAGCCGCGCTGGGAGTCGCACTCGTCGACCACCTTGGCGAGCACGGACCTGCCGTTGGCGTTGATCCGGACGCTCTTGCCGCAGCGGCTGCCGCCGGCGTACCACCCCGTGGACAGCGCCACCACCAGCTCCGTGTTGCTGTGGTACATCTCGTCGCACTCCGACGGGCCGCCGCCGTCGCCGCCGGCGTCGAAGTCGTTCAGCGTCATCACCGCGTCGGTGCTGCTCCCGGTGGTCGGCGGCGAGCAAGTGTACGTCGGGTAGGATTGGCCGGCCTTGCAGCAGTCCTGGCACCGGTGGGTCGTGCTCGACCGGATCGCGCCGCTCGGGTTGCACTCGCCGTCGCCGCGCGAGAGTCCAGGGAGGGAGACGAGCACGACGCCCGCGATGGCGAGCGCGAGGAGGCAATTGGTCATCGCCATCGATCTAGCTAGCTTGCGATGTAAGTTGTTGTTGTGTGTGTAAGCCAGCGGAGAGACGTCGTGTATTTATAGGCCCGTTTATTGCTGACTGTAGTACGTACGGTCTGATCTTGTTGACGGCCGTGGCATGGAAAGTCGTCGTGCAAAGCATAGTTACCTCGTACCTGTGTCTTGTCCCTGTGAACGCAAAGAAAGCGGCATATACTACTTCCCGTCCCAAAATATAATAATTTTTAGATTTAAGGATTTGTCCCAAAATGTAACAACTTCTCTACCAACATTCTCTTACCAACCAATCTTAACTCTCATCCGTTCGTTTTTCTTACCTACCTCCACTACCCATCTAATTATAACCCTTCACCATTCACTTCTATATATACTTACTTAATAACCATGTCTAAATCTAAAACTTCTTATATTTTAGAATGGAGGAGTATTAAATTAGGAGAAGAAGTCAAAGAATGAATGAAGAGAAGCATACGTGTTCACATGGTGACATTGTAATGACTGGATTGATCTTAGTTTAGGCGATTCGCGACAGAGATGTAAGTGTTATGAGATATGGACCGCGAAGACTAGCGATTAGAGTGAGAAAGAGCAGGTTTAGGTGGTGTTTGTATCTAGGTAGTTTAGTACCTTTCACATCAGATGTTTGGATATTAATTTGGAATATTAAACATAGACTACTTACAAAACTAGTTACGCTAATTCGCGTGATAAATTTTTTAAGCCTAATTATCCATAATTAACACGTGTTTACTATAGCATCACATAGGCTAATCATGGATTAATTAGGCTCAATAGATTCGTCTCGTGAATTAGTGGGTTATAGAATGGGTTTTGTCTATAGTCCACCTTTAATACTTCTAATTAGTATCAAAACATCTGATGTGACAGGAATTAAAAATGAGAAAATTCCTTATGTACCCATGAGTTTTCACTTAATCCCAAACGTGCCCCTGAATTTTGCCTCATCCTCTGTATGCCCATGAGTTTTTATTTTGATCTCTTTTATACCTATGTTGTCCTAAAATGACTATATTGCCCTTCCCTTCTACTTTATGCTTTCAAATTTAAAAACATAAGTCTCGTTATAAAAACAACTTAATCTAAAAATCAAAAAGGGACATGATTATTAACATTGGATTTTGAAAAAAAAATTAATTTTTCAAATATTTTTTTAAAGATAATGAAATCCAAAAAATGTTTTATTCGAAATTCGAAAAACCAAAGTGGTTTCTTATTTGGGTTTAAATTTCAGCGAAAATTTTCAAAAAATTTCATCAAATCTGATTTGAATAAATTTTTGATAAATTTCATCAATAAAACCAAATTGTTTTAGATTAAGTAATTATGGAATGTTTGTTTTTATAAACGAATCAACTTTTACATTAAGGACCATGTGTTTTTAATCAACTACTCTGTACTAAGCAATAAGTAAGACACAAGGGTAATATAGATATTTTTGGAAAAAATCTAACGGTCAACTGACAGTCAACTCATGGAATGGGCATATAAGGGATGAAAATAAAAACTCAAGGGTACGTAGGAGACAAGGCAAAATTCAGGGGCACAGAAGGAATTGGACGAAAATTCATGGGTACGTAAGGGATTGAGGGACTAAACTTTAGTCCTGTCATATTGGA
Organism: Oryza sativa Japonica Group; assembly: GCF_034140825.1. Taxonomy (NCBI): domain Eukaryota; kingdom Viridiplantae; phylum Streptophyta; class Magnoliopsida; order Poales; family Poaceae; genus Oryza; species Oryza sativa. The sequence goes on along the minus strand of NC_089038.1, from coordinate 17,908,138 downwards.
TGTTTGGATATTAATTTGGAATACTAAACATATACTACTTATAGAAAACTAACTACATAAATGAGAGCTAATTCGCGCGATAATTTTTTAAGCCTAATTAATCCATAATTAGCACATGTTTACTGTAGCATCAGATAGACTAATCATGGATTAATTCGGGAATTAGTCCAGGGTTATGAAATGGGTCTTGTCAATAGTTTATCTTTAATGCTCCTAATTAAAAGATACTTTTAATTAATATGCAAATATTCGATGTGACAGGGACGTCCCATCCAAAGTTCCAAACAACACCTTAATAATATCGCCCGTTATAGGTTATAAATATGTACCATGTCTTATAGCTAGAGAGTACAATATTATGCTGTTGACACGTTTAACAAGAAAAATCTTTATTAATTTTTTAATCACATCAATCTCTTTCTTCTTTGCCCTTCACTCTCTCACTCGGCTGCAACACTGACAAAAATAATTCACAAGGTTCCTTGGAGTTTGTGTGCCCTAGCGACTAATCTACCATCCGCTTGCACCCTCTTTCCTCCCTTCTCTTATCCATATCATCATCCAGTCCGACGTGTAGTTCATTTCGATCACCAGCTCAATCCATCTTATGAAAGCTGCTCTAACCGTGCACGCAGGGCATCGATGACAATAACAGTGATCCACTTGATCCAGTGGTGAGTGATGTGATCCACTTGATCCAGGGTGGCAAATGTTTGATGAAGATTTCTGGCTGTTGGAACGCGGCAATCCCAGTTCAGCCTCAAACTATTCATGCCTTGTTGCAACGGGAAACGGGGAAAGTACATCTACTACCGGAGTAACCCTCTTCTCTCCTGGTTCGCAACCCCCTTTACTCCCGAATAATGAACCGGGAGGAAGAATCCGGGACTAAAGATAGCAGTCCTTAGTCCCGGTTCAAATACCCGAGACTTAAGATAGCCGAACCATGTGGCCGGCTTAGCCATCTTTAGTCCCTACCAACCGGGACTACAGATATTTTTTATTTTTTTATTTTGGTTGTGCTGTGTGCTGCCTATACATATATATGCATATATATGTTTAAATACATATATATGCATAATATATAAATGTATATATTACACACATGCATATATGTGTACACTATATGTATTTATACATATGTATATGCAATGCATATATATGTACAGATACATAGAGTACACATCTATATATATATGCACTTAATTAAGTAAATATGGCCTATATTTACTTAAGTGCATATATGTGTACTACATGTTTTCACACATATATATGCAATATGCATACATATGTATAAATACATATAATACACACATATATGCACTTAAGTAAATATAGGCCATGTGCATATATTAAAAATATGAGTTCGCACCTAAGTAAATATACACACATATATTATATTTCCAAAATAAGTACACACAAAAGTAAATCCATGTATGCATATATAAATATATACATGTATTACAATTCCTTCGGGCTTTGTAATTATTGTTTCTGTCGTATACTACAACTTCGTGAGATCGGAAGAAAAAGGACTGGCTTGATGAATAGGCTTTCCATCGTAATAGAATTCTCCTACGGGATCAAGAATCTGCTCGTTGTTGAATCCCATCAGTTGTTCTTGAACAGCCCTTATGAAATCATCGTGGGTGGTGTTTTCCCTCATGTAAATCACCTATCGTTTGAAAAAAAATGGGATTAAATATATGAAATCAATAAGCTAATGGAGACATAATTAATGTATGAATATCCCCTAACGGGGCTAAATACGGAGGAGTACCATTCCCAGGAATTTGTCTTAGGAATATGTACTAACATGGAGGAATACTCGTACTGAGCTGTCACCATCAGCGGTCCACCTCTGCTGTCACGCAGCATATATGCCCAGATAATTATACTTACTAATCTAAACACCTTGCTTACATTAATAAATACAACTCTACACCTCTGCAGATGATATAGAGCAACCGATAAATCGGACACTAAACCCACACCATTACACCTCTCTGGTAGGCCAACCATATAATTATACCGACACAAGTATAAAGTAAAAGCAGTACTCATACTAAATAAAGTACTGAGAATATATAAAGAAGAGTATTTCATTAATTCGGAAAGTATAACAGAAGAGAATATAAAAGCTACTAGAGCCATACCGAAACTCTTCCGAAAGCTCCGAGGACTCCGAGAAATACTATATATATACTACTTCCACTTAGCACTAAACTACTAATATAAAGTATGAAGAGGAATCTTGAGCTTGCTTGAGTGTATTGAGAAGCGAAGTGAGCTCCTCCTTTTATAGGGTCGGTATGACGGTTACTCTGATGCGCAATATCCATTTTACCCTCGTAACCGTCATAAGTAGCTCATCCTGGACGTCCACGTGTAAGGGGGACCCGAGCCGGCTTGACCAGGGTTTGGCCGAACAATGGTTGGCTCCAACCGACCTCACTTTTGGCAGAGGCACGGACATGTGGGTCCTTTAGACGGTTATGGATGCAGAGGCGGTTTTCATGACGATTACAGCTATCTTGTGGGCCCTCTTATCCATAAGCTTGCTTAGGAGTGAGGTGTCTTCACTTTCACTTAATTTTATTTACTAAATTTCTGCAACATATTATTCTCCAAGTACAAGTGGAACTATATTATTCTGAAATAAATATGCATTACAAGCATTGCTAGTTCTCCATTCTTTTACTTATATTGACGGTCGAAATTTGTCTGTAACGACCGTCAACACCCAACAGCTGGTATCTCAGCTGCCCACCCCCATGGGCTTCCAGCAACCAATGGGCTGGTTCGCCCGCACCCCTTCTCAATGGGACCAAGCATCTCTCGCAGGCTCCTTCAACACCATGATGCTCCCAAAGCCCGCCACGAACGAATGGTACATGGACACCGGTGCTATGGCTCACATGACATCTGACTTCGGTACCCTCTCCTTCACACACCCTCCAAACCCCAACTCTCCCTCCCACATAGTCGTCGGCAATGGCTCCACTATCCCAGTGTCTTCCATTGGGCAGACTAACCTACATCGCCCAAGCGCTCCTTCACACTCCGTGACATTCTTTGCTCTACACTTATTATCAAAAACCTAATCTTTGTTCGTCGCTTTGTTATTGATAATTGGTGTTCTGTAGAGTTTGACCCTTTTGGTTTCTCTGTAAAGGACATGCGCACCAGGACCGTGATCGCCAAATTCAATAGCTCCAGTCCACTCTGCCCCCTCCACCATGCCCAGCCTCCATCCACTGCCGACACAGCCCTCGCCGCCACCAGCACCGACATTTGGCACTGCCGCCTCGGTCACCTCGGCCACGACGCGCTTGCTCGGCTCTCCTCCGTTGTGCCTCTGGTCAAAGGTGGATTCTCTGGAGTTTGCCACGCTTGCTAGCTTGGACGGCATGGCCGCCTTCCTTTTGCCACCTCTGTCACTAGGGCTTCGGCCAATTTTGAGTTGATAAATTGTGATTTGTGGACATCTCCTGTCATTAGGATTTCGGGTTTCAAATATTATCTTGTCATTCTTGACAATTGTTCGCACTATGTTTGGACTTACCCGCTTCGCTTTAAATCCGACACCTTTTCCCCCTTCTCCCACTTTTTCGCCTATCTTAAAACTCAATTTTTCGCCAATATCCGCAACGTTGAATGTGAGAATGGCCGCAAGTTAACTCCGCCGCCCGCACCTTTTTCCTCACAAATGGTGTTCAGCTCCTCATGTCTTGCCCCCACACCTCTCCCCAAAATGGTAGAGCCAAGCGCATCCTTCGTTTCCTTAACAACATTGTTCGCTTCCTATTATTCCAAGCTAGCCTTCCTAACACCTTTTGCGTTGAGGCCCTACACACCGCCACTCACCTCATTAACCGACACCCAACCAAAACACTTGACCACCACACCCCGTTCTTTGCCCTTTATGGAGTCCACCCCACCAACACACACCTTCGCGTCTTCAGATGGAAGTGCTACCCAAACCTCTCCGCCGCCACCCCCGACAAACATGCACCCCGCTCCACCACAAAAGGCACCAGTGTTTTGATCCCGCCACAAATAGAGTCATCATCTCTAGGCATCTCTTGTTTGATGAGAGTTCATTCCCTTTTGCCAAGGTTCCCACTAACTCTTCCAGTGCAACTGATCTTGAGTTCCTGGAGGACTTCACCGCCCCTATGCACCAATCGTGGAGTGACGATGCCCGGGTCACACTCCACCTCCACTTCAACTAGGCCACGTCATGACTGGGCTCCTGGGCCGTCCACCTCGTCTCCTGGCTCGTTGACTTTGCCTCCTGTCACCGCACCAGTCGAGTCGGCGTATCGCGTGCCTCCACAACCGGCCGGCCTATGTCTCCCACTGCATGCCACCGTCCCCACTTGGCCCAGGTTGGCTCGAGTTGCTGGCTCCCAGACACCACCGGCCAAGCTCGGTGCCTCTCCCGTCGTCAACGACCACGCCATGGCTACTCGCGGCAAGCATGGCATCCGCAAGGTTCCCGACCGTCTCAACCTCCACGTCGACACGCTTTCTCCCTTGCCAAGGACGTACAGGCCGCCCTCACCGACCCACACTAGCACTTTGCCATGGAAGAGGAGTTCTCTGCCCTCCTCGCCAACCGCACATGGGAGCTTGTTCAACATTCTTGCTGAGTGTAGGTGGGGATGATGATGTTTGTCCTTGTTGGCTAAATGTTTGCCACTCAGAATGTTCAGGCTGGTTTTCCATCCATCCAGTCCAGAAACGGGTAGTACACTTAGGACCAGTCTAGCTGCGACTGATCTGCCTGATGCCTTACATTCCTGTTAGCTTCTACTATCAACCTGCCCACGAAGTTCCGCTAGTGACCTCGTTTTGAATTAGTTCTTGGTAATTCACATGGCTAGCTTTGGGAAATTGGCTGTGCACTCTGCCATTATTCCTGGCACATGCTAGCTTGGTCAAATATGCACCTTCTAAGCTGCTTAAATTTGTTGAAGTTATTTGAACGCACTTTCTGCGCTATCAAATGCAGCATGTGTTTTGTATTGTATATGGCTCTATATGCATGAATCACATTGAGCAAAATCTTCTCCCAAACCAGATCTGAAGCTCGCCATATATATCAAAAGTTTGGACCACAACAAACTGATAAATGTACGTTTTCAATACTATATATAACTGTGTTGCGGAGTCTAGAGTTTAGGGTTCATGGAGTGTACTGAATTCACTTCTTTTTTAAGACAATGGAAATGATTTACATCTCTGGCCTCTGGCAACAGGAATACAGCTAATGAGTCCAAAAGAAATATAAAAAAAAAAAAACGCATCGAATCTATAGTTATATGCTCAAGGAATTACGCCATCCGAAGTGGGACACCAGACCCCTGGCTACCGATTTCAAGGGTATAACTCCACTGCACATAGTATACACTACTACAAAATTGATTTTTTCTAGGCGGACAGTTTGGGTTTATATGATGGCGCCAACAACCAAATGGCCATTGAAAATAGCGGCACCTCCCACCAGCGAAAAATCATTTTCGCTGGCGGGCAACCGAACCCAGCCACCTGTGAAAATTTTTTTTGCAAGTACCTAGGTTTAACTGACCATATGTGGAAATCCAATTTTTGCATGCGGCGGATTTTTGTAAGCGGCGAGTTAAGACGACTGCCAGTGTAGATGGACTTTGGCCATAAAAAAATACCACATGCATTCGACTGCCGATTTCCATGAATCAAACAAGAAATTCAAATCAAATTGTTTGCATTACCCATGCATCAAATGGAAGAACATAACAGAAAATTCATAACTAAAACCCTATATCTCAATCGTATCCCCCAATTCACAAGAACCCTAGCCACTGAAGCCATCGGGGGCGAGCCACCGCCGAAACCACCACCTCCGGCCATCCGCCGCCGCCATCTGCCAACTGCCTCCCCTCCAGCCATATCTAGAAGAGGGGAGGTGAAGGAAGCTGCTCCCTCTGTTGATGTTGCCGCTGCCGCCGCCGCCGACATCCTCCTCTCTGGACAGAGGAGGGAAAGGGAGGGCAGCGGCGCCGCCGCCCGTCGCCGAGATACCCTGATGTGCAAGCTGCCGCCGTAGGCCTCCTCCCCTCTGACAAAGGAGGAGATTGGAGGGAAGTGGCACCGCTGCCGCTTCCCCTCTGCTGTGCTGCCGCCCGTTTTCGAGAACATCTTGGAGCCGTTGTCCCCGTTGGTGGGGAGGGAGGAGGAGAGGAGTGCGACGGCTGCCATTGTTTGAGGGAGGAAGTGCTGCCGGTGAGGGAGGATGAGAGGAATCTGGAGAGAAGAAGGAGGAGGCGGTGGTAGTTTGGAAAATGCGGTAGGTGATGGTGAGCGCCTAGGCTATGGTTTTTAACATTGTTAAATTTAATTTTTTTTATTGTGGCGATGCTTTTCGATGGCGGTTCTCTTTAGCAGCCACCAGCGAAAATCAATTTTCAATGGTTGTCACTTAAGTGGGCCTCCAGTGAAGATTAGTACATCTTTGTTGGCGGTCCACATCACCCGTCCGCTAGCGAAGATTTTCCATCTTCGCTGGCCAGATCTTTAGTGTGCCACCAGTGAAAACCGTAACATCTTTGCTGGCTGCCCTCTTAATTTAACCGTTAGCGAAGATCAATTTTCTCTGGCGGTCCGAAGCCCCCTACCCCTCACTACGTTGTTGCTAGCGGTTTTCGCGTATAGCTGTCAGCGAAAATTTTAGGGTGATGCCATGAAAAATCATTTCTATACTAATGATATATCTTGTTCCACCCGTGAAAACATCAAGGACCAATAATGGAGCCAACTGGAAGACATGAAGATAGCCTGCATAGGGTTAGACAATTTCTTGTTATTGGAAACTATATCACTCCGACGACACCAAATTGACCAACATAAGGCACTAGTTCCAATTAAAATCAGCAATGCATGAACTTAAAGAACCACCGATACACGTTTCCTAGCCCCTCCAACAGCACGCCAGTTCTGAGACCAGCTCCAAGTTTTGACCTTGTAGGACGATCTTAGCCTCATAGACCTAGCTTTCAGGACGATCGTCGTCGTAGACTTATAATGTCAAAACAAAAAGGGCTACAATTCAACGAAGACGTTTATCCTTGTCGTCCCCTCAGCTCACTGAGCAGGTGTACATGCTGTGATGATGAGCTGAGTAACGAAAAGCGCTGTAAGTCCGTTCTAGCTCAGCGCTTGATCGGATCTATCATATCTCTCTGCTGGAGCAGTTGGTGTGTGAGCAGAGTGTTCTGCCAGACGCGCTACAGATGCATTAACAGGTAGACGGCAAGGACCAGCATAGGTGCAACCGTGGTCTCCAATTAATACCCTCCATTCCCATTCGCTGCAGGATCATCTATCAGAAAATTTTCCTTGGTAAGCTTCGTGTGCATACGACCCTAGCTTCCTTCTTGCTAACAAATCCCACGGTAATATGTATGTGGGGGTGGCATTGGCATGTGTGTGGTTTTCTATCTTTCTACCAATGGTTGCTTGGTTAAATAGCTGCTCAATTTAGGTTAACTTCTCTCTGTCATAAAATATTTCATAATGGACTAACAGATTACCAAATTTCAATGTGCATAGCTGCATCAATAAAATGGAGTTAAGCAGAAGGACCTGAAAGTCGCAGATACTAGAATGTAGCACACACTTGCTCTGCTTTTGTTGCTATATATATGCTTTGGTTTCTCTGTTTTGATATTTTAATTCCTAGCCCTTGGTGGGCTGGGCATATATCTTGCATCATCCCACCGATTTACACTTTTTCTCATGCTGTCAGTGGAGAGGATCTAGAGAAAGCACCCATTTTAACTAGAAAGATTTGTCATTTGATTGGGTTCGTCATGTCCTTGTGGCTATAGACCTTACTGTTTACAAAATTTAATAATTCCAAAATTGGGAATTCAGAAGCATTGAGTTGTGTTCATCTTATACTCTCAATTAAGTACTCCGGCATAAACTCTTCTTTTGAACTAATCGTTTGTAATTTGGAAATAAATTTAAAATTAATAAATAAAGGCATGTATTAATCTTGGGTTCTCAATTTTGCATTTTATTTAGGAATTCTAAAATTTGAAGTTAATGTTAGAGGCATGTCATGAGGGTTTTTGACCGAGCGTGCCGAAACAAGCCAACAATGTGCAAGGCAAATCGCTGGAGCAAAACGCTGATTGACGTACGCATAGGCTACGTCCACACGTACTCATGCAGCCAGAGCAGCAGTAGCCCTTTTTTGACCGAGTTTCTGGGATCCATCGAGATGCCTACCACTCTTAAGCTGTTATACCCATCTTTTGGCCTGGTTCAGTTGGTGTAAAGAAAAATTTTAGGTGTCACATCAGATGTTAGACCGGATGTCTAAAGCGGTTTTCGGACACAAATGAAAAGACGAATTTCATAACTCGCCTGCAAACCACGAAACGAATTTATTAAGCCTAATTAATACATCATTAGCACATATGAGTTACTGTAGCACTTATGGCTAATTATGGACTAATTATACTCAAAATATTCGTATGACAATTTCCATACAAACTGTGAAATTAGTTTTTTTACTATATTTAATGCTCCATATATGCGACCAAAGATTCGATGTGATGTTTAAATAAGGCCTGTATGTTTGTTCCAGTCTACGTTGTTTCTGGGGGTGACCGTTCATGTGTGAGCTCCATCCACTCGAGGTGTACAGTCTTGGCCACCTTGCAAACTGTGAGTGTGACTAGAATTCCCATCGCCTTGGGCGGATCCAGAAACAAAAAGTTAGAGGGACTCAACATACCGAGTACACCGATATAAACACATAATCTCAATATTAAACTATGCTAAAATGCTATTATGAGACCTTTAGCACCTTCTATCTTATCAACTATGATGAAAACATTAAAAGGGGGTTTAGGGGGGCATCCATGGGTTAAGTCCCCCCTGCACCCACGTTGGATCCGCCCCTTCCAACTGAACATCTACATAGACATAGACAGCCAGACAGGGGGAGGGGGGCTGCGGGGGGTGTGGGGTGGGGTGGGTTGTGTTTTAATACACTACACTCCAGTGGATGTTCGTTTGTGCAAGGCGTGCTCTGCCTTCATATTTTCGACACATATGCATCTGAAATCATACCAGTGCCTACTATTTATATCCAGTTCACATACTGAAACCAAATGATAGTGTTTACACCCAAATTTGGCACCTATGGACGAAATAGAGGAAAATTGCCAAAGTTTGGAAAGTGCCGGGTTTCCTTCACAGGGCCGGTCAGACCGCAGGTATATGGGCGGTCTGACCGGCTAGTAGGGCCGGTCTGACCGCAGGTATGTGGGCGGTCAGACCGGCAGGGTCCGAGTCCGAGTCTGTTTTCGTCGGGTCTCGGGTTTCCTTGCTCGGGAAGGCATGTTTCGTGTTTCCTTTGGTTTCTATCCCGAGTTGGGCATGGAGAAGGGCCTGTAGAGGGCAAGACCAACCCCTATTTAAGGGACAAGGCCGGTTCATTGTAAAACCCCCCGAATATAATCTACTTGAATCGTTCTTTAATTTTACTATGTTTTCTATTTTACTCTAGTTTAGTCTATCTTTGTCGGTTTGCGCCGTAAACAGTCCGCCGCCGCTGTGAGAGTGCAACACCTCTTTGTAGGTTTGTCTTGAAAACCTTCCGTTTTGCCCACGAGACGGGTAGTTATCCTCATATCGATCTAAATCGGCCTAGAGGCTGATTTTGTTCTCTAAATCGGCTCTACTAGCTGGTTTAGCTGGTTTAGCTGTTTTTCTACAAAACCCATCTTGATTTGGCCGCTTGGCTAGATTGAGGTGGTTGGCGACTCCATATCACCGCAATACGTTTAGGTGTTGCGATTGTGCTTGTCGACTTGTCAAAAAAAAGTTGCCAACAGATAGTATGATTACCCACCCTACAGTACTGAACCGCTACTCCGCTAGGCATCAGTGAACAAAAAGTCTTACGCAGTTTATTTATCCTGAATTAACTACAGTACTTGTAAACAGTCCAAAGAAAACCCAACATTGATGTATGGGCAGGATATAATAATAGTTTAAGTGCCAATTTTGATGGATAAAATCCATGTAGCAATGAAGAATTTATGATGAAATTCAAGACAAAGTTATCACTCTGTGCCGCGCCGTCGCTCATAGACTACTCCATCCCACTCGCTGGCGCGCACCGGCGATCGGGGGAGCAGGTCTCTGGAACCTCTGCCTTAGACATCCTGCACCGGGAGAAGGCGGCAATAAGATTTTTGGGAAGCGTGTCGCGCGACTGCTCCTTGTTCGTCTACGACGGCTCGTCTTCCTGTTCGCTCGTGTGCTGCGCGCCTTCGTCAATGCCCGCAACCGCGAGTGATTCCTGCTGCGCATATTTGATCTGTTCATGTTTTACTGTTTAGTTTACATGTGTAGATCGAATGATGCGTTCATGTTAGTTTACATCTACAATGTCATGATTTATTTATGAAATAAATTAAATCATTATGTACTTATAATTTCAACACTTTGTGTGCTCTGTAATGATTTAGAAGATGCTGATCACATTATGTTCAGATTCCCCGGCCCATAGCAAAGTTCATTTGATGTGTAATTAGACATGCCTTGGACTGGAAATAAAATCAGCTCCTAGCTCTTTTGAACACTTTTTCTCTGATGTAGTAGGAAACCCTGGCACTAAACAGAGTAGGGCCCTGATGATGCTATTGGGGGTGGCTAACTGGACGTTGTGGCTAAACAGAAATGATATGAACTTCAGGAAGAAAATCTTATCCACCTCTCTGACTATTTTATTGCCTTTCATGTAATTTTTTATCTGAGGTAATGATCTAAACTGACGAAGATGGAGAAGCGAAGGCGGAGGCAATGGCAGGGAAGATCCTGGATGCTGTTCACTTTCTGTCCAAAACTGGAGTCGGCTGAGGTTGACGGTCTTGGATTGTCCTTGTTTTCATTCCTGTTTGATACTTCGTTTGTTTTGTTTGGCCAAATGTTTAGCTGAAAAAGTCCTCTTCTTGTTAAAGCTGGTCTCCCCAGCCTCTGAACTGCTGTCAAACTCTCTAGCTTTCTATAAAAGCTGGGCCACTCAGGCATTTTATTAAAAAAAAACAGCGATGGTTCGAAATCCTGTCTGCTATCATTCTGCCGAATTTCTTGCTTGCTCAAAACGAGAGTTTTGCATGCTAGTCTGCTAGTAATTAATTAGCAACTTTGGATTTTCTGTTATCGAACTATATTTTGAATACAGAGAACTAATTTGATCAGATGGAAATCAGAATCCTGCAGATGTATGAACAAGTAGAACACACTTCCAGACTTGCTCTGCTTGTTTGATTGGTTGTTCTGTAGGATCGTAAAGGGTCTTTTTCAGCCCAAAAGCTAACCAATGAGGTGAGGGGCTCCCCCACATAAGGTCCTTTACCGTTTCATAACTAATGTGAGACTATTCGACATGTTCTTGTTTAATTGCTCGTCATCTTGTGTCATCCCACAGAGTTTCGACTCTCGATCTGATAGCTATATGCCCTTGCCCAACAAAAAACAGCTGGTGGGTGTACACTCATCCATCAAAAAACAGCTGGTGGGTGTACATCGAATACTAGGACATAGTAACCCAAATATTGAATTCTTGAGCCTAAAATTACGAATTCAAAGTTTCAAACATGTTATCCACCCCTTAGCAATACATATGAGGCTTAAGCTTGGCATACGAAGGCCCGAAATTACGAGCACACACTCTAGGTTGTCCACGTAATCATGCCAGAGCAGTAGTAACCTTTTTATGACCGAGTTTCTGTGATCCATGGAGATGCCTAGCACTCTTCAGCTGTGATTCCCATCTTTTATGTTTGTTCCAGTCTACATTGTTTCCTGGGGTGACCGGTCATGTGTGAGCTCCAACCACTCGAGGTGTACAGCCTTGGCCGCCTTGCAAACTGTCTGTGTGACTACAATTCCCATCGCCTTCCATTCCAACTGAACATATACACAAACAAATTTACTATATAGGACACTCATATAGGGCACCATAATATGAAATACACAAATTCGCCCAAATATTTCAAAATTTTCAAATTGTGAGTATATATCCAGTTATAAGTATTCGATTCATACCTATACCTAGCAACAAAACAACTCAAATTTAACTTTATTTCACAATCCAATATTACATACCTAAGTAATTATATGTTTCGATGCTATATACCTTGTTGTCGAAACGACAACCGCATACGTCGAAAGACGTGGTTACTCAACAGTGGTTGGAAAGAAACAAAGTGTATTAATTTTAGAATTTTTTACTCCGGATCCCCCCATTACATGGCCCTAGGGGACTATTTATAGCCCCGCTACAGGTTCTTACTATTAAGGTTTAGGTTATACAGGGGAATTTACATGGTTGCCCTTACGAATGGGACATTTACAGGGGTATATATTGTTATGGAGGCTCATAGGCCCCTGATGGGCCGTCGGGCGATCGCCGGCCTTATGGCCCCTAGGCTTGATGGGCCGGAAAGGCTTCTTCGGCCCTCGCGGGGGCGAACTTGCCATGGCAAAGTCGTCTTCCTTCGGCAGGTACTCACACGACTCCTCGCCTCTCGCCGTTCTTGCTCCATAGTCTTCGCCACGGGTTTTGGCAGACTTGGTCGAAGGGCCTCATGCCATCCGCCAACAAGCCCCTCACGGGCAAGGGTGAGATTGGAGCTTCGGCCGAGACCGTGCAAACCCTGTGGTATGGTATGCGGCGTCCCCTTTCGACCAATGCTCCTGCCGAAACCTACATTGTTCCTGCGAATAAAGTTTGTTATTTGCGCGGCTGGTATTATTTTGCCGCTCTTCGCCTCCTGCGGTCAGTGGCATACATATATATTTTTTTTACTTTTCCCGGCCGAAAGGAATAGTATTGGGCTTTCCCTTCGTGGGTTTTTTACTGTGCTGCTCAGTCGGTGGGAATTTACCGTTTCGCCTACCCTTGCGACACGTGGCGCTTTATTACTTGTGGGTAGGCGAACCGTCGCTCGTGGGAGCTATATATTCCCACCCCTCTCTTCTTTTCACCATCACACTTGCCATTTTTACCGCGTGCGCTCTCTTCCTCCGTTCCTTTCTTCCACAGCATTTCTTGACCCCTCAGGTGTTTCGCCCATTTTCTTCCTTCGCCACCGCATACAAGCCGTTCGCCATGGCCCCTCGCAAGCCAAACACTGTTTTGGCGAGAGGGCCGGATCCCGGCCGGGTCGATGACGACAGCACCGCCTTTTTGGGGGTTTCTCTCGTGGACGACGTCGAGCTGGCGAAGTTGGTCAGCTCTGGGGCGTTGGTTGAGCGGCATGCTTTCGCCCCAGGGAAAGCCGCGGTGCCGAAGCCTGTCGACAATCGGACGGTGGTGTTCGCCGTCTTTTTTGAGGCGGGGCTACATTTTCCGTGCAACGTGTTGTTACCGGAGATCCTTCGCCTTTTCTAGGTGGAGCTTCCACGGTTGAGCCCGTCGGAGCTAGTTCGGATCTCCATCTTCGACTGGGCGTGCCAGACCTCCGAGTTCGAGCCTAGCGCCGAACTCTTCGGCGCCATATTTTTCGCCACCGTGAACTCGAAGACGGTGGTTACCCCGGCTGGAACAAAGAAAACAGTGTTCGGGAGCATGAACTTTAACGTTCACCCCGAGCAGTCCGATCTCTGGCCGGTGAACGCTGCCATGTCAAAGTGGGACCGCCATTGGATGGCGAAGTGGTTCTATCACACCATCCCCTTTGAGGCTGTTTCCGACTCACCGAAAGCCCTCCGGTGCCGGCGTAGGGCGATTGCGCCGAACCGGAAACCCAAGATCGCCGTGGACGGCGCTATGGAGGCGCGGTTCGTTCTGCTGCGCAAGGTTTGCTCCCGCCTTACCTGCCGCGACTTGGTGGAGGAATTCTGTATGCTTCGCATCTTTCCCCTCTCCCAGTCATGGCAAGTCACGGTTGATCAAGGCGAAGAGGTTGACGGTTTGCCGAAGTTGGTTCTCCTTGAGGGAACGAACAGTAAGACTGTTCTTTCGCTATACACTCCTGTGCTTTGTTATTTTGCCTTGTCTGACCTTTAATGTAGCTACAACCTTTACTTTTGCAGTGTTGACTCTCGACCAGGCTGAAGCCGAAACCCGTAGGATGATCGGCAACGTGTCGGTCGTCGAGTATAGCCAGCTGCTGACACGACAAGCAGCTGGGCAGGCGAACCGGGTTTACAACGGCGAATTGCCTCCCCGGGCGAACCCCCACAAAGCCGACGACGATGCACGACCTTCGCGAAAGCGAACGCGCGGACAAGTGAAGCTTGCCCCTAGGAAGCGAAGGGTTCCTGCTTCGTCTGACTCCGACGCCGACGGCGAGGACGATGCCGAAGAACATGACGGCGAGGAGGAAGGAGAGGAAGAAGAGGGGGTGGAGGCCGTAGCCGAAAAGGCCGTGAACGAGGCGATCGAAGACCGCGTCGACATCCCTGGCTACACTCCTACTCCAAGTCTAGGTCACAACGAGACCGGGGTGGAGTCGAATAGCTCCCCCCTTCGATGAAAGGATTTGGAATGGGCGAAGGCCCTAGTTGCGTTCTCGTCGGGCAAGGTGGCGAAGGGAGGTCCAGTCAAGAAGTTCTCTAAAAAGAAAGGACTCGTCGACATCGCTCGCGTTTTCAGTGACGACGAGTCTTCTGACGAGACTCCGACTTCACTCGCTGGCCGCAGCCTGGACCTTTCGACCGCTCCCATTCTTCCACTCGGCGCTGCTGGGGCAGGCAGTAGTGCCGCCGCCGGGGCTTCAGCCTCCGCCGAATGGATCGTGACGGCTGCGGCGAGGGTCTTCGGGAGCCCTTTGCGCGAACCAGCTGTTTCGCCGTTGGTCAAGACGAAGGGGAAGGGTGCGGCTGCCGAAGCATCTGCCTCGGAGTATTCCCTTGCGGCACCCCACTTCGGCCCTGGTGATTTCGAGACCCGGGCGGACCTTATTCCCTTTGTGGAGGGAGTAAGCAATCTTGTCCTACCCACCGGCACCCCGAGCCTATTCACCGAATTGAATTAGTTCGATGAGGGTTGTTCTGCTATTAAAAGCTTGGCGGTTCGGGTATGCTTTTTCTCCCTTCTTCGCTTTCCTCTCCCCCTTTTTTTTTACGTCTCATAATTAACATTTTGTTCTCTTCGCCCGCTCCTATCTTGCATCCAGATCCTTGCGGCTCACTGTTCAACAGAGCGAACCGCGCGGGCCCATCTTGAAGGATTTAAGAACCATCTTCGGGCCATGGACGACGAAATAAGCCGCAAAAACTTGGAGATGGAGGCCCTCGCCAACACCCTCAAAGAGGCGAAAGCTGAAGTCAAGCGCATCCAATCCGAGTTGGAGAAAGGAAAAGAGGCCAGGGTCGAGGTCGACCGCCTCAAGGCCGAACTGGAGAAGGGGAGAGAGGCCATAGC
The DNA here is from genome assembly GCF_034140825.1 of Oryza sativa Japonica Group. Lineage (NCBI taxonomy): Eukaryota > Viridiplantae > Streptophyta > Magnoliopsida > Poales > Poaceae > Oryza > Oryza sativa. Next base: position 17,892,699 of record NC_089038.1, on the reverse strand, counting down.
GGAGGTTGATCGCCTGCAGACCGAACTGAAGGAGGAGAAGGCCCATTCCGCCGTGCTGACTGATTACTATAACCTCACTGAGCCAAAGATGGAGGCTCTTCGCTTGAAGGTTAGCAAGGCCGAAGCGAGCGCTGTGGAGGAGTCGCAGCGATTTTCACGGGAGATGGCAAAAACCACCGAATCTGCGAGAACGGCTTGCCAAATGCTCCGCCTCGCCCTTACTGACTTGGGCGCGAAGGTGCGAGGGGTCCCTGCCGAAGATGCCTCAGCTTTCGACTTCTCCGAGTGGACCCAGAAGGCTGGCGGTTCGGTTTCGGACTGCGCCACTGCGCACGGCGATTGTTGTGCGCGCGTATCGGCGGCCTTCGCCTTGGGCATTTTGCAACAGTTCGGCTGCGAGCACGTCGCTAAGTTCCCTAACTATGCGAAGGGGGACTGGGAGATTAGTGCACAGAACATTTCGCCCGCTCTTCGTGCGTGGCGAAAACAGTTCTGGCAGAAGGACGGCCGGTCCGCTGCCAAGGCGCGCCTTTTGGAGCAGCTAGCGAAGGCGGAGGCGGCAGACCGGTGCGAAGAAGAGGACGCAGCAGGCGAAGAGGTTGGAGGCGATGCCCAGGATCACCCAGAGGTGTGAGGCCCTCCGCCCTTTCCTTAGAGTTTTGTAGTTTTCCTTCTTCTTTTGGCGTTTGCCTGTAGAGGCAAACGATGTATATTCAGCAGACTGTCGCTAACCCTCCTTATTGTAGCCGAAAAGGGCCTTTAGTATATTTGGGATGCACGACACAATATTAGCCACCTTTTGATGGTCGAAGTCTTTGGCGTATTATTATTTCGCTCATTTCGCATTATGACATACCTTCCCTTTCTTTCGCCTATTCTTATTATGTAAATTGTGTTTTGCCCTTTCTGCACTGTCTACCAGGGTGTTAGCCGAAAGTCGTGCATTCGGCCCCCTTTTGGGAGCTGGCGAGGTCAAAACGAGAAATTTGTGGCATTGAAGGGTCTGCCGAAGGTGCGATGTCCATTTCGGCCCGTTTATCGCGAAATGGAGATAAACGGTCGCAGCTATAAGGTTTTTAAGGTTGCCGGCTGGCTGCGGGCGCACCCCGGGCGAACCTTAGAAGACTACGATCTTGTTCATTCAAGGCGTTTGGAGGATATGGCTCGCTTTTGGCGAAACCATCAGAAGACTAATCGTCAGGAAGCGATATCTCAGGGTTTGGTCTGTGTTTCGCCCCCTACTCCTCTTAGGGTTGTGTATGATATTAGTAGTGATGACGAACCTAGTTTGCCTGACTATTCCTTAGGGAGAGATAGTGATTATGGGGGCGAAGATGTAATTTACTTGTAAGCTGGGTTGTATTGTATTCTAAACCTTCTATCCTTCGATTATTTTTTCGAAGTTAATAAAGATGTGTTTTATTTCCTTTTCACTATTTTTCGCATTGTCACCTTTTGTGCTTTTTGTTAGGTCGGAACATGTCGGCCCCTTTGCGTATATTAGCGAAATAGGTGTACTGACTTTTCAGCTTTTCGTCGCTCGTTTTCGATCCGTAGCGTTCTGTGCTGAAAGAAACACTTTTGTTTTTATGTTGATCGAACATAATGGCATTCGGCTAGTTATTTTCTGAAATAAGCTGTTGTGGTTTCCACGTTCGGCGAGCGATACTTCGGCCGATTCGTTTCGCCCCCCTGGCCTTTTTCGCTGATCAGGCGTTTGCCTTGGGGTTTTTCCACAAATTATCAATCACACAAAAAATAAAAAGAAGGCAGAGGACACAGAGGTTTTATACTGGTTCGGGCCTCCGTGGTGGATAATAGCCCTACATCCAGTTTTTTTCCCTTTTTTTTTTCTCTTTTTTTTATTTTTTTTCTGCCGAAAGGCTTACATAGTGCCGAAGGGCTTACATAGTGCTGAAGGGCTTACATGACGATATATACATTTTTACAAGTTGGCGATTTGGGTGCCACCCATTCTAGACATAGAAGCGCTTGAGAGAGGCGGCGTTCCATGAATCGAAAAGATGAAGACAATCGAAAAGATGAAGACATTCGAACTCGTCACCTTCTAGTGTCGCCAATCGAAAAGATCCCGTCCTGGACTTGTGCTTGGTGAGGTATGGTCCTTCCCACTTTGATTCAAGCTTGCCAACAGCAATCGGGTTCGCTTTCTTCCTTAGGACAAGATGACCAGGCATCAGCTCCGTCGGTCGAACTTTTTTGTTGTAAGTTGCCGAAGTGCTTGTGGCATACTTGCGCATGTGCTCAAGTGCTTCGACTCTTACCCCCTCCAAGAGTTCGAGCGACACTTCGCGCCCCTCTTCGCCTCCAGAGAACATCACCCGTGGTGAGTTAGCCCATAGCTCTGCTGGGGTCATTGCTTCATCGCCATAAAGAAGTATGAACGGGCTAAACTTGGTTGGTCTTGTGGGGGTCGTCCGAAGGGCCCAGAGAATAGATAGCATTTCCTCTGGCCATTTGCCCTTCGCTGCCCCCTCAAGCCTTTTCTTTAGTGCTTCTAGGATCTTGCCATTTGTATGTTCGGCCGCCCCATTTGACTGCGGGTGCGCGACCGACGCGAACCTGATTTCCAGGTTAAGTCCTTCGCACATTTCTCTGAACTTGTCAGAGTCAAACTGCTTGCCGTTGTCAGTGATGAACTCTTTTGGTACTCCGAAACGGCGGACAATGTTTTTCCATACAAACTTCTGTACTGCTGCCGAAGTGATTGCTCCGAGGGGTTCGGCTTCAATCCATCGAGAGAAATATTCCACCGCCACAATTGCGAACTTATACCCGTTTCGCGCCACTGGGAACGGCCCAATGATGTCTAGTCCCTATCTGGCGAAGGGCCAGATTGGCGCAATGGGCTGCAAATCATACTGGGGCGCGGTTTGGCTTCGACCATGACGCTGGCAACTTTCGCACTTCTTGATTTGCTCAACACAGACTTTCAACACAGTGGGCCAATAAACTCCTTGTCTAAACACTTTGGAGGCCACTGTTCATGCGGCCTGGTGCGCGCCACATAGCCCCTGGTGTATCTCCTTTGTCATTTCCTTGCCTTCGGCGAAAGAGATGCAACGAAGTAAGGGTTGAAGTACCCCGGAGCGATAGAGCTGGCCCGGAACCATCTTATACTTTGTGGCTCTGAGTTGCAAGCACTTTGCTTCTACTTCGTCTTCCGGAAGCCAGCCAATTTCAAGGTGTTTCACAAACGGGGTTCGCCAGTCGTATGGGTCTTCGCCTAGTTTCACCTGGTCGATTGCCATGATCTCCAAGCTGTCCATGGGCACACTTGGTGCATGCAGGACTTCAAAAAAGATGCCAGGCGAATGTGGGCCACCACAAGCAGCAGATTTCGCCAAGGCGTCTGCTTCCACGTTCTGGCCTCTAGGTAAGTGTTCGACCGTTATGCCGGTGAAGCACTTTTCCATGGACAGAACGGCCTCCAAATACCTCTTCATCCCTTCTTCTTTTGCCTCGAAGGATTTGTCAACATGGCCTGCCACCAACTTGGAGTCGGTTCGGATTAGCAAGCGCCGGACCCCTAGTGCTTTCGCCTTTCTTAGGCCCAGGAGAATGGCTTCGTATTCTGCTGCGTTGTTGGTTGTGTCGAACTGCAGCCTTGCAGCGTACCGAATCGGCACACCATTCGGTGAAATGTGTACTGTCGTAATGCCTGCCCCCTTGTGCGACCATGAACCGTCGGAGCACATCACCCAGAATTGTTCGACGGGCTCGGGCTCGGGGGCGAATACCGGTGTCCATTCAGCTACGAAGTCAGCTAGCACTTGAGACTTGATAGCAGTGCGTGCAACAAAATGCAAGTCGAACGTGGATAGCTCTGCCGCCCACTTGCTGAGTCGGCCGGTGACTTCCTTGCCTCGGAGTATTTCGCCCAAGGGGTATTGTGATGGCACTATGACTTTGTGGGCCTGAAAGTAGTGCTTAAGCTTGCGCGAAGCCATCACCAGGGCGTAAGCGAGCTTTTCCATTTCAATGTATCTTGTCTTCGCTCCTTGCAATGCTTCGGAGACGAAATAGACCGGTTTTTGGCCGAACTCTGTTTCTTGGACGAGGGCAGCACTAACTGCCACCGGCGAAGCTGCTAAGTATAGTAGCAGTTCGCTTCCTGGTGCTGGGCTTAGCAGAGCTGGCGGGCTTTGCAGGTATTGCTTTAGCTCGTCGAACGCTGCTTGGCGCTTTTGTACTTCATGTATGCTCGACGGAGGCTTCATTTGCTGAATGGCATCGATTTTCTCGGGATTCGCCTCAATGCCTCTTTCAGAAACAAGGAAGCCTAACAGCTTGCCTGCACGAACGCCGAAAACGCACTTCTCAGGATTCAGTTTTATGCCCGCTGCACGCAAGTTGTCGAAGGTCTCCTGTAGGTCGGACGCATGGTCGAAAGCCTTGCGGCTTTTTACGACGATGTCGTCGACATAAGCTTCCACGTTTCGCCCCAACTGCCTGCAAAGGACCTTATACACCAGCATGGCGATGGTTGCTCCTGCATTCCTCAGGCCGAAAGGCATCCTGAGGTGACAAAATGTGCCGAATGGAGTGATGAAGGATGTTTTGGGAATTTGGTGGTAGCCGGAATATGCATCTAGGAAACTCAAGAGTTCGCAGCCAGCTGTTGAATCCACGAGCTGGTCGATCTGCGGCAAGGGGAAATCGTCTTTCGGATATGCTTTGTTCAAGTCTGTGAAATCGACACACATGCGCCATTTGTCGTTTGACTTCCGCACCAGCACTAGATTCGCCAGCCACTCCGGATGGTCAATCTCTTGAATGACCCCAGCTCTGAGCAGTTTTTGGACTTCGGCTTTTGTCGCTTCTTGGCGATCGGCGGACATCTTGCGCAGCTTCTGTTTTTTTGGCTTGGTATCCGGTTTGACCGCCAGGTGATGCATGATGAGATCTGTCGGAACACCTCCCACCTCATCGGGGCTCCTGGCGAAGATATCAATGTTCTTCTTGAGCGCCTCTAGGATGCTCTCAGCTTCTTCCTCGCCCATGTCGCCCCCAGTGATACGAGCTTTGTGGGGTCGGCATCATCAATCTGCACCTTTATTATCTTGCCATGAGGAGTGGGCTTTGGCGCGTGCTTCGGCCGGTCATGCGGTTCGGCCTCAACATTGTGCACTGCTCTGTTGATTATGGCTAGATCGCCTTTTGAAGCGGCCGAAGGCTGAAGCCCCTTGACTACTATCACCCCTATCGGGTCAGGCATCTTGAGCTTGAGATAATTGTGGTGGGAAATGGCTTCGAACTTGTTCAGGGTCGCACTGCCGAAGATGGCGTTGTAGTTGTACGGGATGTCGCCGACGTTGAACAGTACTTGCTCTTCGCGTCTGTTCTCCCCCGAGCCAAAAGCTATCAGCAAAAGTGCTTGGCCAAGAACTTGAACTGCTTCTCCGCCGAAACCGCGGAGCGATGCTGGTTGTCACGTCCTGATAAATTCATCCCGAATTAAAAATCATTCTCTAAAAGGAATAATAGAATTAATTAAAATTCGAAAAGAAATTGGCAAACACTAAAATACGTACAAGAAAAATTCAAATGTGGCCCGGAGAATTTTTGTTAAATTCTCCTTGGTCTAAAAAGAGCCCTCAAATTTTACTTGAATTTTCAGAGCACCGGAAATAATTATTAAGCAACAAAAACAATTATCAAAGTTTACTAAAAAGAAAAACTAAAAATAAATCCCTCTCCCTCCTTTGGGCCAAGTCTGGCCCAAAGTCCTCCCTCTCTCTTTCTCGGCCCAGCCCAAAGTCTCCCTCTCCTCCCTCTCTTTCCCCTCTCTCTCCCAGGCCTCTCTTCCCCTCCCGGGCAGCCCACTCCCTCCTCTCCTCCTCCTTCTGGGCCGCCCCTCCCTCCTCTCCTTCCCGGCCCACCTTCTCCCGCCTCCTCCCGCCTGGGACGCCGCCCGGCCCAAGCCGCCCCACCCAGCCTCCCGAGCCACTCCCCTCCCGCGTGCGCACGCGCGCCGCACGTGCGCTGACGCCGCGCGCCCGACCGGTGGGTCCCACCCACCCGGTCGTCTCCTTCCTCCCGCCCGGCTTCTCTCTCTCCCGTGCAAACCCTAGCTCGCTCCCTCCTCCAAATCCGCTTGATTCAATTGGCCAATTCCAAAATTGATTAGGGGGTTTTAATCCCCATTGAATCCTCTTCAATTCCCCCCAATTTCCCCCTTGAATCGTGCCTCCAATCGCCGGGAACGCCCTCGTCTTCCCCGGCCGCTTTCCATGGCCGCCGGCCGTGTTTCCCGTCGCCGTTCCGCCCTCTCCCATGCCCGGCTCCCTCTCCTCTCCTATAAAATGGAACCCCCTCGCCCTGTTCTCTCGTTTTAGCCCCCTCCCGCGATCTCCCGTGGTCCCTAGCCACCTCCCCGCCGTCGCCCTTCTCTTTCCCCCGCGCCGGGCGTCTCCAGCCGCCTCTCCCTCCTCGACCGTGCGCCGGCCGGCCGTGCCGTCGCCTTCCCCGGTGTCGCAGCCGCCTCCTCTCCCCCGACCTGCCCTCCGTTTCGCGCGGTGACTGCCGGAGGCGCGTTCCCGCCGTCGTCCAGTGGCGTTGCCGCCACTGTACTGCCTCCAGCCGCCCCTGCCACGCCGCTCAGGTGCGGGCCGGCCGCGCCGTCTCCTCCCTCGGCGTCGCCACGTCGACCTCCACCCCGGCCTGCCCTCTGATTCGTCCGGAGACCGCGTCGTCGAGCATTGCGCCGACCTCTCCATCCTCGTTGTCGCCGGCGTCCCTTCGGCCACCCCTTCCTCCTCCCCGGCTCGTCGGCTCGCTGCGCCACCACCACCTCCGGCATCGTAGCGGCAAGGTTGCCTTCGGCCTCGCCTCCCCTCCACCCGAACACCGCCGGTCTTCGTCGTCGTCGTCATCATTCGTCCTCGCTGGCTCGTCGTCTCGCGGCGCCGCCTCCGTCGTCGGATTCGCAGCGGCGTGTTCCACGCCGTCCTCGTCTCCGTGCAGCCGCTGCAGGCTGTCCTCGTCGCCTCCTCGCCGGCCCCGGTAGTCGTCGTCGTCCTCTCGTCGTTCCCGGTCGTTGTGGCGTTCGTCCCTCCGTCGAGCCGTCCTCGTCCGTCGTCCGCGTCCGTCAAGCGAGCCGCGGCAGCCCCGTCGTCGTCTTCGTCCTCGCCTCCGCGTCGTCAAGCCTTGTGCCGGCCGCGTCTCGCCTTCGTCCAAGGATCGCCGCCGAAGTCGTTCCCTCGCCGTCCGTCTCCGCCTCGCCCGTTCGTCGTTGTCGTTCCCACGCCTCGTCGCGTGGTGGTAAGGATCTCTCCTCTCGCTGCCCCGTCCTCGTTCTTTCGGTGTCGCCCCGTACCCGTTGTGCGGTTGTCGACCCTGGTACCCGTGTACCGGTGTCGGTAGTCGTTCGCTTGTGCGTGTGGTGACCGTGTTAGTGTGCCCGCTCGGTAGCCGCGTGGTTTCCACGTGTGCAGCTCGCGTGGTGTCTAGTGGAGTCCGGTTGTCGGCCACTCGCCTCGGTTGACACACGTGGTCCACTTCCGTCGACCCGTGGACCGTCTCTGTGTACTCGGTCTACTGTGGTCCCTTAGGTTGACATGTGGAGTGCGCATGTCAACGGCGCAGCCTTCCTGTCTTTTCCAGGCTAGCGCTTACACATGTTTTATAGTTGCAAAGCTTAATTATAATAATCCGCAAATCTCCATATAACAGCATTAAACTTCGGATGATCATATCTTGGTCATACGAACTCTGAATCGACCCGTTCAAGTCTCCTAATGTTTGTTTTAACCTAAAGAACCGTGTGCTTTCTTTTTATGTATTGTTATTGCTTCTTTATAGGCTTGTAGCTTTGCTTGTGTGCTTCGCGTAGCTTCTGTCATTCCGGAGGTTCCCGAAGCGTGGTTCGCGGTCGTCGCCGAAGGTTCGGAAGGCCGTTCTCTCTGAGCAAGGCAAGTCACATCATCCTTGAGCATATTGAATCCCAGTTTATAAAATTATTTTGATTTAAATTAATGCATTATCGCTTTATTTAAATTCCCGCGTTATCACTGTTTTATTTAGCCATGCCTATTTACCTTTGTTATGACATTATTATTGCTATTGTTTTTATTACCTTGTTCACCCTAGAATAAATAAAACCCCAACTAGTGAGTACTCTATTCATGGTTCCACTAGTATGAATTTAGGTAGATGCTTCGCTGATTAATTAGGCAACATTAGGCGGTTTTATAACTCTAGACTTTGGGAATATTCATATCACTTGGACACTATGGAATGGTTGGATTATTGTGGAATGGGACGCACACCTCCCCCTCTATTCAAAACCCTCAAAATGGTTTTAGGCTGGGCTCGGGGTGCATGGTTTTGTTAGTAGCACCTCGGCCACATAAGGACCGGTCTTCGGGCCTCTGTTGCAAAGCACTACCGTACTTCCACATGTCTAATGGGTAAGGCTTAGTTTGTGGCTCAGTCTGGTTATAAACAAAAGTACACGGATGGAGATGGACGAAGTCGGGGGTCGATGGACATCTCTAGGACAAATGAAGGCTACACGAGCTGCGGCCCGGTAGTCGAGATGTCATGGCACAGGGCTGGTGTCCTGCTGCTAGGGGCTCAATTCTGCCTGCCTGTCCGGGGGTTCCGGCCGTAGGTGGGTTGGGTCGGTACTCTTGTCTATGGCTAGGATGGGTTGGAAACTATGTCATGTCTTCCGTCCATATGCCGTGGTGGTATGTGGCACGTGGTTGCACGTGAGGAAGACGTGTCTTGTGGGTAAAGATGTACACCTCTGATCAGAGTAAAACCTATTCGAATAGCCGCGCCCTCGGTTATGGGCAAGCCTAGCAATGTACCCAAGTTAGTGTTTTAAATTCTTAAAACCTGCTTAATAACTAAAATGTGGAATGGTTGGCCTGGGTTGGCTTGGGACGAGCTGGGACCCAGGGTCGGGTTGCCAGTTCGGTCTGAATCATCGTAGGCCTTGGGTTAAGGCAGGTTCGTGTGGGTCCACGGCCTTGATTAATAATACTGTGTAGCTCTAGGATCGTCTTTATAAAATAGCTTTGGGCAACTAAATGACTTTTAAATGCTGTTTACTGCAAAACTTAACCCCGATATTATTATCCCCTTGTACCCCCTTGCATTAATTATGCATCTCCAGTGTGGCTTGCTGAGTACTGTGGTTGTACTCATTCTTGCTCAATCTTTCCCCCCTTCAGTAAGAGAAGCTTTGGAGAAGAAGTCTTAGGTGGAGTCCTGGCTTATACCCCAGTTGAGCGCCTGTGAAGATGGAGCCGTAGGCCCGCTAGTCCGCTGCTGTTTTTTTTTATTTTTTATTTGTCAGGACTGAAGTGCCTTTGTAATAATGTAAATATTATCGATATAATAAAGATGTGTCTTTTGTATCATGTTTGTTTGGTGTACCCCGGCTTTTCCTGGGACGGGGATTAATACACTAGCGTTCGGGAAAAGGCAATTTTCTCGGTCGCGACAAGCTGGTATCAGAGCCATCTCGACTGTAGGATAAGCCAAGTGGATAAAACCTAAGGACATATTTTATAAATGAAACTATTTGCGAAAGTTCCTTTCTCCTCCTTTCCCCTATGCTATTTGCAAAATGTTTACTCTTTCTTTCTTCTTCAAATTTCAACTGGTACGAGATGGTTAGTTTTGCGAAGAAGAAGATGTCGCCAATTGTTTGCCGAAGCTCCGGAAGACCGCAGGGTCCGCTAGCGAAGCGAAGGAAGCAATGAAGCCAGCTGTGAAGCAGGAGTGAAGATCTTGGAGAACCCGTCGCAGAACCTAAGCCACCCTGTAGGGTAGTGTTGTTAGTCGTGTGTTCCTTGCTTGTGTGTGTAGCGCGTGGTTTGCATCGGTGGGTTGTGATGTAACCATGCTAGGTTGTTTGCTTAATCAACTTGCAGAATAAGTGAAACAAACAACACATCAACAAGAAGAGTTAGTTCCTTTAAGGTCCTGTCTCTAGTTCTGGTCTATTCTTTCCTGGCTTGTTTCCTCTCTCACCTCAATCCCTGTAACAGATGTTTAACAGAGAAAAAGGAAAGAATGTCAGCGGGCATGCCTCCAGTAACTCAAGTTTTCAACTCAATCCACCACTGGCCTCAAGAGAGTTAACCAGGGCACACCCTTGGTCCATTCCGAGCATGCTGCTTGGTTCACAGCTACCATTGGTTGGAAGTCAAGACCAAAATCAGTATGTGTTTGATCGAGCATTTGCCACCCAGGTCAATGAGCTTCCAATGCCAGAAGAGGATGTCCCCTTTTGTCATGATTGTAGAGAACAAGGACACTATGCCCTGAATTGTCCATGGGTATATGCCAAAGAAGCCCCTTCCTTTGGTTTAGCAGGGCAGACATCGCTAAACCAGCCTCCTCGCACCAAGTCAAGCTTGCAGCCTAGTGTGCAAAGTAGAGAGCCCAATGGAGAGAATCCATTGAATCCCGGGAAATGCTTTCCTCCTAGCCTTTCATACCACGTGGGGTCACGTACTAAGCAAGCCAAAGGCAAGAAGAGTAAGAATCATAAGAGAAAAGCACCGATGCGAACTGAAGAAGAAGTACGTAAGATGACTATTACCAGCACCGAATGGCCTCCAGCTGGGATAACTATTCCTAGACGTCAAAGAGGAAATACCTTCCGAGGTGCACGACAGTTGACCCAGCACCTCCTAAGCCATGGTGGCAGAGTATCTGATAGTGAAGGGTCAGATCAAGTCTCCTCGGATGATGAAGATGAGTCTCCCCGACATCTCGGCGAGGAAGAGATGGAATCAAAAGCATGCACCCGTTGTGGAGAAATTGGACACGTTGCTAGCATGTGTCTCACACTCTGCCCTCATTGTGAGGAAGACCATCCACCAGGTGAATGTCCCACCCGCAAGGTCACATGTTTTCTGTGCGAAGGTACAAACCATGTGCCCAAGGATTGCCAACTCAGTGTGTTGTTGACCAAGACCGCAGAAATCCAACGAACAACCCTACGATTGTCTCATCAGCTAGTCAGCTCCAACAGCAACATCGACGATATCATCCCCAGCACCAATGCTCCTCCTGCTACACCGGACTCTACAATAAATCATAGCAATAATACCTTCAGTACCAACCATTCTCTGCACCGACGGCCTCAGCAAAGAATTGTCGTCGATGGAAGAAGTTGTTTCTCTCCCCGACCTACTCCAGGCCGAGCGAAGGGCAATCAACCTCAGGAGGGCGATACCAAGCAGAAGACCGTTAATCGCTTCAACCAGCAATCAGAAGGAAGCTTCTCCTGTGAATGATAGCAATATGCAGTCCTATCACATCATCACAGAACCAATCAAGGATGATGCAGTCACTAGAACAATGCCAGCTATACCTCTCCAGAATCAGAATGAGTAGCCATGTTTGTGATTTTCAGTTCGCTACTTACCACTGTAATCGGGAGTTTGCAGCAATCATGTAATAAATAAATATATTCATGATTATAAACAATGAGTTTGTTATGTTTATGGATGATTCATGTTGAGGATGCAATGTACCGATGTTAAGCACCTTCCCTTTTTGTTTAAGGCAGGGCCTGGTATTCGTGTAATAAGGGAGACATGTGTGATAAAAACAAGTTCTATGAGGATTCTTTTGGAAGATGCTGATATGGGATTATGTGTATAATTGTTTACTGTCAAATGAGACCTAGGGTCTCATTTTAGAGGAACTATGTTCTAACCTCGAGTTAATAACCAACCTGAGGATGGAAAAGAAAATCAAGCGATTAACCAAAGAGACATTTGTTTGGACTAAGAGTTTCATATGTGTCTTTTTCGGATCAAAGGCAAAGACAGTCAGTATAACTTTTGGCGAAACACTTCAAGGTTTCACTGAAAGGCAGCAAGCCAAAGGACCTCATTGTCACCAGAAGCATCCACAACTCTCGGAGTGAAGAGTACTTGGTTGACAAAGTTTAAAAGGTGATTGATAGAAGATACCAGCAAAGGTGTTTATTATCGGGCAAAGAAGTAGGTCGAAAGGTGATTGATAAAAGAAATCTGAAAAGAATACGTCAGGGTTGAATGTGTAAAGGAATACTTTGAATGCTAAATGATGACAACATGAAGAGAATAGTGGGAAGTAAACTGAATGTAAAGAAAGTGAATCCGAGTTGTCTGTTCGTGGGAGCTATTCCCAGTTATGAACCAAGTAATATGTTCGAAGATAGTCTATAGAGGTCAGATTAAAATCACATCTAACAACAAAGCTTCAGATTTGGCAGGAAAACGATGAGACAATAACAAGTTCAGCAGTAAAGTCATTTGGGAAGACGTCAAAGCATGTCAAGTGGGATAATTTGGTTACCTTGGGAAACATAATTCAAAGGCAAAGTTACCGACCCTCACATTGAATAGAGGAAATATCTAGCACCGGAGACCAGGAAAGCTAATATGAGACAATTAGTGGCAAGTTGTCAATCATGGTATTCTTAGTAAGCGGGATATCATAGTCTAAAGCATATGGTAGTAAGCTAGAAGGAAACGCCAAGCGTGGTATTCTCCCGATGGCAAGCATGGTATCCTAGTAATGACAAGCTGATATCGGCGCATAACGTGAAGTGGGTAACTTGTATGAGGTTGACTCCAAAGATATGAACTATGCGAAGTTCTGGAACTGAAGCCCCATCTTCAAGTGCCGCAACCCTGTCGAAGTCAGCTAAAGGTTCAACCAGGGACAAGTCAGGTGAAGAGAAGATTCCATCTGCAACAAGGGATCGAGCCAAGCAGCCTAGAGTGGAGAAGTTTTGCTAGGCAAGTTTGTTATAAAAGACGCGACGGAAGAAGTCAGATAAGAAGAGAAGACCACCCAACCTATCTTCATGCTAGCCTCCTCGAATCTCGGGGACGAGATTCTTGTAAGGGGGGTGGATTTGTCACGTCCTGATAAATTCATCCCGAATTAAAAATCATTCTCTAAAAGGAATAATAGAATTAATTAAAATTCGAAAAGAAATTGGCAAACACTAAAATATGTACAAGAAAAATTCAAATGTGGCCCGGAGAATTTTTGTTAAATTCTCCTTGGTCTAAAAAGAGCCATCAAATTTTACTTGAATTTTCAGAGCACCGGAAATAATTATTAAGCAACAAAAACAATTATCAAAGTTTACTAAAAAGAAAAACTAAAAATAAATCGCTCTCCCTCCTTTGGGCCAAGTCTGGCCCAAAGTCCTCCCTCTCTCTCTCGGCCCAGCCCAAAGTCTCCCTCTCCTCCCTCTCTTTCCCCTCTCTCTCCCGGGCCTCTCTTCCCCTCCCGGGCAGCCCACTCCCTCCTCTCCTTCCCGGCCCACCTTCTCCCGCCTCCTCCCGCCTGGGCCGCCGCCCGGCCCAAGCCAACCCACCCAGCCTCCCGAGCCGCTCCCCTCCCGCGTGCGCACGCGCGCTGACGCCGCGCGCCCGACCGGTGGGTCCCACCCACCCGGTCGTCTCCTTCCTCCCGCCCGGCTTCTCTCTCTCTCGTGCGACCCCTAGCTCGCTCCCTCCTCCAAATCCGCTTGATTCAATTGGCCAATTACAAAATTGATTAGGGGGTTTTAATCCCCATTGAATCCTCTTCAATTCCCCCCAATTTCCCCCTTGAATCGTGCCTCCAATCGCCGGGAACGCCCGCGTCTTCCCCGGCCGCTTTCCATGGCCGCCGGCCGTGTTTCCCGTCGCCGTTCCGCCCTCTCCCATGCCCGGCTCCCTCTCCTCTCCTATAAAATGGAACCCCCTCGCCCCGTTCTCTCGTTTTAGCTCCCTCCCGCTATCTCCCGTGGTCCCTAGCCACCTCCCCGCCGTCGCCCTTCTCTTTCCCCCGCGTCGGGCGTCTCCAGCCGCCTCTCCCTCCTCGACCGTGCACCGGCCGGCCGTGCCGTCGCCTTCCCCGGTGTCGCAGCCGCCTCCTCTCCCCCGGCCTGCCCTCCGTTTCGTGCGGTGACTGCCGGAGGCGCGTTCCCGTCGTCGTCCAGTGGCGTTGCCGCCACTGTACTGCCTCCAGCCGCCCCTGCCGCGCCGCTCAGGTGCGGGCCGGCCGCGCCGTCTCCTCCCTCGGCGTCGCCGCATCGACCTCCACCCCGGCCTGCCCTCTGATTCGTCTGGAGACCGCGTCGTCGAGCATTGCGCCGGCCTCTCCATCCTCGTTGTCGCCGGCGTCTCTTCGGCCGCCCCTTCCTCCTCCCCGGCTCGTCGGCTCGCTGCGCCACCACCACCTCCGGCATTGTAGCGGCAAGGTCGCCTTCGGCCTCGCCTCCCCTCCACCCGAACACCGCCGGTCTTCGTCGTCGTCATCATCGTTCGTCCTCGCCGGCTCGTCGTCTCGCGGCGCCGCCTCCGTCGTCAGATTCGCAGCGGCGTGTTCCACGCCGTCCTCGTCTCCGTGCAGCCGCTGCAGGCTGCCCTCGTCGCCTCCTCGCCGGCCCCGGTAGTCGTCGTCGTCCTCTCGTCGTTCCCGGTCGTTGTGGCGTTCGTCCCTCCGTCGAGCCGTTCTCGTCCGTCGTCCGCGTCCGTCAAGCGAGCCGCGGCAGCCCCGTCGTCGTCTTCGTCCTCGCCTCAGCGTTGTCAAGCCTTGTGCCGGCCGCGTCTCGCCTTCGTCCAAGGATCGCCGCCGAAGTCGTTCCCTCGCCGTCCGTCTCCGCCTCGCCCGTTCGTCGTTGTCGTTCCCACGCCTCGTCGCGTGGTGGTAAGGATCTCTCCTCTCGCTGCCCCGTCCTCGTTCTTTCGGTGTCGCCCCGTACCCGTTGTGCGGTTGTCGACCCCGGTACCCGTGTACCGGTGTCGGTAGTCGTTCGCTTGTGCGTGTGGTGACCGTGTTAGTGTGCCCGCTCGGTAGCCGCGTGGTTTCCACGTGTGCAGCTTGCGTGGTGTCTAGGGGAGTCCGGTTGTCGGCCACTCGCCTCGGTTGACACACGGGGTCCACTTCCGTCGACCCATGGACCGTCTCTGTGTACTCGGTCTACTGTGGTCCCTTAGGTTGACATGTGGAGTGCGCATGTCAACGGCACAGCCTTCCTGTCTTTTCCAGGCTAGCGCTTACACATGTTTTATAGTTGCAAAGCTTAATTATAATAATCCGCAAATCTCCATATAACAGCATTAAACTTCGGATGATCATATCTTGGTCATACGAACTCTGAATCGACCCGTTCAAGTCTCCTAATGTTTGTTTTAACCTAAAGAACCGTGTCATGGCACAGGGCTGGTGTCCTGCTGCTAGGGGCTCAATTCTGCCTGCCTGTCCAGGGGTTCCGGCCGTAGGTGGGTTGGGTCGGTACTCTTGTCTATGGCTAGGATGGGTTGGAAACTATGTCATGTCTTCCGTCCATATGCCGTGGTGGTATGTGGCACGTGGTTGCACGTGAGGAAGACGTGTCTTGTGGGTAAAGATGTACACTTCTGATCAGAGTAAAACCTATTGGAATAGCCGCGCCCTCGGTTATGGGCAAGCCTAGCAATGTACCCAAGTTAGTGTTTTAAATTCTTAAAACCTGCTTAATAACTAAAATGTGGAATGGTTGGCCTGGGTTGGCTTGGGACGAGCTGGGACCCAGGGTCGGGTTGCCAGTTCGGTCTGAATCATCGTAGGCCTTGGGTTAAGGCAGGTTCGTGTGGGTCCACGGCCTTGATTAATAATACTGTGTAGCTCTAGGATCGTCTTTATAAAATAGCTTTGGGCAACTAAATGACTTTTAAATGCTGTTTACTGCAAAACTTAACCCCGATATTATTATCCCCTTGTACCCCCTTGCATTAATTATGCATCTCCAGTGTGGCTTGCTGAGTACTGTGGTTGTACTCATTCTTGCTCACTCTTTCCCCCCTTCAGTAAGAGAAGCTTTGGAGAAGAAGTCTTAGGTGGAGTCCTGGCTTATACCCCAGTTGAGCGCCTGTGAAGATGGAGCCGTAGGCCTGCTAGTCCGCTGCTGTTTTTTTTTTTTATTGTCAGGCCTGAAGTGCCTTTGTAATAATGTAAATATTATCGATATAATAAAGATGTGTCTTTTGTATCATGTTTGTTTGGTGTACCCCGGCTTTTCCTGGGACGGGGATTAATACACTAGCGTTCGGGAAAAGGCAATTTTCTCGATCACGACACTGGTGCTGGGGTAAGGGCTTGGGTGAGCAATCCCATCTTGGCATATGCTTCGGCGAAGATAACATCGGCCGAACTCCCTCCGTCAACCAGGATTCGTCGGACTTCGAAGCCAGCTATCTCGGCTGAGATCACTAGAGGATCTTGATGCGGGAACATAACTCCTTTGGCGTCTTCCGGCCCAAAAGAAATTAGCTGGTTCAGATATTGCGGCGCCCCTTCACCCGCCGAAGTGATGCTGTGGACCGTTCGGATCTGCATCTTCTTCAACCGTTTGGACAACTGGCTTGGCGGGCCAGCCCTTGTAATCACTTGGATTACCCTTCACTATGCATCTTGGCGTTGTTCGGCTGGGGGTGTTTGCTCCTGCACTGCTTCACGAGGTGCTTCAACAGTTGCTCCCTACTGTGGCCTTGGATCTTGCGCGTTGCCACGTTGCCTAATGTTTCGGCATTGCTCCGTGGAGTGCGAAGAGCGGCAGTGGAAGGCGCAGTAGAGGTCTTTTCGGACCTTCTTGCGGACTGGCTGCTGATGGTTGCTTGCTTGCTGGGCGTCGAACTCCTTGCGGAGGGCTTGCACCTCTTCGATGGCCATCACAGCATTGCCCGCACGGTCGGTTCTGAACTTCCTCCTGGTCATGGGGGCTTGGCCTTGCCTTGGCGGCTGTCCTTGGATCGCCGGCTGAGGCTGGCGAACGGCGAGGGGAGGTGGTTCAGCAACTTGAACTTGTGCTTGAGCTTGTGCAGCGGCGATGGAAGCTTTATCGTACTCAGCTTGCATAGCTTGCCATCGTTTGGAATCCTCCTCGCCCCTTGCGAACCTGTCAATGATGCGAAGTAGGTGCTCAAGCGTCTGTGGCTCCTTGTTGGCGATGTTTCTTGTGAGTTCGCCCTCGACCAGGCCAGCCAAAGCGGCGTTTATGACCGATGCCTCGGTTATGTCTTGAACTTGGCATCGGGCTTGCGAGAAGCGACGCATGTACTCCCTTATCGACTCGCCCGGCCTTTGGCGAATGCCGAGTAGATGTTGTTGCGTCTTCGGCTCCTCATAGGTGCCTCGAAAGTTAAGGACAAAGACATCGCGCAATTGCTCCCATGAGTAATTGCTATTGGCTGGCAAATTGAAATACCAAGAACGGGCGATGCCATCTAGAGCGAGATGTATTACCTTTGCCTTGGTATTTTCGTCGCCATGAGCCGCTTCGATCGCTGACTCGTAGATGGAAAGGAACTCCTTCGGGTCAATTTCGCCTGAATAGCGCGGGACAGGTGGGAATTTGAACTGGGGTGGGATTGGACGAGTCTTGATTCCCCCACTCAGTAGTAGCCCCTTTTCGCCCCCCGTCCTGTTTACCGCACCTTGCTGCGGGTACGGCGTGGCGAAGGGCGAAATCACGGCTTGTGCGTGGGGTTGGGCCATAGCATTCGGCTGGCCGGCTCCGACTGGAGATACTTGCTGAGCCGCCATGGATGGGTCGAAAGTTGGCTGTGACCATGTCATGGCGGCTTGGATTGGTGCTTGGTTTGCTCCGAAGCCTGGAGTAGGTGCTTGCTGCCGAACGGTTGGCGCCTGAGCAGCGTTGACGAAGTCAAACTACGGTCCTTGACTCCACGGCGAAGCCCCCAGGCCTGGCTGATTCGACGGCAACCAATTAGGCACACCTTGACCTGTATTCCCCTCCAGGCGAGCCGATGGGGTTGTACTTGAAATGTAGTGGGGTTGGTTGAGTTGCTGAAGGAAAGCTTGGAGCTGCGCCTGCAATGCCGAAGCCCCTTCTGCCATTGTTTGTGGCGCTTGGCCAGGAGGTTGATGTTGTACTTGGGCAGCGACTGGTTGAGCTTGCAGTTGCACGTGAGGGGTCGGATGCGCTGCTGCAGTCGATTGCTGCCCGACGAAGTACATTGGTGCTTACGTGACTTGTGGCGGAAAGGGCTGGGTCGTCACTTGCGGATGGACTTGGGGTGGGACATAACCTGCCGAATACTAGAGGATTGGAGCCGACGTGACCTTGGTCCACCTTGCCGCCTCGTATGCTTGTTGTTGTTCTTGCATTTGGCGAAGCATGTCTTCGAGTCGTGTCATGTTCTGTCGCATGGCTTCCATGTCGGCTTCGGTTTGTGTTTCGGGGTCAGGGCTGACTTGGGCCTGCACAACGGCGAGCGCGGTTAGGGCCGCTGCCGGCTGCGATGGAGCGGCTTAGTGCACCAACAGTTGGCTTGTCGAAAGGATCTCCACCCTGGTCTGAAGTGCCCTTGCCGCCGCGGCCGCCTTCGCCACGTCGGCCGCGTTCGGCACCTGCGCAGAGGTGGCAGGGGCCGAAGGCGGTAGTGATGGCGTAGATGTGGAAGCAGATGGTCCTCCTCCATCTTCGGCCACGGGTGCCGAAGGCTCTGCTCCCTCCTCGGCGGCCATGTCCGCTCCGGCGTCGCTTTCCTTTCGCCTTGTAACCTTCTCCTTCACGACCTTTCTCGGTGGCATTCGCTCTCAGTGGTTTCGCTCGGAGGTCCCCACGGTCAGCGCCAGCTGTTATCGAAACGACAACCGCATACGTCGAAAAACGTGGTTACTCAACAGTGGTTGGAAAGAAACGAAGTGTATTAATTTTAGAATTTTTTACTCCGGATCCCCCCATTACATGGCCCTAGCGGACTATTTATAACCCCGCTACAGGTTCTTACTACTATGGTTTAGGTTATACAGAGGAATTTACATGGTTGCCCTTACGAAAGGGATATTTACAGGGGTACAAAATGTTATGGAGGCTCATGGGCCTCTGATGGGCCGTCGGGCGATCGCCGGCCCTATGGCCCCTAGGCTTGATGGGTCGGAAAGGCTTCTTCGGCACTCGCGGGGGCGAAATTGCCATGGCGAAGTCGTCTTCCTTCGGCAGGTACTCTTCGCCTTGCACCCTTCGCCTGGGACGCCTCTGGCTTGACAAGGTACTCGCACGACTCCTCACCTCTCGCCGTTCTTGCTCCATAGTCTTTGCCACGGGTTTCGGCAGATTTGGTCGAAGGGCCTCATGCCATCCGCCAACATACCTAGAACCAAAATCTAATAAAAACATGTTTAAATTCAGTTCATACTTGTTTCAAACTAGTTAGTAAAGTAGTTAATGTTAATACCTAAACATTTAAAAAATTTTATACTCATTTGAATTGAGTATATACTCAATTTGAACCATGGAGCACCTAACAAATTTACATATATATAAATATTGTGAACCAACATCAAGCAATTTTCTTGATGGCAATTGTCGTTCTAGACAGCTAACTCTCGTGGGTTCATTGTTTGTACAAGGCGTGCTCTACTTTATATCATTTCCTACACTTGCGTCTCTAAAATCGTATCAGTTGCCTACTATTTATATCCAATTCACATACTGAAACCAAATGATTATCATGATGCCCACCCTGGGGTACTGAACAACTACTCCGGTACGCGTCAGTGAACAAAAAGTTTTACGCCGTTTATTTATCCCTGAGTTAACTCCTGTACTTGTAAACAGTCCAGAGAAAACCCAAGATTGATGTATGAGCAAGACATAGTAATAGTTTTAATGCCAATTTTGATGGATAAAATCCATGCAGCAATGAAGAATCTAAGACAAAATTCAAGATAATGTTTTCAGGGCGTCGTACATCATATGCACAATTATTATTTTTTTTTTGCGGGGGAAGGAGAATAAATTAATCACAGTCCTCGCCAACAAAATGCGAGATAAAGGTACAATTTTCTCCTAGCCAAAAACTAGAGAGGGACTCAGCTCTAGCTTTATTTGCTAAAAAGTGACTAATAACATTCTGACTACGCTGAACTTTGCTTATGGCAATTTGCCGATCCCCGGCCATTAGTGATTTAGCCTCCTGAACTATATTAGCCAGAACTGAGCGATCTTTGTCTGGGTGATTTAAGAGCTGGATCACAGAACTGCAATCAGTTTTCACTTGGATTGGAAGAAGAGTCCTGTGGAGCGCTAAGTGAAGACCTTCCACACACGCGCGCAGTTCGGCTTCCAAGGGGCCACTGCAACTGTCAAGAGATCTGCAGGAACTAAAGATCACATTACCCAGGCAATTTCTGAGAATCATTCCAATACCTCCTTTCTCAGAGTTAATGTCAAAGGAGCCATCCACATTTAGCTTCATCCACCCATTCCTCGGCCTTTCCCAACGACGGTTTTCCGCTCCAGGGTATGTTTGATTGCTGTAGTTTTCGGGAAATTAACACTCACCACATATTTACCTTTCTCCAAGTTCACCTGGGGATTTTGTCGGATCATGAACAGAGAGTCCACATAACTCTCTATAAATCTTTTCGAAACCTCCATTGGTGGGGCTGGTTTATTGT
Organism: Oryza sativa Japonica Group; assembly: GCF_034140825.1. Taxonomy (NCBI): domain Eukaryota; kingdom Viridiplantae; phylum Streptophyta; class Magnoliopsida; order Poales; family Poaceae; genus Oryza; species Oryza sativa. The sequence continues at coordinate 17,872,251 of NC_089038.1, read as the reverse complement.
GCATAACTTCGTTCCTCACAAACCAGTTCCGCCAAATGATCATGAGAACTAGAGCTCTCTCATACTCTGAAAGCTTTTCTAGACAATCAAAGAGCCAAAAATTATCGAACTGGATTGATTTGACGTCCAAGGAGATACTCCCTGATTTGTGCATACTCACCCAGAGTGAATTTGCATGGACACAACAGCACAGTGCATGTCCTGCATCTTCCTTTTCTCTGTCACAAATGCCACAAACATCAAATCTTTCCAAGTTCCTCTTCTTCTTGTTCTCCATGGTTGCTAGGCTGTTAGAAGCCACCCTCCAAGCAAAAATCCTGACCTTTTGTGGGACATTACATTTCCAGATTAGTTCCCAAGATTTATTAAGTCTGCTCGAGGACGAGCTTGAGCAATTATTCATGTCGGCGAGCTGCAAGGCCAACTTGTAAGCACTTCGAACAGAAAATCTGCCAGTTTTGTCCGGATGCCATGCTATAAAATCCTCCTCCAAGCGAGCAGAAATACAGATCTTCTGAATGATGTCTGCATCTATTTTCAGAAAATACTGATTGATCTTGGCTGAATCCCAAGTTCCATCTTCTGCAATTAGATCTGACACCCATTTCAGTCTACAGTTTGCTTTACTTGATACCGGCCTTCGTGACAAATCTTTCGGGATCCAGGGATCGCGCCATATTCTGACTGAATTACCATTCCCAATTCTCCAGATGATTCCCTTTTTCAATAAATCCAAACCATATTCAATGCCATGCCAAGTAGGAGAAGCATTTGCACTAAAAGTTGTATCAGTCAGAGAACCATGCGGAAAGTATTTAGCCTTGAGCACTTGGGCACATAGGCTGTTTGGGAATTCGATCAATCGCCAAGCTTGAGGAGCTAACAGAGCCTGGTTAAACAATTTGTAATCTCTGAACCCTAAACCCCCATTGATTTTTGCTTTCGTCAGGGAATCCCAGGCCCTCCAATGTGTTCTCCTCCGGCCATTATCTGCAACCCACCAAAAATTCCTTGTCATCTTAGTCAGATCATCACAGACTGACTCTGGGAACTTAAAAAGCCCCATCACATAGACTGGTATGGCCTGGATAACAGCCTTGATCAAGATTTCTTTTCCCCCACTAGAAAGGAAATTTTCACCCCATAGAATTACCCTTTTCGCGATTTTTGCTTCCAAACTCTGAAACCTCCCTTTATGCATTCTTCCCTCAGGTGTAGGGAAGCCTAGGTATCTGTCCTCAAAGTTATCCCTCTCCACCTGCAGAGTGTTTCTTATATCCTCACTGATGAGGGAGAAGCTTCACCGAAGAGGATCGAACACTTGGCAGGGTTAATAAGCTGTCCAGTTCCTTGAGCATAATTGGTCAGAACCTCCTTCACCACTTCTGCCTCCTTCTTTTCAGCTTTAAAGAAGAGCAGTGTGTCGTCAGCAAACAATAAGTGTGAAATTCCCGGGGCTTGGCAACAAATCTTGAGCGGAGTTAGGGAATTTTGTGCCACTTTTTCCTTGAGCAAGAGGGACAAGCCATCGGCCACAAATAAAAATAGGAATGGCGACAGAGGGTCTCCTTGCCTGAGACCTCTAGTTGGAGCGAAAGAGCGAAGTAAGGTTCCATTGAATTTAACCGAGTATCTCACCGTGGTTACACACGACATAATCCAACTAACCCAACGGTGAGCGAAACCCAACTTGTTCAAAGCCAACTCCAAAAATCGCCAGTCTACTCTATCATAGGCCTTTGAGAGATCCAACTTATACGCACAAGCAGCACTGTTAGCTTTCTTGTTCTTTTGAATCGAGTGGAAACATTCAAACGCTAGTAGGGCATTGTCAGTTATCATCCGACCCTGTATGAATGCGCTTTGCTCTTTAGAAACCAGATCATCAAGAATTGGTCTCAACCTGTTAACTAGACACTTAGAAACCACTTTATACACCACGTTACAAAGACTTATCGGCCGATAATCCTTCAAATCAATAGGTTGGTCTTTTTTTGGGATAAGAACTATAGCTGTATCATTCACTCCTTCAGGCATTAACCCAGATTGGAAAAAATTCCTGACTGCCAGGATTATGTCACTCTTTAAGGTGCCCCAATTTCTCTGATAAAATCTGGCTGGAAAGCCATCCGGCCCAGGGGATTTAAGGGGTCCAATTTGAAATATTGCTTGAGCAATTTCTTCCTCCTTGAATTCCTGACAGAGCTTCTCATTCATAGCATCTGTGACTTTCTCCTGGAACAACCGGGTGACACTTTCTGGGTTAAGACTCGGATCAGCCTTATAAACTTCCTGAAAATACTCAGTAGCCATAGTTTCCAGCACCGATGTCATACTATGAATAGCACCGTTCTCATCTCTCAACTTAGAGATCTTATTTTTCTTAGCTCTCCAAACTGCGCGGCTATGAAAGAAACGAGTGTTTCGGTCTCCTTCCTTTAGCCAATTTACCCGAGAACGTTGAAGCCATAACATTTCCTCTCTATACAGCATTTCATTCATATGGTCAGTTGCTTGGCGGATAGAAGATCTAGCAGCATTTGACGCTATAAGATCCTCCAACTTTTTCCTTGCCTTTTCCAATTCCCTTCCAACATTTTTCACCTTTGTTTTACCCCAGGATCTCAAAGCAGACATAACTCTACCGAGGGCAATATTAATATCGCCGAGGTCAGTTTTAACACCAGCATTAATCCATGCTTCCTCAATCACCTGCACAGACTCTGGTTCCCTTTCCCACACAATTTCATAATGAAGACACTTCTGACGGGGTCGAGTGGTATCCTTCACTATGAACTCTAGCAAGATAGGACTGTGATCTGAACAGGGGGACACAAGATGTGAGACTTGTGCTTCTGGAAAAAGGTCTCTCCATTTATCATCAGCCACTGCTCTATCCAACCTGACTTTCACATTTCTCCATCCATCTCTTCTATTGTCATATGTATGCGGAACCCCTTTGAAGCCTAAATCCTGTAAATCACAGTCATATAAGGCATCACGAAAATTCTGCATCTGAGTTTCACAACGTGGGTTTTTTGAGAAGTGCTCGAACTGCCAAAGGGTTTCATTAAAATCTCCAATAACCATCCAAGGCAGAGCGGATGACTGTCGAATTGTCCTGAGTAGTGACCACATACGATGTCTATTCTCAACCCGAGGTTCGCCATACACAAAGGTGATATGCCATTGAGGCTCATCAGAGGATAATCGCACATACGCATCAATATATCTTTTATTAATATCTTTGACATCGACTGAAACAGACTCATCCCAATACAAAGCAAGACCACCACTCATACCTTCACTACTGACACCAACAAAACCTCTAAAGGCCAACTTCCTTCTAAGACGACTCATCTTTTCCACACTTTGTCTAGTTTCACATAAAAAGACTAACTGGGAACCTGCCTTTTGGATTAAGGCACGTAAATCTCGAACTGTCGCCGTGTTCCCCAGACCGCGACAGTTCCAGGCTAGACAACTCATTGCTCCTGGCGAGACCCATTCTTAGGTCCCGCCAGTTTACCAGCAGCCCCGGGGCTGGTTGCTTCCATATCTTCCCCACTAGCATTCATATCCGCTCCCTTTTTAAGGCGCTTCAACGCTCTTGGTGTCACCCCTGACACGGCTCCTGTGTTGGTCTGATCATACTCTAGGACAGCTTGTTTTACAGTCCCCAAGCCCTTAGCAACAGGAGCCGTCAAAGCCTTCCTCTTAGTAGGACTAATACAGTCTGCACTAGAGCTTTCTTCAAGGGATTCTTGGTGAGAATTCAAATTGCGGATTGCTGGGATCATTTCCATTGACGGCAGAGAGGCAGACTCCTCCACAGGCCCGATTTTGTGCTCACTCCTCTTCTTCGAGGAATTCTGCTCAGAAACAGACAGAAGATTAGCTTTATCCGCTAACTGTGCATCAACCGATTCTTCCCCTTTTCCCTCTTTGGAATCAAACCCATCAAATGCATCAACTCTTGGTGGAGTATCTTCGTGGATATTAACTCTCTGCATCTGACCAGCCGAAGAAGAGCTTGCGCTTCCTGCACCTCTGAAGGACAACTTCCTCTGAACCCCATAACTCTGAAAAGCTTTCACTTTACTCACCTTCCTCTCAAAAGGTTTTAAAGGAGAACAGCGAAGTTCAGCAGAAAACATCAGGGGATCTTCCTCATTTGCAAGCCTTTTTTCACACTCCTTATCTGAATGCCCAATAAATCCACAGAAGAAACAAAAGTGTGGTATCCTCTCATATCTCAGATTAAATCTCCGAATTTCCTCAGCCCCCTTCACCTTGATTTTGATAGCTAGCATCCTCTTCAGTGGACGATTGACTGGGAGATCCACACGGATTCTGAAAAAATCATGTTTATTACAGCCGTCCTCCTGAACATCCACCTCTCGAACCTTGCCTAGTTTACTGCCATAGATTACACCTCTTTCTTTGTTCATCATAACAAGGGGAAGATCGTAGATTCTGACCCAAATAGGCATTGTTTCTAGGGGTACCATAGAAGGACTCACCAACCCGTTAAAGTCTGCGACTAGCAGTGCATCGCCTCTATGAAGCCACGGCCCCCCCTGAAGAACGAACTTGTGATCTCCTTCTGCACTAAAGGATACTATAAACAGATTATCCTTCAAAGATTTATAACTCATCTCTGCTCGCAGGCGCCAAGCTCTTCGCATATCCTCAAACAATGCTACCTGGTTAGGGAACTTAAGGGAATAGAACCTCGCAAGAACAGTCCATTGACCGGCCTTCTTCACTTCATCCTCTTCCAACTCAATCTCCACTGCATCATCATCTTCAACTGTTGTTTCACCTTGCATGAACGCTGTCGGGCCTTGGAACGCAGACGAAGGCTCTGCAGACGTCCTGAGTAGATCGGAGTAGAACTCCATCCATTTTCTTCTCCCATTGGAGAAAATGGCTGCCGCGCGCCAGTCGCCCGGGCGCCGCCAAAACCCTAACCCTAACTTCATCTTCGATGCTGTTTCCGTGAACTCGTCTTTGTATTGTACTACTACGACCGCGATTTTGTATTGGAACTTTGATTACTCCCTTTGCAAAAATACTCCGTAATATTAGCACTATTTGATGGTGACCCTGACCCCATGCGAGTGCTGCTTATCAACGAGTGCGCATACGGCATACGGTGATTTGACATGGTGTGACTAAATATAGATTTCTACAAATAGTTAAATTAAATGGTGGCAGGAAGTTTTGTGAGGATTTCTTAAGTACATGTAGCAATACTAATAATCAATCAATTGTCTTTTAAATTGGTCCAGCACAACTGATTTTATCAATTAATTGGCTGTTAATCAAAGTTGAAGTTGGGAAAAACATACAGAGCCCTTAAATAAGGTATAGGTGGACTGGATGGCAGCACCTTTGGCCTCAAAGAGAGAAGACGTGAACCCCTGAAGTTTATACCTGAGGAGCTGTCGGTTCCCTTTTTTAGAGAATGTTCTTGATACCCAAAAAAATTACGAGTTTCAGCTATTCTACAGCAACATGAGGTGCATCATAATTTGTATATTTGTAGGGTTCTGAGAAAACAACACTAGCATTACTATTTTAACATAACCAGCGGTCAACCCAATGGGAAAGCGAAGTTTACCCATGCCCTATTTTAGTTTGCTAATTGGATACATGCCACCGCAAAATTGTCATATTAGAAAAATACCACTACTATTCACGATATCGGCTAGGTGCCACTGCAATTTTGTAAAATTGGATCCATGTCATCGCCGTCACGTTTTCCGTTTTCATATAAACCAAAATGCCCTTAGACGTGGGATCCACATGTCATCCTCCCCTCTTCCCTCTTCACTATCTCTCTCCTAGCTCATATCCATCATGGCAGCGCTGCTTCAAGGTCTTCGCCGCCGTCGACGCCTTCGGCCAGCCGCTCAAGGACGTTATCGTCACGCACCTCCGTGCGGCCGCGGCCACCCGTCCGTCGCCGACATCGCCAACCCCTCGCCACCAACGCTGAACCCGGCCATGTCCACGAAGTACAGGCTTGGGCGACGCGGGTTTGAGCGCAGGGCGGTGAACGCCGTGGATGACAGCTCCGGCGTGCGACCGAACACGAGGTAGGAGCTGCGCGCGGGACGTCCAGGTGCTGAGGCAGTACTCGAAGACGTTTCCATACACCGGCGCCATCTGCATCGAGATGGATATCTTGCCGCGGCTGAGTAGCCCGACCGCCGAGCATCCTGACCGCCGAGTCGAACAGCCCCACATTGTCGTGGCCGCACCTGAGCGTGACGTTTTTAATGTACATGCCGTTGGCGAATGCGATCTTGTCGGTGGCGAGGTCGCCGGTGCCACCATGTACCTACAGCCTCCTCCGGCTGCGCTGATGTCACAGCTGGGGAACTGGAGCGCGCGGCACTACGGCGACGTGCAGGGGACCCGGCGATATGTGCTCGAGCGCCGTGGGTCGAACACCTGGCCCTTCTGGGCGTAGCAGTGGCGGCAGGGGCTGCACTGGAGCTAGACAAGGTCGCTGCCGGTGTCGATGACGACGAGCATCGCCTTGGTTGACGGTGTGCCGACGCCGACCATGATTTTAAATCTTCCGCTAAACTGCCGCTATCTCCCACTATAGCTGTTTGAGAAGGGTTCTAGCTATTTGCTCTCATGTACAATTTAGCCGCTATAGCTTCATTTAGCCCGCTATAGCTGTTTGAGAAGCTAACCGCTAAATGCCTTAGCCCGCTATTTAATACATTAATGCCAACAAGGGCAAATAAGTACTCGCCACTCTCGAAGGGTATCCCGGAGAAGACGGGTGAGTGGAGGCGGCCGCTCGTGTCGACCAGGGAGGCCTAGAGCGCGACGTTGGCGGCGAGGCGTTGGCAGAGGAGGCTACCACGCTTGGCGTCAGGTGGTGGCGGGAAGAGAGCGTCGCGGTGGAACACGGGAACACGCCAACACCGCCATCGCTGTCTTGAGGAGACCCGACCGGAAGGCCATAGGCACAGGGCTCTTCTTTGACTGAGCCGAGAACAAGCCACGATTTCACAGAAGAAGACAGTAGAAGATAGAAGGGATCGAAACTGTGACGGTGATGGCATGATTTCAATTTTACAAAATTACAGTGATATCCAGCCGATATCGTGAATAATAGTAGCATTTTTCTAAATCGGCAATATTGCAATAGCATAGATCAAATTAACCCTTTTAGTTTAGCCCACTACCGAACGTAAAGGCCCTAAGCCAATTACGCACAGCACATGCAACATTTTATAAATCTTCCAATCTTCTGCTCCCGAGTGACAAAACTATCGAGTGATGTGGACCAAATGTATCTTATCCGAGTAACTTCTAATCCATGTGGTTTATCCCTTAGGGCTTATTCGGTTTGGAGGGGATTGAAGATGATTGGAGGGGATTGGGGGACAATAATTTCACACCACAATAGGTGTGGAATAAATCTCCTCCAATTCCTCCTTCATGGGGATTAACTGAACAAGGCCTTATGGGGCATACTAAAGTAAAGATGGTATCTGAATCCCATCTAACATGAGTATTCAGTTGGCAAAACCTCATGTGGCATACCAACTGATCCACACTTCGAGAGTGGGAATTAGGCTCATGCCCTTGAATCCCTATTATGCGTATGCAAATCTGAACCCTTCAAAATAAACATATAGCATCAGTAGTATATGATATACATAACGATTACTCGAGGAAAACCTAAGTAAATATGTGTTTCTCCTCTTTATAAATTTAATTCCCCTGAATAGCTTTCTCCTTACGTTTAAACACTATTCCCATCTAATCATAGCCCCCAAGCATCGTGGGTCGGCTCCACTTCCTAGGCACGTGTTTGGGTAACTTGAATGTTTCTTTCATGTAGTAAAGCTTCATGGATCAATTCGTTACGCGGATACTTTTTCGAGTGTTAAGAGCAGAAGACAAACTGTGTGGCATGCTTTTGATTTTTTTTTTCTAAGTAGTACCTAGCAGCTTGCGTTATACACTATCCGACTAGCCCCGAGTGCTAGGAATTGGCTCGAATAATTTTTCGTATGCGCACATACAAATCGGTATGCATGGATAGATAGACCTTTACTACCTAACGGTCTTTCTACTCGGATCCGTTTGCAAGCAATCTGGATAAGCATTAGAAAAAGTTTGCGAAAACATGACATACCACGTGTAGCCCCTGACTCAATACTCAAAGGAAATGTGAGGTATACCGAAGAGAAAAAGAGAATATTACTCAGATGATAATATCATATAATGGAGAAAATAAAATTCTGCTCAGTTGTTTGATACTCCGCGAGTTAGAAAAGGGGTGCTATCCCTGCTTTTTTTTAAATGAACCGACAGGAGAACTACCAATTATATTTTTAATAAGTAGGAGTAAAAATCCTAGGCGGGTTACATAAAAAAAAAAACCACCGGCTGGAGCTGATGGGCCACCTACTCTAGCTAACCACTTGGCCAGAATCCCAGAAAAGTTTGGCGTGCGGGCTGAGCTGAACAAGCTCATTATCCTTCGGATACTCAAAGAATCAAGCGCCCTCTATGAATCTCCTTTGGCTGAAGGACCGGCTGCAGATAAACAAACTGGTTCTTTCAGTTCTTGACACAGAATGTTCATACGTGCGCATCCTTGCAAAAGCAGGTATACCCAGAATATCACTGGAACTGAAACCGATCTCTCGGATACCTCCCATTCCAATTAGCTACAGTCATCATCCATCTGACCTTTTTTCTTCCTGGCATTGGCTATGCGGTTTGTGATGTTTCTGCCAAGTTTAGATTGCACAAGAGTTCATCCGTTTTATAAAGATCGAGTCCATCCATGCTGCCACTGGTGGAGAAACCATCTTTCGTCGGTCGGCCGAATGCCACAATAGTCCCGGATGCAATAAAAACCGGGGCTAAAGATGATATTTAGTCCCGGTTCAAAAGGGTAACGGGCATATTTGATCTTTAGTCCCGGTTGGTAACACCAACCGGAACTAAAGATCATCTTTAGTCCCGGTTCGAATGCTGTCAGGGCATGTCAGGCCCCCCCAGGATCTTTAGTCCCGGTTGGTATTACCAACCGGGACTAAAGTTACGGGACTAAAGATCGTAACTTTAGTCCCGGTTGGTAATTCCAACCGGGACTAAAGATCCCCGTGATCTACCAACCGGGGCTAAAATCCCACCCCTATATATATGTCTTCTTCCTCCTCCAGCTGCCCAAGCAAGCTTCAAAATTTCTTCAAAAAAGAGGGGAGGTCATGCCAAAATTTCTATTGAATTTATTTTGGTGATTACATACAAATCGGAGGTGCCTAAAAGGTTTACAACTTCATCCTCCAATGTTTTTTTTTGTCATATTACATTTGCACCTATGTTTTGCACACTTTTTTGTCTCCAAAATTTAGTTGTAAGTTGATGAGAGAGAAAATTTGTGTGGGGAAGAAAGAATATATAGAAATTTAGTTCATTTGCTAAACAAGGTTTTATAAAATAGTTGAGAAGGAAAACTCTAGTGAAAGTTAATCTTAAATAATAGAAAACAAACTAAAATGAAAATTAAAAGAAGTAAAACACATTAAAATTAGTTTAAAACTTTAGAAATAGTAAATAAGAATTATTTGGTGTAATATTTTATGATTTTTGTATGAATAAAGATATGTCATTATTGTATGACTGTTGAAACAGTTTGTAATTATCTTATAATTATTGTATGACTGTTATTATTGTAAGAATAATTATTTGTGTACGATTTTTTTTCGACTCATGTAGATGGATCGGCAATGGATGTACGCTGACCGGCGGTCCAAAGAGTTTATTGACGGCGTGCACTATTTTTTGAGATTGGCCGAAGCTAACAGGCAAAGGGATTTTATTTGTTGTCCATGCAATAAGTGTAAGAATCAGAAGGAGTATTCTGCATCCAGGACTATTCATTTCCACTTGTTTGAGTCGGGGTTTATACCAAGATATAATTGTTGGACGTCTCATGGAGAGCAAGGTGTTGAAATGGAAGAAGATGAAGTGGAAGACGACAATATTCCGGACTTTGCTCAGTACGTTGGATTTGAAGGAAATCAAACGGGCGAGGAGGAAAGGGATGCTGATGGTAACGACGTTGCGGATGATCTTGGTCAGATGTTGCAGGACGCCAAGGAGGACTGCGAAGGTGAAAAGGGGGCCCATAAATTGGACAAGATGTTAGAGGACCACAGAACTTCGTTGTACCCAGGTTGCGAGCAGGGGCACAAAAAGTTGGATACCACTCTGGAGTTTTTGCAATGGAAGGCAAAAAATGGGGTTAGTGACAAGGCATTTGGCGATTTATTGAAACTCGTCAAGAACATTCTTCCGGAGGGAAACAAATTGCCCGAGACAACGTACGAGGCTAAGAAGATAGTCTGCCCGCTAGGACTGGAAGTTCAGAAGATTCACGCATGTCCGAATGATTGTATCCTATATCGCGGTGAGGAGTATGAGAACCTAGAAGCATGCCCTGTTTGCAAAGCGCTACGATACAAGATTAGACGAGACGATCCAGGAGAAGTTGACGGGCAGCTAACAAAGAAGAGAATTCCTGCTAAGGTGATGTGGTATTTCCCTATAATACCACGGCTAAGGCGTTTGTTCAGGAACAAGGGGAATGCTAGAATGATGCGATGGCACGCTGAAGAGCGTCAACAGGACGGGATGCTGAGACACCCCGTCGATGGTTCGCAGTGGCGAAACATCGACAGAAAATTTAAAGAATTTGGAAAGGACGCACGAAACATACGGTTTGGTTTGAGTACGGATGGCATGAATCCTTTTGGAGAGATGAGCAGCGGCCATAGCACTTGGCCCGTTACGATGTGTATCTACAACCTCTCCCCTGGCTATGCATGAAGAGGAAGTACATAATGATGCCGATTATTATTCAAGGCCCCAAGCAACCTGGTAACGACATCGATGTGTACCTAAGACCACTGGTCGAAGATCTTAAATTATTGTGGAAGAAGGAAGGTGTCCCCATGTGGGACGAGGACAAACAGGAGGAGTTTAACCTACGAGCGCTGCTGTTCATAATCATCAACGATTGGCCTGCACTTAGCAACCTATCCGGACAGTCCAACAAGGGGTACAAGGCTTGCACTCACTGTATAGATGAAACAGAAAGTACGTATCTTAAGCACTGTAGGAAGGTTGTATACATGGGTCATCGTCGATTCCTTGCAGCAAACCACCCGGTACGGAAGAAAGGCAAGCACTTCAAACATAAGGCTGACCACCATACGAAGACTAAACATCGCAGCGGGAAAACAATGTTTGCTATGGTTAGAGATCTTAAAGTAGTGTTCGAAAAGGGGCCTGGAAGCCAGCCTATAGAGAGCGAAGATGGTCACGTGGCGATGTGGGAAAAGAACTCTATATTTTGGGAGTTACCCTATTGGGAATTCTTGGACGTACGCCACGCAATCGACGTGATGCACCTCACTAAGAACCTTTGCGTAAACCTTCTTGGCTTCCTAGGTGTATACGGAAAGTCGAAAGATACACTGGAAGCACGTCATGATCTGAAGCATATGGAACAACGCGGCGACCTTCACCCGGAACCAAAGGAGAAAGGAAGCCCTTACTTGAGTCCAGCCAGCTACACTCTTAGCAAGGCAGCGAAGGAAAGTATGTTTGAATGCTTGGAGAGCATAAAGGTACCGTCTGGATACTCCACGCAGGGCCGGTTCTGAAAATTTGGTGGCCCGGGGCGAGATAAAACTAAAGGCCTCTTGGTTTTACGAGTTTTTTTTTTAAAGTATATGCAATATTCAGCTGCCTTTGTTTTAAATAACTTTTCGTTTTCGATTTATCCTATATCAACTATGTCTGTCTCTGACCACTAATTTTTAAAAATCTATATATTTTAACAATATGAACATTATATATTATAAAAGTATCCTTATGGTGAATCTAAAAATTTAAATCTTATAATGTTAAACTATATGATTTTATGGAAATCAATAAGAAAAAATAAAAATGTTTGACTTAGGATAAATTTAGATTGACAAAGTAATTTGAAACATAGGGAGTATATAGTTTACAAATATTAGCTAGACTTTTCAGCACAATTAACCACACATTATTTTTTTTAAAGTACTGTGTATAATTTATTTTTAAAGTGCAATTTAGAAAAAGCGAAGATATAATTTGGAGAATCCAATCGACTTAAACTGATATTACCATCGACAAAGAAGTATGTGCATACATGGTCTATGTTTTCAAGGAACTGGTAGCGATTAATTTGCTAAGTTAAGCTAAGCTATTCATATAAATCTGCTTAATACTTACTCAGTGAAGTATGCTAAGCTAGCAATGGAAACAACAATACACATGTACGGCATACATATACGAGATGGGCCCCTCTACGCCTGGGGCCCAGGGCATTCGCACTGCTCGCCCTGCCCCAGGGCCGGCACTGACTCCACGAATATCAAGCGAATAATAAGTACGAAGGAGAAGAAGTTCACAAACCTAAAGTCTCATGACTGTCACGTGTTGATGACACAACTGCTACCAGTTGTAATAAGGGGTATCCTTCCAGACAATGTCCGGCCAACAATAACAAAGCTATATGCATTCATGAACGCAATTTCGCAGAAGGTCATCGATCCGGATAGATTAGAAGCCCTTCAGAATGATGTGGTGCAATGTCTCGTCAGTTTTGAGTTAATATTTCCACCTTCATTTTTCAATATAATGACGCATCTGCTTTGTCACCTTGTCAAAGAGATCAGTATTCTCGGGCCTGTGTACCTACACAACATGTTTCCTTTCGAGAGGTACATGAGCGTTCTGAAGAAATATGTTCGTAACCGTGCTCGTCCAGAGGCAAGCATCGCCAAGGGTTATGGAACAGAAGAGGTCATCGAATTTTGCGTAGAATTTATCAAAGATCTTCGCCCAATCGGGGTACCTGAATCACGCCATGAAGGGAGACTACGGGGAAAGGGAACTCTCGGAAGGAAAGCAATAATGATGGTAGACAACAATTTATTCCATAAAGCCCATTTCACGGTTCTGCAACAATCTTCATTGGTAGCTCCTTACATCGAGGAGCACTTGGCTCTAGTTTGCGCCAGGAACATCGGTATGTCCGATGCATGGATTACACGGCATCACATTGATACTTTCCCCGCGTGGCTACGACAACATCTCATGGGTAACGAGTCGATCAACCAACAACTTGCCTTCCTGGCGAGGGGACCGTCTGGGTCGATCGCGACATTCCAGGGATATGAGATCAATGGGTACACATTCTACACGAGAGCCCAAGACATGAAGAGCACGAACCAAAACAGCGCTGTTCGTGTCGATGCCATGGGACACGATGGAACAACTAGCACGTATTACGGTGCCATCGAGGACATATGGGAACTTGACTATGGTCCTCTCAAGGTCCCTCTGTTCCGGTGCCAATGGGTTAGGTTGACTGGTGGAGGCGTAATGATTGATGACAGTGGGATGACAACGGTTGACCTTAACAAGGTTGGATACTCGGACGAACCTTTTGTCCTTGCCAATGATGTAACGCAAGTCTTTTTCGTGAAGGACATGTCTAGCAAAGGAAAGAATGGCAGAGGGCGTAACGAGCCTAAGCGTCACGTGGTTCTCCCAGGCAAAAGAAAAATCGTCGGAGTTGAGGACAAGACTGACGAGGATTACGATCAGTTGGATGGGCAACCCCCCTTTCACGGTGACGATTGACCCTAGCATCCTCCTATCAAATGAAGACACCCCTAACTCACGTAGCGATCACAAGGAGGGAACAATAGTGAGGAGAAAGTACGTGCGGTCAACCGTCACCGCCGATGTATTGCCGTAATTATTGTGTACACGATGTAAACTATTTTGGATGTATTGATTATCCATATAAATCAATTGATGTGTGGCATATGTTAATTACGCATGATTATTAGAGGTTTTAACAAGTTTAAATCATGTATATGCTTGTTATATGCGATACTAACAATTTTTAAAAGTTTTAAATCACGCAGGTGGCAATTTCATATGTTAATTAGAGTTTTTAACATTTAATTTACTATCATTCATATGCTAATTATAATTGACTAGAGAATTTTTAAAAGCTTCAAATCATGCATGTGGCATTTACATATGTTAATTAGAGTTTTTCACAATTTAATTTACTATCATTCATATGCTAATTATATATGACTATTCGAATTTTTAAAATTTTTAAATCATGCATGTGGCATTTAGATATGTTAATTAGAGTTTTTAACAATTAATTTAATATAATTCCTATGCTAAGTATATATGATGATTACAATTTTTATTAATTTTAAATCATGCCGTATGTATATACATATGTTAATTAGAGTTTTTACCAATTTAATAATATCATTCATATGCTAAGTATATATGATTATTAGAATTTTTATTAATTTTAAATCATATATTGCTTATTACGTTTTATCCACTTAATTTATTACTGACAACAATAATTTTTCGAAGTAATTGTCATTAATCTTTGTACTTTAAATAATTGTAATGCATTATCTTCTATTTTAGAAACACATATGTAATGGAAAATAATATTCAGTGCGCTTATCAGTAGTCCCGCTTCTTAACCCTAACCGGGTTTAAAAAGAATTTGGAAATAGCGGGAAAAGTTCTTTAGTCCCGGTTGATGAGAACAACCGGGACTAAAGATATCTTTACTCCCGGTTGTTCTCATCAACCGGGACTAAAGATCTAGGGGTATATATATTCCCGATGCGCGCCCTCATCTTCTCCACCAACACTTAGAAGTTTTCGCCCGATCGATCTCTCTCGGCTTCTCCTTCGCCGCCACTGCCAAGGGCATCCCCGCGCCGACGCCGCCACCGTATCTCGCCGTCGTCTCGCGCTCGTCGTCGTCGCCGCCTCCTCCGCCGCCGCCGCATCTCTGGGGTGAGAGCCGCCGCCGCCTCCCGCCGCCGAGTTTCAGACGCCGACGCCGACCTCGTCACGACACGATGCCGCGCCACGACGACGCCGCGCCACGAGACGCCACGACGCCGCCACGGCACGGCACCGGCGCTGCGCCGCCACGCCACCGCCGCGCCACGCGCCACCGGCGGCGCGCCGCCACGCCGCCATCGCGCAACGCCACCGCCGCGAAACGCCGCCACCGGGCGTAGCACCACGACGGCACCGTGCCACGCGCCGGCCCGATGCCGCGCGCGGCACCACGCCGCCGCCGCGCCGCGGCACCGCCGCTCTGCTGCCGCCACACCGAGAACGTGAACGAGCGAACGAACGTGAACGAGAACAAGGTGAATGAACGTGAACAAGAACGAGCGAACGAACGTGAACGAGCCAATGAACGTGAATGAGAACGAGCAAACGAACGTGAACAATAACGTGAACGAGCGAACGAACGTGAACGTGAAATGCAATTATAGGCAGGTGAATGAACGTGAACGAACAAACGTAGGTGAATGAAACGTGACCTTAACGAGAACGCGAACTTGAACGATATCGTGAACGAAACGTGAACGTCAAATGCAATATATGTTACTTCGCGTTTATCCTAATACATCTTTTTGTATCTTGCAGAAAAGACGTTGTCGGAGTAGTCCCTCAAGATGGAGTGGTAGAGCTAGCCCTCGAAGGAATTCGCGCAGGCAAGTGACGTAATTATTTATATGATTGTTATATTTGTAATGCAATTAAGATTATTAGATTTGTAACTAGACTTAGCATGTAAGATTGTGTAGGGTTCTAATATACGACAGTCTTAGCATATAAGATTATTTGAGTTTTAATATAAGATTATTATATTTGTAATTAGACTTAGTATATAATTATTGACTAGCTAGGGTCCTATAATATACGTTACCTAGACTTAGCATATATCACTATTTGAGTTTTAGTATAAGATTATTAGATTTGTAATTAGACTTAGCTTCTAAGATTGTGTAGGGTTCTAATATACGACAGTTACACTTAGCATACATGACTATTCTAGTCTTAGCATATAAGATTATTTGAGTTTTAATATAAGATTGTTAAAACATAAATGTCTCATGACTTAGCAGATGTTTCCTGTATGAACAGATGGCTGATCGCGATGAGGAACAGATATTGTACGATACAATCGCGGAAGGAAGCAGCAAGTACTGGAACGAAGAAGAGGGGAATGAGGATCCAAACCAGTATTTGAACGAGGAAGGGAACGTGGAGAGGGATGCGGAGGGGAACCAGGAGGGGCACGTGGAAAGGGATGTGGAGGGGAACCAGGAGGAGGAGGCTAGTGGAAGTCAACCCTCCGTTGGACAGAAGAGGGCACGCGGGCAACGAGGTGCGGCGAAGAAGCTTGAGGATTGGCACATCATAACGGAAGTGGAAGAAGATGGACGACCTAGTGCCCCGGCAGAAGCCGCCAAGAACTATGTACGTCACAGCGTTGGGTTGTGCAGGATAACGTGCCTGTCAGTACGGTGTACTGTTGAAGAACAAGGGCACGCGGAGATCATGAGATCTTTGTCCCAGATTCGGAGAAAGAGATGCTGTGGACCACAATGCTCGAGACATTCACCCTTCCCGCGGGTACAGAAGACAAAGTGAAAAGGTGGACTCTGAAGAAAATGGCAGAACAGTTTCAGAGCTTCAAGGGAGATCTGTACCAGAAATATATCCTGAAGGGGCAGACACCGAACTTCGACACATTCCCAAAGCTAAGGGATCACTGGGACGAGTTCGTTGCATATAAGACAGGTGAACAAGGGCAGCCGATGATGGAAAGAAACAAAGAAAATGCCGCCAAGAAGAAGTTCCATCACCACTTGGGGTCAGGCGGCTATAGCATCGCGATGCCGAAGTAGGAGGAGATGGAGGCTAGCTTGCTTGAGAGGGGTATCGAACCGGCCACCGCTAATTGGCCGGAATGATCGAAATTCTGGTACTATGCTCACGGTGGAACGCTCAACCCAGCTGATGGCTCACTGGTCTTCGGCGATCAGATACGAGAGGCTGTGCGTCGACTAACAGACGCAGTGGAAGCCTCTTCTCAGGGCACGTTCCGACCGGACAGAGAGAGGGACGAGCTGTCACTCGCCCTGCAGACTCCAGAGCATCCAGGACGAACACGAGGGAAAGGGGTGATTCCTTGGAAGATTGGGTTCAAGGAGGACATCCACACGTACAGGAGTCGGATGAGGAGCAAGAGAGATACCGAGGCGAAGATTGCAGATCTAGAGTTCAGGGTATCGAACTACGA